>NC_052332.1:5349479-6012693 GCF_016432855.1 Salvelinus namaycush | reverse complement strand
TTTTCTGCCCTAAACTATGTAGAACATTGTAGAACATCTGTTGGAAAATCCCTACTACATCGCAGTTTGGGCATGATCTGATTTATCTCTAGAGAAACTGCAGTGCAAGGTGCGCATTGAGCTCACAGGAAAAAAAACGGAACGAAATGGAATTGAAATAATTGAACTGACGTCGGTCGATTAGTTATTTAAAAAAAAAAAAAAAAAGAATCGACATTTTGGTTAATCGCGTAGCACTAGTCCTACCAAAATTGTTGCTTAAGCTTTTTTGTTAATTTTGTACCATTTTAATTGAAAACAATCAAAGGTATTTAATTGTTATCCAGAAAGTGTTTGATATTAAGATAAAAATGGCTGCATTGGACCTTTAACTATCTCTCTCACATACAACAGCCAGACATGAACAATAATAATTTTAAACGAAACACACAGAGCCAGAGGATAGAAGGGAAGGAGGGAACGACAAAGGAGAAAGAGGGATGAAGAGAAACCGAACAGGAAAGAAAATATAAAATAATAGAACAGCTAGCTAGATAAATAGCCCATCAGGATGGACCCGGCTGACTGCCCACTATAATGAGTTCATCCTAAAATTGTTGAGCCTCATCCATCTCCTCTCTAACTACATACATCAACCACCGCAGCTGTGTGTAGGGGGGTGTGTGTGGGGGGGTATGTGTCATACATCAACGACCGCAGCTGTGTGTGGGTCTGTGTGTGTGTGTGTCATACATAAACCCCTGCAGCTGTGTGTGTGTGTGTGGGTGTGTGTGTCATACATCAACCACTGCAGCTGCATGAAGTAGTGTCCTGTTCCCTCCCAGCACAAGAGATTCAATGAATAACACAGCCTCAGTTCAGCCATTGATAACTTATCTTTTCTCTTTTACTTAAGAGTTTCACTGACTGTTGTCATTTTGGCACTGTCATCATTATCATTAGGAACAAAAATGACACCTGCAAGCCCAGATGGGGCCCTCAGAATGAGGAAGGAGGGAGAGTGTGTGTGTGTCTCGATGCGTGCATCACAGGAGGCTTCTGAGGGGAGGACAGCTCATAATAATGTCTGGAACGGAGCAAATGGAATGACATCAAAGAAATGGAAACCAGATGTTCAATGTATTTGACACCATTCCACCTATTCCGCTCCAGCCATTACCACGAGCCCGTCCTCCCCAATTAAGGTGCCACCAACAACCTGTGGCGTGCATGCATTTGTGCATGTGTGCATGTACGTGCACACGCAAGTGTGTGCTTGTGTGTGTGTGCATGCATAGGACAGGTGCATAGCCATGGCCTTGGAGTGAGTGAAGGGAGTGTTCGACCATTAGGTGGGGTGAGAACCACCCCTCTGGACGTAAACTGTCTAGCAGTAGAGCAGGTGTGCTGTTGTGGCTGTGGTAAAAGATGGTGTGGTCTATATATCGCCTTTTTGTGTTCCCACAGGAATTGTTTTATTTTATTTGAACCTTTATTTAAATAGGCAAGTCATTTAAGAACAAATTGTTATTTACAATGACAGCCTACCGGGGAACAGTGCCTTGTTCAGGTGCAGAAAGACATTGTTTTACCTTGTCAGCTAGGGGATTCGATCCAGCAAACCTTTCAGTTGCTGGCCCAGCGCTCTAACCACTAGGCTACCTGCCGCCCCAGAATGTGTCAGACTGTCTAAATACCACTGGTGTGTGTGTGCGTGCGTGAGTGCATGCCACTGTCAGCCATGATCTTAGGCTTTTCACTGGGTTCTGATAGACGGGGCTGTACTGTAAAGCCATAGGACACAGACTTTCTCACTAGTCACTACACTCCACACAGGGACGTGGGTCAGACTGATCGGAAGGCTACAAGAAAGGGAGGCCATTTTGGAAATGTAATAGAAGGGGATCACTGTTCAAATCAGTGGCATAAAATGCAAATGGGATATTTTGAATGAATTTAACACCAAATGTAATGTCAGGAGGCTTGTCAGTTCATTAAAAGGCCGGTGAATCAGGATGATCTTCACACTAAGGTACACTCACAGAACTACAATGAGATTCTATTTCTATGGGTCCAGTACAATAACTCACCACATCGTCATCCTGAGCACTGATCTTCATAGCTTTTTATCAAGTCTTTCTTTTCAGAAGCAAACTAGTATTCTGGTACATGACTTATTTTCAAAAGGCCATAATTATTCAACAGCTCGGCGAGATGAGAATATCTGATTGGAATCATTGGATCAAAAGTCGTTTCAGGAAATTCAATCTTTCCAGTTTTTTCCATTATCACTGTGCAGGAGGACATTATGGAAATCCTGAGAGAGGGAACAATCCCAAAGGCCCTGTGTGAGGGAGCAGAACAGTCCACACCTGGAGGTGAGGATGAGAAATAGAATCAAACTTCTGATAGCTCTGAGCAAGATATGGAGGATAGAGGATTTCCATCTGAAATAAGACCTTTTTGAGGTCAAATACTAGTTAAATAAACGTTATATGAAAAATATTCAAGGTGAGATATTGGTTTCCTGGAAGCTATTCTAGTTGTGGGATGTGAGAGTTCTGTAATGTGGGATCGTAATACAGACTCAGAGTGCACTAATACAGTATACCACCAAATACAATGCATTAAATAGTAATGAATTATGTATTGTGGTTAGATCTTATACCGTCTATGAGATCAATAGAAGGTAAGAAGGTGAGATACACTGTATATACAAAAGTATGTGGATGGGATTCTGTTAGATGACTAATGTGATGTAGATGGTCGAGCGGCTTCACTGTAAGTATAATGTATGTTTTATGTGTGACCCATTTCAGGAAACAAGGCGTATGTCGCAAGTTACGACTTCACAGGAGAGCCATTTATTTGAATGTTTTTGTTGTTGTTGTCAAAATGCGTTTTTAGGCAGAAATGCCTTCTGGAACATGTGAACTTTCATGTGCCTTAATAACAAACTTGTATGCCATCTGTAAATACAAATAAAATAGTTAAATTACGAGCCTTATTGGTTAAGCCACAGACACCAACCTTCCCACTAGCCATGATTGGCTGAAATAATGAGTGGGCTGAACATGCCGAGAGAGGAGTTTGGATTGGTCTGCCATATAGACGGCATCTGTGCTGGCATTTGTGCTGGTCAGTCTGTGTTGGTAATCCTGTTGAACGCAGATATAACACGTGTCTAATTTAGACAGAAAGTGGTTTCATTTCAAGCTAAAGTGTACTGTTAGCTAGCTAGCTCCCTAGCTAATGTTACATGTATGACATTATCATTCGTGTCCCAGAGCCGTTTGCTTTGCTAGTTAGAGCCTAATGTTAGCTAGCTAACAGTGAACCTGGTTGGTTAGCTCCCAGCAGATTCATGCAGGGTAGTAATGACATGATTTGGCACTATGTTCATTGTTGTTTAACTAGCTAACGTTAGCTGGCTGGCTCGTTAGCTAACGTTACGTGACGTGTGTTATCTTACACGTTATTTACCTAGCTAGGTTCATTGTTCACCTAGCTAGCTAGCTAGCTGCATGTCTTAAGCTAAAGTGTACAACACCCGTTGAATATGGCCGGTGTCAGTAAACGTTGGCAAAAAAGCGTAATGAAATTGTTGCCAATGCATAGTGCCAACTGTAAAGTTTGGTGGAGGAGGAATAATGGTCTGGGGCTGTTTTTCATGGTTCGGGCTAGGCCTCTTAGTTCCAGTGAAGGGAAATCTTAACGCTACAGCATACTATTCTAGACATTCTAGATGACTCTGTGCTTCCAACTTTGTGGTAACAGTTTGGGGACTGGTCCTGTTTGGGAATGACAATGCTCCGATGCACATTGCATGGTCCATACAGAAATGTTTTGTCGAGATCGGTGTGGAAGAACTTGACTGGCCTGCACAGACCCTGAACTCAAACCCATCAAACACCTTTGGGATGAATTGGAACGTCGACTGTGAGCAAGGCCCGATCTCACCTAACATCAGTGCTCGACCTCACTAATGCCCTTGTAGCTGAATGGTATTAAGTCCCCGCAGCAATGTTCCAAGTTAACATTTAGCGGAAAGCCTTCCCAGAAGAGTGGAGGCTGTTATAGCAGCAAAGATGGGACCAACTCCATATCAATGTCGATGATTTTGGAATGAGATGTTCGACAAGCAGTTGTCCACATACTTTTGGTCATGTAGTGTTTATAGTGGAAGAGTGGAAGAGTGTGGAGGAGAATGAACTCCTTGAGAGGGAAGACAACATATGCGTCCCAAAAGGAACCCTATCTCCTATAAAGTGTCCTACTTTTGAACAGACCCCTAAGGATGGTCAAAAGTAGTGTGCTAAATAGGGAATAGGGTGTCATTTGGGATGCAGACACCATTCAAGCAGCGGGACACTAATCTGAACGCTTATAATAACTCCTACTACACCCATCAAACAGGCAAAGCATCAATACAGGACTAAGATCGAATCCTACTATAACAGCTCTGACGCGTGTCAGATGTAGCAGGGCTTGCAAACAATCACGGATTACAAAGGGAAACCCAGCCGCAAGCTGCCCAGTGGCGCGAGCCTACCAGAAGAGCTAAATGCCTTCTATGCACGCTTCGAGGCTAGCAACACTGAACCATGCATGAGAGCACCAGCTGTTCCGGACGACTGTGTGATCACACTCGCCATAGCCAATGTAAGTAATACCATTACATAGGTTAACATTCACAAGTCCGCAGGTCCAGACGGATTACCAGGACGCGTTCTCAGAGCATGCGCTGACCTGCTGGCAAGTGTCTTCAGTGACATTTTCAAACTCTCCCTGACCCAGTCTGTAATACCGACATGTTTCAAGCTGACCATCATAGTCCCTGTGCCAAGGGAATGCCAAAGTAACCTGTCTAAATGACAATCGCCCTGTCAACTCACATCTGTAGCCATGAAATGCTTTGACAGGCTGGTCATGGCTCACATCAACACCATCATTCCAGACACCTTGGACCCAGTCCAATTCACATACCACCCCAACAGATTCACAGATGACGCACTCCAACCTGCCCTTTCCCACCTGGACAAAAGGAACACCTTCAACACCATAGTGCCCTCCAAGCTCATCACTAAGCTAAGAGTCCTGGGATTGAACACCTCCCTCTGCAAATGTATCCTGGACTTTTGCAGAGGTGCCCCCAGGTGGTGAGGGTAGGCAACAACACATCCGCCACGCTGACCCTCAACAGAGGGGCCCCTCCTGTACTCCCTGTTCACCCACGACTGCGTGGCTGACACGACTCCAACACCACCATTTGGTATTTTATTAGGATACCCATTAGCTGTTGCACAAGCAGCAGCTACTCTTCCTGGGGTCCACACAAAACATGACAATACAGGACATTAATAGACAAGAACAGCTCAAGGACAGAACTACATAAATTGAAAAAATTACAAAAAAGGTGCACGTAGCCTACATATCAATACATACACACAAACTATCTTGATCAAATAGGGGAGAGGCGTTTTGCCATGAGGTGTTGCTTTATCTGTTTTTTGAAACAAGGTTTGCTGTTCACTTGCGCAATATGAATATGAGACGGAACGGAGTTCCATGCAATAATGGCTCTACGTAATACTGTACGCTTTCATAAATTTGTTCTGGATTTGGGGACTGTGAAAAGACCCCTGGTGGCATGTCTGGTGGGGTAAGTGTGTGTGTTAGAGCTGTCTGTAAATTCACTACGCAAACAATTTGGGATTTTCAAAGCAGTCAAGTCTCTCCTCAACTCTTAGAGAGACTGGCATGAATAGTAATTATATCAGCCCTCTGATTACAATGAAGAGCAAGACGTGCCGCTCTGTTCTGGGCCAGCTGCAGCTTAACTAGGTCTTTCCTTGCAGCACTCGACCACACGACTGAACAATAATCCAGATTAGACAAAACTAGAGCCTGCAGGACTTGCTTTTTGGAGTGTGGTGTCAAAAAAGCAGAGCATCTCTTTATTATGGACAGACCTCTCCCCATCTTTACTACCAATGTATCTATATGTTTTGACCATGACAGTTTACAATCTAAGGTAACGTCAAGTAATTTAGTCTCCTCAATTTGTTCAACAGCCACACCATTCACTACCAGATTCAGCTGAAGTCTAGAATTTAGGGAAGGCTTTGTACCAAATACAATGCTCTTAGTTTTAGAGATGTTCAGGACCAGTTTATTTCTGGCCACCCATTCCAAAACAGATTGCAACTCTTTGTTGCCGATGCGTATATGGTTGAATCATCAACATACATGGACACATATGCTTTGTTTAATGCCAGTGGCAGGTCATTGGTAAGTTTGCAGATGACACAACAGTGGTAGGCCTGACCACCGACAATGATAAGTGTGGTGCCAGGACAACAATCTCTCCCTCAACGTCAGCAAGAAAAAGGAGCTGATCGTGGACTACACGAAACGGAGGGCCGAGCACACCCCCATTCCAAATCAAATCAAATGTTATTTGTCACATGCGTCGAATACAACAGGAGTAGACCTTAAAATATCAATTCTTGCCTGAAATGACATACTCAAATCTAACTGCCTGTAGCTCAGGCCGTGAAGCAAGGATATGCATATTCTTGGTACCATTTGAAAGGAAACACTTTGAAGTTTGTGGCAATGTTAAAGGAATGTAGGAGAATATAACACAATAGATCTGGTAAAAGATAATACAAAGACAAAACCAACCGTTCTTTTGTTTTTTATTTGTACCATCATCTTTGAAATGAGAGAAAGAGAAAGGCCATAATGTATTATTCCAGCCCAGGCACAATAAACATTTTGGCCACTAGATGGCAGCAGCGTGTGTGCAAAGTTTTATACTGAGCCAATGAACCTTTGCATTTCTGTAAAAAATTTTTTTGTCAAGACTGCCCAAATATGCCTAATTTGTTTATTAATAACTTTTAATGTTCAAAATTGTGTACTCTCCTCAAACAATAGCATGGTATTCTTTCACTGTAATAGCTACTGTAAATTGGACAGTGCAGGTAGATTAACAAGAATTTAAGCTTTCTGCCAATATCAGATATGTCTATGTCCTGGGAAATGTTCTTGCTACTTACAACCTCATGCTAATCGCATTAGCCTACGTTAGCTCAACCGTCCCGTGGAAGGGACACTGATCCCGACGAAGAAGTTTTAATTACAAGCCCTTAACCAACAATGCTTTAAGAAGTTGAAGAAAAAAATGAAATAAGTGTTAAGTAAAAAACAGAAATTAAAAGGGAAAAAATGTATTAAACAGCAGCAGTAAAATAACAAGCAAGGCAATATACAGGGGGTACCGGTACAGAGTCAATGTGAGGGGGCACCGGTTAGTCACATGGACGGGGCTGTAGTGGAGCAGGTCAAGAGCTTCAAGTTCCTCAGTGTCCAAATCACTAAGGACCCATCATGGTCCAAACACACCAAACCAGTCGTGAAGAGGGCACGACAATGCCTCCTCCTCTCACGAGACTGAAAAGACTTGGCATGGGCCCTGAGATCCTCAAAACGTTCTACAGCTGCATCATTGAGAGCATATTGACTGGCTGTATCACCCCTTGGTATGGCAACTGCTTGGCATCCGACCATAAGGTGCTACGGAAGGTAGTGAGCATGGCCCGGCCAAGTACATCACTGGGGCTGAGCTCCCTGCCATCCAGGACCTCTATACCAGGCAGTGTCAGAGGAAGGCCCTAACAACTGTCAAAGACTCCAGCCACCCAAGTCATAGTATGCTCTCTCTGCTACCGCACGGCAAGCGGTACCGGAGCGCAAAGGCTCCTGAACAGCTTCTACCTCCAAGTCATAAGACAGCTGAAAAGTTCATCAAATGACTACCCTGACTATTTTTATTTGCACCAACTCTCTTGCACCGGCTCTATGCACATTCACTGGATTCTACCCCCCCCCCACACACACTCACAAATAGAATAGACACACTTTCACACCCTTCACATACTGTACACTGCTGCTACTCTGTTTATTATCTATCCTGATTACCTAGTCACTTTTATCCCTACCCACATGTACAGTACACATATTACCTCAATTATCTCGTGCCCCTGCACATTGACTTGGTACCAGTACTCCTTGTATATAGTCTTGTTATTGTATTACATTTTGCTTACTTTTTAACTATGCATTGTTGGGAAAGGGCTCGTAAGTAAGCATTTCATGGTAAAATCTACACCTGTTGTATTCGGCGCATGTGAAAAATATCATTTTATTTGATTGATTTGAACACCTGTCAATCCTGCTGACCTGTCAGATAACATACTGTACATCTCTAACTGGACAGGAGCGGTGCATTATGGGGACTGTCTGGGGTCGCAGAGGGATGCATTGTGGGTAAGATGTCAGGTTTGATCAGGCCCTGTGGTAGATGGGGTTAGAAGTATCCACACCTCTGTCTTCGTGACAAGAGACTGTGATTCTACGGTGGCTCATGTGTGGTCAATAACAGTAGGGGATAATAAGGCGATCGATGGAGAGAGATTGTGCTCTGGTCGCAATCTTTAGTAAACAATGCAGCAGCCTGTTTTACTGATATTTACTATAGCGAAAACCATTAAACAGGCCATTAAAACAGTAGCATCCCTTCTAGTGTATATTCAACACGTGGGACCTCATTATAGCTAGTAATACTTTCACCTCACTGGTGTAATGTACATGTATACATGTACATTACACCAGTGAGGTATAACAGTTGAAACCTGTGAGACGCAGACAGATGTCGGCTGACACGTCAGCAGTTAAATACAGATTAATATGTGTGTGCATCTCTCATCCCTTCCTCCCCTCCTCCTCTTCCTGCGATGACAAATCGTGCTGTAATGAGTTTTGTAAAGATTTTTTCAGATCAATGTTCCAACCCATCAGCCATGGGCTCTGATTCACACGCTGTTGTCCGCCCCGGCCCCCGACGCGCGATAGATAGAGAAAACATAGATTTTTTTCTCTCTCTCCTAGGCGAGAAGGGGCCGGGCTGGTGGGGGTCAGGGTTGAGGGGGATTTCTTTGCCAGGAGACACTGATTAACTGGGAAAGAAGGACAAACAAGGCCTCACATCTCTACGGAAACTGAGACAGCCTTGTAAAGGATGGGATGTGTGTGTGTGTGTATGTGTGTGTCATACATCAACCACCACAGCTGCATGCAGTAGTGTGCTGAATTACATTTGCTTTCACGCGTGTGTGTGTGTGTGTGTGTGTGTGTGTGTGTGTGTGTGTGTGTGTGTGTGTGTGGTGGGTACAAAGGTTGTGTTTACTCTCTCACAGATAGGAGGTAGGACTCATGATATCATGTGTTATCACAGACAGACAGAGAGAGAGAGAGTGATACAGGAGAAAAAGAGCCTGTTATATTGCTGATGCCACATGTAGTTAGTTATATGGTATTTAGCAGTCAATGACAGATCCCATCATATCATCCTGTGTGTTATCAGTCAAATTCAGCAGAGAAAGCCTGAATTCATCCTGTATTTAGGATTAGAGAACAAACAATCTTTTTAACAGACATGGATTCACACAACTTTACTGAGCTGGGTCTTACCGTTGGTTGTGTGCTCTGTCCCCTGTCTACCTGAGGTTGTGTAGAGGTACCCAGTGACACCGGCACCCCCCGCCCAGCACTGGGGTGTGTTTGTTTCAGGGTGGAGCGTGGGAGCCTTGGAGAGGGAGAGGGGTTGGAGCGTGTGTCTCTGGCTGGAGCGGGCCAGTATGGTGTTCAGGCTGTTGTGGGCTCGAGGGTCATCTCCGTACCCCAGGGACCCACCTCTCTGGTGCTGCTGCATGTGGTGGTGCACGTGGCGGTTGTTAAGCACCTTTGACGTGGTGAACGCTGCCTCGTTGACAAACACTGAGCCGGCATTGTCAAGATGGACGCCGGACTGACCAGGAAGTGAGTCCTATGGGAAAATAAAGGAGAAGAATGCCATGTTAACACAACTCTGACCATGATAACAGCATGAACATAAACATACAGGGAAACCATTATGCAACATTATGTTATTGTGTACATAATGTTGCTGCTACCGTCTCTTATGACCGAAAATAACTTCTGGACATCAGAAAAGCGATTACTCACCGCGGACTGGAAGAAACGTTTTCCTTTAACGAGTCTGACGAGAAGGATATGCTGCTTTCACTCGAACAGGCCCAAATCCACGCCTTTTGCGTAAAGAAAAGACGCCGGAAAAGATTGAGGACCCTTCTGAGAATCAGTAAGCGAGCGAGTAAACTCCCAATGCCTGCCATTCTTTTTGCTAACGTGCAATCGTTAGAAAATAAAATTGATGACCTACTATTAAGATTATCCTACCAACGGGACATTAAAAACTGTAACATCTTATGTTTCACCGAAATGTGGCTGAATGAAGAAACGGACAATATAGAGCTGGCGGGATTTTCCATGCACCGGCAGAACAGAGACACTACCTCTGGTAAGACGAGGGGTGGGGGTGCGTGTCCTTTTGTCAATAACAGCTGGTGCGCGATGTCTAATATTAAAGAAATCTCAAGGTATTGCTCGCCTGAGGTAGAGTACCTTATGATAAGCTGTCGACCACACAATCTACCAAGAGAGTTGTCATCTGTATTATTCGTAGCCGTCTATTTACCACCACAAAGCGAAGCTGGCACTAGGACCGCTCTCAACCAACTCTATAAGGCCATAAGCAAAGATGAAAATGATCACCCAGAAGTGGCGCTCCTAGTGGCCGGGGACTTTAATGCAGGCAAACGTAAATCAGTTTTACCAAATTTTTACCAGCATGTCACATGTGCAACCAGGGGGGGGGGGGGGGGAATCCTAAAAGCTCTCCCCCGCCCTCCATTTGGCAAATCTGACGACAATTCTGTCCTCCTGATTCCTGCTTACAAGCAAAAACTAAAGCAGAAAGTACCAGTGACTCGCTCAATACGGAAGTGGTCAGATGACGCGGATGCTACACTACAGTATTGTTTTGTAGCACAGACTGGAATATCTTTCGGGATTCATCCAATGGCATTGAGGAATACACTACCACAGTCATCGGCTTCATCAATAAGTGCATCGATGACGTCGTCCCCACAGTGACTGTACATACATATCCCAACCAGAAGCTGAGCTTCCGCTTTCAAGGAGCGGGAGACTAATCCAGACGCTTATAAGAAATCCCGCTATGTCCTCAGACAAACCATCAAACAAGTAAAGCATCAATACAGGATTAAGATTGAATCCTACTACACTGGCTCTGATGCTCGTCGGATGTGGCAGGGCTTGAAAACTATTACGGACTACAAAGGGAAACCTAGACGCGAGCTGCCCAGTGACCCGAGCCTACCAGACGAGCTAAGTGCATTTTATGCTCGCTTCGAGGCAAGCAACACTGAAGCACCCACGAGAGCGCCAGCTGTTCTGGATGACTGTGTGATAACGCTCTCGGTAGCCGATGTGAACAAAACCTTTAAACAGGTCAACATTTGCAAAGCCGCTGGGCCAGACGGATTACCAGGACGTGTACTCAAAGCATGCACGCACCAACTGTCAAGTGTCTTCACTGACATTTTCAAACTTCTCCCTGACCGAGTCTGTAATACCTACATGTTTCAAGCAGACCACCACAGTCCCTGTGCCCAAGGAAGCGAAGGTAACCTGCCTAAATGATTACCGCCCTGTGGCACTCACGTCGGTAGCCATGAAGTGCTTTGAAAGCCTGGTCATGGCTCACATCAACAGCATCCTCCCGGACACCCTAGACCCACTCCAATTCGCATACCGCCCCAACAGATCGACAGATGACACAATCTCAATCACACTCCACACTGCCCTTTCTCACCTGGACAAAAGGAACACCTATGTGAGAATGCTGTTCATCGACTACAGCTCAGCGTTCAACACCATAGTGGCCACAAAGCTCATCACTAAGCTAAGGACTCTGGGACTAAACACCTCCCTCTGCAACTAGATCCTGGACTTCCTGACGGGCCGCCCCCAGGTGGTAAGGGTAGGAAACAACATGTCTGCCACGCTGATCCTTAACACTGGGGCCCCTCGGCGGTGTGTACTTACTCCCCTCCTGTATTCCCTGTTCACCCCTGACTGCGTGGCCAAACACGACTCCAACACCATCATTAAGTTTGCTGACGACAAAAGTGGTAGGCCTGATCACCGACAACGATGAGACGGCCTATAGTGAGGAGGTCAGAGAACTGGCAGTGTGGTGCCAGGACAACAACCTCTCCCACAATGTGAGCAAGACAAAAGAGCTGATCGTGGACTACAGGAAAAGGCAGGCCGAATAGGCCCCCATTAACATCGACGTGGCTGTAGTGGAGTGGGTTGAGAGTTTAAAGTTCCTTGAAACAGTATTGACTGTACGTTTGTTTATGTGTAACTCTGTGTTGTTGTTTTTGTCACACTGCTTTGCTTTATCTTGGCGAGGTCGCAGTTGTAAATAAGAAATTGTTCTCAACTGGCCTACCTGGTTAAATAAAGGTGAAATAAAAAATAAATAAAAAGGAAAGCCCATAAAATTGTCAGAGACTCCAGTCACCCAAGTTATAGACTGTTTTCTCTGCTACCGCACGGAAGCGGTACCGGAGCACCAAGTCTAGGACCAAAAGGCTCCTCAACAGCTTCTACCCCCAAGCCATTAGACTGCTGAACAATTCATGAAAATCGCCAACAGACAATTTACATTTAGGCCCCCCCTCTTGTACACTGCTGCTACTCACTGTTTGTTTGTTACCTATGCATAGTTACTTCGCCCCCACCTACATGTACAGATTACCTCAACTAGCCTGTACCCCTGCACACTGACTCGGTACCCCCTGTATAAAGCCTTGATATTGTTATTCTTATTGTGTTACTTTTTATTATTACTTTTTTTATTTTAGCCTACTTGGTAAATATTTTCTTCTTCTTGAACTGCACTGTTGGTTAGGGGCTTGTAAGTAAGCATTTCACGGTAAAGTCTACACTTGTTGTATTCGGCACATGTGGCAAATAAAGTTTGATTAGATTTTTCATGAAGGAAATAGTTTGCTAGAGTCAACAGCATAACCATTGCTACACATCTGGGATAGTAAAGTAGCTACAGTGGCTATTTTACAATAACTCTTTATCCACAGTTTATCCAAAAACAGCATTATCATCCAAAATCATATTTGAGAGATTTTAATCCATATTTTCAGTGTGATTTCTGTTAAGTATACGAATTCTTATTATGTTTACAGTAAATCATATCCAGATCACTGCTGCAGTGGAGCTGGGTCCCCTCTTCTTGGCAAGGTGGTGTAAACACCATCCTTCCAGAGAGGCCATCTCATCAGAGAGGATCTGAGGACGGAGGGTCTTGATACGTCACTGGATCCGTCTCTGACCCCCTGACCATCTCACCCACTGCCTGGGGCTAAATGTGAGCCCTGCCTCCATACAGAGCAGCAGGGAAACACTAAGACTGATCCCAAATTGCACCTTATTCCCTTCATAGTGCCCTACTTTTGACCAGGGACCATAGGGAATAGGTTGCTGTTTGGGATGTAGTCCCGAGAGTGCACTGCTTCCATATAGATCAGCATGCAGTGACTCCCTACTCCTATCACGCATGTTAGTGGTGGACTGCTAATTACAGTTGACACAGATCAAATGAATGGGGCAGGAGAACATCTTACCTAGCCTGGATATAGCATACAGAAGAGAAGTACGTAAATGAGAGGGAAAGAGGAGAGTGACACGCATATGAGACCCCCTCCATTCCACGCTCTACTCGTTGACTCATAGCACCTGCTGAACATCACAACACAAGCTCAAACCCCATTGAGGCCTAGAGGGTAAATACTCTGCATTCTTGAGGTCATCGGTTTTAGCATACAAGGTCCTGTAGAGAGGCAGGCAGAGGGCAGGGTATAAGAACACCTCTCCTTATTCTCCTCTCTCTCTCTTTCTCTCTCCTTTCGCCGTCTCTACCCTTCTCCCTCTCTTCCTGCCTCTCCTCTCTCCCTCATTCTCTATGTCTCTCCTCTCAGCTCGGGGGCATATTTCACTGCAGGCACGCTCAACTTGCTTTTCAAACAAAGCGTCGATATGAATAATTAAAGTTTTTCTGGAGAGGATTGATTGGTTTGCAGGGTTTGAGTGCCTCTGCTTTTAAATATTTTGTAATTGGAGCTTTTATTCACAGCGGTTTAATTATCATCAATCATTAAGATGTTTATTAGCGAACGGACCTGCTGAGCCCCGAGACGGATGCCGCTAAAATTCCTCTCATTACCACAGGTCGTATATCAACGGCTGGATTGAATTGTCTGTTTGACTGAGTGGGCCACCGTAGCTCTGGCTGCTGGCAATACTTTTCCCTGGGAGAAAGGCACTTCTCATTAATGCATTACTTACCCAGGGTGAAACATGCCCTTGGCTCACACACACATATGCACACACTTACAGTATACGTACACCAGAGGAGGCTGTTGGGAGGAGCTATAGGAGGACGGGCTCATTGTAATGGCTGGAATGGAATGAATGGAACGGTATCAAACACATGGAAACCACATGCTCAGGATCTCTCATTCACACTCTCATGCAGTGGTTAGTAGCTACAGGCTATGGGGCCTTCTGTGAGATACCTGAAGCCATCATCACACACACACACACACTAACCCCCTCACACACACCTGATGACCATCCAGCGGTATGACCATGACAGGCAGGCTCCTCTGTCGGCTGTGTCTCCAGCTCTGCAGCAGCTTCTGCTGGGTCTCCAGCCTCTCCCTCTCCTTCCCCACGCTTCTCTGGCCCTCCCTCAGCCTCTCCAGGCTCTGCTGGTACTCCCCCAGCTGCTCTTCGAGCTCTTCCCACTCCTGCTTCAGCCTCTCAGCCTCCAGGTGACACCGTCTCTCCCTCTCCTCTAGCCTGCTCTCCAGCTCCCCCTGTTGGCTGTGGCGCATCTGGCACTCCCTCTCCCACCGCTGCCTCTCCTGGAGAGCAGGAATATATTGGTTTTTCAGAATCAACTGGTTGATAGTTGCTAGGGCCAATTAATGGATCAATAGTCCAAATATAGTTATTTTTCACAAATCAATCTGAGTTTTCCAAGAAAAATATAATAAGTGAATTGAGCGCATACTAGATGGATGCTTGCTTACTTGTCCATTTCAAGGACAAAAACGCGAATCAAAAAGCTAATCGACGCTAGCCATCCCTACCTGGCGCAGCTGACCCTGTAACCGCACCGCCGCCGCCACCTCCTCACGGCGCTTCTCCTGGTTACGATGCTTCTCCTGCTCCTGGAGACACGGGGGGTGTGGTCTTGGCGGGCAGGGGCCGGAGCGGTCACTCTCACGGAGGAGGAGCTTCTGTACCTCGTAGAAACTGTCTTGGATGGTTACCGCTGCCTGTAGAGGGGAGACGAAAATGTGACGATAACGTGACTAACTGACTAGCTGGCTGGCTGGCTGAATGAGTCCAAACTGGTCCAACTGTGGCTGACTACGAGTTGCTCCAAGCCAAGGTGAATGGGGGGGCAATAGGAGCAGGTGATTTGAATACCAAATGGGTTAGTCAACACAGTTTAACATTGATCATTAGTGTACTTACTTGAAAGGCTTAGCTACATGTTGTTAGATTAACACACACACACCCACTTCACATTAACCTACTAACACAAACACATACTGTAACAGACCAAACAGAATAGACTCCATCTACATATCACATGCTCCCCTGTGCAGTTCAAGGTAAAAGCCTATCCTCTGTTCTTACTTCCACTTAGAATAGGATAATTGGGGTCCACTCTCTAACCGCTTATTTACTGTCTGGAAGTTCAAGATTCAGACAATCCAGCTGATTGTTCTATCTGTTTATAGAAGCTGGTGTGCAGTCACACACACACACACACACAGTAGCATGCATAAGCACACACACACACACACACACACACACACACACACACACACACACACACACACACACACACACACACACACACACACACACACACACACACACACACACACACACACTTCAACCTGAGCGTGGCACTGAAATAGGACAATATAGGACGAAGGTGGAATCCTATTACACCAGCGCCGACGCTCGTCGCAGTGCTTGCAGACGATAACAGATTACAAAAAGAAACCCAGCCATGATTTGCCCAGCGATCCAGAACTCCCAAATGAGCTAAATGCCTTTTATGCTCACTTGAAGGAATATAAAATGCTGACCAGACCGCTCGCTCGCGTGCGTGCGTCCGCACATGTTGATGTTGTCCCCGCACACCGGACGCGATCAGGACGCGCAGGTTGAAATGTCAAAACGAACTCTGAACCAACTATATTAATTTGGGGATAGGTCGAAAAGCATTAAACATTTATGGAAATGTAGCTAGTTAGCTTGCTGTTGCTAGCTAATTTGTCCTGGGATATAAACATTGGGTTGTTATTTTACCTGAAATGCACAAGGTCCTCTACTCCGACAATTAATCCACAGATATAAGGGTAAACCTAGTTTGTTTCTAGTAATCTCTCCTCCTTCAGGCTTCTTCTTCTTCTTTGGACATTAAATGGAGGTTGGCAACCAACTTTAAGGTGCATTACCACCACCAACTGGATTGGAGTGTGGACCTTAGTTCATCTTTCAATCACCCACGTGGGTATATGCTCCTGGCAAGTGTCTTGACTGACATTTTCAACCTCATCCTGGCCGAGTCTGTAATACCATAGCACTCACGTCAGTAGCCATGAAGTGCTTTGAAATTCTGGTCATGGCTCACATCAACACCATCATGCCGGAAACTCTAGACCCACTCCAATTCGCATACCGCCCCAAGAGATTCACAGATGACCCAATCTCAATCGCACGCCACACTGCCCTTTCCCATCTGGACAAAAGGAACACCGATGTGAGAATGCTATTCATTGACTACAGCTCAGCGTTCAACACCATAGTGCCCACAAAGCTCATCACTAAGCTAAGGATCCTGGGACTGAACACCTCCCTCTGCAACTGGATCCTGGACTTCCTGACGGGCCACCCCCAGGTGTTACAAGTAGGCAACAACACATCTGCCCCGCTGATCCTCAACACTGGGGCCCCTCAGGGGTGCATGCTTAGTCCGCTCCTGTACTCCCTGTTCACCCACGACTGCGTGGCCAAGTATGACTCCAACACCATTATCAAGTTTGCTGACGACGGTGATGAGTCAGCCTACAGGGAGGAGGTCAGAGACTTAGCAGTGTGGTATCAGGACAACAACTTCACCCTGAGCACGCCCCCATCCACATCGATGAGGCTGTTGTGGAGCGGGTCAAGAGCTTTAAGTTCCTTGGCGTCCACATCACTAAGGACCTAAGATGGTCCACTCATACCCGCACAGTTGTGAAGAGGGCACGGCAGCGCCTCTTCCCCCTCACGGGGCTGAAAAGATTTGGCATGGGCTCTTGGATCCTCAAAAAGTTCTACAGCTGCACCGTCGAGGGCATCTTGACTTGGTACATCACCGCATGGTATGGCAAATGCACCGCCCTTGACTGAAAAGCTCTACAGAGGGTGGTGTGGACAGCTCAGTACATCAATTGGGCTGAGCTCCCTGCCATCCAGGACCTTTATATCAGGCGGTGTCAGAGGAAGGCCCGTAAAGACTCCAGCCACCTAAGCCATAGAGTGTTCACTCTGCTCCTGTCCGGCAACCGGTACCGTAGCATCGTCTCTCGGACCTCCAGGCTCTAAGACAGCTTCTACTCCCAAGCCATAAGACTGCTAAATAGCCAGACTGCTAAATAGTCAATCAATGGTACCAAAAAAATCTGCACTGACTCTATCTTGCACTTGCACACTCATTAGACTAAACTCAGCAAAAAAAGTAACGTCCTCTCACTGTCAACTGCGTTTATTTTCAGCAAACTTAACATGTGTAACTATTTGTATGAACACAACAAGTTTCAACAACTGAGACAAAAACTGAACAAGTTCCACAGACATGTGACTAACAGAAATGGAATAATGTGTCCCTGAACAAAGGGGGGGGTCAAAATCAGTGCATCTCCTCCTCATGGACTGCACCAGATTTGCCAGTTATTGCTGTGAGATGTTACCCCACTCTTCTACCAAGGCACCTGCAAGTTCCCGGACATTTCTGGGGGGAATGGCCCTAGCCCTCACCCTCCGATCCAACAGGTCCCAGATGTGCTAAATGGGATTGAGATCCGGGCTCTTCGCTGGCCTTGACAGAACACTGACATTCCTGACTTGCAGGAAATCACGCACAGAACGAGCAGTATGGCTGGTGGCATTATCATGCTGGAGGGTCATGTCAGGATGAGCCTGCAGGAAGGGTACCACATAAGGGAGGAGGATGTCTTCCCTGTAACGCACAGCGTTGAGATTGCCTGCAATGACAACAAGCTCAGTCCGATGATGCTGTGACACACCGCCCCAGACCCTCCACCTCCAAATCTATCCCGCTCCATAGTACAGGACTCGGTGTAACGCTCATTCCTTTGACGATAACCACGAAACCGACCATCACCCCTGGTGAGAAAAAGCCGCGACTCGTCAGAGAAGAGCACTTTTTGCCAGTCCTGTCTGGTCCAGCGACGGTGGGTTTGTACTCATAGGCGACGTTGTTGCCGGTGATGTCTGGTAAGAACCTGCCTTACAACAGGCCTACATTCCCTCAGTCCAGCCGCTCTCAGCCTATTGTGGACAGTCTGAGCACTGATGGAGGGATTGTGCATTCCTGGTGTAAGTCGGGCAGTTGTTGTTGCCATCCTGTACCTGTCCCGCAGGTGTGATGTTTGGATGTACCGATCATGTGCAGGTGTTGTTACACATGGTCTGCCACTGCGAGAATGATCAGCTGTCCGTCCTGTCTCCCTGTAGCGCTGTCTTAGGCGTCTCACAGTACGGACATTGCAATTTATTGCCCTGGCCACATCTGCAGTCCTCATGCCTCCTTGCAGCATGCCTAAGGCACGTTCACCCAGAAGAGCAGGGAGCCTGTGCATCTTTCTTTTGGGGTTTTTCAAGAGTCAGTAGAAAGGCCTATTTAGTGTCCTAAGTTTTCATAACTGTGACCTTAATTGCCTACCGTCCATGAGCTGTTAGTATATATTTTTTTATTTTTTTTTATCCCATTTTCTCCCCAATTTTCGTGGTATCCAATCGCTAGTAATTACTATCTTGTCTCATCGCTACAACTCCCGTACGGGCTCGGGAGAGACGAAGGTCGAAAGCCATGCGTCCTCCGAAGCACAACCCAACCAAGCCGCACTGCTTCTTAACACAGCGCGCCTCCAACCCGGAAGCCAGCTGCACCAATGTGTCGGAGGCAACACCGTGTACCTGGCCCCCTTGGTTAGCGCGCACTGCGCCCGGCCCGCCACAGGAGTCGCTGGAGCGCGATGAGACAAGGATATCCCTACCGGCCAAACCCTCCCTAACCCGGACGACGCTATGCCAATTGTGCGTCGCCCCACGGACCTCCCGGTCGCGGCCGGCTGCGACAGAGCCTGGGCGCGAACCCAGAGACTCTGGTGGCGCAGTTAGCACTGCGATGCAGTGCCCTAGACCACTGCGCCACCCGGAGGCCCCAGCTGTTAGTATCTTAACGACCTTTCCACAGGTGCATGTTCATTAATTGTTTATGGTTCATTGAACAAGATTTGTGAAATTTAGATTTTTACGAATTATCTTTGAAAGACAGGGTCCTGAAAAAGGGACGTTTCTTTTTTTGCTGAGTTTATATACACCGAGTATACAAACATTAAGAACACCTGCTCTTTCCATGACATAGACTGACCGGGTGAATCCAGGTGAAGGCTATGATCCATTATTGATACCACTTGTTAAATCCACTTTAAATCAGTGTAGATGAAGGGGAGGAGACAGGTTAAAGAAGGATTTTTAAGCCTTGAGACAATTGAGACTTGGATTTGTGTATGTGTGCCATCCAGAGGGTGAATAGACAAGACACAATATTTAAGTTCCTTTAACGGGGTATGGTAGTAGGTGCCGGGCTCACCGGCTTATGTCAAGAACTGCAACGCTGCTGGATTTCACGCTCAACAGTTTCCCGTGTGTATCAATAATGGTCCACCACCCAAAGGCCATCCAGCCAACTTGACACAACTGTGGGAAGCATTGGAGTCAACATGGCCCGGCATTCCTGTGGAATGCTTTCGACACCTTGTAAAGTCCATGCCCCGACGAATTGGGGCAAAAAGTGATGGGGGGGGGGGGGGGGGTTTGCAACCCACACACATTCACATACACTACTTACACAAACACACACACGCTTTTGTTGCTGCTCTGTTCTTTATTATTATCTATGTTGAAGCCAAGTCACTTTACCCTGCATTCATGTAGATATCTACCTCAAATACCTCATACCTCTGCACATTGATCTGGTACTGGTACTCCCTGTACTGTATTTTATTCCTCTAGTGTTACTATTTTATTACTATTTTACCAAGCATTTCACGGTAAAGTCTACACCAGTTCGGTACATGTGACAAATACAGTTAGATTATATTTTATTTGAGAACACAATTGGTCTTTGTAGGAAATGGAAATGAGTGACTGAGATAGAGACAAAGTGTGTGTGTGTGTGTGTGCGTGTGTGTGCGTGCATGCGTGTGTGTGTGTGTGAGAGAGTTTGTGTGTGATGAGCTCACCTGCAGACTGTAGAGTAACTGGGTCAAGCTCTGGACACTCTGAGTCACCTGTTATTGAAGAAGACATCAAACACACGACTAACAGTCAGTCTCCCATGTTGGTACAGTGCCTTGCAAAAGTATTCATCCCCCTTTGCATCTTTCCTATTTTGTTGCATTACAACCAGTAATTTAAATTGATTTTAATTTGGATTACATGTAATGGACATACACAAAATAGTCCAAATTGGTGAAGTGAAATGAAAAAAATAACTTGATTGAAAGACATATTTTAATTGTTTTATGGAAAAGTGGTGCGTGCATATGCTATGAAGCCCCTAAATAAGATCTGATGCAACCAATTACCTTCAGAAGTCACATAATTAGCTAAAGAAAGTCTACTTGTGTGCAATCTAAGTGTCACATGATCTGTTCTGAAAGGCCCCAGAGTCTGCAACACCACTAAGCAAGGGGCACCACCAAGCAAGAGGCACCATGAAGACCAAGGAGCTCTCCAAACAGGTCAGGGACAAAGTTGTGGAGAAGTACAGATCAGTGTTGGGTTATAAAAAAAATATCAGAAACTTTGAGCACCATTAAATCCATTATTAAAAAATGGAAAGAATATGGCACCACAACAAACCTGCCAAGAGAGGGCAGCCCACCAAAACTCACGGACCCGGCATGGAGGACATTAATCAGAGAGGCAACAAAGAGACCAAAGGTAACCCTGAAGAAGCTGCAAAGCTCAACAGCAGAGATTGGAGTATCTGTCCATAGGACCACTTTAAGCCGTACACTCCACAGAGCTGGGCTTTATGGAAGAGTGGCCAGAAAAAAGCCATTGCTTAAAGAAAAAAATAAGAAAACACGTTTGGTTTTCGCCTAAAGGCATGTGGGAGACTCCCCAAACATATGGAAGAAAGTACTCTGGTCAGATGAGACTCAAATGGAGCTTTTTGGCATCAAGGAAAACTCTTATGTCTGGCGCATACCCAACACCTCTCATCACCCCGAGAACTCCATCCTTGGTGCTGTGGGGATGTTTGTCAATAAAAGGGACTGGGAAACTGGTCAGAATGGAAGGAATGATGGATGGCGCTAAATACAGGGAAATTCTTGAGGGAAACCTGTTTCAGTCTTCCAGAGATTGGAGACTGGGACAGAGGTTCACCTTCCAGCAGGACCATGACCCTAAGCATACTGCTAAAGCAACACTCGAATGGTTTAATGGGAAACATTTAAATGTCTTGGAATGGCCTAGTCAAAGCCCAGACCTCATTCCAATTGAGAGTCTGTGGTATGACTTAAAGATTGCTGTACACCATCCAACTTGAAGGAGCTGGAGCAGTTTTGCCGTGAAGAATGGGCAAAAATCCCAGGGGCTAGATGTGCCAAGCTTATAGAGACATAGCCCAAGAGACTTGCAGCTGTAATTGCTGCAAAAGGTGTATCTACAAAGTATTGACTTTGGGGGGGATGAATAGTTATGCACGCTTGTTTGTGAACCTCCCGGGTGGCGCAGTGGTCTAGGGCACTGCATCGCAGTGCTAGCTGCGCCACCAGAGTCTCTGGGTTCGCGCCCAGGCTGGGCTGGGTTCGCGCCCAGGCTCTGTCGCAGCCGGCCGCAACCGGGAGGTCCGTGGGGCGACGCACAATTGGCATAGCGTCGTCCGGGTTAGGGAGGGTTTGGCCGGTAGGGATATCCTTGTCTCAGTATGTAAAATGTAATAAAATGTATGCACTCTACTGTAAGTCGCTCTGGATAAGAGCGTCTGCTAAAATGTAAATGTAAATGTTTCACAATAAAAAAAACATTTTCATCTTCAAAGTGGTAGGCATGTTGTGTAAATCAAATGATACAAACCCACCAAAAATCTATTTTAATTCCAGGTTGTAAGGCAACAAAATAGGAAAAATGCCAAGTGGGGTGAGTACTTTCGCAAACCACTGTAGATGACTTAATCACTTCACAAATGATATTCCTTCCATGAAAAACTGTTAAGGAATACATGTCCTGGTTCTATTTCAGTGTGTTGTATCTGAAGATGAACAGTTCACTTCTACAGTAGATGGCAAGGGAGTTTTAGTCTCCTACTACTACTGTATACTCGTATCAGTTGAAGCCAGCCAATACGGTCTTACTCCCGGACTAGACTAGAGTGTAGTGGTGAGAGTACAGTATCTTCTCCTCTTATTACATGGCACATTTTCGAAAGAGATTTGTCTGAGAAGTCTATGTGGTCATGTAAGTATATAGCGCCACTTTGTGGTCTGGTAGTGTCTGTGCACAGAATCTGTACACCAGGGGTGTCAAACTCATTCCATGGAGGCCCTAGTGTCTGCTGGTTTTTTGTTTTTCCTTTCAGTTAAGACCTAGACAACCAGGTGAGGGGCGGTCCTTACTAATCAGTGACCTTAATTCATCAATCAAGTACAATGGAGGAGCGGAAACCCGCAGACACTAAGCCCTCCGTGGAATGAGATTGACACGTGCTGTACATTGCATTGCTCTATACCAGGGGTATTCAAATCTTACCCTATGCGGTCTGGAGGACTACTGGGACTGTTTTAGACCTGCTGGGACACCAGGTGTGTGCAATTAATTAACAGGTAAAACAGAAAACCAGCAGGCTCCGGACCTCGTCGGGTAAAAGTTGAGTACCCCTGCTCTATACACTACATTACATTCTGTCAATATTACTCTCTTTTATCACAGTCATTCACCTCACAGCCGGGACAAGATGCTAACGGTAGCACAAATGTGGCCGAGGAAATTGGGATATTATTATCCATCTATTTTTAATGAGACGTACATTTGAGAGCTAAATTGACTTTCCCTGTATTATTAAGATATTAATAATTTAGCACATTAAGGCTGAAATGAAATTCGAATAGATGGTGTTCAATTATTTAAACAATGTTCCACCACCATAAGAAGGTGGAGGAAGGTGAGAAGCCAAGGCCAATATGAACACAGACTGAGTACACCTCAGCAGCTAAAGACTACAATAAGCTTAATGGCTACAACTACAAATCCCATTTGTATTTGAGCCACTTGGTGTTATGGCTAACATGTTAGACTGACAGTTACAGGGACCCGAGTTCAATATCTATGGTAGAAAACAAAACCTTGTATAGAAGACCTACCTTAAGGTTGATATTATTAGTGTCCCCAGTGTGGGGTTGAGTCAGGGACTGCAGTACAAGGGCCTGGGAGGCTGACCACTCCCCGTCCCTGGTATCAGGGTCCCCATGTGAGGCTTTGCCGTCTGTGGGGGTGTCCATGGGGGTAGGAGGGTTGGCTGAGGACACAGGGTTGGACAGGGGGTCCCTGTGAGGGCTGCAGAGGCTGGAGGGAGAACAGGTCCTGGAGGACAGAGTGGTCCTCAGGTTCTCAGCTGGAGAAGGAGAGAGGAGATGGGTGGTTAGAGAGGAAGAAAGAGAATTTACTGTAGACAAAAAGACCCACAGACAGACAAAGACATTGGACACTCTACAACAGGAAATGGACAACATGTACATGATGCTAACAACGGTCAGTGAGGCTAAAAGTGTGGTGTCTCGTCTGACCCTCTCGGAGCGCGGCAGTGAGCAGTACTGCAGCCCGGGGAACCTCCTCTGGCTGCGGCTGGACCAGTAAGCGTGGCTCAAGGTGTGGTTCCTGGGTGGCACCCCTCAAGGTGGACAGTTCAGCATAGATCTGTAGCTTCTCCTCCAGAGTGGAACATATCTGATGGTCCTGACTGGACAGGCTCTCTGATAGATCAACGCGACATAAAACCATTCATGTACAATCGACACGCAGAATCAAGCAGTCGGTGACACAAATAGCACTTTACGGTCAGTATTACACAATCAACACAGAAATGATACACAAAGTAATGTGCAGTTTCTTCATGCACCCACAATCCACAAACACACACTACGTGACCATACTATAGGAAATGTGGGCTAATCAAAGTGAAAGGATCATTGCAGACAAGCTATTTGTAAGCTATGAATGAACAGTAGCATATTACCCTGTAGTCTTTGTATCTTCTGGGCTCTGGCTTCAGATGCTCTTCTCTCCTCCTCTGATTCGCTAGTGTTCTCCTCCTCATCCTCTGGACAGCTGGATAGATAGACAGACAGACAGACAGACAGACAGACAGACAGACAGACAGACAGACAGACAGACAGACAGCGATAAGCATACACACACACGTATGCACACACACACACTAACCACACCCTTTACTGACCTCTCCACAGCCTCTCGGATGTGCCTCATCCAGGTGTTGCGTCGGTCTTTCGAGGAGGTGTGGACCTCGTACATCTCTGGACCCGCAGCCGATGCACTGATCAGAAACATCCCTCTCTCCTCATTGGCTACCTCTCTGACAATCAGCTTCTGCAGAGAGATCACTGGGGGCTTCTGGTCCTGAGGAGCACAGACAGTATGGGAGGATGAGAGAGCATTAGTCAATTGAATGAATACAGGGGGCCAACACTCACTGATGTCTCCGTTGACATGTCTTTTTGAGTCTCAATCCCCCATATATGATCAGATATACTTTATTAGTTTATCCAGGATGCTTTTTTCCCAACCCCTCCGATATAATAACACGGAGAGCAGTAGCCCAAAGCTATCAGACAGAGTCCAAAGGAACTGAATTGAACAGTAGAGTTTATTTTGTCTTACTCCATAAACAGCAAATGTCACGAGACCATTTCACAGACATACCACAGCAGCGAATATGAACTTCTGGTCTTTCTCCTGTAGGAAGATCAGTGTGTCTGTGAGAAGGAGAGCCAAGACATCTGCAGAGATAAGAGACAGCAAAACAATTGTGAACAATGTAATCCCTAATCAATATTATCATTAGTGTGAAACTGATTGATTGACTGATTCATGTATTGCTTGATCGGTTGATTGATTGACTGATTGGTTGATTAATTGATTGATAGATCAGTGCCTCAGACCTTTGAGTCGTCCGGTGGCGGTCTTCCACAGTAACAGGCCCTGGTGTTTGAGGGTCCGGCCTGGCACCAGAACATCCTGCTTCCTAAAGGTGTGTCCGTTCTTCAGCTTGGCAACACTACGGTTGTCCATCCGGTTTAGGACATCCTGTAACCTCTGACCCTGCTCAAACTCACTGACCCTCAGGTCTACAGCTGCGATCACCTCCTTGATCAAAACCAGAGCTCTGGAGAGGTCCCTGTGCTCCTCACTGTCCTCTGAAAGAGGGAAAGGGGGGATCGAGGTAGGAGAGAGAGAGAGAGAGAGAAAATATTCAGGCACATTGAAGTAGTAGGATCAAAACTATACATCCGGTTACCAGCCCCATATCAGTATGGAAGTTACATTTCAAATACAACAACAAACGTTTCATGTAATATCTTACTGTAACTGCTGTATATTTTCACTGATAGCTGAGCTGTACGATAAAACCACCTGTCCAACAAAAAACTAGCCTGGTCGTGTTATCACGATTTGATTTATCTGATCCTAACAGCAGTGGGCAGCAGAGCAGAGAAAGGCAGACAGACCGACCCTGGGTGTACTGTAGAATCCTCTCCAACAGAACAGGGTACTTAGTTATCCTCTGGGTCACCAACAAGATGCATTCTGGGATCTCTCTCCTCCGCACCAAATAGTTATTACTTTGTTGCTATAGAAACACACAATCAACATTGAATAATTAGTCACAAGTGGAATATTTAAGACAATTTAACTTGTTAGGACAGATAATTTCTCCAGATATCTTCTCAAGATACACTACTACAAAAGTATGTGGACACTTGCTTGGAAAACATCTAATTCCAAAATCATCGGCATTAATATGGTCCCCCCTTTGCTGCTATAACAGCCTCCACTCTTCTGGGAAGGCTTTCCACTAGATGTTGGAACATTGCTGCAGGGACTCGCTTCCATTCAGCCAAAAGAGCATTAGCGGCACTGATGTTAGGCGATTAGGCCTTGCTCGCAGACGGGGTCCCAATTCATCCCAAAGGTGTTTAGTGGGGTTGAGGTCAGGGCTCTGTGCCGGCCAGTCAAGTTCTTCCACACCGATCTCAACAAACCATTTCTGTATGGACGTTGCTTTGTGCACGGGGGGATTTTCATGCTGAAACAGGAAAGGGCCTTCCCCAAACTGTTACCACAAAGTTGGAAGCACAGAATCGTCTAGAATGTTATTGTATGCTGTAGCGTTAAGATTTCCCTTCACTGGAACTAAGAGGCCTAGCCCGAACCAACAGCCCCAGAAAATGATTCCTCCTCCACCAAACTTTACAGTTGGCACTATGCATTGGGGCAGGTAGTGTTCTCTTGGCATCCGACAAACTCAGATTTGTCCGTCAGACTGCCAGATGGTGAAGCGTGATTCATCACTCCAGAGAATGTGTTTCCACTGCTCCAGAGTCCAATGGCGGCGAGCTTTGCACCACTCCAGCCAACACTTTGCGATTGGTGATCTTAGGCTTGTGTGTGGCAGCTCGGCCATGGAAACCCATTTCATGAAGCTCCCGACAAACAGTTATTGTGTTGACGTTGCTTCCAGAGGCAGTTTGGAACTCGTGAGTGTTACATCCGAGGACAGACGATTTTTACGTGCTACGCGCTTCAGCACTCGGCGGTCCCGTTCTGTGAGCTTGTGTGGCCTGAGCCGTTGTTGCTCCTACATGCTTTCTCTTCACAATAACAGCACTGACAGTTGACCGGGGCAGCTTTAGCAGGGCAGAAATATGACTAACTGACTTGTTGGAAAGGTGGCATCCTATGACGGTGCCACGTTGAAAGGCACCTAGCTCTTCAGTACGGGCCATTCTAATGCCAATGTTTGTCTACGGAGATTGCATGGCTGTGTGCTCAATTGTATACACTTGTCAGCAACGGTGTGACTGAAATAGCCAAATCCAGTCATTTGAAGGCGTGTCCACATACTTTTGGCCATGTAGTGTAACTCGAGGCTTATAGAGGTGCTATAAACAGACAAGCCCGTACCTTGATGAAGGTCTGAAATCGTTTGTTGTGTTGCTGTAGCTCTTTGAAGAAGGTGACTGCCTCAGTGTGATGGCTGCAAAAGTCTCCATACACCTGTTTCATCCTCTCTGCGTTCTCTTCAGAAAACTGCATCAGAAATGAGATGTTATACAGGCACTCATATTGAGCCAACGTACTCAATCAGTCACAGAACATTAATACCACAGTCATGTCTATTGAGGTTGAATTACAGGAGAGACTGAGTGGATGTTGGCAATGTTTCAGACACACAAAAAAAACATCTGTATTTATCCATGTTTTGTGGGAGAATCAGCACTTCCATGTAATTTTAGGGGTTGTAAGTTAATTCTGTCTCCACAGATTCCTGACCGTATGACAGAAAGTACAATACTGTTCCGTCCCGACCCCACTCCAGAAAAGTTAAGGTTTTGTCTCCTTGTTGTTACAAGCACTTCATTTTAACAGTGCACCTGTTGCAGCAGAGCGTCTCCGATGCGTTCTATGACGTAGTTCCTGTTCCCGTATGGCTGGGCGGAGCTGTGGCGGCGTTCCCTCATGGAGTTGAAGAGGTCGTGGTGGAGGAGGAGGAGTTCGTCCAAACAGGGGAAGACACGCCCCACGGCGCCGGCGTCCAGCTGGACCTCCTCCCTCATCCCTCGCCGGAAGACCTCAGCCATGATGCACAGAGTCTGGAGGTGGTGCATCTCTGTCTGCATCAACTCTGAGAGGACGGGGACACACACAAAAACAGTGCGTGTTTGAGATCTACTACATTGCAGTTGGACTGCGCCGGATCGCAGATCTACAAACCATCCTGCATCCCAAACAACCATGCATTACGTGTACATTTTTGCGATTCCGCGTCTCGTCTTGCTCAAACTGATCCCCTCCAAGTCCAACTACCCACATTTCGAAGATGACAAAGGTCCCGGTAGACAAACATATCCCGTGGACATGCCATAATAACAAACCGTAAACATTCCTGTGCTACGGCCCATAACATTTCAGAAGTCATACCTCAGTCATAACTCAAAACTGTATTACAGAACAGCAGGGTTGGGTTACATATGGTGGTTCAACTGTTCTGAGTACATCGTTAGCTCACCATAGACGACGTCCTGTCTCTTGACCACCCGTTTGTCCTGCTTCTTACAAAACTTGTGTTCCACCGTCAGACTCCAAGACTCAGCCTCGTAGTCCAGAGCATCAGCAGCCAGGTCGCTGTGGAGACCGGTGTCCACACAGTCTACAGGACGAGAGGTGGGACAAAAAGAACATGATGGTGACTTTTCCCTTTTAACCGTTAAGATGATCACTTTTCCAAGTGTCCCTTCTGGGTTCCCGTCCCTGCAGTACCTTCTCCGAGGGAGGAGTCAGTGGAGGAGGACGACTCCGTGGTCTGTAGGAGCTCCTCTGATCGGCCAGGACCCCATCTCCTGTCAGACTCCACTTCCGGACTCTCGCTAAGCCTGCTGGGAGAGTGACAATACGTCAATGACATAGGCATCATCGCAAAAAATCTTCATCACAAGCTTACTGTAATATACTGAGAGTGAGTGAACGGATGCTTAGCTGACCTGTCAGCGGCATAGGGGACGCTCCTGGAGAGGGGGTTGGGGAGCGAGGCTGTTTCCCTCCTGTCCCTCTGGCTCATCATAGGTAGAGAGGCTGAGGTGGCGATCAGACATGAAGAGGGACTGTCTCGCACTGTGAAGTATGAAGGAGGGAAGGGAGGGGAGGAATGTTATTGTTTCAGCATTCCTTCCTGTGTGCTACACATGATGACAACAAAGAGCTGTGACATTTTATTTAATTTTATGTTTTATCAGGGAGTCATACTGAGACCAAGGTCTCTTTAACAAATGAGCCATGAATTACAGAAAATGCACACATCCAAATGTAAATACAAAATGCAAGCAGAAAGAAAGAAAAACACAGTCATAAAAAACAAAACACATTCATCAGTAATAAGGTCCTTAGTCAGTGACCCTTGAACTCCGCAATGTAACACTCACTCTGCGGGAGGGATGCCGTTCGGTTCTTCACAAGTTTCTATAGTTTTAAAACAAAGATTAACAAAAGGAAGGATAGTAGGATACCAGACAACCAAACATTCCAACTAGATCACATTGTTCAACAGAGAGAGATGAGGAGTAGATGTGTCACTGGACTAGATTAGCCATGTCTATGTTTGTGTGTGTGGTTGTGGGTCGAGGCAGAAGTATCCAGGCTGAAACTCACCTTTAGACACGGGGGAGCAAAGTCATTACAACCCTTATGGACCATGAGTGTACAACCTTAGGGAGAGAGGGATAGGTTCATAAAGAGAAGAAATGAAAGACTGGAAATAGAATAGGATCGTATATTAATTCAGTTCTACAATTGTCCAGCAAAAAAATTGCGAATTAAAGTTCATTTATTTTAAACTTTATTTAACTAGGCAAGTCAGTTAAGAACAAATTCTTATTTTCAATGACGGCCTAGGAACAGTGGGTTAACTGCCTTGTTCAGGGGCAGAGCGACAGATTTTGACCTTGTCAGCTCGGGGATTCGATCCAGCAACCTTTCGGTTACTGGCCCAACGCTCTAACCTCTGGGCTACCTGCCTCCCCATCATTGTCAATTATATTATCATTGTCGAATGCAAAAAAAGCCTATACAGTATATTTTCCTTGAGACACAATATGTAATGATATACTGTATTATGCATAAATGTGATATTTTTCAATTCATTTACATTGTTCAGAAGTGTACAGATCACTGAGATATGCTTGTCTGTTTGTAACGTTGAGCGACAAATTGCTGTTTGTTTTTGACTGATCGGTTGATGTACTACTGGTTAATTGTTGATGTAAAAAAGCTGTTATTAATACATTTTGATTGACAGATTGATTAACCGTGTTACTTACTGGAGCAGTGCAGAAGTTCCTTGCCAGTGGCAGGTTTGTCACAGACCAGACAGACAGTGGGTCCAGCACAGGACCCCGTGGAGAAGCGATGTCCATTCTGCTGCCTGTCCTTCTCTTTCTCCCTTTCCTTCTCCTTCCCCTTGGAAAACCAGGGCAGATTCACAGGGGTGAACATCAGAGGTATGGATAGGCTGGTTATTGCACACCCACATACTGTAACTACATCAAAACCCTTCAGATGCAATCCATCAAAGCATATCATGTAATTGTAACTCTGTAACACCATAGGCTAGACTCGACTTAAAGCAATATCAGTCAGGTTACTTGTACTATGAAGTAGCCTTGAAGTAGCCACGAATAGCAACACACGTGCACCGACTCCAATTGAAGCAGTTTGAGTGAGAAGGAGCCCCGCCTTATTTTAGCCCATTTTAAAGTCCACTGTGAAGGAGACGGAGCAGTGCATTAACACCTGGGGGGGGGTTGTAAATGCGGATCCACCAACAAAGGGTTTATGATTAAAAGGAAGCTACACAAGGGTTTGAGTGGCGTTTTGGGTTACAGTTATTTCCCAAAACATTTCCTGCTTCTTGTCATCACGTGAAGCACAGATCCTGATGTGAATACTATAGTATAAGGAGAAGGGTTGGGATGACGATAATAATTACTATTATCATAATACATGGTATTTATATAGTGCTTTTCAACGACCCAAAAGTCGCTTTTGTATCCGATAATTAAGTGATAATAGCAGCACAACTTCTTTTTTGTGTGATAATAGTCAATTATATTGTTTTTACAGCCCTTTATGGGTATGTCATGCAGTCCTTATAGCTGTAGATCGTTAGATCTAGACTGAGGTGTAGATCACATGTGAGTCAGTCGGTGTGTACATTCTGTCTGTGATTATTTAGTCCAGTTGAGTACGTCTCTGAACATGGCATATGCTCTAAATGGCAAAATTAGTGCTGACCTAGTCTCACGATTAGTGTTAAAATAGTGTTTACCTTGTTCTTGTTGCGTGTGCTCGACATCCGGCTCTTGAGGAAGCTGAAGGTACGAATCATTTTGTATTTCTCTGACGCCACCTTGGAAGGGATGTTGTACTTGTCCCACTCCTCTTCTTCAATTCTGTTCAGACGCAATGGGGTCAGCAACATATGTGACTTTCCATATGTTGTTGGTTTTTATAAACGGTATCCATACCAGTCTTATTTGCTGATCTTTCTTTATTTCTGCCTGGTCATCTCAAATTAATTATTACTCAGTCGTTTCTGCGAGTAGTAATTGTCTGACTTAGTATTTCATCTATAACCAGGTTTCCATCCAACTGTTTTACTACAGATGAAATAAGTTATGATGAGCTTCACAGGGTGGTGAAAGTGTACGGTAATGAGCTTGATGCTGCTTTCAATAAATATCGAGGGTCTTATTCTGGTGACATGACGATCGATTAGTTTCTTCCGTTTGACAATTAAAAAAGTATCTCGCTCATTTGCCCATAACAGGAATCTCTTCATGTATGTGCGAGTTGTTGGCTTGAGCGCACTTGCAAAGACCAGAGTGGGCACATATGCCACATAACGCAACATGTTTTGTGTCAAAAAGTTCAGTAGAGTTGAAATTTAGAATATTCAAATGAAAATCTGCCACCAATTGGATGGAAACCTAGCTAATGAGGCCACGTGGAAACAAAAACGTATTAACTCCGCATACAACTTATGAAAGCACAAGCCTTATAGTAAACATGGTATTTGGTTAGTAGTTCAATCAGCCTGTGACGGTCATACCAGGCTGGATCAAGTATACAGTTGGAGCACATGCACCACACAAAGCCAACCATCGATGTTTATTACAGAATTAAGACAAACAAAAAGACTGGTCAAAACTCCATCATTAAGGTGTCGTCTACTTAAAGTTGGTGGCAGCTCATTTGCCACAAGTTTTAGTGTTACAAAGGGATTCATTTTCACCCTGAGTCAGAGGTCAGTGGTAGAGCACTATGGGTTAAGGGTTACATAGTGGTAGTTACAGACACATGCAGCACACGTATGGTAATCAAACATGGTTCGTTAATTGGCATCAACAGCATACAAGTGCGATCTCGAAAGGTTATTTTTGATGCCATGCTAGGCAGAGAGCATTGTGGGCACAAACGTAGACGTTAAATGTGACGATGCACACAGGGGAGTTCTAGGGTTAAAATGTTTGGCTTAAAAGGGGTTAGCGGCTGAAGCTAGGGACTAGATGGCTGGCTTCCAGATCAAGGGAGTTACTGTAGGGTTAAAAGCTATGGGCTATCTGCCCAGTGGAGAGGAAGGGCCAGGGCTGCCAGCCCAGAAGGGGGCGATGCCCACATACTCTTTGAGGAACTCTGAGAGGGTGAGGTGTTGGAGGGACTCTGCCAGCTCAACGCTGCCCTCGTCGTCTGCAGACTGGGCACGCTTACGGAACTTTAACTCCCTAGGGACACACACACACAGCTCTGATACATACAGTACATGAACACACACACACACACACACATACACATAGACTAACATGCGCACACACAGAAATAAACACACACACAGATCTGGTACACACTGACAGGTACAGGAAACATACTCTAGAGGGAGCTATAGTGCTGTGACCGTGTGCGTTCAGGACATTTTAACTCCTGAATGGAGGGAGGACAGAGGCAGTTGGCATGGTTCCCGGCAGCATCTCATCACGACGAAGGACATAGTGAAGCAGGAAACAAAGAGGCCTTTTTCTGTGTCCATCCCACTTTTGCTGGAGCCATTTACTCAAAGGATACTATACAGTAAATCCTACTACACTCACCGTGTCACAAAAGTTACAGTGCGTTAGCCTAACTTCATCTGAGCACAGTACTTGTATTTGAAATTTGCATTGGACAACATTTGCATTGATAAATAAACACTGAGCACAATGGGCTTACAGTTCAGTCTACACAAACAGTTTGGGTACTGATAAGAAGTGTCATATCTCTACGCCACTACCTGTGACACAGGGTTAAAACAGCCCTACAAGCTGTGGCACAACAACAAAGTTATACAACAACAGAGTTAAACAAAGAGCTGTTATTGTGGGGGTTTAAGTGCCTTGCTCAAGGGCACAACGGCATGTAGGATTTTGATATCAGCAACCATCCGGTGACCAGCTCACTTCCCGCCAGACTTTACAAGTCAGACCCGGCATTTGAATTGGCAACCCTTCGGGTTGCTGGCTAGCCTCTCTAAGTGCTAGGCTACCTGCCACCCCTTTTCTTGATACGAAGACAACCAGGAACTCCACGACAGAGAGACAGCCCTCGGTCGCCCAGCAACCAACCAAGTAGTCTTGGCTGAAGGCTGGAGAGCCTGGGAATTAGGGGAAAACTGTATGGAACTGTAAAAATGTCACACTCACTTTAGACAAACACTACGTCAGTGGATACATACCTTTTATCTTGAGGTTGCTTTGATAGGCTGAGCTCTCTCCGTTCTGTGGAGGATGAGACAGAACATGAACCCGCTGTGTGAAATGACACAGCATGAGCAACATTATGGATGACCCCCCCCCCCCCTACCCAATACCCAGCAATGTTGAGCTTACACTGTGATTTGGCGGGGTAGCCTAGCCAGCCAATGCACTTTCCTATGCCCTCACCCTACATAAACACTGACATACAAGCACATCTACGGTACCAGTCAAAAGGTTGGACACACCTACTCATTCAAGGGTTTTTCTTTATTTTTCCTATTTTCTATATTGGTCAAATAGCCCTTACACAGCCTGGATGTGTGTTTTGGATTATTCACCTGTTGAAAAAACAAATGGTAGCCCCACTAAGCGCAAACCAGATGGGATGGCGTATCGTTGCAGAATGCTAAATAAATCACAGACAACTGTCACCAGCAAAGCACCCCCACACCTCCATGCTTCACGGTGGGAACCACACATGCGGAGATCATCAGTTCACCTACTCTGCGTCTCACAAAGACACGGCGGTTGGAACCAAACATCTCAAATTTGGACACATCAGACCAAAAGGACAGATTTCCACCGGTCTAATTGCTCATGGTTCTTGGCCCAAGCAAGTCTCTTCTTCTTATTGGTGTCCTTTAGTAGTGGTTTCTTTGCAGCAATTCAATTCAACCGTCTCCTCTGAACAGTTGATGTTGAGATGTCTGTTACTTGAACTTGAACTGTGCGAAGCATGTATTTGGGCAGCAATCTGACATGCAGTTAACTCTAGTTAACTTATCCTCTGCAGCAGAGTTAACTCTGGGTCTTCCTTTCCTGGGGCGGTCCTCATGACAGCCATTCTCATCATAGCGCTTGATGGTTTTTGCAATTGCCCAGGAAAGGAAAGTTCTGGAAAAAATGTCCAGATTGACTGACCTTCATGTCTTAAAGTAATTATGGACTGTCGTTTTGCTTTGCTTATTTGAGCTGTTCTTGCCCTAATATGGACTTGGTCTTTTACCAAATAGAGCTATCTGCTGTATACCACCCCTACCTTGTCACAACACAACTGATTGGCTCAAACGCATTAAGAAGGAAATAAATTCCACAAATGAACCTGTTCATTGAAATGCATTCCAGGTGTCTACCTCATGAAGTTGGTTGACAGAATGCCAAGAGTGTGAAAAGCTGTCGTCAAGGCAAAGGGTGGCTACTTTGAAGAACCTTCAAATCTAAAATATATTTTGATTTGTTTAACACGTCTTTGGTTACTACATGATTCCATGTGTTATTTCATAGTTTTGATGTCTTCACTATTATTCTACAATGTAGAAAATAGTTTTTTTTTTTAAACAACCTTGAATGAGTGGGTGTGTCCAAACTATTGACTGGTACTGTGCATACATATGCAAATGCACGTCGGACGCACACACAGTAGCCACATGTCTGCCATGCCTAGTTTTAGCACAGAGCGAATGGTGGAGGATAGAGGATCTAAGGTAAGCTGTACTTACTAGCAGGGTGGAGTAGAGACATAGATTTAGACAGAGAGAGGGCCTGAAGGCGACACCTCCCGTGGCTCACACTGTGGAACACGCCATCTACAGGGTAGAGTGGACATAGCACTCACTAGGCCACTCAAAGGAACAGAGGGAGGAAAAGATGTGGCCAGAGCCATGTAGGGGGAGAATCTCAACTGCATTTCCTTAATTCCTTGCGACCTCTCTTCTCGACTCCTTCTCAAAACCCATTGGATGAGAAGGTCAAAAGGTCCCTCGTTAGTTACATGTTAGCTATAAACAGTATTGACTATCTACTGAAGTGGCTACAGTTAGTTAGTGACGACACAGAGAGCAGGATAATCCAACAACAGACAGTAGGCCTACTGCTTCCTGTACCAGACAAACTCCCATGACAAACCAAATAAGTGAAGAGAGAGAGAGACTAGCTCAGATAAGATCAATCTAGGGCCTGTGTCCACAAAGCGTAGTAGGAGTGCTGATCTAGGATGATCAGTTTTGCCTTTTAGATCCCAATAAATAAGATTATACGGACAGATCCTAGAACAGCACTCCTACTCTCAGACACTTTGTGGATAGCAAGGCTCAAGCCACGCCCACCTGAGAACACAGCTCTGTTCAGCTTTCAATTGGCTGTGTTTGGAGAAGTGGATAACCAATTGTCAACGAACTGTCACTTCACAGACTGTTTTCGAAATAGAAAGGGACAATATTCATACAGTTACATTTCATACAGCAAATCACATTTTCTCTTGGACTTTCCTAATCGGGGAAAAGTGTGAAACGATTTCTCAAAAGGACAGGGGTATCGTCGGGAATCATAGACATTGGACTAAAAGGTTTTGGCCCACGTGTTTATCAAAGTTGATATATCGATGGGGATTAAACGCACTGACACGGCAACTACGTGAACAGAGAGAAGAGAAAATGGTCTACTTACAGTAAGTGTTTCCCTTCGTGGGATAGAAAATTTAGATGATAATGTAAACAAAGTCGCCACTCAGAAAAGAAAGCAGACAGACACATCCACATACCTAAATCAGGATTGTGTCGAGGCACAGATCTGGGGAAGGGTACCGAAACATTTCTGCAGCTTTGAAGGTCCCCAAGAACACAGTGGCCTCCATCATTCTTAAATGGAAGAAGTTAGGAACCACCAAGACTCTTCCTAGCTGCCTGGCCAAATTGAGCAATCAAGGGGGAAGGGCCTTGGTCAAGGAGGTGACCAAGAATCCGATTGTCACTCTGACAGAGCTCTAGAGTTCCTCTTTTGAGATGGAAGAACCTTCCAGAAGGACAACCATCTCTGCAGCACTCCACCAATCAGGCCTTTATGGTAAAAGGCACATGACAGCCCGCTTGGAGTTTGCCAAAAGGCACCTAAAGACTCTCAGACCATGAGAAACAAGATTCTCTGGTCTGATAAAACCAAGATTGAACTCTTTGGCCTGAATGCCAAGCATCACATCTGGAGGAAACCTGCCACAATCCCTATGGTGAAGCATGGTGGTGGCAACATCATGCTGTGGGGATTTTTTTCAGCGGCAGGGACTGGGAGACTAGTCAGGATTGAGGAAAAGATGAAAGGAGCAAAGTACAGAGAGATCCTTGACTGGGGTGACGGTTCACAAGAAAACGACCCCAAGCACACAGCCAAGACAACGCTGGATTGGCTTCAGGACAAGTCTCTGAATGTCCTTGAGTGGCCCAGCCAGAGGCTGAACTTGAACCCGATCGAACATTTCTGGAGAGACCTGCAAATAGCTGTGCAGCAATGCTCCCCATCCAACCTGACAGAGCATGAGAGGATCTGCAGAGAAGAATGGGAGAAACTCCCCAAATACAGGTGTGCCAAGCTTGTAGCATCATACCCAAGAAGACTCGATGAGGTAATCAATGCAAAAGGTTCTTCAACAAAGTACTGAGTACAGGGTCTGAATACTTATGTAAATGTGATACTTCAGTTGTTTTTTAAAAATAAATTAGCTAATATTTCTAAAAACTGTTTTGCTTTGTCATTATGGGGTATTGTATGTAGATTGATGAGGAAAAAAACAATGTGGAAAAAGTCAAGGGGTCTGAATATTTTCCTGAAGGCACTGTATATTTGACATTCAATTGAATACCTGAAGTCACACCAAAATGTCTGGATTCCATAGATTTTGTCTTTCTCATTATACAATTTTTTATGTGCTATAATTCAATCATTATTTTTCTATAAAAAAATAGTTGAGTGTCTTAGGCCATTATGCAGCTGTAACATTTATCAGAACTGTATTTGTGACCTTTTATCCATTTTGAAGACCGTTACTACACATAGAAGGACAGGACCAAACATACAAAGACGAACAAGGCATTGGAAGTGACGGGACTATCAATATCATCATGTTCTCAGAAAACCCTGTCACCTTTATTCCAATCGAAGTAATAACCCACTGGGCACAGACGTCAATTCAACATCTATTCCTGGTTGGTTTAACGTCATTTTTTTGAAGTGACGTGGAAACAATGTTGATTCAACCATTGTGTGGCCATTGGGAACATTCTCAGGAAGGGTTTCTCAATGGGGGGGGGGGGGGGGGGGGGGGGGGTTAATAACTGTGAAAGGTCCCACGGACACTAACCTGGGCTGAGGTCAGATGTCGCAGGCTGGGCTGAGGTGTCACGGGAGAAGCGGGAGGGCAGCAGGCTGATCTTGGGGGAGGAGTAGGAGTAGGAGCGGTGTCTGATCTTCTGGTCGCCCATATCCTGGAAAAATACAACACAACACAAACACTGAGGTCAACACAACGGGGATACATTTTAGATTTACAGTCAGCCCTAATATATTGGTCCTTACAACCTCCTTTGGAGTGGAACGGTCAGTAGATTGTCAAAGGAGGAGGAGAGAAACTATGACATTTCTTTATGCGAGTCTCTGTGTGTGAGGGTGGACAAGAAAGCTTCTGCCTGGTACCTTTGTGGGGGTGGGGTCACCGGCCGAGGAGGCAGAGTGTGTGCGTGTGCAGGTGAGGTCTGGGGAGGCGTCGTCCCCGCTGCTACGAGGGTCAAAGGTAAGAGGAGAGAAGGGAGACTTCTCCAGAACCCCCTCCTCCTCACTGTCAATCACTAGAGCTACCAGACTGGGGCTGTCAGGGAGAGAGAGAGAGAGGAGGGAACGTCAACATAAAGGCTCATCTGAACGCACTGGTGGTCCTCTGAGCATGGAGCTTGCAACGCCAGGATAGTGGGTTCGATTCCCAGGACCACCCATACGTAAAATCTGTACACGCATGACTAAGTCGCTTTGGATAAAAGTGTCTGCTAAATTGCATATATTATATTATTACTAAAGCCTTCTCATATCCATACTCTAAGTGCTGAAACCAACAGCTGGCGCAAGGTAAAAGTAAATTAATTGGCTTCAGCACATACAGTATTAAGAATGCATTTCTTAGCTGTCATTTCTTAGCAAAGTAGCTATTCCTCAAAAAGGTTATTGGAAATTTTCTTGTGCTATTTCTTATGTTTTTTCTTAAGCAAAAAGTTAAGAAGAAATTAGATTATTGAAAATAAAGTTATTGGAAATGTTCTTAATTCCAAGATAGCTAAACCCTTGTCTTAAACTCAGGGCAGTGAGAGAAAAAGCTCATGAAAAAATTTAACATGTTGAATTCACTCAAACTTAATCTGAAAGTTTCAGTATTGATTATTTTAAACCCAAGAACATGTTTTAGAACAGTAATCTCAGTACAAAATATGCTAACATGATGCCATTGCTAGCTAGATAGCTGACTAAATTGGTTGCCTAACAACAAACATCTCAAGAAGATATTTCAAGAGTTCATAAGAAAATCATTCAATCTTAAGATATTGTAGAGGAATTGCACTTACGAACTTCTTTTTTTTTTTTCTGAAGAAGAGTCTTAAATTTTGGTGTAAGAAGTGTTTTGTGAATCCGGCCCCTGGAGAATAAACCCTCCTCCTCACAGCTGCCCATGTCCCTTAATGATGATGATGTGGTTGTTACTGACAAGGAGCACATGGCTGAGCCCTTTAATCACCACTTCATCAGGATTCCTATTTGACTTAGCCATGTCTCCTTGCCCGGCCAAGATTTCCTCATCTCCCACCCCTTCTAATGCAACTAGCCCCAATGCTCCTCCCTCTTTTTCCCCTGCCCCGCTACAAAGTTTCTCCCTGCAGGCGGTCACTGAGTCTGAAGTGCTAAAGAATCTCCTTAAACTTGACCCCAAAAATCCATCTGGGTCAGATGGTTTAGACCCTTTCCTCTTTAACGTTGCTGCCCCTATCATAGTTTCGGGCCCTCTGAGGGTTTATACGTTGAGAATACCTGGCTTTGGAGAGCATGTTTGCGATACGGGAGTTGGCCATATCCCACATGTGAGATATCGAAACAAATAATTGAAAGAGAACTTCTCTCGATCTAAAAAGAAACCCAATGGCTTGAGTAACAGAGGGTTGCATGAATGATCTTGATACCTGAGGTTAGGTGACTCCAGAGGTGGGCTCCCTCTCTGATTGGTTAGGTATGAGTGGGAAAGGCTGTTCACTCGGGCGAGGGCTCGGTCAGCAGGGGAGGACAAGGGAGAAGAAGAGATGAAGGGGGACTGTTGCTCCTCTAGTCCGAAGGGAGGAGGGGTGACGGTGGCCTGTTGGAGGAGGACCTCTGAGTCCACTGTGTCCCACACCCTGCTGTCAGTCACAGAGCTGTCCCTCGTTATCCCGGCAACACTAACCTTGGCCTTGAGGTCATCCACCTGTGTGTGTGTGTGTGAGTGTGAGTGTGAGTGTGAGTGTGAGTGTGAGTGTGAGTGTGAGAGAGAGAGAGAGAGAGAGAGAGAGAGAGAGAGAGAGAGAGAGAGAGAGAGAGAGAGAGAGCAACAGATAAATAGATCAATAAAGTATTTGCTCAAATACCACATCATCAATCGCATGAGTTATGGTAAGGTGGTCTACCTCTGTGGAGAGCTGACTCCTGCCATTGATCATGGAGGCTGATTTGTCTGCCACAGCAGAGTGGGAGGACTGGGACTTCACTGGAGAAAACAACGCAACAAGAGACACGCTCTGAATGATAGTGATAAATGTTGCTAAATTACATATTGACTGCTACTGCTTTCTTGGCCAGGTCTCCCTTGCAAAAGAGACTCTGTGTCTCAATGGGCTTTTCCTGGTTAAACAAAAGTTTAATAAAAAAAAAAAAAAAAAAAATGAGACTAACTACAGCCAAGAGTGTGGGGTGAGAGCCATCAGTCAAACTGGGGGCTAAGACCACCACAAAATAATGAGTGCTATGTAAGAACACAACATAATGGTAAAAATATGCTAATTGATGTTTATCAAAACACAGCAAAGATGAATGTCTGTTCCAATCAATCACAATCATCAAAAGAACATTCCATTAGCCAATACCAGTTGAGAGAAGAATAGCATAATGGGCCTTTATGACAATGGAATGCTAAAAAAAACATCAATTTCTGTTGACTTGGTAGTTCTAGAATACATGATGGAAAAGATTCCTTCCTATTCTCCATATATCAGCTGCTTGGTTGCTCTTACAGAAAAAACATGTGAATGTCACATGTGAACACGTGATCTTGTGTGATCACATGTGATTTAATGTTAAGTTAATGTGACAACATGTGAAGCTACATGTGATAAATTAAAATTACACGTGATAACATGTAAGCACGTTGAGTACATGATCTCGTGAAATTAATGTTAAAAAAAAATGCCAACATGGGGATTTAACATGAAACTACACATGACAACATGTGAGCAAATGAAAACACAATCTCATGTTAAATATGTATTTGTATTTGTTCAGCTAAATGCAGGTGTTAATGTTAACAGGACAGTATGCTGCTGTATTCTGATTACTTGGGATTCAGCCTCACAACCTCTTGGTTGCTAAGCTACCTGAAGTTCCTGCCGTGCCACCAGGTCTGTGGACATAATGGAAATTGGCAAGAATGCATTTCTGTACTTTGCCTAAAGTTGCAGTAAAAATAAAGTAAATATAACAACTTGAAGGTGTTATTTCCATTAAATGACAGTATGCTGCTGTATTCTAATTTGAATTAGTGTAAGGAATCTTGTATAATTTCATACTGTGACAACACTTGGGACTCAGCCTTAAACAGGATTTGAACTAATAATCTCTTGGTCGCTAGCAACCTGAAATGTCCTACAAGAGTGCAATGACACCACCAGATCTGCGAGCGTGAAAGAGATATGGCCATAGACTTATTGGCAAGAATACATTTCTGCACTTTGCTAAAAGCTGCCCAGAATAAAGTAAATAATTGTCAAATAATCACAACCAACATAACGTCAATGTAAAACTAGCAGTGCCCAAGGACACTTGACGTAGAGTTCATTTTTTGAGGATTTGAACTTGCAACCTCTTTGTTACTTATTCATTCTATATCAAAAACAATGATTAGGGTACCATGTTGTTACCTGGGGTACAAAAAGGTACAGTGCCTTCCGAAAGTATTCATACCCCTTGACTTATTCCACAGCTGTGAGTCTTTCTGGGTAAGTCTTTAAGAACTTTGCCTACCTGGATTGTACAAAATTTGCAATTTATTCTTAAAAAAATTCTTCAAGCTCTGTCAAGTTGGTTTCAATCAGATTTAAGTCAAAACTGTAACTAGGCCACTCAGGAACATTCAATGTCGTCTTAGTAAGCAACTCCAGTGTATGTTTGGCCTTGTGTTTTAGGTTATTGTCCTGCTGATTGGTGAATTTGTCTCCCAGTGTATGTTGGAAAGCCTAAACAAACTCTCTAGTCCTTGCCGATGACAAGCATACCCATAACATGATCCAGCCCCCACCAACTTGAAAATTGTTGCATTGGATTTGTAGCAAACATAACACTTTGTATTCAGGACATAAAGTTCATTTATTTTCTATATTTTCTGCAGTTTTACTTTAGTACCTTGTTGCAAACAGGATGCATGTTTTAATTCTATATAGGCTTCCTTCTTTTCACTCTGTCATTTAGGTTAGTATTGTGGAGTAACTACAATGTTGTTGATCCATCCTTAATTTTCTCCAATCACAGCCATTAAACTGTAACTGTTTTAAAAGGTTACTATTGGCTTCATGGTGAAATCCTTGAGTGGTTTCCTTCCTCTCCGGCAACTGAGTTAGGAAGAACACCTGTATCTTTGTAGTGACTGGGTGTATTGACACACCATCCAAAGTGCAATTAATATGCTCAAAGGCATATTCAAAATGTGGAAAAAGTCAAGGGGTGTGAATACTTTCTGAAGGCACTGTACACTTCACTGGTACACATATGAACTCAAATGGTACAGTTCGGTACCTTGTAGGTATAATGAGACATTTTTCTACCCAATATTTTCTATATACGGTGATCATCACTGCACTTGTACTGGTGGACCTCATTAGCATATTTGGTGCCATGATGAAATAATAGTATTTATGCCAAACGTCAGTGGAAGTGCTGTAGAAGTTGAAGTGTTTGATGGTTATTCCGATGCAAGTAGAGCGCACCTCCTTTGACACTGTCTGTTCGGCAAATGCGGTAAGAGAATGTGTCAGTAATGAGCTTCACTGTGAAGAGGTTATTGTGCATTTCCCAGTAAATTAATGGCAACTGGTTCCCAGAAGTTGTGGTGAATTTGTCATTTCTTAACTGGAAACTAAAGGTCACAAAACTTACTGGAAGAATGTTGCCAGTAACCTACAGGACACGTGCTGCCACTAGCAACCTTGCCAATAACTTACCGTGGCTTCACTGACTCTTCTGTTGACAGCAAACACATCACTCGCTAACAGGCAGAATACTATAACAGGGTCAGCCTATCAGCAGATTGCAGGCATGGCTAATTCTAGGCATGGCTTTCAGCTTGCTCTTTTTGGTGTCCCATAAGAGTGAATGTCATCCCAGTTAATGTTCTATGTTCCTAAACATTAAGCTTATATGGTGCATTCGGAAAGTATTCAGACCCTTTCCCTTTTTCCACATTTTGTTACGTTTCAGCCTTATTCTAAAATGTATTAAATTATACATTTTTTCAATAATTACGACAATGCCAAAAAATGTTTAGACATTTTTGCAAATGTATAAAAAATATAAAACAGAAATACGTTATTTACATACAGACCCTTTGCTATGAGACGCAAAATTGAGCTCAGGTGCATACTGTTTCCATTAATCATACTTGAGATGTTTCTACAACTTGTTTGGAGTCCACCTGTGTTAAATTCAGTTGATTGGACATGATTTGGAAAGGCACACACCTGTCTATATAAAGGTCCCACAGTTGACAGTGCATGTCAGTTCAAAAACCAATACATGACGTTGAAGGTAATGTCCGTAGAGCTCCGAGACAGGATTGTGTCAAGGCAAAGATCTGGGGAAGGGTACCGAAACATTTCTGCAGCATTGAAGGTCCCCAAGAATACAGTGGCCTCCATCATTCTTAAATGGAACAAGTTTGGAACCACCAAGACTATTTCTAGAGCTGGCCGCCCGGCCAAACTGAGCAATCGGGGGAGAAGGGCCTTGCTCAGGGAGGTATTCCTCTGTGGAGATCAGAGAACCTTCCAGAAGAACAACCGACTCTGCAGCACTCCACCAATCAGGCCTTTATGGTAGAGTGGTCAGACGGAAGCCACTCCTCAGTAAAAGGCACGTGACAGCCCATTTGGAGTTTGCACAAAGGCACATAATCTCAGAACATGAGAAACAAGATTCTCTGGTCTGATGAAACCAAGATCGAACTCTTTGGCCTGAATGCCAAGCGTCACATCTGGATGAAAGCTGGCACCATCCCTACTGTGAAGCATGGTGGTGGCAGCATCATGCTGTGGGGAACTTTGTCAGCGGCAGGGACTGGGAGACTAGTCAGGATCGAGAGAAAGATGAACGGAGCAAAGTACAGAGAGATCCTTGATGAAAACCTGCTCCAGAGCACTCAGGACCTCAGATTGGGGTGAAGGTTCACCTTCCAACAGGACAACGACCCTAAGCACACAGCCAAGACAACGCAGGAATGGCTTCGGGACAAATCTCTGAATGTCCTTGAGTGGCTCAGCCAGAGCCCGGACTTGAAAATCTCTGGAGAGACCTGAAAATAGCTGTTTAGCGACGCTCCCCATCCAACCTGACAGAGATTGAGAGGATCTGCAGAGAAGGAGGAACTCCCCAAATAGAAGTGTGCCAAGCTTGTAGCGTCATACCTAAGAAGACTGGAGGCTGTAATCACTGCCAAAGGTGATTCAACAAAGTACTGAGTAAAGGGTCTGAATACTTATGTAAATGTAATATTTCAGTTTTTTATAAAATGTTCAAACATTTATAAAAACCTGTTTTCGCTTCGTCATTATGGGGTATTGTGTGTAGATTGCTGAGAAAAAAAATCATATTTAATCCATTTTAGAATACGGCTATAATGTAACAAAATGTGGAAAAAGTCAAGGGGTCTGAATACTTTCCGAAGGCACTGTATATAAATACATATCTGGTGTGTATAAACAGCGTCACTAAAATACAATGTACAGTAGTACAGATATTAGAATAAGCTACATACTGTTTTCCGGGCGTCGAAGACGTGGATGTCGATTAAGGCAGCCCCCTGCACCTCTCTGATTCAGAGGTGTTGGGTTAAATGCGGAAGACACATTTCAGTTGTACAACTGACTAGGTATCCCACTTTCCTTTTTACAATATTTAAATACACAGTGTGAAACGGGAGTGACCAGTGGTTCAATGTCTCTATAACATGGAACAGCAGTGTTGGCTGTGAGTGCATTTGTTCTTGAGTATTAGGTGTGTGTGTGTATGATAGCTTGTGTGTGTTTTGTGGTAGTGAGTGTGCATAACCTGGTAGATGGCTAATGATGGCTGTTCAACAGTCTGATGGCCTGGTAATATGAGCTGTTTTTTAGTTTACTCAGTCTTGGCTTTGAGGCACCTGTACTGTCTCTGTCTGTCTGACGGTAGCCGAGTGAACAGTCCGTGGCTCGGGTGAATGAGGTCCTTGATGATCTTATTGGCCTTTCTTTGACACTGGGTGCTGTAGATGTGTAGGTGTCCTGGAGGGCAGGTAGTGTGCCCCTGGTGATGCATGGCGCAGACTGCACCAACCTTTGGAGAGCCCGGAGGTTGCGGATGGTGCATTTGCCGTACCAGGCGGTGATACACCCCGTCAGGATGCCCTCAATGGTGCATCTGCAGAAGTTCGTGAAGGTCTTAGGGGCCAAGCCAAATTTCTTCAGCCTCCTGAGGTTGAAGAGGCATGGTTGCCTCTTCACACGGTCTGTGTGAATGGACCATTTCAGGTGGTCAGTGATGTGCACGCCAAGGAACTTGAAGATTTTTAACCTTTCCACTGCGGCCCTGTCTATGTGAATGGGGGCGTGCTCTCTCTGCTGTCTCCTATAGTCCACGATCAGCTCCATTTTGTTTTCAGCTCCATTTTGTTATTTTCTACAAGCGTCTCCCGGCATTATACCTGAAGCGAAAATTGACATTGGCTGCACAGATCTGCATTAAGAGAAATCCCATGCAGGCTTGTTTACAAGTTAGAACACTGAAATGTGATATGTAATCTAAACCTCGATAAGGCTGATGAATTTTTTTTTTTTTAATAAATGAGGATTTCTAATTTAAGTGTCATTATTTTATATAGCCTATACTTTCTCGTTCTGAACTTGACAGTTCTAACGCAGTTACACCTGCGACTCTGCCAAAACACCAGCTATGCGGGTGTCGGCTATCACGTGTTTAGGCTTAATCTGATTGAATATAGGCCTTAATGTCAAGTGTCCCTGAGCAATGCTACTTTTTAGTTGGAGTTGTCAAATTTTCGCACAATTACTGACATGATTCCAGGCAACTTTTAGCAAAGTGCATAAATGTATTCATGTCAATAAATATGTGGCCGATCTCTGTCATGGCCACAGACCTGGTGGCGAAGTAGGAAATTCAGGTTATTGTCATCTAAGAGGTTGTGAGTTCAATTCCCAGGTGTGGTAGCATCCCAAGTGTGCTAATCAATGTTGAGTTCAATTCCATTTAAGTTCAAGTCAATTCAGAAAGTAAACCCAATTCCTAAATGTCCAGGAATGGAACTAATTGAATTAGAATTGGAATTTCTGTGTACTTCCTGAATATAGTTTGCTGTTGTGTATTTCATGAGAAAATATAGTTCAGCTGTAGAAATACATTAAAAGTTATTTGCACAGTAGCAGGTAACTTACTACAAAAATTAAAGGACTTTTATTTAACAGTTTGTGCCATAAGCACATCTATAGTATCCTATTAGTTTAAATGCAAATGCAAGTGAGGCATGCCAAGTTAACTTCGTATGGCTGGGGGCAGTATTGAGTAGCTTGGATGAATAAGGTGCCCAGAGTAAACTGCCTGCTGCTCAGTCCCAGAAGCTAAGATATGCATATTATTAGTGGATTTGGATAGAAAACACTCTGAAGTTTCTAAAACTGTTTGAATGATGTCTGTGAGTATAACAGAACTCATATGGCAGGCAAAAACCTGAGAAAAAAATCTAACCAGAAAGTGGGAAATCTGAGGTTTCTAGGTTTGCCTATCCAATATACAGTGTCTTTGGGGTCATATTGCACTTCCTAAGGCTTCCACTAGATGTCAACAGTCTTTAGAACCTTGTTTGATGATTCTACTGTGAAGAATGAGGGAAGGAAAGCTCTTTGAGTCAGGTGTCTGGCATGAGTTGATCATGCTCTCCATAGCCGATGTGAGAAAGACCTTTGAACAGGTCAATATTCACAAAGCCGTGGGGTCAGACGGATTACCAGGACGTGTTCTGAAAGCATGCGCAGACAAACTGGCAAGTGTCTTCACTGACATTTTCAACTTCTCCCTGACCGAGTCCAAAACATTTTAAAAACAGACCACCATAGTCCCCGTGCCCACCTGGACAAAAGGAACACCTATGTGAGAATGCTGTTCATTGACTACAGCTCAGGGTTCAACAACATAGTGCCCACAAAGCTCATCAATAAGCTAAGGACCCTGGGACTAAACACCTCCCTCTGCAACTGGATCCTGGACTTCCTGACGGGCCGCCCTCAAGTGGTAAGGGTAGGAAACAACACGTATGCCACGCTGATCCTTAACACTGGGGCCCCTCAAGGGTGCGTGCTCTGTCCCCTCCTGTACTCCCTGTTCACCCCTGACTGCGTTGCCAAGCACGACTCCAACACCATCATTAAGTTTGCTGATGATACAACAGTGGTAGGCCTGATCACGACAACGATGAGACAGCCTACAGGGAGGAGATCAGAGGCCTGGTGCCAGGACAACAACCTCTCCCTCAATATGAGCAAGACAAAGGAGCTGATCATGGAAAAGGAGGGCCGAACAGGCCTCCATTAACATAGACAGGGCTGAAGTGGAACGTGTCGAGAGTTTCAAGTTTCTTGGTGTCCACATCACCAACAAACTGTCATGGTCCAAACACACCAAGACAGTCGAAGAGGGCACGACAAGACCTTTTCCCCCTTAGGAGACTGAAAAGTTTTGGCATGGGTCTTCAGATCCTCAAAAAGTTCTACAGCTGCACCATCGAGAGCATCCTGACTGGTTGCATCACCGTCTGGTATGGCAACTGCTAAACTATACCCCCGCACATTTTTTTTTAACTTTAGTTTATTTTGTAAATATTTTCTTAACTCTATTTCTTGAACTGCATCGTTTGTTAAGGGCTTGTATAGTAAGTAACCATTTCACCTGTTGTAATCGGCGCATTTGACAAATAAAATTAGATTTTACTTATTACTGTAGAAACGTACCATAAATGACTTAACACAAAATTAACAGCAATGGCTAACAGTGTAGTTTCATGTTATCACATTTTGAACCACGTGATTTCAAATTTCACATGTGAAATCATGTGAAAACCTTTGTTTTTGGAAAACTTCACATATGAAATCATGTGAAAACATGCAGCTTTGGGACACTACACATGACGCCACATGTGAAAACATGTGTTTTTGGAACACTTTACATGTGACATTTCACATGTGCAATTCCAAAAAGTGCAATTCCACATGGTATCACTGTTCAGCTAAAATATGACCCCACCTGGGATTTGAACTGATCTTTCTGCTGTGCCACAAAGTCAAAGTCTGTAGTGTTCCACTAAACATGAATTACCTATAATACATCTCTGCATTGCTATTTTAGTTATCAGTTATTCTGACTATTCTCTCATCATTGATTTAATTGGATTTTTCAGCAATTTGAGGGTTTTCTGTATAGTCTAATGTTGGTGGGGTATATTATTCTGTTTTAATGTTACTCCTGAATCACTATGATACATATCATCGATTTTATTGATTTTATTTTTAACAAAGCTGAGATTTACCTTGAAGTCCATAGTGTAGGAATTAGGGCTGACCCAGTTTAGTCGACTGGTCTGTCAAAAATAATATAATTTTATAACAAATGAGCTTTCTCCCTCGTTGGATAGCGGTCGCTGTACATCAGTGCACTGTTGAATTCGCGCCCTTACCTAGCGTTTAGAGCGTTGGGCCAGTAACCGAAAGGTTGCTGGATCAAATCCCCGAGCTGACAAGGTAAAAATATGTTGTTCTGCCCCTGAACAAGGCAGTTAACCCACTGTTCCCAGGTAGGCCATCATTGTAAGTAAGAATTTGATCTTAACGGACTTGCCTAGTAAAATAAAGGTTAAATAAATTGTAAAAAAGTATAAACCATGTTGCTATAGGTATAATAGCAATGTTAACCAGCATATTGGTGTTGAAAACAATGTGCAGGAGCCAGCAGCAGAGTGAGGAGACGAGCCGTTGCATTAAATGTCTAAAAAAAGTGACCTCGGACAACGATGTATACTACTCCCTTCACGGAACAGCGCAAACTGGCTCTAACCAGAATAGAAAGAGGAGTGGGAGACCCCGGTGCACAACTGAGCAAGAGGACAAGCACATTAGAGTGTCTAGTTTGAGAAACAGACGCTTCACAAGTCCTCAACTGGCAGCTTCATTAAGTAGTACCTGCAAAACACCAGTCTCAACGTCAACAGTGAAGAGGCGACTCCGGGATGCTGGCCTTCTAGGCAGAGTTGCAAAGAAAAAGACATATCGCAGACTGGCCAATAAAAATAAAAGATTAAGATGGGCAAAATAACACAGAAACTGGACAGAGGAACTCTGCCTAGAAGGCCAGCACCCCGGAGTTACACATCGGATGCTTTTACTTGCATTGCATTCCTTACTGACAGCATCAACATCTGCTCTCTCACCTTCTCACTTACACACTAACTGTCTTAACTACGAGAGAGAGAGGATAAACCACTTCTCCAATCTTTTTGGCCCTATAACAAAGATCAAACAGCAAAAACATATACATGATAAAATGAAAATCTTAGAATCAACTGTTAAAGACTACCAGAACCCACTGGATTGTCCAATTACATTGAATGAACTACAGGACAAAATACAACCCCCTCCAACCCGAAAAGTCCTGTGGTGTTGATGGTATCCTAAATTAAATAATAAAATATACAGACCACAAATTCCAATTGGCTATACTTTAACATCATCCTCAGCTCTGGCATCTTCTCCAATATTTGGAACCAAAGACTGATCACCCCAATCCACAAAAGTGGAGACAAATTTGAGCCAAATAACTACCATGGCATATGCATCAACAGCAACCTTAGGAAAATCCTCTGCATTGTCATTAACAGCAGACTCGTACATTTCCTCAGGGAAAACAATGTACTGAGCAAATGTCAAATTGGCTTTTTACCAAATTACTGTATGACAAAGAAACAAAACAAAGTCAAAGTCTTCTCATGCTTTGTTGATTTAAAAAAAAGCTTTTGACTCAATTTGGCATGAGGGTCTACTATACAAATTGACGGAAAGTGGTGTTGGGGGAAATGCATACAACAAGTGTGAGGTTAAAATTGGCAAAAAACACAATTCTTTCCAAAGGGCCGTGGGGTGAGACAGGGATGCAGCTTAAGCTCCACCGTCAACATATATATCAACGAATTGGTGAGGGCACTAGAACAGTCTGCAGTACCCAGCCTCACCCTACTAGAATCTGAAGTCAAATGTCTACCGATGATCTGGTGCTTCTGTCCCCAACCAAGGAGGGCCTACAGCAGCACCTAGATCTTCTGCACAGATTCTGTCAGACCTGGGCCTTGACTGTAAACCTCAGTAAGACAAAAAATAATGGTGTTCCAAAAAAGGTCCAGTTGCCAGGACTACAAATACAAATTCCATCTACACACCGTTGCCCTAGAGCACACAAAAAAACTAAATGGCCTAAACATCAGCGCCACAAATAACTTCCACAAAGCTGTGAAGGATCTGAGAGACAAGGCAAGAAGGTCTTCAATGCCATCAAAAGGAACATAAAATTTGACATACTAATTAGGATCTGGCTAAAAATACTTGAATCAGTTATTGAACCCATGGACCTTTATGGTTGAGAGGTCTGGGGTCCGCTCACCAACCAATAATTCACTAAATGGGAGAAACACCAAACAGACTCTGCATGCAGAATTCTGGAAATAATATCCTCAGTGTACAACATAAAACACCAAATAATGCATGCAGAGCAGAATTAAGCCAATACCCGCTGATTATCAAAATCCGGAAAAGAGACGTTAAATTCTACAACCACCTTAAAAGGAAGCGATTCCCAAACTTTCATAACAAAGCCTGATGGAGAGATGAACCTGGAGAAGAGTCCCTTAAGCAAGCTGGTCCTGGGGCTCTGTTCACAAACACACCCCACAGAGCCCTAGGACAGCAACACAATTAGACCCAACCAAATCATGAGAAATAAAGATAATTACTTGACACATTGGAAATATTTAACAAAAAAACAGAGCAAACTAGAATGCTATTTGGTCCTAAACAGAGAGTACACAGTGGCAGAATACCTGACCACTGTGACTGACCCAAAATGAAGGAAAGCTGTGACTATGTTCAGACTCTGTGAGCCTAGCTTTGCTATTGAGAAAGGCTGCCGTAGGCAGACCTGGCTCTCAAGAGAAGACATGGCTCCCGAGTGGCGCAGCGGTCTAAGGCACTGCATCTAAGTGCTAGAGGCGTCACTACAGACACCCTAGTTTGAATCCAGGCAGTATCACATCAGGCCGTGATTGGGAGTCCCACAGGGCGGCGCACAATTGGCCCAGCGTTGTCCGGGTCTGGCCGGTGTAGGCAGTCATTGTTAATAAGAATTTGTTCTTAACTGACTTGCCTAGTAAAACAAAGGTTCAATAATATAATATAAACACAAAAATGTGCACACTACCCAGAAAATGAGTTGGAAACTGAGCTGCACTTCCTAACCTCTTTCCAAATGTATGACCATATTAGAGACACATATTTCCCTCAGATTACACAGACCCATAAAGAATTCAAAAACAAATCAAATGTGATAAACTCCCATATCTATTGGGTGAAATACCACAGTGTGACATCACAGCAGCAAGATGTGACCTGTTGCCACAAGAAAAGGGCAACCAGTGAAGAACGAACACCATTGTAAATACAACCCCTATTTATGTTTATTTATTTTCCCTTTTGTACTTTAACTATTTGCACATCGTTACAACACTGTATATAGACATAATGACATTTGAAATGTCTTTATTCTTTTGAAACTTATTTGAGTGTAATGTTTACTGTTTATTTCACTTCTGTTTCTTGTCTATTTCGCTTGCTTTGGCAATGTAAACATATGTTTCCCATGCCAATAAAGCCCCTTAAATTGAAATTAAATTGAGAGAGAGAGAGATAAACAGATAAATATATCTTACCTGTTTGTAATGTTGGAAGTTCCTCATCATCATCCAGAGAGAGAACGAGCTGCTCTTCAAAAACCTATTTGGATTTGAAATTATACAATATATATGAGGTTAATTTGAGGGTACATATCAGGTGAACCGTTTCGACATTACAGCACTTTTTGTACATAGTCCCCCAGTTTAGGGGACCAAAAGTATTGGCAAATTCACATATATGTGTATTAAAAAAGTCAAAAGTTTAGTATGTGGTTACATCAAGCTTGTGACTCTACAAACTTGTTGGATGCATTTGCTGTTTGTTTTGGTTGCGTTTCAGAGTATTTTGTGCCCAATAGAAATTAAATGGTAAATAGTGTAGTGTGTCATTTTGGAGTCACCTTTATTGTAAATAAGACACTTCTACATTAATGTGGATGCTACCATGATTAAGGATAGTCCTGAATGAATTGTGAATAATGATGATTCTAATGATCCAGTGAGGCACGGTGTTCATTGACCTTGTCAGGCGTGATTCTAATGAGTGAGGAAGTTAGATGCACAAATATCACACCCCCCCAAAAATGCTAACCCCCCCTGTTATTGTAATGGTGAGAGGTTAGCATGTCTTGGGGGTCTGTAACTTTTTCACTCATTACAATCAGTAATTCCTGCCTTTTGATGTCATATGCCAGAGCAATGGCCTCCACAATCCAGTGGGAGAGACACTGCTTAGACAGCACTCTACCACAAGCAGGATTAGCAAAATCAGACAAAAAGTTGGTCACACAAATGGACACCCCTGGACCGCTCAATGTACATGCGTAATGCTCGTACTAGACATGGCATGTAACCTCCACTGCTCCGAGCTGGCCGCCCGGCCAAACTGAGCAATCAGGGGAGAAGGGCCTTAGTCAGGGGGGTGACCAAGACCCGACGGAAGCCACTCCTCAGTAAAAGACACGACAGCCCGCTAAAGGACTCTCAGACCAAGAGAAACAAGATTCTCTAATCTGATGAAACCAAGATTGAACTCTTTGGCCTGATGCCAACTGTTATGTCTGGAAGAATCCTGGCACCATCCCTATGGTGAAGCATGGTGTTGGCAGCTTCATGCTGTGGGGATGTTTTTCGGTGGTAGGGACTGGGAGACTAGTCAGAATCGAGGGAAAAATTAATGGAGCAAAGTACAGTGACATCCTTCATGAAAACCTGTTCCAGAGCACTCAGGACCTCAGACTTGGGCGATGGTTCACCTTCCAACAGGAAAAAGACCCTAAGCACACAGCCAAGACAATGCAGGAGTGGCTTCGGGACAAGTCCCTGAATGTCCTTGAGTGGCCCAGCCAAAGCCCGGACTTGAACCCGATCGAACATCTCTGGAGAAACCTGAAAATAGCTGTGCAGCGACGCTCCCCAGCCAACCTGACAGAGCTTGAGAGGATCTGCAGAGAAGAATGGGAGTAACTCCCCAAGTACAGGTGTGTCAAGCTTGTAGCGTCATACACAAGAAGACTTTAGGCTGCAATCGCTGCCAAAGGTGCTTCAACAAAAGTACTGAGTAAAGGGTCTGAATACTTATGTGTTAAAACCTCTTCGGGCTAGGGGGCGGTATTTTCACGTCCGGATGAAAAGCGTGCCCAAAGTAAACTGCCTGCTACTCAGGCCCAGAAGATATGCATATAATTGGTAGATTTGGATAGAAAACACTCTAAAAGTTTCTAAAACTGTTAAAATTATGTCTGTGAGTATAACATAACCTATTTGGCAGGTGAAACACAGAGGACAAACCATCTAGGATGGTTTGAGGTGACTGTTTTCAATTGGTTTTCTATGTGAATCTAGATTACTGAGGCATCTGGTTGCAGTTCCTATGGCTTCCACTAGATGTCAACAGTCTTTAGAAATTGGTTGATGTTTTTCTTTTGAGTAATGAAGAAGGAGCTCTTTCCTTTCTGGGTGTATAGCCAAGTGGACTGTTTTGTTTGGGGCGCGTGACCTGGAGCTCGCTCCACTTTCATTTTATCCGCTATTGAACACAGTTTATCCCGTCTTAAATTGTATTGATTATTTACGTTTTAAAATACCTAAAGTTGGATTAGGAAAGTTGTTTGAAATGTTTGGACAAAGTTTACAGGTAACTTATTAGATACTTTGTAGTCATGTTGGGCGAGTTGGAACCGGTGTTTTTCTGAATCAAACGCACCAAATAAAGGGACATTTGAAGATAATAACGACGGAATTTATCGAATAAAAGGACTATTTGTGATGTTTATGGGACTTTTTGGAGTGCCAACAGAAGAAGATCTTCAAAGGTAAGGCATGAATTATATCGTTATTTCAGAGTTTTGTGTTACGCCTAGTGGGTTGAAATATGATTGTCACGTGTTTGTATGATGGGGTATCGCATAATCTGCAATTTCACCGGATGTTGTCGAAACGTTCCGCTAGCGGAACCCCTAGCCGTAACAGGTTTTTAATGGGCTCGAATTTAGTCACGCTTGATCTATATAGATCGATGCTTCTAATTGTGCATGTTAACAACAAGACATTTTTGTTGATTATTAAAAGGTTTTACTCTATGGCTGGATTTATGTATTTTTTCCCAATGCTACATTAATTTGGCAGACCTAACTTGATTGACCCTGTTTCTACAAGGCCTAGTCTATGAGAGTCTATCATATTTGTATGAATATTTTGGTAACGCCTAGGCTATAGAGATGCATTCAGGTAATGAACTCATTATTATGCATCAACATTTTAACTTGATTACAATTATTTATTGCCAATCATTCTTGAATTTGTTAGGCTAAACAATTAAGTAGATTAATGAACTGATAATACATTTATACATTGCTTGTTTCCCAATTTTTTGGGAATTTATTCTTTGGTGAGCATCACCAAAGACAAGAGCCACGGGTTCCTCCAACGAGCCAGTGTTCGTAGGCATGACAGGGACACCCGGAGTGATCGGTTCAGGTGGCATCCAAGTGAGTCTCTATCACCCACCGCTGGAACGGTCGCATCAGCAACAATCCCGGGGGAACCACAGCTATCATAGAAGCCATCATCCCTAATGTGACCCCTGGAAACCGGCCTTCCTCTCCTGGGGCAAGAATGCACGATTCTTGGCTGAGTCTAACTCGAGACTCAGAAACAGATTGTGCTGAGACGGGGTCAAACAGCTCTTCTTTTGACTCACTATGAAACCCAGAAACTGAACATGGGAAACCAGCATGGATATGTGTAACACACCACCTGCTCCCTCGACTCCGCTACCACCAGCCAATCGTCCAGGTAGTCTATTATCCCGAGCCCCTGACATCGCATAGGTGCCAAATCCTCCCAACACAAATGTGCGAGGCGGGAGGGAAAGCCCAAAAGGGACGACCAGAAACTCGAAGGCTACAGCCTCAAAATGGAACCTCAGGAATTTTCTGTGAGGGGGATATATGGCCACATAAAAGTATGCGTCCTTCTGATCGATGGAGGTGAACCAATCACCCGGGCACACTGACTGGAACAACCGGCTACTCGTGAGCCTTCTGAATTTGTAGACTGTGAAGGGCTTGTTTATGGCACGCAGGTTTAAAAAGGGATGCAAAGTCCTGCCTCTTCTGGGAACCAGGAAATACCGGCTGTACCAGCCATCCTGGACCTCTGACATAGATAGTAAAGTGGGGGTCGCACAACGAAATATAGCCTGTACCCCAACGTCACTGTTCGTGGGCTGATCGACACAGACTACGAGTCTCCCGTAAAGTCCCATTTGAAGGGGCGGACTGCCACCTTGTGGACTGGGAGAATTTGGTTATTTTTCCATTTCCACCATTTTCGTCAACCGAGTGTCTGACTGTGGAACTCTTTATATTCAGCTCCCATGTGAACGACACAACACTCTTGACACCAGTGAACACTGTGGGGTAGAAACAATGTGTTTAAACGCCAACGTTTGCCTGAAGCCCGGTCCACCCTGGGTTCGGGGGGGTACTGTTGTCACAGTGAACATCTGGGAAGGGGCGCAAGGCGAGAACCGAGCTGTGCCACCTCCCCTCTCGTCGCGCTAGGTGCGTGTGGGCTGCACGCATAAAAAAATTGACTCAGGAAATTTTTTATTAATGATGTGATCATGCCAACCAGTCATAGGTACCGGTTACACTGCACCTTGTAACCGAGTTAGAAAAGGGACAGACAACTCTGAAAACGGACCCCATCTGTGCTAGCAGACAGGGCGATTCGCAATTGAATCTAATTCCCAGGAACGAAATACGTTGAGCAGGAGACCAACTTCTTGGAGTTCATATGAACCACAGAGACTGTGTGTGGGATAATAGCATGATTGCCAATCGCATACCGAGTCCATAACCTGTATCAGTAAGCACCTCATAGGGACCAGTGAGCTACAGGGAGGAATCAGCAATGAATACCAGTAATGTACCACCAACGAGGGAGGTAAACCACGTGATGTATTCCATTCGGTCTAGAGAACCTCTCTGACCACAGTATGGTCCATTTAGAACAATCAAGCAACTGAGCGCGACATATGCCTTGCTCAAGTTCACATCAACAGATTTTCCACTTAGTCAGCTCAGGGATTAGAACCAGCAACCTTTTGGTTACTGGCCCAATGCTCTTAACCACTAAGATATCTGCCTTAACAAGTCAGGCTATGCAGCGCTGTTTAACTAGTCTGATCCCATCCACATAAGACCGGATCATCGACCAAGTCTGGGAAGAGAGGTAAAACGGTGCTCGACTGAGGCAGGCCAAGGCGGCAGGGAGTTGCCCACTGAAAGGCCGCCCTCTCCCTTCAAGTTGCCTCCCTTAGTCAGCGACAGAGCACACAGCAACATGGTCGAGCAAGGGCAGCTATCGCACGCCTCAGGCTAGGCAGACCAAAGCCCCCAATTCACCCCTAGGTTCCATAGCTCAGACCCAACCAAGGTATGGGCACCCGTGAGGGGAAGCCATAAGAAACAGCATTTGTAGGGAACAACAGACGAGCAGCAGGTGCTTCTAATCAGGGATGCCGCTCATCTGCCAATCAGGGATGTGGCTTTTCTGGTACGCTATCTCATGAATTGAGATGATGTCTCCAAGTGAGCAGACGCGTAAGTCAATTGATTCATGAATTACCCTTAGTGCCCGCTCGCATACCTTAGAATTCTGTATTTCTTTGTGACTGACTTGCATACAGGTAGACCAGAAAAAGCCACATCCCTGATTGGCAAATGAACGGCAACCGTGATTAGAAGCACCTGCTGGTTTGAATTAAATTGCACCTACACACCGAAGAAGGCTGCAAAGCCAAAACGTCTCCTATTCCTAACGTCTGCTGTCCCTGATGCGGTGAAAAGAATACAATAAAATACAAAATGAAGTAAGCTTTATGCGACATCTTTTAGAGTGCGGACCCATTACGCCTTGTGTTTGTCTGAATTTGCGGGTGTTACCAGCCCAGCTTCTTGGAGAACACGATGGTCCCCTTTTGATTAAAATGAATCAGATAGCCATGCACGCACGCACGCACGCACACGCCTATGAGCAGAGGATGAGGTGACTGCATGTGGGCAGTCCATTAGCGAAAGCACTGCTCAGAACGGTCATAACGAAACACACACAATACGGTAAAAAGCTTTCCCGGAGAAAGAGCAAACAATGTGTGCACACATTAACTCTCATCAGCCTCACAAAAGCACACACACAAAAACAGATCCACACATGCACACCAAACTCATTGATGTACCAGGTCATTTCATTTGAAAAGAAAAACAGAAAAGTATACTTACTCTAACCACCAGTGTAAGGTCTTCTACTGGCAGCCCCCTGCCTAGACCTGCAGAAGAGAAAGACACTTAACGACACCCTTTAACACCCTAAGCAGTGATTGGTCACAAGAAGAGATAGGTGACCTCTCCACTAAATATGCTGGAATCACTGCTTGACTTCTAGAACCTCTAGCTATGTCCTGTTCTGCCAATATTCTGCAGGAACTAAGACGTCTAGAGCAGCGGAGCTAAAGCAACAGGAAAAAAATGGTAGAGAGTGGTTGTTATGTACAGGTCTATAGATCTATAGTGCTTCCTTCCAGTCTGGCTGGGGCTGCTGAGGGGTGAGGTCGATACTGAGATAAGACTTCCTGTCCTGTCTCTCTAAGTATGCATCGATATCAAGCCTGCCGTCACTACGGTTACCAGAATCAAGAGGGAGAGAGAGGCAGCGTGTGTCTGAGGCAATGTGTGTGTGTGTGTGTGTGTGTGTGGGGGGGGAACCACCGCAGCCCACCCAGAAGAGAGAGGGAATGAGTCCCAAACTAACCTCTCACCTACACCACTGATGTTTTCACAAAGGGCTTTCTGTGTGTGTGTGTGTGCATGCGTTTGTGTGTGTGCGTGTGTGTCCCAAAAAGCTTGGTAAATTAAACTAATTACAGGAAGAGAGAGAGAGAAACAGTTGGAATTGATATCAGGATGTTGAAGTAAAAAACCCTGCTTTATCCGAGCAGCTGTGTAGCTTTACTTACAGCCTTTCACAGAGCCACTGTGACACAGACAGAGTGAGAGACAGTAAATATGGACAGCTTCTAGATGGAGAGGCCAAAGCTCTGACAGACACTCACACCATGTCCAACACCTCATCTGTCTAGTGTGTGTGTGTATGGCTATTATTTTATGCCAAGTCATATTAGGTCATCCAAGACTTGCTCCATGAAGCTGTATTTACTGAAGGAGGCATCTAGACACACACCAGGCAGGACATTTTTCCTAGAAACACACGCGCAAACCCCAGACACACACATTCCACACACTTAGCATCGTAAGTCAGTGTCTTCATCTTTTTCATCATCTCGACTGGTTCTTAGAAGGGGTCTCAGACCAACAATGTGAGGCCAACCACCGCTCTCTCTCTCCCTTCCTCTCCCTCTCTCTACCTCCCTCCTCTGCCTTATTAATCTCTCTCATACAGACCATGGTTGGAAATGAACACAGGCCAAATGCGGGTCGATTTTGTCATTGGCGGGTAAGAATGTACATTTCACCAGACACGTTGGCGGAGCATTTGGAAAAAGTTTTTTTTTTTTTAATCCAAAGCCCAGATGTAGAAGTTGGTCGAATAGACAAGAAAGACTCATAAAGTGTGACTTTGTTCTCGTGTTTCTTGGCCAGTTACATCGTTTTGTTCACATGCTAGGTTGTTTTTCAATGTTAGTTTGAGTTTTCTGCAACTGTCTGCTGCTAAGAAGACATTACAGTGTGAGATTTTTTTCGTCACAGATAAGCAAGTGCCCAAATGACCACTGTAAAAGCCCATCCCTTAATTAAAGGGCCAGCTGAAAATGTTTGTCACACCTAATGACTGTGCTTGATTGAGCATGGACTTTGATTCATTAACTTTTAGTCATTGTTCAACTAGATATATTTGCGTGCTTCTGCATTTCTACTTAGGAGCACATCATGTACTCCTTGTGAAGAATGTCAGCGTAGAGCCCTGAACTATAATAATAAATAAAGCACATTACTCAGCATTTTGTGGCACTTAGTTGATTATTGATGTTCTGTTGTAGAACTGTTTATTTTTATATCTAAATACTGTACATTGGTTAAAAGACGCAGGTCACAAAAATGAAATGAAATTAAGCAAGTAATATACTATATTACTAGTAATATATTTCTTGTTTTTTAAATATTAGAAAGCATGCTCATCTGTTTTTTGTGCAATTATGGATAAACAAAATATTTTGGCTGGTAAAAAAACCTGAGTTGCTGGTAAAAGAAAATATATATATATCCCTGTGCAGTGTGCATCCTGTATAGCACTCGTCTGTTTAGTTCATTTAAACACGCTCATGTACATGACACGTGTGTGCTGGCTGGGTGGTGTGTGGCGTCATGGAGGCACATACACACAGGTCAGCATGGTGTATGTGTGTGCGTGCGTGTGTGTGGACTAGGCTGTGCCCTTCTCTCTGTGTGTCTCATGTGCAAACACTGTGTTCATGGCCTGGTCTTCCTGTTCTATTTGTGGTAACTGAGACTGTCCACTGGTAAACAGTGCTGTTTTGGGGACCCAAGGAAAGCACCATGACTCTCTGAACAGAGTTTGTTTTTGAAAGACTCATCACTAAGTTAAAGCCACAATCCTGAGTTTGGTGGTTCACCCTCACCTCCGTCACTGGTATCACTTGTATGGACATCCACTCTGTCACTGTCCTCCATCTGAACATCAACATCACCTCTCAGTGCTGAGATCTGTGCAAAAAACAGGAGTTCTGTGACAACATGCTCTTAAAAATAATAATAATAATATATACTGTAGGTAAACTATACTATACACAGCCTATGAATTTCAATGTAAATGCATTCATTATATTATAAAGGTTTTATTACAGTAAAACATAGTCAATTAATGAATTACATTTTCACTTAAGTATGTTTTGAAGTAGCAGCTATATACACTGATTGGCCAGTTTATTAGGTACACCAATCTAGTAATGGGTCAGACCCTCCTTTGCCTCCAGAACAGCCTGAATTCTTTGGGTCATGGAAACATTGTTCAGTTGGTAACAATGGACCTAATGTGTGTCAGCAAAACATTCCCCAAACCATTAAACCACCGTCACCAGCCTGTACCGTTGACACCAGACAGGATTGGGCCATGGACTGCTTACGCCAAATCCTGACCCCACTGTTGGTGATCGCGTGCCTACTGGAGCCGCTTCTTGTTTTTAGCTGATAAGAATGGAACCTGGTGTGGTCGACTGCTGCAATAGCTCATCCGTGACAAGGACCGATGAGTTGTGCGTTCCAAGATTCCGTTCTGCACACCACGGTTGTACTGCACCATTATTTGCCTGTTTGCGGCCCGCCTGTTGGCTTGCACGATTTTTGCCATTCTCCTTCGACCTCTCATCAACGAGCTGTTTTCGCCCACAGGACTGCCACTGACTGGATGTTTTTTGTTTGTCGCACCATTCTCGGTAAACCCTAGATAATGTTGTGCGTGGAAAGCGCAGGAAACTGGCCGTTTCTGAGATACTGAAACTGGCGCGCCTGGCACCAACAATCATACCACGCTCAAAGTCGCTTTGGTCACTCGTTTTGCCCATTCTAACGTTCAATCGAACAGTAAGTGAATACCTCGATGCCTGTCTGCCTGCTTAATATAGCAAGCCACTGTCATGTGACTAGAGCTGTGGCGGTCATGAAATCTTGTCAGCCGGTGATTGTCAAGCAAATGCCTGCTGGTCTCACGGTAATTGACTGTTAATTAACATGAACACATTTAGCATCTCCTGGCTTCCACGCATAGCCTACAAACCACCGGTGCAGACCTTTGGAACATCCACATGTTAATAAATCCATGTAATATAGCCTACACTATCACAATAAATCCATTATTTATTTTAAACTGGTCTAAAGAAACATGATATGAAGAAAATATAGTAAATCTCAGAAGAACAGAATAGCATACTCTGCATTGTCCTTATATAAGGCCCTGATCTGGCTATGCAATATGGTTGTGGGCTACACTAGTTCGTTTAGCAGACAAGATTTGCTTAGAATTCAGTGGTATTATTTTATTTTATAGTATGAAGAATACAATTGAACATACCTGAATAAAATAGAAAGGATATTTTCTCCAAATTATTTGAGGGAGTGCGCACATGTGGCTTTTCTGTGTTAGCAGTTAACAAAGAAACAGGTACTCCAAGATGCTTAATTTAGAGTTATTAATGTAACTTTAGTTGTGATACAAATGTTGGGAAATGTGTCTTGATGTGTAATACATTCTAAGGCTGCATGATGCGACTAATGATGATTTGAAAAAAGTCGCAGGAAAGGCATGAGCGCTGCTTTGTTTTTTTGAGCAGGCTGTACACACTTCATCAGTCTCTCATTCACAATTTGGCAAGCTCTTGATAATGCCTCGAATTTCCTGGCTGCATCCCCTTTGTGTGGCCATAATGCCCCCTAAAAAAAATCCATGCCTTTTGCGGCCAGTGGCCATTGGGCTGAATATAATAATTATAATTCCCTTCTCCCTGCTGCGTGCCAAAGCACCTCTCACTCACATTGGCTCTCCATCACGTTATCGGGTCTTTCTCACAGGCTACAAGTGAAGACAGACACATTGGGTACACAACTGCGGGCGTCCTTATCCAATTCCAAGGGGCATATTGAAGATATGGGAAGAACTGTCCACATTTACTTTCCGTCAGCCAACAAGATGAGTAGGCCTAATGAACAGCAAAAGCATTAGCCTATGTAAATCTACTATCCCCCATGGTACAAAAGTTGACCTATTCCATTTTGTACGATAAATAAATATTACAAACATGGTACGGGACAGTTATGAGATGCGATCGATCGTAAATGAATACAACCACTAGAATAAAAAAACGGTTTTAAGCAATGAGCCTGACGCAACAGATGAGAACGTTTAGCTTAAAATGTTGATAAACTGTTTAGTTATTTCTTCATATTATAAGCGCCGCTATGCGCACACGGTAGTAGGCTATAAGCGGGAATGTTACATTAGCAGGAAAACACCATTTCTCAAAAGTGACCCCAAATGTGATTATGCATGTAATTATTTTATTATAAAAGGTGAACTTTTATGGTGAAAATTATCTCCCCCAAACTCACGCGCTGTGCATGTCTGCCAGTTAGGCTCTAAACCCGTTGTAAAGCGGATTAATGCGCTTCATTTTAAGAAGTTATTTGGCCACTTTAGCTGTGATACAAACCTTATCAAAACATATAGGCCTATGTGCTAGGCTACATGAGGTGTGCGACTATGATTTGAAAAGTCGCCAAAAAAACATGCGCTGTTTGCCTAAAGCTGGGCATCATTCACAAGTAATAGGCTAATATTGTCACCACTATTCTTGATTTAATCTTATCTTTACATATACTAAATAATATATGTGTGAAATTTGTTTTGATTTAGAATGGACCATAATCATGCACATGTAATCTATGCACTTAAATAGCGAATGGAGGACGCTTTTGTCGTGGTTCATTTTCATGCCACCCAGGTAGACTATACTCCTGTTGTAAAGAGAAGCAATGTGCTTAATATTATGAAAGTTGAGAAATAAATATAGTAGGCCTAGCCTATAGAAAGCTGATGGGATCCTCCACTTTTTAATAGAGGCCATCACTCTGTTTTCTCTCACAATTGCATAGCCTATAGAAATGTTGCGCAACATGAGGTCATGTTGGCTCTCAAAGTGTTTGATTAGATTTTCGATTACATTTGCATTGATGTCAGAGTGATTAGAGGGACAATAGAGTGCTGAGTACCAGGCAGTTATCAAGTTTGGTAGGCTACTAATGACCATCAGCAGCATCAGAGCTTGAAGAAGCCTAATTACCGTGACTAAACGGTCACATGGAATTTGACTGCCATCATGACTCGTAACCGCTGGTGTGGCGGTAGTACAGTCACCGTAACAGCCCTACATGTGACTTACTGTCTATAGGAGTGAACCATTTCTGTGAACGGGGTGGTGTACCTAATAAATTGGCCACTGTGTACAGTTTCAATTTGCCTATGAATGTTCCCAGTTATTTTATAATCAAGCAGCAGGAATTGGTGGCTACAACAACATTATGTAACTTCATCTTTTAACAGTATTAATGTCACTATGTGGTATCTATGTCATTCAACAGTTAAGTGACCACATTTCCTGTGATCATGTTTACGACGCAGTGTGTGTAACATCCACATTACAAACTGTAATTATAGCCATTTTACTGCCTAAGTAAGAGATCCACCGGTATCCACTTAAGATCCACCGGTATGAACAAGTCCAAAAACTAGACAAATCATGTGTGGATTAGTTCAAACATGTATTAGACAAACAAACTATTGGTGTTTGCTCTAAGTCAGCTTTAGTTTTTCCTTAAATTCTTCACAATGTTTTCCTCCCTAATCCACTGGACTCACCTGAAGGGAAAAACACATTGAGCTAAAGTGAACACTGGTCTGAATTCTGGGCCCGTATCCACAAAGCATTGCAGGGTAGATATAAACTTATTCATTATGATCCAAAAGGCAAAACTGATCCTAGATCAGCACTCCTACTCTGAGACGCTTTGTGGATACGAGCCCTGATCTCACCTGTCTGAGGATATTGTGGTCCGTCAGTTTCTCTCTGAGAACCAGGATGTTGTCCAGAACACTGCTCTCAGGGCCCCCCAGGAAGGTAAGGTTAAGGGTGCCAGACCCAGGACATACCCTTAGCACACAAGTCCTATCTGCCCACACACAGCACACCCCGACAGGGGGAGACCTCTGTGGGACAGGGGGGCTGTATGGAAGTGAAGTAGGAAGGTAATGGGTTAGTTATCTGATTGAGTTGGCCATTTTTTTTATGGACAATCATCACTCACACGAATCATTGCTCTTGGGTTGTTATGGTAAAAGAGGCCGTGTCCTCAATTACTTACCTGGTAAAATGAAGGCAATAAATAAACAAACATGATGATGATATAATCTTTTGTGGTGCAGAGGCGGAGACTCACGTGGTAAGTGCCATAAAGAGGGTGTGGTCTCCTCCGTTCTGAGCCAGCTGGAGGGGTGTGGCCCCCTCCTCATTTGGAAGTGTCAGTGCCCTCTGACCCCTGGGCTGGCCAATCAGGAAGCGGGAGAGACAGAGCAAACCCAGACGCACGGAGAGGTGGAGGAGAGTGTCTCTGGGCTGGTGCTCTGCAGAGAGAGAGACAGAGAGAGACAGAGTGACAGAGAGTGTCAGAGTTTATTTATTTATTTCCCCCTGATATTCATACTTCAACTATGTACATAGCTAAAAGTATAACATTTGAAATGCCTTTGTACCTTTGAAACCTTTGTGAGTGTAATGTTTACTGTTAATTTCAGAAGATTCCTTTCACGTTTATTGTTTTAATATTCGTTTTGGCAATGTAAACATGTTTCCCATGCCAATAAAGCCCCTTTGTATTGAATTGAGAAGGTAAGAGGGGGTAAAATAACATGGTAGCCAATGTTAATAACATTGCAGACAGACAACACTGTGTTCCATAAAATAGATGAATACAGACAGTATTTAAGACAGAGGTGACCAGCCCTCCGTATAAGAACATTGTGGCCTCTTACATCTCCACTATAGATCACTCAACTGTTATCACTGTTATCCTTCACACGATATCTTCACCGTCCACACTTATTGTATATACTCCCCTCTCTAGACCTAAACACACATATCCTGGCTCCAGGTCAGGTGTGAATGCAGAAATACACTCTGACTGCGCACACACACAGTAGTACATGGTATGCGCATAGATGGTACGCACTGTAGCTAGAACACATACATTTGGTATTTGCTATTTTATTAGGATCCCCGTTAGCGGTTGCAAAAGCAGCAGCTACTCTTCCCGGGGTCCACACAAAACATGACATAATACAGAACATTAATAGACAAGAACAGAACTACATGGTACCGTATGTAGGCCTACTGTAGTTAACACACAATCCAGATGGGTGTCATGCTGTGTGAAGTCCATCTAGACTAGAAAACTGTATGGAGAATGCAATGCATACCAACAAAACAGGTCAGGTATGTCACACTGGTGTTAGTTATTATACTGGCTTGTATCTTAGGGCTGTGGTATTGAGAAAAATTGAAGTACCACGTTAGCTACAAGTCCTTGGGAAAGTTCAACCCCTGTTTGATTCAGGCGGCATATCAAATGGCACCCTGTTCCCTATCTAGTGCACTACTAATGACCAGAAACCGGGTGTCATTTGAGAGGCGACTTCAGTAACTCCTCCTCGTAATGAAGAGATGAGACATTGAGAGTGACAGGGATGATAACGACATTGACAGAAGCCAGCGAGAGAGCATCAGAAGAGCCCAGAAACACACACAAATACGGTAACCCTCTAAACCTGCTCAGCATGTGTTAATGAAGCGGGTGCGTTGGAGGGATCAGGTGGCTGCAGCCCAGAGCAGGGCACACACATCCTTGTTGCGTTTGATTACACACACTGAATTACATTTTTTAGGAGGGGAACAGGTCTATACTCTATACTTTCCAGCAAGACTAAGAAAGAAAGCTACAGTTGCTATGGAAATCGGCCTTTATCTCTTCATTCGGAATCGCTGTCCTAAACTTGAACTTTCTCTCCATATCTTTTTCACACTGTGTCCGTTCCCACAGTTACCCATGCTGTACCACAAATGCTTAACGATGTACCACATAACCACGACCCAATTACTTGACCAAGAACTGTAAATGAGGGAAAAATACTGTACCTTCCAGGTCAAAGTTCGGTCAACTAAGAAAATGTATTGAAAAATGTCCTTAGAGACAATATTTTAACAAACCTAACGCAATGCTAAATCTTAGCGCTAGCGCTATAGGTTCGGGGGAGTGCCAGAAATGTTTGAGCTATTTCCACAACCGGAATTATGGCCGCAGTAGCTGGCGGTGGTGCGAAAAGGCTGGGTTTTAATGACTAAACAAGTTGTAGGTGTGTCAAGGCTTGACCCCTCACTGGCCAATCAGAACATGCTCCATGGCTAAATAGGTGGTTGCTTAAAATTGTGTATTTACGGTCTTTTATGTATTGCGTTGTCATCAACTCCAGTTTGACTGTTAATCCATTATAGCCTAGTTTGTTAAATAGCCTACAGAAACAAAATAACAAAATGTATGTAGGCCTATCCCATCTTTGCTAAATAGGTTGAACATATTTGCAGTCCACATTGCATGGCTTTCAATATGGAAATACATTGTTAAAATTAACATTCGCACTGATATAAGGGCGAGGCCTACTGTACATTATATCTGCCATGTCAGAGGCATGGACTATCAGAACATTGTCAATAAGCAAAATTTAAATTCACAAGGTTTAAAAAAAGAGTGAATAATTCTAAACAAAACAACTTGTTTTTAATAGGCTACAGTATGTCTAAAGACAGGTATAGGTACCATAATTGCTCCCCGCGAGAATATCATATTAAGGTCGACTTGAGGCTTTTACGCAAATCCAAAATTATAACGGGAGCTGGCTAAAATAAGGATAAAAAGAATGTCAAGCTCACTGTTTTGCTGCTCCCAAACTTGATCTTTGAATAAAGATTTGGTGGTTTATATTTATTTCAAAGAAGTCGAATGAGCCAAACACTTTACTGATAGGCTGCTATTTGGCGAATGCATTGTGCAGGACAAACAAAAAACAGCCTTCATTGAGGGGAGGCTATGCTTGTTTTTGTGTCAAATGAAATAGAAAAACAAGCAATCTGTTTATTAAAATAACAGCAATATTTCTAAATAGGATGGGGTCAGAAACATATCATAAATCACATCGGTGTCGCACTGTGTGCACACGCAGGCCTACATGTCTTTACGCATAATATTTGCACAAAATACTACGCTCCTGTCAATTGTATCATCAACTTTAAATTTGAGGCACATTTTTTTTTTTTTATCTGCCGTTGATATTGCATTAGAGGAGGACTGAATAGTTTGGAAGAGCGTGTCTTTGGTAATCGGACGAGAGGCGCTCTTTGAAAATGGGGACGGATAGCTTAAGTGGCAGGTATGTGAAGTGTGAATCATTAAAAAGCATGAGGGCAAAAACCTCTCAGTAGACCCTTTAAAACCCCTTTATTTATAGGCTGCTTGGCTAATGCATGGCCAGTATTTTTTTAAATATGCACTTATGTGAAGCAACTAAGCTAGCCTTGATTAATGGGAGGGTAGGTTATGCTTGTTTTTAATCAAATTCAACGAAATCGGGGGGGGGGGAAACCTATTTATTTTTTATGTTTCTAAATACGAGATTCACCGGCACAAAAGGCACATCTCTCGTTCCATGGGCACAGTGTGTCATGGCTGGATAGGCTGCAACATTATCAACTGCGTGAACGTTAAGACCCGATTTTTGTGGACCTTAAAACTTCCCATTAGCGCTGCATGAAAATGTCACATTTGCACTTGTTTTTAAAGGACACCTCAAATATTCCCACCCCTCCTACCTGAAGGCACACAGACAATACGCGACTTTTCCAATGAGACGGGCAAGCATTGAAGAGAACAATTTACAAAACACAATCCCCCCCCTCTTACGTAAGAAGCTGTGGGTGAACTTGGTCTGTGGCTAGAATGAAGCGCTTTTCTCCATCCCCCTTCACTCTTCCCTTCTCAGTATGACATACACAGTCCAAACTAATGTCATCGCGATCCGTGTGCTTTCGCTAGCTTGATAAAGTTAAATAACGAGTTTTGATAATGAGTTTTGTGTGTGCATGTAGGCTTTCGTTTGAATCTGGCCATAGCGGTGCCAGTCTGTCTCTGCCAGCTGGTTGTTCTGTTGACCTGTTTGGCAAGGTATCCATGTGGCATTGTTGTTGTGCTGCATGCAGAAACAGGCTGGCACCAGAGATGGTGTTTGTCTATAGTATTTCCTCCCTTACTCGTAGAGACAATGTAACACCATATAAAACGCTCATGTGACAATGAACATGACATTAGCACATTGAAAGAGAGAAAGAGAGTATGTGTAGTCTGCATTGCCCTTACCATGGTTCCATGGCACCAGCTACAGTAAGTACAAGTCGAGCTGAGTTAAGTGAGTGTTGTTGTGCTGTGTGTGAACACATTACATGGCACTATCTGAAATGTTATGACTGAAAAATTATGGTATTGATCTGAATACGTCTGTGTAGCCTATACAGAAGCTATTGTTTTCATTGTTTCATTTCAAGAATTATTTATCTTTCTGAACAGGGATAACTGTCTTGGGGCATATCTTCCTTACCTGTTACTGATTGTAATCTATATGACATAAGCCTATTGGCTAAGTGGATAACGTTGTTTTATATTGTATTGTATAGGATAGCTAGTTACCTTCTCTAGGTTGGCTGGCCTTGCCGCTCCACTCCAGAGGGTAGTCCAGGTTGGCCACGGCCTGGGTTATCTTCTCATCCATCTCCCTGAGACGACACTCCACCTCTGGATCAGGTCTGGGTCTCCCACCCCCATACCCATCCTCCTGGTCTGTCTTCCCCAGATCGTGCTCTCCTGAGCCAGCACTCCTGTCACCCTCCGTGTTCCCCTCCCCTGGAGCTGCTGAAACCCTCCTCAGGACCTCCAGGTGGCTCTGGGGACTCAGACAGTCGCTATTGGCTAGCAGGTACTCGGCCACTTCCTGTGGCAAATCACAGACGTAGTCCAGCGAGGCCCCGCCTCCACAGGGCTTGGCTCTGCCCTCTGTGTGGCAATACACTGTGACAGAGACAGTCTCCTGAAGGTCATGACCTGTGGAGGAGAGGAGACGAACAGACGACTGATGATGGAATATGACAAAAATACGGTCTGAGAGTCCTGCTGACACCGAGGCTGTCCTAATGTGGACACAATAAGACAAGAATAGTTTTCTGCTCCCAAACATGATTTCTATTGAAGATTGTGATCGAGCAACAATGTTTGGACCAACATGGTCCTCATTAAGTTAGGCAAACTACTGCTATGAATACATCTACTGACTTTATTAGAATCGCTGTTATTTTGACCTAAAATTTGAATAAAAGGGGAACTAATGATAACTGGAGGCAATGACCCTGTATCAAACTAAGGGTTCTGTTCGAACCTCAGTCAGTAGCTCTGTGTGTGACTGTCAGACTGATCTGGGATCAATGGGCACCAGGAATTGTGGGACTCACCTGGAACAGTGAAGCACAGAGACTTTCCATCCTCTGTTCTCTTCCCTACAGTAACATGGGCTAGTCTGGAACCTTCTAAAACCACATAGAACTCTGTCTGTTCTGGTTCTAGATCTGGAACCTGCAGAAGAGCACACACTTCCAATTGGCCCTGAGAAGATCGACAGAGAGAGAACAAAAGAAAGAGAGAGAAAGGGGGTGGGGATAAAAAGGGTTTTACCGTGTGATATCACGATATGGTTTCATTGGTTTTCTATCTAGAGAGAAGAACAGAAAATTAGAAGAAGATAAGACAGCGCATCAACACATTCCTGTGACTGTTCATCAAGGCCACCGTTAATAACGTTACATCATGGACGATAACTACTGTTCTCTGAAGGAAAGAAACAAGGTACAATACAACTATGGGGAGTCGTACTCTCGCGACTTCGATTGAAGAATCACACCTGACAAGGCCAATGAAACTATGGGGAATGGAGTCCCGCCTCAACGGATACCAAATGAAATGGCTCATGGCAGACCTCCCAGACCTCAACCCCGCAAGATGCAATAGCCTGGGTATGCGCATCCTGCGCGCTGCCTCATGACCCTCTCCTGTCCCAGCTGTAAGCACACTGTGGGCTACACTGGGTGCAGTGACATCCAAGCAATACAACCTCACAAAAGTGTGTGGTGATGCCCAACTCAACGCAGCATAAATATCCCCTGCAGTCAACCCTTTAAAAAGCTGCCAGACCCCTGGTGGAGTGGGCCCGCTCGCCGCTAGGTAACCTTTGCCCCTTCCTGCTATATGCCACCTTAGTCTCCAGGGGCAAACTGAGTACAGGAAGGGTGTACGGAGAATGTGTGTAGGTCCCCAACACATTTAACCCGAGGCCAAAGCCATGAGCAGGAAGGTCTTGTGGGAGAGGATCTTCAGATCCGACTCCAGAGTCTCAAAGGGGGCCGCACACAGTGCCTCCAAAACCAGAGCCAAAACGCATGTAGGTGTAATAGGTTTAGAGACCAGTCTGAGACTGTGCACACCTTTCAGGAACAGCACAGGGGGTGGCCACCCGGTGTGGCTCTGTCAATTCCCACATGACGCCCTGAGATAGCGGCCATGTACACTTGGAGAATGCCCGACCCTGCTAAAAAAGCTCCTGTAGGAACATAAGGATGTCCCTCCCAGACCTCAAACGCCTACCTCTTTTACGCATACAGGTTGTGGACTGAATGGTAACAATAACGTTCAGAGGTAAACCTCTAGCAATCAGAAAATCTATGGCTTTGCGTGCCAAACCTGCCTATGTGCCTGGGACAACAGGTCCCTGCGCAACGGGAGTTGCCACGGGACCCCGCCCAACAGGCTAACGATCTCCGCGAACCAAGGCCGTCTGGGCCAACGGGGAGCCAAAAGAATCAATGATAAGCCCTCCTGGAGCAACCCTCTCCGACGTGGGCTCCAATCAGCTCCACGGGAGGAAATCCATAAAGGAGAGTCCGAGGCAACTGGAGCGCCAGGGCGTCTGTTCCCAACGGAAAGCTCGGGTCCCTCTGAGAAAAACAGACGACACTGCATGTTTTCCCACGATGTGGAAAGGTCTAGGTTGGCCCTGCCGAACCTCTCCCATATCTGGGTAACCACCCAGGTGAGCACTGTTAGAAGCTCCAGGTAATTGATATGCCAGACACTCTGTGCCACAGTCCATACCCCCAGAATCGGGTAGCCATTGCACAGCGCGCCCCACCCTTGGGGGGGGATGTGTCTGTCGTGACCACCTTGCAGAATAACACCTGGCCCATGAGAACCGCTTGCGACAGTACCTGGGGGTCTCCCCAGGCCAGTGCTCGAAGGCATGCCAGGGACACCTGAATCGACCGATTTAGATGAGATGTCTCCAATCCAGTGGTTAGCACCCAGTGCTGGAAAGGCTGCATTAATAATAGCCCCAGGGGAACGACTACTATCATAGAAGCCATCATCCCCAGTAGGCGCAGGAATTGACAAAAACACACTGTACGCCACATCCGAAATTGGGCCAAGCAGAGCTGGAAACCAGTGCTGCCCGTGGGAATCAGCTATATCCGAATAGGTCGATCCCCAGTGTGGATCCATTAGCCTTTGCCCTGCTCCAACCTCCAGGCCTGCCACATCCTGATTATAGCCTATTTTTCTAAAGCCTATAACCAACATGACTTTTAACTTAACGTTCTCATGATGGTGATGAATAGAACAACAGCCAGGTCACGCTAACCCATCTGTGGTCTCTTGGGGATCAGGAGTCATTAGATCAGGGCTCTGTAGCATGATCCTTCTGAGTGATCCACACACACACGTGACGTCAGGGGAGACGGCCCTGAGCTACTGCCCTGAGCTACTGCAACAACAACAACAAGTTCAACAGCAAGTGGCCTGTATAAATAGCCTAGTAGCCTCAAAACAAGAATGATTTAGAAAAACAGAAGACGCATCTGATATGCTGGCAGGACTCACCTACACATACAAGTGCACGCATGCACACACACAAACAAGCACATGCACACACTACCGCCTAGTGTAACTTCCCTGGTCCTTGAATAATGTACAATAACAACTAGTGGAGCTGTGTTCTGTTATTCACTGAAGTGCATAGTAGAGCCGAAGTAGAGAAACAGGTTCTAATCCTCTTACAGAATCATAATAGGACTGATCTGAATGGCCCTTATTAAAAACAAATGACTTCATGGATCAGCTTTGATGAAATCAAATCAAATTTTATTAGTCACATGCGCCGAATACAACAGGTGTAGACCTTACAGTGAAATGCTTACTTACGAGCCCCTAACCAACAATGCAGTTTAAAAAAATAAGGATAAGAAATAAAAGAAACAAGCAATTAAAGTGCAGCAGTAAAATAAAAATAGCGAGACCATATACAGGGGGTACTGGTACAGAGTCAATGAGCGGGGCACCGGATAGTTGAGGTACTATGTACATGTAGGTAGAGTTATTAAAGTGACAATGCATAGACGATAACAACAGAGTAGCAGGGTTGTAAAAAAGGGGGGGGTGCAAATAGTCTGGGTAGCCATTTGATTAGATGTTCAGGAGTCTTATTGCTTTGGAGTAGAAGCTGTTTAGAAGCCTCATAGACTTGGCGCTCCGGTACCGCTTGCCGTGCGGTAGCAGAGAGAACAGTCTATGACTAGGGTGGCTGGAGTCTTTGACAATTTTTAGGGCCTTCCTCTGACACCGTCTGGTATAGAGGTCCTGGATGGCAGATGGCAGGAAACTTGGCCCCAGTGATGTACTGGGCAGTTTGCACTACTCTCTGTAGTGCCTTGCGGTCGGAGGCCGAGCAGTTACCATACCAAGCAGTGATGCAACTGGTCAGGATGCTCTCAATAGGGCAGCTGTAGAACATTTTGATGATCTGAGGACCCATGCCAAATCTTTTCAGTCTCCTGAGGGGGAATAGGTTGTCATGCCCTCTTCAAGACTGTCTCGGTGTGCTTGGACCATGTTAGTTTGTTGCTGATGTGGACACCAAGGAACTTGAAGCTCTCAACCTGCTCCACTGCAGCCTCGTCGATGAGAATGGGGGCGTGCTCGGTCCTCTTTTTCCTGTAGTTCACAATCATCTCCTTTGTCTTGATCACGTTGAGGGAGAGGTTGTTGTCCTGGCACCACACGGCCAGGTCTCTGACCTCCTCCCTATAGGCTCTCGTTGTTGTTGGTGATCAGGCCTACCACTGTTGTGTCATCGGCAAAATGAATTATGATGTTGGTGTCGTGCCTGGCCATGCAGTCATGAGTGAACCGGGAATACAGGAGGGGACTGAGCACACACCCCTGAGGGGCCCCTGTGTTGAGGATCAGCGTGGCAGATGTGTGTTACCTACCCTTACCACTTGGGGGCGGCCCGTCAGGAAGTCCAGGATCCAGTTGCAGAGGGAGGTGTTTAGTCCCAGGGTCCTTAGCTTATTGATGAGCTTTGAGGGCACTATGGTGTTGAACGCTGAGCTGTAGTCAATGAATAGCATTCTCACATAGGTGTTCCTTTTGTCCAGGTGGGAAAGGGCAGTGTGGAGTGCAATAGAGATTGCATCATCTGTGGATCTGTTGGGACGGTATGCAAATTGGAGTGGGTCTAGGGTTTCTGGGATAATGGTGTTAATGTGAGCCATGACCAGCCTTTCAAAGCACTTCATGGCTACAGATGTGAGTGCTACGAGTTGGTAGTCATTTAGGTAGGTTACCTAAGTGTTCTTGGGCACAGGCACTATGGTGGTCTACTTAAAACATGTTGGTATTACAGACTCGGACAGGGAGAGGTTGATCATGTCAGTGAAGACACTTGCCAGTTGGTCAGCGCATGCTCGCAGTACACGTCCTGGTAATCTGTCTGGCCCTGCGGCCTTGTGATTGTTGACCTGTGTAAAGGTCTTACTCACATCGGCTGCGGAGAGCCTTCCGCAGCCGCTGGTGCTCTCATGCATGTTTCAGTGTTATTTGCCTCGAAGCGAGCTTAGAAGTTATTTAGCTCGTCTGGTAGGCTCGTGTCACTGGGCAGCTCTCGGCTGTGCTTCTCTTTGTAGTCTGTAATGGTTTGCAAGCCCTGCCACATACGACGAGTGTCAGAGCCGGTGTAGTACGATTCGATCTTAGTCCTGTATTGACGCTTTGCCTGATTGATGGTTCGTCGGAGGGCATAGTGGGATTTCTTGTAAGTTTCCAGGTTAGAGTACCGCTCCTTGAAAGTGGCATCTCTAGCCTTTAGCTCAGTGCAGATGTTGCCTGTAATCCATGGCTTCTGGTTGGGGTATGTACTCAGTCACTGTGGGGACGATGTCATCGATGCACTTATTAATGAAGCCAATGACTGATGTGGTGTACTCCTCAATGCCATCGGAGGAATCCCGGAACATTTTCCAGTCTGTGCTAGCAAAACAGTCCTGTAGCTTAGCATCTGCTTCATCTGACCACTTTTTTATTTATCTAGTCACTGGTGCTTCCTGCTTTCATTTTTGCTTGTAAGCAGGAATCAGGAGGATATAATTATGGTCAGATTTGCCAAATGGAGGGCGAGGGAGAGCTTTGTATGCGTCTCTGTGTGTGGAGTAAAGGTGGTCTAGAGTTTTTTTCCCTCTGGTTGCACATTTAACATGCTGATAGAAATTTGGTAAAACAGATTTAAGTTTCCCTGCATTAAAGTCCCCGGCTACTAGGAGCGCCGCCTCTGGGTGAGCGTTTTCTTATTTGCTTATGGCGGAATACAGCTCATTCAATTCTGTCTTAGTGCCAGCCTCTGACTGTGGTGGTATGTATAAACAGCTACGAAAAATACAGATGAAAATTCTAGGTAGATAGTGTGGTCTACAGCTTATCATGAGATACTCTACCTCAGGCAAGCAATAGCTCAAGATGTCCTTAGATATCGTGCACCAGCTGTTATTTACAAAAACACATAGTTCGCCGCCCCTTGTCTTACCAGATGCCACTGTTCTATCCTGCCGGTACAGCATATAACCAGCCAGCTGTATGTTGAAATGACGTCGTTCAGCCACGACTCTGTGAAGCATAAGATATTACATTTTTGAAAGTCCCGTTGGAAGTTTAAACTTCCGCGTAGGTCATTGATTTTATTCTCCAAAGATTGCACGTTTGCTAGCAGAATAGAAGGAAGTGGGCGTTTATTCGATCGTCTACGAATTCTCAGAAGGCAGCCTGCCCTCTAGCCCCTTTTCTCCGCCTCTTCTTCACGCAAATCATGGGGATCTGGCCTGTTCCCGAGAAAGTCGTATATCATTCGCATCGGGCTCATCAGACTCGTTAAATGAAAAAAGGATTCTGCCAGTCCGTGGTGAGTAATCACAGTCCTGATGTCCAGAAGCTATTTTCGGTCATAAGAGACGGCAGCGGCAAAATTATGTACAAAATAAGTTTAAAAATAAGTTGCAAATAAACGAACAAAAAACACAATCAGTTGGGGACACGTAAAACATCAGCCTTCTTCTCCGGCGCCATTGTTACATCAAAGATCATCTGAGGCCATAGTGCTTAGAACTCTGCCATTCCAACATAGAACCCCTGGGGCGGCAGGTAGCCTAGTGGTTAGAGCATTGGACTAGTAACCGAAAGATCGAAGAATCCCCGAGCTGACAAGGTAAAAATCTGTCGTTCTGCCCTGAACAAGGCAGTTAACCCACTGTTCCTAGGCCAACATTGAAAATAGGAATTTGTTCTTAACTGACTTGCCTAGTTAAATAAAAGGTAAAAAAAAAATATATATATATGAGTATCCTACACCCAAAAGCATTTCAAGATTACTCAAAGACAATCAATCAAGCCAAACAAACAACAAACAAAAAATCCAGAACGATAAGGAAGACACACATGACGATAGATATAAAACAGTGTTTTATACCTATGCACATGACAAGGCAAAGGGAACCTTGATGTACATTCCAGAATGTGAATCACACTGAGGTCTTCAGGGTGGCTTTGTGTGTGTGTGCGCACATCGGAACAGAGAAATGTTACAGTACACTGCCTGAGCCACATACCTCTGAACAAATATAGCACACTAATGACACATTAATGTAAAAGTCAAAATGACTGACACTCAAACTCGCATGGCATCATAAGCATTACAGGGACTTATTTGTAAAAGTAAGTAAAAAGTAATTTTTTGTGCAAACCTACTGATACCATGTATGAAGAATGATACACAACATTGAAAGTTACCATCATGTCTAAATGTAAGTCTTTAAAAACCTTGTCCCAAGGCTATTGCACTGAATGATTGGTGCAGAAGATTATAATTGTATTAGTGGGTCTTCTGTGCAATGTAGCCACACACATTATGTGGTAGACTTAATGTGTTTTATCATAGTTGCTTGCATCCAAAAGGCCCCCATTATAACGTTTCAGGTAAGACCCAAGTGCAGACTGTGTTGAAGTAACAATTTTTATTGCAGCAACAGGGGCAGGCAAACGACAGGTCAAGGCAGGCAGGAGTCAATAATCCAGAGCAGTGGGGTCAAGGTACAGGACGGCTGGCAGGCTCAGGGTCAAGGGCAGGCAGAGTGGTCAGGCAGGCGGGCTCAGAGTCCAGACAGACAAGGGTCAAAACCAGGAGGGCGAGAAAAAGAGAGACTGGGGAAAAACAGGAGCTGAGAAAAACGCTGGTTGACTTGACAAACAAGACGAACTGGCAACAGACAAACAGAGAACATGGGTATAAATACACAGGGGATAATGGGGAAGATGGGCGACACCTGGAGGGGGGTGGAGACAATCACAAGGACAGGTGAAACAGATCAGGGTGTGACAGTACCCACCCTCTAGGGACGCCACCTGGCAAAGGGCTGTGAGACATGGGTTTAGACACCTCAAAAGTAGGAAGTATACGGAGGGTACAGGGCAACAGAGGATGAACAGCAGAGGGGTTAATGATCTTGGAGCAGGGGGGAAAGGTCTCGGCTTCCGGGGGTGTAGCCGCGGGGCTATAGTGGCGTGTCAGAGCATCCGGCTTAACATCCTTTTTTACTGGTTGGTGTTGCGGAAGCGAAGTGTCCCGGGCCTTACTGAACCCCTCCCGGAGGTCCTGGTCCTCCACGGGAATGGCGGAGAGATCCGGGCAATTTCCAAGCACCCAGGAAGACATCCCGGGAGAGGCAGAGCTGATTTCAGGCAATGAGTGTGGCAGAACGGGCTCCAGCTGACGATGGCACCAGTAGACCAGTCAATCGAGGGATTGTGTCGCTGGAGCCAAGAGAATCCCAATACCACAGGAACCTACTGAGACTCAATTAGCAGGAATTGGATCGTCTCGTTGTGGTTCCCCGACACTCGTAGGTTGATGGGGGTGGTATGGTCGGTGACCCAGCCTATAGAACGCCCGTCCAGCGCTCTAACATTCATGGAAAAGGAGAGGGGTTAAGTGGGGATGCCCAGCTCGGACGGCAGGGCAACGTCCATAAGACTCATATCGGCCCCCGAGTTGATGAGTACCTGGAGAGACTTGGACTGGTCGCCCCACAGCAGGGTGGCATGGTGACGTGGCGAGTAGGGGGGGAAGCTAAATTGTCCTTAGGACCCACCCGAGTACTCATTCCTACCAATGAATTAGGTCTCTTGATAATGACCGGCAGTACCGCAATACAGACAACTCTGGGTGTTAAGTCTGCATACCCGTTCGTCTGGAGACAGCCTAGCCCTACCGAGCTGCATCGGCTCGGGATGAGATAAATCGGCAGTCTTCGGAGGCTCTTGGAAGAACTCGGGTAAGCTCGGATCCTCTCGGGGACGTAGACGCCGGGGACTTCTGAAGGTGGGATCCTTGAATGAGCGATTGGGACCACAATCAACCTCTTCTCCCTTCTGCGTTCCCATAGCCGTCCATCGATCCGTGAGTCAAGATCCGTCGGTAGTTCCGGGGCTGCAAGCTCGTCCTTTCCTTCCTCCGAGGTGAACAGCGCTTCAGGGTTCCAGGCACCCTCCGCTGCTAGCATGCGGAATTCCACTGCATAGTCTGCCACACTGAGGGAGTCCTGCCGAAGCTGGAGTAACCTCTGGGCAGCCTCTCTCCCGGACACCGGAGCCTCAAACTTCTCACCTCCGCCACAAATACCTCCAGACTGAGGCAGACGGCGGATTGTTGCTCCCACACCCCCGTGGCCCAGGCGAATGCCCTCCTGAACATCAGCATAATGATGTACGCTATCCTCGAGTGGTCCGAGGGGAATTAAATAGGCTACAGCTCGAAAACGAGGGAGCACTGGGAGAGAAAGGCCCGGCAGGTTCTGGAATCTCCATCGTAGCGCTCCGGAGGAGGTAAGCGAGGTTCCCGGGAAACCTGGGTGACGGCGCTGCTACCAGCCGGGTTACTGAGGGGCTGGGAGGTTGTTGTGGTAGACTGCCTAGTAGGCAACCCACGGAATTGCTCCCGCAATGCATCCAAAGCTAGGTTGTGACGTTTGACCACGACCTGGAACCCTTCCATTAGGCCGTGAGGGCAACTCCTCGTGCCTACCAATGGTGGCTCCTTGGGAGGAGATGGCATTGCGGAGCTGGTCCAAGTGTGCTGGGTCAGTCATGGCCAGTTCGTACTAAAAATTTTAAACAGAGAACACGGGTATAAATACACAGGGGATAATGGGGAAGATGGGTGACACCTGGAGGGGGGTGGAGACAATCACAGACAGGTGAAAGATCAGGGCGTGACATCTATTGCTCTACTTTGAGCTGCTTATCATCCAGTGATAGAGGAACAACATGGTGAGACTTTCCTGTTATTCCCAGTTTGGTAAACCAGGCATGGCAAAAACATTAACTTCATTATCTGACACACAAAAAGGTTCAGCGTTTCCCCTGTATTAATTTAGCAGCGGCCACACCAAACAAACAAACTAAAACATTTATTTGTTTAAGCCATTTTTGGGATGGAAAAATGCTTTCAGTGTACAGTTAAATTACTAAACCCAGACAAAGTATTTAGAAAAGATAATTGACCTATATATATTTTTTATATCATCTTTGTGAACTAGAAATCACCTAAATAAAAGCTAGACCGAGTATTTTTTCACATTTTTTTACATTTTCGCTCAGATCTGTGGGTAATTTTTTTGAATTGCAGAATCAGCTGAAAAAAAAGCTGCTGAAAAAAATACTGATTTTTCTCCCTGTCGCCAATTCCGGACAGAGTTAAGCCATACCCCCCCGCCTTCTGCAACCGTTTCCACCGCTGCTAAAAAGAAGGTTACAGTAATCATTAACCACAACTGTATGTACAGTAGATAGAGACCCAAGCTTTAATACTGACACAACCAGCAGTTCTTACCCCCTCTATCAAAGCATAGTTGCACCTGGGATACACATATACACACACACACCAATATGTATACCTTTCATTTCTCTTTGTAAAAGTGGTTCTAAATAATCATAGTTAACTATTTTTATACAAATACCACTGGCGAAATCTATGACATTAAAAGGCCTATTTACTCTGTTCCATCTGACTGCGCAAATCCACTGTCTCATCAGCCCAGCCAGGCAATTTATAAACTTGATCTCCACTATAAAAAGCATCTAGACATTCTCACATTTCTTTTAGACTAACATTTAGTTTTCAACAGCGGAGATTTGAATAAACCTTGCGGTCTGTCTCTCTGACATTTGCAATATTGTTTCAATATTCAAATTCGATCTCAGCTGTGGCATAGTATGAAAGTGTCAGGATGACAGGCAGGCAGCTTTTCTCAGCCAGTCAAAATCATGAATCAGCATCATTTTTATGGATATATACAAAGAAATATCAATAAAAAAAAACTGGTAAAACGAAACGAAATGCAGCTAGTTTGCAGTCTTTCCAGCTTCAGTTTGAAGTGATTGTGTTTGCTGTGTTGTTGGCTGTGTTGTTGGCTGTGTTGTTGGCTAGCTCCTCTGAACAACAGTGTCCTGACGAGAGAGCCAGGTGAAATCGTGCATCATTAGCTCATTTTTATGGATGTATGCAAATAAATGTCACTAGAAAACAGTATAAACAAATGCAAATACAGATGCAGATACTTTTTTGTTATTCTGGCTGCACTGTTTGACATGACTGTAAGTTAGCCGTAGTTAGCTAGCTAGTAAGCAAGGGATAAGAACATTGCCAGCCTGTATGGAAATAGAACTTTTAGGACAAACGACTGGGTTGCATCCATAGATACAGAACAAAAAGACTTAACGACTGGGTCGTGTTTCTGGCAACCGAACCGATAGAACGAACGACCAGCCGGCTTGGGTAGCAACCCTAGACTTGTGTCGGGACTATATCTTGTGGAAGGATGAAATGGCATGAATAAATTCATCAAAATAACATTTTTAATGAAAATATGCAAATCATTATTTGAATATGTTGTATAAAAGTGCTAATGCCCTTGAAGCCGGTGTTTGGAGGATATATTGGCTCGACTTCATCTCGGGCCGCACAACACCCGTGGCAATATATCCACCCAACACCGGCTTCTCTGGCATTATCACTTAAATAGAATCCCTCACATTCTCCTCTTCTAACGCAAATCACCAGCGGCCTGCCAGTCGTCTACCAGGTATTCTCTCATAGCCAGCCAACAAAAGCACTGCCAGATCACCTCACACACACACACCCCAAAACACACACACACTTCATCTCATTCAAACTCAGTAAATCGCAGTCTGAAGGTTCCACACACAGCACAAACCACCCCTTCAGACCAGACACAGGCAGTTACACAGTGAGAACTTCTATCAATACTACCGTCTGTTCATTGTACCGATTGTGGACTTTCTGGTGTGGTGAGAGGCAAGGCTCTATGTTGTCTTTGTGCAGGACCGCTACACCATAACACTTTTGCAGGCCAGTTATAATAACACTCTTTAAATGAGTGAAATATAGCACAGCCTACATCCACAAAGCAGAGCATTTAAGTCTGGCTCTCATTCAGAGGTGAGAGGAGCCGTGCTGCAGAGGCAGCGCTATGACCTCAGGGTGGAGACTACACTTCATCTTGTAACACAGATGTATAGGTTCAACCTTTACGGTACATTTTTGTCCATACAGACATACACCAGTGAGAGTTTAGTCAACTCTAGTAAGAGTAAGTGAGTGTCTGTGAGTACTTTCAAAGTAACAGCGAGTACTGTACTGTTGTAAAAATGTCACGGCTCACTAGAGAATTTAAGTTCTGCAACCAGAGATAACGGTCTAAACAACGAGAGAAAACTAGGATATGAATCATGAATGTTACGTGTTCCATGACTGCTTATTGCGGCCAGATTTACAGACCAAACAGGCGACCAGGCTCTCAATAACAGAAAGAAAACGTCTTCAGGTCAACTCTGAAACACTGGTAAAAACAAACTGATACTCTACTCTCGCTCTGTCCTCCAGAAATCTGGCAAAACTTCAGCGCCTGGCCGGCTGGCTGGCCCACCCACCCAGGATTCTACCACACAGGAGAAGAGAGGAAGAGAGAAAAGGGCAGTGGGAGAGTGAGGGGAAGAGAGAGATAGAGAGAGTAAGAGAGCGAGTCAATACACATTTAATGAAAATAAATGAGAAGCTTTAAAATGACCTTCTGAAAACCCACTCCTAATTCACCTCAAATAGAAAACACATGTACTGACCTTTAGAATAAACATATAGCCACTCAGGTCTGGGCCTACCTGCTCAGAACCAATAAACAGTACATTCATCTTTTATAGTTCTCATTCTCTCTTTTACTGGGCCCTATTTCCTTACCACTTGAGCACACTATTTATCAAACACACACATGCCGTCTCTCTCTCACACACACACAAGTATGTATAAAATAATGGGCTTTTAGTGGTCTCGGTAGGCCTTGTCCATCTGGAGAACAGGCCGGATGTGAAGGTTTCTATCCCAGGGGAGTGTAACACACCAGGGTTAGATTTCACCTGCAGCCCAACCTCAACACAACGCCAGTCAGTCAACCACCAACCGGAGGGAGAAACAGGGAACGGAGAGAGAGGGAACGGAGAGAGAGGAAACGGAGAGAGGGAAAATGAAAGGGCATAGAGAGAGAGAGGTAGCTGAGGAGAAACATTACAGGTAGTCACACACATGTAGGACACACACACACACACACACAGAGAGAGTGAACAACAGTACAGCAGTACTTACATATAGAGGCACTTCTCCTCTGTTCAACTCCATGTTCTGAGCATCTGATGAACCAATAAGAAGAAAGGTGACACAGTCATATATATTATTACAACCATAGTACAACTGTAATAACCAATAGGTAACAACAACCCTGCATACATCTGATTAACACACTGGTATCATCAAAACAATGATCAGCATGCCATGAAAATATATCCCAGATTTTGTCCAAACTCCTCTCTACAGTAATTCCAGTACTGAGCAGTTTATTAAATTGGGCAGTCAGAGCTACAGCATCCACAAGGCTCTACTCTACGTGTGAGACACAACCTGACCTTCTCTCCACCCTGGTATGGTCGGAACATGAGGTCTTCTATGAAACACTGTTATCCTTTCATTGTTATCCCATCTCTCCTTCCATTCCTCCGTCCCTTCATATTTGGCTTTTTTTACTCCATGGGAAAGAGCGATCCAATCTGTCTGTCGGTGTCGAGAATACATGTATTTCACCTTAACTTTCCCAGAATTAGAGAATCAGCTAACGTTGGAAGGCTTTAGTGTGCAGTCGGTCTTTGCAGGGTACAGTATTTGCTGTGTTTCTCTATCTATTTTGTGGCAGGTTGCAGGAATGGAGGACAGTGTGCTGAAAGTGTAACTTTAGCCACCTGCATACACCTGATCCGGTCTGAATACACCTCTCAGCTGTTTGTGTGTGTGAATACTGCATGACTTCAAAGTGAAAGAGAGATGCTGTCAGCCCTATAGAGGTATAGCTCAGTCTAGACAAGGGAATGATGAGAAACAACTATCATAGAGGAAAGCAACCAAGAAATCTTCCTCGTCTTATGAGTTACATTTTCCACTGTCGTTACATGATAAAAGTCCCTCAAATGACATCAAAACCCAGAGTTTTGACAGGTGATTACTCTGAGTGGTGTGCTAGAGGGATGTCACAGGAAATGAATTTCACTGTCCTTTTCACTGACGGTTGCTAATGTAGTCAGATGTATCCTTGTCAATAGATAAGGTGCCTGATGCCATGGGCTGGGGCGTGATTTTCATGATCCTGTAACAGGTATTGCTATTATCTGGTATTGTCACTCAGGATATTATCATTCTATAATGGTGTTATCACTCTCATGGCTGCGGGGTCAGAAAAAAACTTTGGAACTATGGATAGAAAATGGAACTTTTGTAATATGGGTGCAGCGTAACAGTTTGTGTGTGTAGGGTCTCTATGTGTGTCACTGTCTGATATAGAATAACCTGTATGTTCTCTTTCAAATATTTTTTCCGGTATCTCACTATGGGATATCGTTGGACAAGGCTATCACTACGGAAGGTCCAATCACACAACATCTTTCAAAGTCAGACAGGTCGAGTGGCGAATGAGGAGAGACCCTACTCATTATCAGTTCCCCACGCCCCGCGCTCTGGTCATTCTCGCTCTCTATAAGCTTTCCTCAGCACGACTTGATCCTTGTCTTCCTGCTTCACTGTTCTCAGGCGAACTGCAAGGCATAACGCTACCGAACGTGAGTACTGACCGAAAGGAAAGATTTGCTTTGAGTAAAATTCGCTTCGTAGATACCCATAGACTTCCAGTCATTGCGCTAACGGTAGTTAGCATTGGCTCGTGAAACTACCTCTAACTTCCTTCATACTGGACACAGAGACACAAAAATCTGACTCTGGGGAAGTAGATGAAAGGCCTCAAAATCCCAAAGTATCCCTTTAACTCGAGGATAAAACCATTGTGTGTCTCTTAGAGTTATGGAACCTGCTACCCCTACTCAAGGAGAACCGAGCACACCCCTGCCCCGGCACTGGATAGCCATGTGGGGCTATGATAGCTGGCAAGGATACACACTTCGTGTATCACCTGCTTGGGGGAAGAACATGCACTGACGGCTCTCGCTCACCCGGTGTCCTGCGTGCATTGTAAGGAGTTGCCGAGGACCGGCCTCAAACGGAGACTGCGCAAAGCAGCCCCTCCTCGAGGCTCCTCTTCCTCATAGCCTTCGGGCGAGGAGGAAACTCCACAACCCCAGACCTCCTGAGCTCCCTCCCTGAACTTCCACCCGCTGTTTGACGAACACACAGCGGGGGAGAGGGAGCTCGTTATCGAAGAGGATGACGATGACAGCATTAGTTGTCTCTTCCCTGACGAAGACAATCGGGAAGAGGAACTCCAAGCCCAGGGCTCGAGGCCTTCCAGTGCCCTAAGCGGAGCATTGAAACACAAGAAGAAGTACTGGCTTATTGATGTTTGCAAGCGGGCTGCAGCCAAACTCAATATTGGGTGGAATGCACCTGAGGGGGGCGGCAATGCCGAGAGGGACTGATTCGATGAGAAGAGAATCCCCTCTCGCACAATGCCGGGGAAGCAACTCCTCCCGATGGTCCCAGCCTGTTTGGCGGAAGCCAAACGTAACTAGGAAAAGCTCCTGTACAGCAATGCCCTGACTAGGGAGTTTGCAGCTTTGGACATGCAGGGCATGGAGGTGCTGGGTTTCAGCAAGCCTCCGGTTGTGGAGCAATCCTTGGACAACCACCACAACCCCAGCTGTGTCTCCTCTGACCAGCATTTCCCTTCCTGGAAAGATGGAAAGCTTCTCAGTCTCAATCCAGAAGGTCTACGAGTCTGTGGCACTTTCAGTATGGACTGAGTTTGCCAACGACACTGCTATACTAATTTCAGATGTATATACTGGTTTCTATTCTACTTTATTTTAGTCAATACCACTCCGCCATTGCTCTTCCTAATACTGATATATTTCTTAACGTCATTCTTTTACTTCTAGATTTGTGTGTATTGGTGTGAATTATTAGATATTACTGCACTGTTGGAGCTAGGAACACAAGCATTTTGCTACATGCACAATAAATGTGTATGTGACCAATAAAATTTGATTTAATAACACATCCCTACTGATGGCCTACCAGGTCGGAGCTGTTACAGGAGATGGGCAACCTCCTATGCATCGGGACGGCTAACTATGATCTCTGGGAGGAAATCTGTGTTGTCGCATATACAGTTGAAGTCGGAAGTTTACATACACTTAGGTTGGAGTCATTAAAACTTATCAACCACTCCACAAATTTCTTGTTAACAAAATATAGTTTTGGCAAGTCGGCTAGAACATCTACTTTGTGCATGACAATCAATCAAGTTTATTTTATATAGCCCTTCGTACATCAGCTAATATCTCGAAGTGCTGTACAGAAACCCAGCCTAAAACCCCAAACAGCAAGCAATGCAGGTGTAGAAGCACGGTGGCTAGGAAAAACTCCCTAGAAAGGCCAAAACCTCTCTAAAGGTAACCTTTCTACAAGTAATTTTTCCAACAATTGTTTACAGATAGATTATTTCACTGTATCACAATTCCAGTGGGTCAGAAGTTTACATAAACTAAGTTGTCTGTGCCTTTAAACAGCTTGGAAAATTACAGAAAATTATGTGATGGCTTTAAAAGCTTCTAACAGGCTAATTGACATATTTTGAGTCAATTGGAGGTGTACCTGTGGATGTATTTCAAGGCCTACCTTCAAACTCTGTGCCTCTTTGCTTGACATTATGGGAAAATCAAAAGAAATCAGCCAAGACCTCAGAAACAAATTGTAGACCTCCACAAGTCTGGTTCATCCTTGGAAGCAATTTCCAAATGGCTGAAGGTACCACGTTCATCTGTACAAACAATAGTACGCAAGTATAAACACCATGGGACCACGCAGCCATCATACCGCTCAGGAAGGAGACGTGTTCTGTCTCCTAGAGATGAACGTACTTTGGTGCGAAAAGTGCAAATCAATCCCAGAACAACAGCAAAAGACCTTGTGAAGATGCTGGAGGAAACAGGTACACAAGTATCTATATCCACAGTAAAACGAATCCTATATCGACATAACCTGAAAGGCCGCTCAGCAAGGAAGAAGACACTGCTCCAAAACTGCCATAAAAAAGCCAGACTGCGGTTTGCAACTGCACATGGGGACAAAGATCGTACTTTTTGGAGAAATGTCCTCTGGTCTGATGAAACAAAACATAACTGTTTGGCCATAATGACCATCGTTATGTTTGGAGGAAAAAGGGGGACGCTTGCGAGCTGAAGAACACCATCCCAACCGTGAAGCACGGGGGTGGCAGCATCATGTTGTGGGGGTGCTTTGCTGCAGGAGGGACTGGTGCACTTCACAAAATAGATGGCATCATGAGGAGGAAAATTAAGGGGATATACTGAAGTAACATTTCAAGACATCAGTCAGGAAGTTAAAGCTTGGTCGCAAATGGGTCTTCCAAATGGACAATAACCCCAGGCATTCTTCCAAAGTTGTGGCAAAAGGCTTAAGGACAACAAAGTCAAGGTATTGTAGTGGCCATTACAAATCCCTGACCTCAATCCTATAGAAAATTTGTGGGCAGAACTGAAAAAGCGTGTGCGAGCAAGTAGGCCTACAAAACCTGACTCAGTTACACCAGCTCTGTCAGGAGGAATGGGCCAAAATTCACCCAACTTATTGTGGGAAGCTTGCGGAAGGCTACCCGAAACGTTTGACCCAAGTTTAACAATTTAAAGGCTATGCTACCAAATACTAATTGAGTGTATGTAAACTTCTGACCCACTGGGAATGTGATGAAAGAAATAAAAACTGAAATAAATAATTCGCTCTACTATTATTCTGACATTTCACATTTTTTTAAGACAGGGAATTTTTACTAGGATTAAATGTCAGGAATTGTGAAAAACTGAATTCAAATGTAGTTGGCTAAGGTGTATGTAAACTTCCGACTTCAACTGTATAAAAACTTTTGTGTCTCCAGAGGCGGCATTTAAAGCCGTGGGTGCACTATGAGCCTTGCGGTGGTTGGGGAGAGAGCCCTCTGGCTGAATTTGTCCAGCCTATCAGACAAGGAGAAGGCAGACTTCCTCAATGCTCCTGTTGAGCCCAAAGAACTGTTTGGGCGGGCGGCAGGCCACCGCCATGCGGCAGAGGTGCGAACTTCACAAGGAGGAGGGCGAAGCCTTCAACTTCGCCTTGCCTCACATTCCTAGGAACCGTGGAACCCCAGCAAGAAGACAGCATGGCTTCGTGGCAGGGAGAGGGCAGTACACTGGCGCTAGGGCCACTAAAACCCCTGTGACGCTGCAGACTGCGAGCCCCCAGTCAAGACCCAATAACAGAGGCAGCCAGTGGGGGAAGCGGTGCTTTGTTGCACCTGCAACGAGGCCCCGCCCCGTTGATTCCCTTGGAGCGAAGAAGAGGTCAGTCCCCAGCGGCAGAGAGGGGCAGTCAATAGTTCACATCATGTTCTGGCCTGTCCCCTCTTGGGCTGAACGCAGACTTTGCTCCCCCAACAAAACGGGGGAGAGGCACATTTGCGCTCCAAGAGCCCTATCCCCCATGCAGCGGCTCATTCCTATGTTTCCACCCGCAGGGAAGATGGAGGGAGTTCACTCAACTCTAGGTCTGGGATGATAAACCGAAAATACATCGACACAGACCATACCGATCACTTATCGCAGGCATTTTGCCGATATCGTTCATTACGGTAAGTAGCCTAAACTAGAGAAATGTGAAGCAGCAAATGAAATAAGTTTGAAAAATAACTTGTGGGCAACTCGCTACAAGAGCAGTGAACTGGCACACATGCACAGTCCAGCCCTGGGTCCTGTCCACAGTCACAAAGGGGTAGACACTGCAGTTTGCTATGAAACCACCCGCTTTCAACGCTCCATTTTGGACCTACGGGTCCTCAACAGCTATCTGAGAAAGTTCATATTCCTTATGCTCAACGTGCTGTCTCGCTCTATTCGTCGAGGTGACTGTTTCACCACAGTTTACCTGCAGGGTGCTTATTTTCACATTAGCATTCTGCCAGGTTTCTCGGGTTCGCCTTCCAGGGCACGGCCTACGAGTACCTTGCTGTCTCCTTCGGGCTTGCATTAGCCACCCAGACGTTCAGCAAGTGTGTGAAAGCGGCTCTGGCATCCTGGTTCAAGATCAACCAGAAAAAGAGCTGTTTGGTGCCCACTCAGAGACTAGAAAGAACACCTGGGTGTCAGACTGTATTCTATCTCTTCTGGACCACACTATCGGTCAGCCGCATCACGTCGTTCCATCAGTGTTTTGCCCTGTTCAGAACATGTCTCAGAGTACTGGGGTTGATGGCTTCCACCATTTCAGTAGTACCACTGGGACTACTGAGGATGAGAGACTTCCAGCATTGGGTCTCTGCCCAGTGCCTGTGTACTTTGTCACCTACATCGAAAGATAAAGGTGACCACAGTCTGTCTCTCGGTCCTCCGCCACTGGAGGAGCCCCTTCATCTTCGTTACAGGCACTCTCCTAGGGGTAGTGTCAGTGCTGCTCTACGCTTTTCCTCATTTCTGCCTAATACTCCCTACTCAAGCTTTGTTCCTTCACACTGGTTAATCTTGATAGCCCCTCTAGGTTAAATGCACACAATAATATGATTATTGTAGATAGTCAGATCAATATAAAAATATATATATATAACAAATTGTTTAACTTCTCTGGGATAGGGGGCAGCCTTTTCACGTTTGGATGAAAAGCATACCCAAATTCAACTGCCAGCTACTCATCCCCAGAAGATAAGATATGCATATTGTTAGTAGATTTGGATAGAAAACACTCTGAAGTTTCTAAAACTGTTTGAATCATGTCTGTGAGTGTAACAGAACTTATTTAGCAGGCGAAACTCGAGGACAAACCATTCAGATTTTTTTTTTTTGAGGTCACTCTCTTTTCAATGGATTTTCATTGGGAATATAGATTTCTAATTGACCTTCTTGCAGTTCCTACCGCTTCCACTGGATGTCAACAGTCTTTAGAAATTGGTTGAGGGTTTTTCCTTTGTGTAATGAAGAAGTACGGCCATTTTGAATCAGGGTCACTTGTTGTGTACTGTTTGAGGCGCATGACCAGAAAGCTAGCTACAGTTTGTTTTAATCCTGTATTGAACACAGATCATCCCGTCTTCAATTTTATCGATTATTTACGTAAAAAAATACCTAAAGTTGTATTACAAAAGTAGTTTGAAATGTTTTGGCAAAGTTTACAGGTAACTTTTGAGATATTTTGTAGTCACGTTTCACAAGTTGGAACCGGTGTTTTTCTGGATCAAACGCGCCAAATAAATAGACATTTTGGATATATATCGACGGAATTAATTGAACAAAAGGACCATTTGTGATGTTTATGGGACATATTGGAGTGCCAACAACAGAAGCTCGTCAAAGGTAAGGCATGAATTATATTTGTATTTCTGCGTTTGTGTCGCGCCTGCAGGGTTGAAATATGTTTCTCTCTCTGTTTACTATGGTGCTATCCTCAGATAATAGCATCGTTTGCTTTCGCCGAAAAGCCTATTTGAATTCTGACATGTTGGCTGGATTCACAACCAGTGTAGCTTTAATTGGGTATCTTTCATGTGTGATTTAATGAAAGTTTGATTTTTATAGTAATTTATTTGAATTCGGCGCTCTGCATTTTCTCTGGCTTTTGGCCAAGTGAGACAGTAGCGTCCCGCCTAAACTCAGATTTTTGGATATAAATATGAACTTTACCGATCAAAACATACATGTATTGTGTAACATGAAGTCCTATGAGTGTCATCTGATGAAGATCATCAAAGGTTAGTGATTAATTTTATCTCTATTTCTGCTTTTTGTTACTCCTCTCTTTGGCTGGAAAAATGGCTGTGTTTTTCTGTGGCTATGTACTGACCTAACATAATCGTTTGGTGTCCTTTCGCCGTAAATCCTTTTGGAAATCAGACATGTTGGCTGGATTTACAACAAGTGTAGCTTTAATTGGGTATCTTTCATGTGTGATTTAATGAAAGTTTGATTTTTATAGTAATTTATTTGAATTTGGCGCTCTGCATTTTTACTGGCTTTTGGCCAAGATATCCCAGAGAAGTTAAAACGTTTGCATGCTTTGCAACAAGAATGATTTTCCCTAATAATCCTGTTTATATGGACACTTGTGGTGCGCGGGTCAGCTGTTTGTTCACCTGCAAGAAATGCTTAATTCTGCAGGAGTTTATAAGGCTATGTGAGAGGTTATAGACCTACAGTCAGTGTCCAGATTTTAGTTTCTATTTAACCCATCTGACCAGTAGGCTACAGGTCAAGCCTATTTGAAATCCATCTTGTGACTGTCGAAATGGTATAGTGCCTCACAATCATCACACATAACACTGCTATCATCCTCTTTCACCACTTCAACAAATCTTTTCAAAACATTACTTTTCTGGCCCTCCCTTCTCTTTACTTACTCTTTACTCTCCATTTCGCAGCTTTTCTCTTAATGAATTAAACTCCGACATTATCTTTTTTGCCTCCATTAATAGATGTTAACTTTTTTTGCTCGTTCCCAAAAGCATTTGGTGATTGGTGTGTAGGATTATTTGATGCGCGTACAGTTAGGCCCTATAGCCTAGAATTACGCACTAATGCCAGATATCCTAAAATAATATTTCATGACCCTAAACCTACCCGCCCTGCGGATATAACCACAGTGACTGTGGGTTATGAATCAACCTGCGCATCACTAATGGACACATCTGAAATCAGGCTACCTGATGGGACTTAAAGCTGCAATATGTAACGTTTTAGGTGACCTGACCAAATTCACATAAAAATGTGAGCTATATATCTGTTATTCTCATTGAAAGCAAGTCTAAGAAGCGGTATACAATATTTTTGGTTATGGAAATTATATTTCACGGCGGTTTAGATGGTACAATGATTCTCTATACTATACTTGCTACGGCGGCAGGTAGCTTAGTGGTTAGAGTGTTGGGCCAGTAACCAAAAGGTTGCTGGATCGAATCCCTGAGCTGACAAGGTAAAAATCTGACGTCCTGCCCCTGGCCATCATCGTAAATAAGAATTTGTTCTTAACTGACTTGCCTAGTTAAAAAAAAGGTTGTTTGGTCACAAACTGAAATTAGGCGAATTATTCTAATTTTAGCAACCAGGCAAAGATGGAAATTTCTGCATAGTCCCTATTTAAATAAACGCAGAAAATCTCCAATCTAAATAAATGTTTGCAAAGCCTATTTGATTCTGAGATCGTACATATAAAGTCTGTATGTGAAAACTATACATTTTCCCGCACTTTCTTCACTCACACAAAGGAGGGAGGCTTGCACTACCATTGCTGGCACATGCGCATATCAAATACACTGCTACAACACAAATTAAGCTGTTTACATGTCTTAATAATTAAAAAGATTGAAACATCTGCTTTTCTGGGCAATCAGTGTATGCTTACTTTGATTTTGAATTGACACCGATTAAGATTAGCAGAGTAAAGTGTTCACATGACAAATGCCACACTCGGCCTACAGCCATAATCAGTATAAAATCTGATTATTAGCGCTCATGTAAACATATTCAGTGTGACTTTGTCTTCGTGTTTCTTGGATATTTACATTGGAAAACAACCTAGCATGTGAAGAAAACAATGTTAGTTTGAGTTGGAAAGAACTGCTAGCGAAGAGACATTGAAGATTCTCATCTTTTCTATTATTTTTTCAGGCACCACGGGAGAGCCCCGTTACCCCGGTAACTGCACACCATTAACTGCAAAGCAGGATACCCTGGCAGAATGATATAATGTCATGTGGAATTGTATCAATCGGGTGGTATTTTGTGCATTCAGTACAGAAAAAAAACTCCATGCAAAAAAACGGTCTCTAGAGGTACGCAAATTAAATTAAAGGGCAACTATACCCTCCAAAATGTGATTTTTATTTTCTTCCCAGACCTCAAAGGTCGTCTCCTGATGTGGTTTAAGGGTTGTTGTGGACTTGGAAAAACAACAAAATCGGATGTTCTATTAAAATAAGTGATTTTTTTGTGTGAAAACCTGAAGAAAATCTGGGGGAAATCCAAAATCTGGAAAAACAAAACTGAGACACCGTATTTGTTGTTGGTGTTATTATGGCAAATAAATGCATTGGCTGGTAATAATTATAAATGGCAGGTAATGAGTGGCTGGTAGATTTTTTCATCTACCTGCCACAGTGGTTGGTGGACCAAAAAGGTTGTTTTTAGGCCTTCATAAACCATGTTGTGGGTTGCTCCAAAACCACTCACAGGCATTTGTTTACACCTTGTTCAGTTATGTTACCTCATTAGCTAGCTAGCTAACAACCTGGTTACTTTACCAGTATATCTAAACATTTGGGGGCACAGAAATAAGGAAATAGCTTTTTCAAAAGATCAATGATCATATAAATTAATTAATGACTTCTCTTGCTATATCTCAATTTAAAAAATATGTATATTCTGTTGCACCTAGATTGTATGTTGTGCTTTTAACTTTTTTTACGTTGGGAAAATATTCATTTGGAGCCCTGCATACCTTGAAAAAGCCTCAGGTGTTGTGCCCTGCATCACCTTGAAAAAGACTCAGGTGTTGTGCCCTGCATCACCTTGAAAAAGACTCAGGTGTTGTGCCCTGCATCACCTTGAAAAAGACTCAGGTGTTGTGCCCTGCATCACCTTGAAAAAGACTCAGGTGTTGTGCCCTGCATACCTTGAAAAAGCCTCAGGTGTTGTGACGTCCTCTTAACCCTGACTGCTCTACTCTTCAGTGCGTCTGTGTGTAAGAAACCTGATTTTGGCCCCTAGCCAGACACGGGGCCTGAGGAGACTAGCTTATGTGAACAATGACTAACCAGTCATTCTCTACACAATAGAGAACAAGCACATCAAAACCAGAAGGAACACAAGCTTTGACATCTGGTCATGTACCCAAATATTTTCAAATGTCAATATCCTGAGAGGTCAAGTGTGAATGAATCTGGTTTCTGTCACATGACATCACCCACGTCAACTGTACATTACCTGAACCGGTGAATCTTGATTTCACCATATCGTTTGGTAATTCCAAAATGTAGCAGCTCATTATCTTTGGTGCACGTGTGGTTGTGAGATAGAAATGATTCCCAGGAACATCTAGCTAAATGCTCATGTATGTGTTGATTCATGGCCCCTGAGAAAGGGATGCAAGCTGGAATGATGACAATGTAACACAGCTGCCAAGACAAGCACATTGTGAGTCCTCAGTCAAGGAAACAGAATCATTCTGCTCCAGTAAGGGCTGATACGCAGGTGAACCAAGATAGGAAAACGACTAGACACGTCTTTTTCAACCTGATTTATGATGCTATTAAAGTTGCAGACAGTATAACCTATTAAAACGATGTCATCCTGACAAGTGCTCCATTATCGTCACGTCACAACATTTTAGAAGATAGCTGGTATGAAAATATGATTGATTTTATGGTTGTGGAAACGTTATCTGTTGTATGTTATTAAGGAGCAGGTTTCAATAGAATATGGTTCTTACTTTTCTCTCCAGTGAACCAGAGATAATGTGGAAAATAACCTTCTCGTGCCAGGTCAGTCCAGGCCACCAACACGATATAATTTGTCACTTAAAAGAAAAGAAAAAACATTTTGGTTCCACTTCCAGGTAGAAAGAACCCTTTTTGGGTTCCATGTAGAACCCTCGGTGAAAAGGGTTTTTACATTGAAACCAAAAAAGGGTTCTACCTAGGACCAAAAAGGGTTCTTCAAAGGGTTCTCCTATGGCGACAGACAAAGAGCCCTTTTAGGTTCTTGATAGCACCTTTTGTTCCTAAGTGTACAAGAAAGTGAAACAGCTCTATACGCAATGCATTATCAACACTCTCACTAGAGTCCAAAACATAGATCCTTATCCAAGACCTTATGGAACAAATGACCTCCCTCTAACAATACATTAGGAACTAACACTGCAGCACATTTTGTCATTGTATTGCATTTGTCACAAAGTGTTAAACAAAAACATGGCTGGACCCAAGTGTCTAGAAAGAAAAGCTCTGGGTGTCAGTGGCAAATAATTGCAAAGGTATGGAAGAAACCTTGAGAGGAACTGTTCTCTAGAGAGCCCAAGCTCAGCAGTACACCGTGTTATACGTATTTATAACGCATTGTAACATCATCATCTGCCTGCAGTCAGCTAGCCTATGCCAATGTACTATTGGAAGAGCGTTGGCACACAACTGCTTGAATATTGAGTGGGGATATATATTACAAATTGTCAGTCTATATTTTTTTTGCTAGACTAGATGCAAAGCGCTACATTGTGTTGTCGGATTTGACTTTACCTGAGTCGTCCGCGCTCTGTTCGCTAGACTTGTTGAAAGCGCTTCCTGTGTAGAAAGTTGAGCGATCACTTTCCAACGTCCTATCTATCTCCTAAAAGTCTTAACGTTTACTAATTCCCCCAATAGGCAATAGTAAAAACGAGCAATAACACGACAGTTTGCAAATCTATTCCGTGAAGTCTTCAGTTCGGTACGAAGAGTGTAGGCAAACTTTATTTTTGAAGAACTGGGTTTCCCTAAGCACCGCTGCCAGGTTCGTTCTGCCGGCCCTCTCCTCCACGGTGCTTGGTGGTCCAGCCCCTCCTCCATCAGTGACAACCCAGTCATTAATTATGTACTATATGTAGAAATAAGCTCCATGCTTTATGTGCTAATAACACAAAAATCATGGCGCATCGAACTCCATCAATGTCACGCCCCTTCTGAATCCCTTTGCTCTCCGGGTTTGCTGCTGATTAGGACGTAGCATTTTTTTTTACCCTTAAGACAACACAAGGGTTAAATAAGTATTAGCACCCCTGAGTCAATACTTTGTAGAAGCACATAGCAAAGGGATGTGAATACTTATGTACATGATATCTGTATTTCAATACATTTGCAAACATGTCTTCACTTCGTCATTATGAGGTATTGTGTGTAGATGGGTGAGAGAGAAAAAATTCTTTAATCCCTTTTGAATTCAGGCTGTAACACAACAAAATGTGGAATACATCAGAGTATGAATAGTTTCTGAAGGCACTGTAGAAAATAATAGAAAATAAAATGTTCCCTTATCAGTGCCTCCTGAAGAGACAGTAGGCCTAGTCTTTTGAAAATGTTTCCAACATTTATTTTTACAGTAGCCCCTTACATGGTAGAAAGGTAGCCTAAATACAAACTAATAACATAAGAATGAATTTGTACGAAATTTATTTCCATGGGGAGTTATATTTGTATGCCATCCAAAACACTTTATTTGCATGGGAAGGCTAGTGAGTGTTGCACTTTCTATTGCACTGCTTGCCCTCCCATATGGTCTACCATAAGTGAGCCCAACCCCCTCCCATACTGAAAACACATCTTGCTGTTCTCCACTAACTTATTGCTGCACTCATGTATACAAGGTCATTACTCATACTAGTGCCCATAGCAACGGGAGGAAATGAGAGGGAGTCCAAATGGAGTTACCGCCCTTCCTGCTTAACCCATTAACTCAAATTGAGCAAACATGGACTGGAGAATCAGTTAAGGCTACTGCTCATTGGCAGCAACAACAGCAGTAGCAGCAGTACAACCATAAACAAATATAAAGCTATGAGTAGGCCTATAATGCGTGCTGGTTCTGGGGAAACAGTTGAATGCCAGGCAGAGACCACTACAGTTTTACCATTGAGTACAGCTTGTAACCCAAATTGCCTGCAGCAATTATTGAATGAATGGAGAAATGTGTGAAATGAAGACCAGAGGACTCGGCCCCTCGGATGACAACACTTCATTCATCGTTGTTATTGGACTGAACCAGTTCTGCCATCTGCAGTCAAAATCACTAATCCCACATGTGCAACTGGACACAATAGATGACATGAGAGTACATGACTGCATATACTGTATGACACGTTGTTTTCTCAAATGCATCTCTTATACTCACAGTACAGGAAAAACACTTTTAAATATTATTATTTTATAAAGACAATAAAAAAACACTTTCTGATGCTTTAAGTACAATCAGACTCGCCAACTCATTGTTTGATGTCACATTCAATAGCAGCAATTTCAGTTCAGTTACTCATCATGAACTTGATTTGTTGCAAGTCAAGTGCCGGTGTGTCAGATTGGTCTATACTGCCACCATGTGTTCATTAGATGTCATCACATACTGGGGGAAAATTATAACAAGATTGGGGTAGGTGGCCCCTAGGGGCAGATCTAGTCCCTGATACCAAACACCAATTGAGTGAAGAGCTTGGGTAAAACCTGAAACTTAGATCTGTTTAACTTCCTCTTACACATCCATTGACATTTATTTTTTATGTTATCAACATATATTTGTCATACAAGCAGTTTAAAAAACACTATGGTTCTCTATTAGCCCGGTTGCCAGTCTGTTTCAGCAACATTTTGGGACTGGTTGCCACATCCAACTTTTGTTATAAAGTCAAGAATGTATGATGATATATTATCATTCTAATTACATTTACTCACATAGATTACATGTGAAAGACATTAGAATAAATTGTGGTTGTGGCATTTTACAGGCATAAATGAATATGCACCAATAATCAGATTTAACATAGTTCAGCCTGCTAGAGGGTTGAGGTCAGCTCAGCATCATTCTTTCAACGGCTGAGTGTTAGTCGAGTTAACAGTCAACTCAGTAGGCTATCCTGTAGATGCCGTGAGGAGTATGAGTTGTGGTCACAGCAAGAGCGCAGACTTATCACGCGAGTGCCCTTCACACGCTGGGGGAACAAGGCGACTGAGGCCGGAGTTGCGTGTGATAACTGACATAGATATTAGAGCGAGGCGATTTGCTCCATGCTATTGACCTGGAAGCTTTTTATTCTCCAGACCCCCTGGTGTCCCTACTGTGGCAGTGACGGACTACAACTCGTGGCCTTCTTCATTAGAAACTCTGAAAACAAACAAACTAAACAGCACAAAAGAGTGTCCCGGGACAAAACCCCCTCTCTTTCTGCCATGGCTGGTTGTGTTGTGTGAAATCACGTCATGGGCTACAGTAGTCCAGCACCAAACAGCAGGAGGCAGAGGACCAGGCACGGGAGGCACAAAGGACCCAGGCGCTGTGAGCAGGCCTGTTGGCGCTGCTGGCAACAAGGCCCCAGAGAAGCCTGCTCATAAGGTTTTATGGACTGGAAGAAGCAGGTGTACCGACCAGCAGCATCCCAGATCATTCCATGCACCATTGCATGGTCTATGACTAGTTTCAAGTTTCATTAGTCGTATGTATGGTATACGCATAGTAAACTTCTAACCTGTACACCCGCAAATTGACTCAGTACCTGTATATAGCCTCATTATTGTTATTTTGTGTTACTTTTATTATCAATAATTTTTATACTTCAGTTTATTTAGTAAATATTTTCCTAACTCTATTTTCTTAAAACTGCACTGTTGGTTAAGGGCTTGTAAGTAAGCATTTCACTGTTGTATTCGGCACGTGATAAATTACATTTGATTTGATACATCGTCCAACAAAATGATTACTTGCAGGTGCCTTCTCGACAATGCAACAAAAATAAGAAAAGATAAAAAATACCATGGTCACCCCTTGTTCCTGCCTGTTCACTCCCTTGTTACCCACCCTACTCCAGCCCCCTCTCCAACCCCTTTGTAAGCTAAAAGCCCCCTTTACCGGCACAGCTAGGCTAGCCCCTGAACAACCCCCCCTACCCCAGCCTCTCTCCTCGATATCACTGCAAGGGTATTACCTTTGCCTTCCAAGAACAACAGCTTATGGTTAGTTTTACTCGAGCAAATTCAGTTCCTAAAGCTCTTCTTAACCTCTCAAAAACACATGGCTGGAAAGTCACACAAAACGTGTTTGGTTTGAGATGGTCTGCTATTTAAGTTGATTCATTACCTCAACTAAAAGACTGTAAAAGCTATCCCTGTCTCTCTTGGGGTGCTGTACATTTGTATTAATAGAAGAGGGAAAATAAAACATTTCCCTACTCAACTTTTCTTGTTCAGACTTATTGACCTATAAGGCTTTTCTCTTTGATCAGACAGCATGATAAGTGTATGAAATATATTGATGGCAACCAGTTGACTTCTGACCTAAAGGGCACGTGTTTAATTCATGCCCCTCAAGTGGTGGTAATCCCAACTGTAGACATGCACGATATGCCTTGGCTGAATAGTGTTATTCACTTTGATACACAATGATGCATGATTATGAAAACATAATATTTGCTTTATTTGTGTGTAAGCATGCAGAGAGAGAGATTATGCACACACAGCAAACAGGTTAGAGGTTATTTAGGCTGCATTCACACAGGCAGCCCATTCTGATATTTGTTCCACTAATTGTTCTTTTGACCAATCACATCATATCTTTTTCAGAGCTGATCTGATTGGTCAAAAGATCAATTAGTGAAAAAAAGATGAGAATTGGGCTGCCTGTCTAAACGCTGCCAAAGTGTATGTCACTAGCAGAGGTTATGGGACTAATGAACTGCATAAATACTACAGGGCAGGGGCTGAAAAACTGTTTTCATCCAGGCAACATAAGCCTAATCACGTAGTTAGATAATCCCCACTTTGCAGCAGATTTGTAGACATGTGTTGATTAGCCTCACAGTCACCTCAAAATAAACAAACTTTGAAAGCCAAGGCCACGTAAGAAAGTAAAGTCAACCAGCACGCAATAGAAGGTGAAACGGATCTATTAAAATCTACCAACGCCACACTCTAGGATACTTTCCTACAGGGGATGTTCTGGTAAAGGGGAACTTAAGTAGCGTAATGAATGTGACATTCACATGTGTTATGGTTTGCATCGCATACAGTTAGTTTCAGGAAGGCGTAATTCCCAGAAATTGTTGTGATGTCACGAAAGACCTGACTAGAATGGGTCGCTATTCACAAACTATTGTCACCAATTCAAAAACTAAACTATTTACCATGACCATACAAAAACGTCCCTATTACTCAGGTATAAACCACCAAAAGAAAGAAAGCTGTGGTGAGACAAATGTTGATAGCAGGTTGATTTTGCTTTTGATCCTTGTACAAGATCAGATTTCCACAGACAGAAATCGAATAATATCTATTGCTTGGCCAATTGATCCCTAACCAAAATATTAAAAGTCATTAATACATTTTATGAGCGAAGTTAGCAGCATTTGAAAATGCCCTAGCCACAGAAATACTAGCGGTTAAGAGAGGTGGCTCCTAATTTCCTGATCTGGACAGGGGTTTAGCTGTGAAACACGCAGACAAAAACGAATGGCGCTTAATTTAGGACTACACTCGTCTATGGCAGGACTTGACAGATTAGGGAGAAATATTTGGCATATCCCCCTAAATCAGATTAGCATGTTGCAACTTTGACCAGTGAAGGGGAAAACCTCTGAGTGCTCAAACGAATGAGTAATTCCAGATTATTCAAGCAGAAGTAACATGCTTCAAATGTAGAGACTTTGCAGCACAAAGGAAACACTTAAGATAGCTAGCTGGGTCAATAAATGTTTTTAATTTGATCTGAATGGTACTATATACATTTCTACAAACGTACACTCTACTGCTCTATTACTTTAAGTTGAGAATGAAAAGAGTAACTTAAAACATGCTTATGAGAGAAACACTTGCCTGTTTCCATCTTATTTGATTCAAATCCAATCTAATTTTATTTGTCACATGCGCTGAATACAAAAGATGTAGACCTTACCATGAAATGCTTATTTACAAGCCCTTAACTCTATTTCTTGAACTGCGTTGTTGGTTAAGAAAATATTTACTCTATAAAACTAAAGTAATTAAAAAAAAAAAAATTAAAGTTACAATAAAATAACAATAAAATAACACTAACAAGGCTATATACAAGGGGTACCGGTACTGAGTCAATGTGTGGGGGTACAGGTTAGTCAAAGTAATTTGTACCTGTAGGTAGGTGTAAGGTGACTATGCATAGATAAGAAACAGCGAGTAGCAGCAGTGTAAAAACAAGGGGAGGGGCATTTGATTAATTGTTCAGCAGTCTTATGGCTTCAGGGGTAGAAGCTGTTAAGGAGCATTTTGGATCTACTTGGCGTTCCTGTACTGCTTGTCGTGTGGTAGCAGAGAGAACAGTTTATTATGACTTGGGTGACTTGGCCCTTCCTCTGACACCGCCTAGTATATAGGTCCTGGATGGCAGGAAGCTTGGCCCCAGTGATGTACTGGGGCGTTCGTACTACCCTCTGTAGCGCCTTACAGTCGGCTGCCGAACAGTGGCCATACCAGGCGGTGATGCAACCGGTCAGGATGCTCTCGATGGTGCAGCTGTAGAACTTTGAGGATCTGGAGACACATGCCAAATCTCCTGAGGGGGACCCGCTCCACTACAGCCCCATCGATGTTAATGGCGGCCTGTTCGGCCCTCTTTTTCCCGTAGTCCACGATCAGCTCCTTTGTCTTTGGTTTACAATGAGACATTTCATTCAACGAAAATATTCAAGGAAAATTGAGCAATTGTTCTAAAGAACCTGTGGTCAATTTTTTTTAACATTCCATAAACCAATTTTTAGCATTTGACCAAAACTGTGATCTTTGTGCTTCCGAAGGTAATCTCACAGCAGAGTAACCAGTGTAGCCTAATCTATTATCCAAGCTTTCGTATTAAAATGGATTAACAAAAACATTGCAAAATGTCATGGTAAAACTTTAAATTCACCCAGGTTAGGTTTTTGGAGCTGACACACAAGTAAAACACAGGTCCCCAAGGCCTCAAAGATTTGCATGTGATAAGCCTCCACAACCAGAATATGGACAACAACAAAAAAATAGGCTTGGTTATTAAGTGTCATTCATTGTCAAATTTCCTAAAATATAAAATATGTTTCTGTATGTTTTCAATAATTGTAGGTGTCGCGCTAGAATAAAGCATGTTATCGACTGTTTTAGGGTTCATATACCTGGTTTTACAGTCTGGCACATTATGAAAAAAATAAAAACAACCTTTAGTGCTCATGCGCGAGAAACAAGTGAAAAGCCAGCTATCAAATCCTTGCACCATCGGTGGACATTACACAAAATGTGTTAGCTACTTAGTAAGAAATTATTATTAATAAATGTAAATCACTAACAACGGTGTTAGTTGTGCTTCTAATCAGTACGTTAGGTTGCATGCAATTGATTATACTGGGTCTGTTAGCTAGCTTGCTAACACTTAGCTAGCTAACGTTACGTTAGCTAGCTCTCGTTCAACGAGTTGGCCCATCTTGGGCTAGCTAACACTAGTCAATCAGTTTGGTTTCGTCTATTATTTATTTCAAAGTATTAGCTAACTACCAGTAATGGTAAGTCAGACAGCATTTGGTAGTAGCTAGCTAGGCCCTAGAATTAGAACGATGTAAGCCTCTGGACTGATTTGATCCTATGTTGTTAATTAGGAATGATCCTTGTCTGTTTTCTTGCAACCACTCTCCTGTGGGTTTATGCATATTAGCACTAACCCTCGGCCTACCCAATGCTGATGTTACGTTTTAATTCATTCTAGGCTTTCACTGACTTCTCTTATGGCACACCCGTTGTGGTATACAAAGCCTTTATTAACCAGACAGTCGCCATCACATCCACCTAGCACTGAGTCGACCCTCTGACTACTCAGTCATGGACAAAGGTTTGGTACCAGGTAGGACCAGTTCGATCTCAGAGGAGATATGTGTGATGCCAGATATGAGTGGCATCAAGTTGGAACACCCGGGTGGGAGTGCGGACAACACAGGTGCACAGAACGTGGCCATGGGGATCAAGTTCATTCTGCCCAACCGCTTCGATATGAACGTGTGCTCAAGATTCGTCAAGTCACTCAACGAGGAGGACAGCAAAAACATCCAGGACCAAGTCAACTCCGATTTGGAGGTGGCTTCTGTTTTATTTAAAGGTACCAACTAACTACCAACTGTTGAAGCACTCATTGGTATTACAATGCAATTTCCATATTTCACCCTATCCCAGTACTCTTAAGGTGCCTACCGTTACTCCTCAGTCAAGGATCTTGTGTTATTTTCCGAGGTAGACTGGCAGCACAAAATATCAATTTAAACGTGAATCGACTCTCAATCACGAAACGGTTCTAGAAACAAAGGAATTTCATATCACATGAAAATAATTTCACAAACGCTAAATATAACCGGCTTTCTCACAGTTGCAAGCCGACAGTATTTTCACTGACATGATTCTGGCGGCCTTCTTCCGTTAGCGTTTCACACAGGTGTTCGGAGTATGCTAGATAACGAATTAGAACAGGTGGTCATTCGGTCTTCCTCAAAACACGCGCTGTAACATGGAGAAATGGCCACGTAGGAACACTAACCCTATAAAAGTTTTAAAAATATATAGTTTTTCTCACTGATATGCTTACAAACCCTTAGCTCAAGGGATGCGTGTTAATGTTCAGGCCGAGCGTTGGGGGTCTTAGAAGACGCCTTCGTCCAATGACTTAGTTATGTGTAATGTAGTGGAACTGAGAGCCATGATCTTAGGCTAATTTTGCTGCTCAATTGAACTAAGCTAATGGTTGATGCTGTCTCTTTTCCCTCTTTCAGCCGAGTGTAATATTCAGACGTCACCCTCACCGGGGATACAAGTGCGTCATGTTTATACCCCGTCCACCACCAAACACTTCTCTCCCATCAAACAGTCGACAACACTCACCAACAAGCACCGTGGTAACGAGGTGTCCTCCACACCTCTTCTGGTCCACTGTAAGTACCTGAGCTCATCTTAAACTAAAAGGTGGTTTCTTTGTCCAATGTACACAGACTTCCAACCCCTCTGAAAGATAGAGGTCGGAACAGTGGGCAGCTATATGACTGCGTTCGTCCTAGATTTGTCACACATCACTTACCCTCAAACATGACTTCAACACAAAACATACCTGAATCGAACGATGGCTGCTTGACCTCTGACCTATGATGTCTTTCCAGCTCTGTCCATTCACCAGCTAGCAGCACAGGGTGAAATGGTTTTCCTGGCCAGCAGGATTGAACAAGGTGATGATGTCCTCAAGGTGGAGTTATATGTGTTGTTATATTGATGTTGTCGGGCTCCTTAGAACCATGCAGAGTCACATAATTAACAGTTGGTAAGAACAATATGCACTCAATAATGTCTATAATAGGGCTCTCACTGGTTGACTTGAAAGATGTGGAACATGTTACTGATTGCTTTGGTGTTTGTATGGCTGTAGAGACCGTGATTAACCTACAGGATGAGGAAGGCTTCACCCCCCTGATGTGGGCTGCAGCACATGGACAGATTGCAATCGTAGAGTTCCTGCTTCAGAACGTAAGCACAATGACATGTTGAGACCAATAACTCAGCAAATTACTAAATTCATTTGAACATGGTACAGAAATATGCAGCAAAATAGTCCGATATTGTTACAAAATGCACATACTACATAAAACAGCAAAATACATTGTTGAAATCACGTTTTGACTAATAAATGGGCCGCTTAGACCTGACTCTTTTCTCACTTATGGTCTCCATGTTCTCTTCCTTTAGGGAGCGGACCCCAACCTGTTGGCTAAAGGCAGAGAGAGTGCTCTGTCTCTGGCATGCAGTAAGGGATACACAGACATCGTGAAGATGCTGATCGACTGTGGGGTGGACGTCAATGAATATGACTGGGTAGGAAAGTTAGCCGATTCAGGATTTTAAACTGTATTCTTGTGTCTGGCTTATGTAAACAAATGGATATGCATCCCCCAAATCAGTGATGTGAATGTGGTGAGCTTACCTTTCTGGAGGCTACCCAAGGTGTTTGCCCGAATGTGACACAGTGTTTGTGGGTTGGTTTCAGAACGGCGGGGCTCCCGTGCTCTACGCTGTCCATGGGAACCATGTGCCCTGTGTGGAAATGCTCCTGGGTAAGGACTGACTGACCCTCCACTCAGCAGACATACTGTACTTATCAACAGCAGTGGCGGTTCTGAAACTGACTTTTAATGTTTAGGTAAATTATGTTTAGATGTAGGCTGTATTTGTGTAGACAGGTCTGTCATCTGATGAATTCAAACCTTTACTGTCACAGAAAGTGGAGCCGACCCCACCACTGAGTCCGACTCTGGCTTCAACGCTATGGATATGGCTGTGGCAATGGGCCATAGGAATGGTATACAAATATGCATTTCATATCATTTTTAGGCTATATACTTATCATGAACAGGTTGAAATATCATGAATCTTTTCACGAAAGCGGTATTGTACTCTATGCATACACAGGCTACATAAAGCAGAAATGTAGCAGTTCATTACTCGTCTTTTGCCAGGTCTACTTGCTACTTTCATAAAGATACATATGGTGCAGACAGACAACTCTATTAACTACATATTAGAATATTTTGAAAGAAACAAGGGTATTTGGTGAAAGTTCCTTCTAGTCAGTGTATAACAATAGGCAGGTTTCCATTGACCCTGGTTTATTTGACAAAAGCAATGTCGCAAAAAAACACTGACATGGTGTAATGGAAACAGCAGCTATAGGAGAAATATTCTAAAGGCCGACTTGTATTTGTTCGACGGGTGGATGTTTAATTTGTCAAACTTCTTTTTTTATATATATATAGAAACAAATAAACTTAAATGCTGATTGCAGAATAATTTATTAGGTACACGGGGCACGTGATGTCATCACATAACTACAAAGCTCCACTCAACATTTAATTCTTAAAATGCATACTGCTTGCTAAATATGTAACTACTGAACAAAAATAAACATGTAAAGTGTTGGTTTCATGAGCTGAAATAAGATTACAGAAATGTTCCATGCGCACAAAGCTTATTTCTCTCATTTTGCGCACAAATTTGTTTACATCCCTGTTAGTGAGCAGTTATTTGTCAAGCTAGTCCATCCACCTGACCGGAGTGGCATATCAAGAAGCTGATTGAAACAGCGTGATCATTACACAGATGCACCATGCCAATACGTTGGCACATGAGAATTAGAATGTCAATTCTTGCATTCTAGTCATGCTGGCTTTCCCAGTGTACCTGAGACAACGCCTGTATGCCCTCCCACCACCTGTCGGGAATTTAATGCACAATTTGCCAAAATTGATAATGGAAACACTCCAACCACTATTTTTATTAGACACTAGGTTTTTGCGAGTGTTATTTTTAGGTGTGACATTACATCCAGCTGTTTTTAGTGGCACAAGACCGTTCAATGGAACTGCACCGTATCAGGCAATTGTCGCATCTATTTTCTGTCAATTTTTCTAACAATTAAAATCGCCGGACAAGTTAGTGGAAACATAGCTAGTAACCAACCGCATCCTCTTCCGCAATCAGACTTTGTGTTTTGATACAATTATGCATAAAGTAGCCAGCTCAGAATGATCACCTTCTGATTCTGGGTCTGTTTCACTAGACCTGACTAGGATCAGTCAAACCAGGAAGTTAACAGTTCATGGTGCTGTGTATGCCGAGGCTAGACATGTCATCTGTTATGGAAACATATCCCAATCAAGCCATGCTCAAACTAACCCACTAGTTGTTACAATTTCATGACTTGGATATTTGTACTCTGGTAATAAAGAGACGTAATGTTTAAAATGGCTGCATTTGAGCTGTGATCTCTGTTTGAGGATAGCATTCTGTCCTTTTCTTTGTCAGTTCAGGTTTTAAGCAACCTAGCTTTCCTATTTACCTTTAACCAACTCTACCGGATACTTGCCTTTTTGATTTCGTACAATACTCAAACTTTCATGAAACGCCTCTATTCTCTGATCAGTTCAACAGGTGATGGAGGCCCATCTACTGAAGCTGCTTATGGGGATGCGAGAGTGACCAGATCCCAGGGAAAAGCCACTAACCTGGGGGACATGGACTGCCTGAGAATGGAAACACAGTATACAGCAGACGCCATAATGAATTAAGAAATATGTCTGAGGACAAACGTGAAGCACGTCTACGAGACTCACCTGTTAGGCTCATATGTGAAACGTTTAGGAAGCATGTGTGTGAGTATTTAGGCACCCCATGTATCTGTTTTGGGTAGACGTCCTATTGAGTTTTGTAACCATGTAAATAACTTCTGAGCAAAATGCCAATGTGAGAAACTAGTGCATAAACCCAAACGTCTACACTAATCATGCATTAATAAATGGGGGATGTTGAAAGTGGAGTTAATTGCACACGTCATTTGAGAATTCTGCCCCTCATGAAAAGGGTATTAGCATGAAAGTAAACAGCCTAGTGGGTCAACTGCCGCAACTATTAAGAGTGTCAACTTCTATGCTGTTTTGGTGCCCTAGCTCCCACGTAATGGCATTCAGCGAACCCGTGCACATACTGTGTGTGACGGAACAAAGTCTTGCATCTCAATATCTGCAGTGCTGCTCGTGGTAACGTCATTTCACGGGCTACTTTTAACACTAAAGTTGTGGTGAAATGAAGTACATCGAACAATAAATATAAAAATCAATAAATTGTTGGTCCCATGTTTCATGAGCTGAAATTTAAAAAAAGACATTTTCCATAGCCACAAAAAGCTTTTCAAATTGTGTCCAGAAAAAAGAAACCCGCACACTGCTCTTGGTAGTATCACTGCTCTTTATTAAGCTTTACTTATCAGTCTCAAGGCCTTGTTCAGAGCTTTTTCAAATATACATAAAGCTTAATAAAGAGCAGCGATCCTAAAGGGGAGAGATCCTGCTGTAGGTAGGTTGTAGTTTAATGTATATTTGTGTGTTTATCTGAGCGACTTCATTGGAAGATATGGTTGAAATGCCATCCCAGGGTACATTAGTGTTGTAGAATGTTCCTTCAGATCTTTGCTGGTGCTGCTTTATTGTAAATAAACACCGTGTAAACCATCTTCACCAAATGTACTGCACAGATTTATCTGTACACGTCATTTATTCAAAGTAAATGCTGTGCACGTCGGCGCAAGCATAAATGACCTTTAAGTCACATTGTCGGCAGTCCAGCGCACTGCTCTGTACCATGCCTTAGTTGACCATGGGGTGCAATTAAAGTGTTTTTTACAGTAATCGGAGATAAAATATAAATTGACAATAGCAAATGTTTATTCCAGATATGGTTTCAGCCAGACTGCAAAGAAATCAGGTTCAGTAACATGGAAGAAACAGCTGAAGAGAATATGAAGAGCACGAACCTCAGACAACCCGTACAATCTCTCACTGACTCAAACTGGACACAGACACCACAGTGCACAAAATAGCATTTCAGAAATAAAAATACAAACAAAAAAGAACTCCTAGTGCCCCTATCCAACCCAGTCCTGTTGAGACTCCTGAAGGTCTGTTTTTTTTCTTCTTTAGTTTGCCTCATCCTTGGAAGCCTCATCGAAATTCTCCACCAGATCTAAAAACAACACAAGAGCCAACGGTGGGTAAGTGACGTGTCAGTAAGGTTAAGAAACAGGCCTAAATACAAACATACATGCCTCTTTCTACTAATCTCAGATCACTTAAGGAAAAAAGGACAATCCCCCCCCACACAAACAGCTCTCCCTTTAGACTCAGAACGAGTCTCGCTCTGCAAGGGGAAGGTACACAGAACTACAGAAAACAGATGTAAAAATCATGGCAGAGGATCAAAAAGGCACTGAGGATCACAAGGAGGGTCCTATTTTTTCAATGAAGACTGAAATCTGTCAAGTCCATATTTGTCTCAGAGGGGTTGAGGGTTCAAATGGAAACAATTCCGACGGTCTGAATATAATATATTTTAGTGGGGGGGGGGGGGGGGGTGGACACAAAGGGAAACTAAACACCAGTAATAACATGATGGCATAGACATAGACTGTCATCGGGCTTCAACCATTCCCCACACTGAACGGGAGTGTAATCGTTTGAGAAAACTTTGGGTTACGGGAAAAGGATAGCCCTGGGAAAAGCTGTGGGTAATTGTAATGGCAACCGCATGTGTTTGGACCCATTTTCTCCAACAAAGAAAAGCAAACTGCTTTCAGAACTCATAAACAACGAACACAACGTTTCAAACACTAAACCCACCACCCCGACTCCCACCCATCACCAATTACTCTAGTCATTGTTGGATCCCCTGAGCATGACCCCCTTCAATTCCCAAAAGTAAGCAAACCTGGCAAGGTTTTATTAATCAGAGGGAAAGTAAAAGCCCAGATGTAACTTCTTCTGGAGTCAGACTTCAGAGAAAGTATAACATGTATACTAACTAGACATGTGGGTGATGTTGAGTCACTGAGCAAATTTACAAGAGGCCAAGAACATGGTCCATTATTGAATATACCTACACAATCCCTATGGTCAAGTAGAAATAAGCAGGGAGGAAAATAACCAATAACTAGAGATGTGTCCATCCATGCCAAGAGGGTGGGAGTGGGACAGCGTGAAATGTACTGCCAGAGGCTGGTGTGATTCTCACACACGGATGCCTCCATTGCTACACTTCCACCTAAAGTGCTCCACACAGTATGCAACGGATCTGACATTGCTTTGTTTGCTTAGTACCACGTACTTTTGCACAGCCGAAATTTTGGGATCGCTCCGTTTGCAGAGACTGAAATGACTGGAGAGCTCTTAAAGGAACGATTCACCAATTTTGAATGTTCTATTGTTTTTGTGCATCTGAGTGATGTTCTATCGATTCCCTGGGTCATTTCATGTTTGAGTTATTGGCATTCAAGCAGGCAGAAATCCAGCCGGTATGACGAGGCACTGTGATAGTTGCTCTCGCTACACTGGAAGGTAATAGGAAAACGACTTTTAGATTGCGAAAAGGTCTGTCATACATGTCAGACTTCAATACTGGCCAATGTCATAACTCGGGAGGATGTCTTCTCTCGAATGAGCCATTGATCATATTTTTGCAATATTCCTACCTCAAGATATGTGTAATTTAACAGAGGGTCTAGCACAATTTTCCTATTTGTCTGCCTCTTCAGTCCAGGGTGCATATCATGGTGCAATTGCCAGAGATACCAGAAAGGCGATAGGAATCCAATGAAGGAAGGAGCGTAAATTCAACAAAAAAAGAACATCCCCTTTTCAGGACCCTGTCTTTCAAAGATAATTTGTAAAAATCCAAATAACTTCACAGATCTTCATTTAAACACTATTTCTCATGCTTGTTCAATGAACCATAAACAATTAATGAACATGCACCTGTGGAATGGTCGTTAAGAAACTAACAGCTTACAAACGGTAGGCAATTAAGGTCACAGTTAGGACACTAAAGAGGCCTTTCTACTGACTCAGAAAAACACCAGAAGAAAGATGCCCAGGATCCCTGCTCATTTGCATGAACATGCCTTAGGCATGCTGCAAGGAGGCATGAGGACTGCAGATGTGGCCAGGGCAATACATTGCAATGTCCGTACTGTGAGACGCCTAAGACAGCGCTACAGGGAGACAGGACAGACAGCTGATCGTCCTTCGAAGTGGCAGAACACGTGTAACACCTGCACAGGATCGGTACATCCAAACATCACACCTGCTGGACAGGTACAGGATGGCAACAACAACTGCCCGAGTTACACCAGGAACGCACAATCCCTCTACCAGTGCTCAGACTGTCCGCAATAGGCTGGACTGAGGGCGTGCAGGCCTGTTGTAAGGCCTGGTCCTCACCGACAACAACGTCACCTATGGGCACCAACCCACCGTTGCTGGACCAGACAGGACTGGCAAAAAGTGCTATTCACTGACGAGTCGCGGTTTTGTCTCACCAGGGGTGATGGTTGGATTCACGTTTATTGTCGAAGAAATGAGCGTTACACCGAGGCCTGTACTCTGGAGCGGGATCGATTTGGAGGTGGAGGGTCCGTCATGTCTGGGACGGTGTGTCACAGCATCGTCAGACTGAGCTTGTTGTCATTGCAGGCAATCTCAACGCTGTGCGTTACAGGGAAGACATCCTCCTCCCTCATGTGGTACCCTTCCTGCAGGCTCATCCTGACATGACCCTCCAGCATGACAAGCCACCAGCCATACTTCTTGTTCTGTGCGTGATTTCCTGCAAGACAGAAATGGCAGTGTTCTGCCATGGCCAGCAAAGAACCTGTATCTCAATCCCATTTAGCATGTCTGAGACCTGTTGGATCAGGGAGGGTGAGGGCTATGGCCATTCCCTCCAGAAATGTCCGGGAACTTACAGGTGCCTTGGTGGAAGAGTGGGGTAACATCTGGCAAATCTGGTGCAGTCCATGAGGATAAGATGCACTGCAGTACTTAATGCAGCTGGTGGCCACACCAGATACTGACTTACTTTTAATTTTGACCCTTTTTGTTCAGGGACACATTATTCCATTTCTGTTAGTCACATGTCTGTGGAACTTGTTCAATTTGTCTCAGTTGTTGAATCTTGTTATGTCATACAAATATTTACACAAGTTAAGTTTGCTGAAAATAAACGCAGTCGACAGTGAGAGGACATTTCTTATTTTGCTGAGTTAACGCCCCACCAATTGCGTTCACGTTGTCATGCTGCGTCCCGCAGTTGCTAAGCTAATCGTTACATAATCCCTTCTCAAACTGACTTTGTCGAGAAACGTGCCAATTTTCCTCGAGAACGCAACGACACAAATCCAAAGTTACGATATTACAGATAGCAAGTTAATTCTCACATCTTGGACAAGATTTGTAATGTTGTACTTCTTCATGAAATTGGTGCCAATGTTGGGTTTTTGAGCTAGCGCCCAATAGACTCCCATTCACTCCTTGAAGAGCGCTCGTCCCAGAATCGCTCAGAGCGCACCGCTCGGTCCATTGACGTAGCATGGGCAACGTTTCCCCATCTCCTCAACAGTATATCTGCTGTTGCGAATGTCCGACTCCACTGAGGCACATCGATCTGCAGGTTGAACATGGTGAGATTGTTGACTCTTAAATTGATAGTGCAGTTGGTTTAGGCGATTTTACAGCAAACTAGCTCCTTCACATGCTGATATTGTCTTTGGTATTATTGTGTAGCTACATTTGCTAGCTAGCCCATAGAGAGCATTGTTTTGTGGATTTTGTAGTCGACCTGAGCTGCAACAGACTTCCACAACGATTTCCCATGTTGCTACCAACCTTATTACAACGCCAAAATTAAACATTTGTTCACAAAAAAATTATGTTCTCACTGTAAATTAAAGGAATGAGTGGTTTTGAGGGGGGGGGGTTTCCTCTAAGACTTAACCCACACCAGTGTGTCACTAGTGCTTCTTGTTAATGTGTAATTGTGTAATTGTGTTTCCATCAGGAGTGTTACTAAAGACTTGGGGTGAGCAGAATCAACTACTTTTACATCAAGACAGTTACTTTGTGAGAAAGTGTTAAAGTTCAGCTAGCCATTTTTAAGTGAATGCCAGCGGAAAAGTACCAATGGCCTGACTTTGGCATAAAGTCAGAGCAGGTTTGCCGGAGCCACGGGCTAGTGAGAAACAGGTGCCCGCCCACATGAATGGAAACAGAAGTCTGAGCTAAATCTCAGATTGAAACTCAAACAATCACAACCTCAGCACGTTGAGACTGCTCTTCATATAACTCACCTGGAACATCATCATCCTCTTCCTCTATGGGGGCAATTGGTGCTTTTCCATCTCCAGCTGTGAGGAAGAAATAAGAAATGTTACAAACTTCTTGCAGAGCAATGTACAAATGCCTCGCGTCTTCAGGAAGATTTATCCAACCATGAAGAATAAGTAAAACAAATGTCATTTCTATTACAATGTCAGTGCCTGCACAGTGATCAAAATTCATCAAAGAAACTCCAGCCCTACTTCAAATCCCAAACATTCCAATTACAAGTGCAAAAACGTTCAAATTATTACTGTGCATTTCTGTCTGTTTCGATTACCAATCCACCTCCTCACACACTAACACTACAGAAGTCTCTAGTACCTGTGGCCAAATCAAACAGATGAGGTGAAGACTATTTTTGAAATGTCCCCCAGACGCATGTACCCTGTTTGGGCAGCGCCTCGGCCAGTACCCCCTCACCATCCAGCTACCTCCCCCAGGAACACGTACCCTGTTTGGGTAGAGCCTCAGCCAGTCTCCGGAGGCTTGTCAGGCTGTCTGCTCCCAGCTGGTTGAGGATGCTGGGCAGCATCTCTGTCAGCTGCTTTGTTTCGGCGTGGCCAGTGATTGTGAAGGTGTTGGCTGCCAGGGAGGCCTGCACTTTGGGGTTGTTGAAGTGGATCACTGTCCCCTGGTTCGTAAACATGTTCACCTGCGAGGAATGAGAATGGTTATGCCATGTTACTTGCAGTCGCACTAGACATCTCCATTTCTGAAAACTCACAGACCACAGCTAGCTAAGTTGTGCCTTGAAAATAACCCTCTGCTTTCAAAGAGATCAACGCGTTCCAATTTCACACCAATTCAAGTACTCTGGCATACATTTAAAAAGAGATGGTTACAGAGAGTGAATGGGTCAGTCTTTAACCATTGACCAGACCTTACCTCTTCGATACCAGAGATGTTGTTGACGCCTAGTTTCTTTAGGGAGAACTGAAGTTTCTTGTCATCTGCTGTTGCGGTTCTGTGCACGACCTTCTTCTTTCTGCGAGCGGTGCCCTGTATAACAGAAGACAGATCCAAGTGCATGCTCTTTTAACACCAGGTGCAAGATGAGCTTTACAATGACATGTTATTTTTCTAAACATACTGTTTTAAATAGTGCTGTGTTACTAGGTGGAAAAACATGATCGGAGCATAATAGGAAGAAATTGATTGGTGTTAATGGCTTATATTCTTACCTTGCCGCCAATACGGACTTGTGCCTGAAGTTTGGCAAGTTTTTCTTGGTTCATTATTATTTCTTTCATCTGAAATAGACAGCATTTGGGTTACTGGTATTATATAATTAGGATTATTTGTTTCTGGTTAACTAAAGTTACATTTGTAATACCTTTGTAAGCCCCGCCTCACTTAAGCCTGTATTTTTCTTACTGAAAATATTTTCTACAAACATCTGACTACCGCACCTCTCAGATTCAGAAGGGTTGGGTTAAATGCGTCAGACATTTCAGTTGAAGGCATTCAGCTGTTCAACTGACTAGGTATCCCCCTTTCCCCTTCCTTAGACCAGTAACGTTACATGTAGCCTAAATTAATTTTTGCATGAAATACAAGTTGAAGGCACACCCCCACACGTGAGTGTACTGTTGATGTACAGTAAATTAGCAAAAATCCCCAAAACAGTAAATCAATATTGTGGTTGAGAAGTTTGAAAGGCAACACTACGATATGTCACGTTAGCAACCAAACTGCCTGTTGAGCAGTATCAGCTAGCAAACGTTATAGAACATAAAAAAGTTAGATGCTTAATTGCTTGCCAACGTCGTTAAGACGCAGTCCTGCAACCAAAAAAAGCAGAGACGCCACGGCTTAAATCAATGAACTGTAGCTAGCTAACAACGTTAGCTACATGTTGTCTAAGTTTAGCAGACAAACTATCAACAAACTTACCAGTACTTAGCTAGTAAGGTATTTCTGTTTAGATATGAGAGCTAACGTTAGCTAGCTGGATAATAATAGGCACGTATGTAGCTAGCTATGCTAATAGGCCGTTGTAACTGTTGATGTCAGCGAACTGGAACATGTCGAGAAAATGAAAAAACACTGCCATCTACACCGCTGCTAGCTAAATATCTACATACATTTGACATGTCGACGATGACCACTGAAAAGTAAAAGCCAGATAAACAATGTATCGGGCTTTTTGCCTCTGACTAGCTACCAAGTTGCTAAATTCGATTAGCGCCAGCGGTATTGGGCCTGTCACTCAAACCTCACCTCCCAGCTCTCAACTCTATTACCAAGTCCACTTGTGCTCAAACTCCACGATTTTTACCGGTCTGATAACCAAGTACATTGTTCACCGTGTGCAGTTGGAGAAGAGCAGAAACAGTGCAGGAAATAAGGTATTTTAGAGCTCCTCACTGACCTGCACATTAGCAGCGAGCACACGCGGGGAGCAAGATGGAAGCGAGAGAGGCTGGAGGAAGTGACGTGCGGGCAGACGTGCAACCGCAAAAGTGCCTGATGTCATTCATATACCTCAGTGGCTGATGGGCCAGTTCATTCATGGGAATGAGGAATGGATTTATCTGTAATAATCCATGGAACTCTTTATGCCTTAGAAGAAATAAGGCAGTAGCTCTTTATAAACTGATTACTTTATTATTAACCCGGAGCATGGTGTAACAGGCAGACAGTCGTAGCTGCACTCAATGTGTGTATTGGTGCGCCCCAATACTCTAACAATGATTATATGTACTCATTTTAAGTGCTACAGACCTGGTGCCGTGTATGTGTAATGACGTGTTAATACCACATTACCACATTCCTCCTCCCTTATTAAGATTTCAATATAAAATCTTCCCCCCAAAAAACTTTTTTTTAGGATATACAACATAAGAAGACATTCCTTATGCTATTTTATTGCATTAATGAACTAATGCTGAACTAGCGTTCCTTTAACTGAAACAGCATTCTTTTTAACTTGTTCTGTACTCTACTGAACTAAACAAGTCAGTGTAAACAATAAGCATGACAATAGACATTACATTTCACATGTTCACAAGCATTTTAGTTTACCCTGTTCACAGTTCAAAGTCCTTTAAGCAGCTTGGAAGCTTTGTGACGAACACTAGGGGTAGTGTCCATTCTCAACAGTGGAGGAGTCACCAGCTGTTTCTGAGCTGGGCTCAGTATCTGACTCTGAAACTGGGTTCTCCTCTTCTTGAACTGTTCCCTTTGTTACGGTCTCTGTCTGTGGAATGTGCACCATAGAAGCAAGTGGATAGCTAGAGAACAGCCTGTCCTCTGCCATCACAATTAGTAACTCACTTGTTGTTCCCTCATGTCTGGTAAGAATCTGATCAACATATATGCGAACCACTTTACCATCTCCCATTATTACGTTGGAGACAGGACCAGTCACTGAGTCTATGAATCCAGGAATACATTTTGGCCCATGACTGACATTTCTGGTAAGGATAGGGTCCCCCTCTCCAAAACTTCAGCCCTTGGTTTGTCATGGTTCTCTTTCTGTGTGTATTGCTTGCGTTTAACTTTCCTTTTCAGGTCTCAATGGACTAGGTCCAGTGTGGAGCGTAGTCTACAACCTAATAACAACTCAGCAGGAGAAAGTATTGTTGTCGATTGAGGTGTTATTCTGTAGCTGAACAGAACAGGTGACACTTTTGCTGCTATGCTCCCTTCTGCACTTTTTTTCATAATTTCTTTGAATGTCTGTACTGCGCGTTCTGCCAGACTATTTGAAGATGGTTGATATGCAGCTGATGTCACATGCACAATGCCATTGTTTCTGAAGAATTATTGTGCTTCAGTGCTCACGAAACAGGTTGTGTTGTCACTCACCACCATCTCCGGTATCCTTTGGTGACTGAAGCGCTGTCATAGGCAATCTGTAATAGTGGTGGATGAAGCAGGACTCACAGGATACACATCCACCCATTTAGAATGCGCATCAATCAATATCAGAAACATTTCCCCCATGAATGGTCCTGCGTGATATACAGTTGAAGTCGGAAGTTTACATACACTTAGGTTGGAGTCATTAAAACTCGTTTTCAACCACTCCACAAATTTCTTGTTAACAAACTATAGTTTTGGCAAGTCGGTTAGAACATCTACTTTGTGCATGACACAAGTCCTTTTTCCAACAATTGTTTACATACACTAAGTTGACTGTGCCTTTAAACAGCTTGGAAAATTCGAGAAAATTATGGCATGGCTTTAGAAGCTTCTGATAGGCTAATTGACCTAATTTGAATCAATTTTATTTTATTTTTTAAAACTTTATTTCACCTTTATTTAACCAGGTAGACTAGTTGAGAACAAGTTCTCATTTGCAACTGCGACCTGGCCAAGATAAAGCATAGCAGTTCGACATATACAACAACACAGAGTTACACATGGAATAAACAAAACGTCTATATACAGTGAGTGCAAATGAGGTAAGATAAGGGAGTTAAGGCAATAAATAGGCCATGGTGGCGAAGTAATTACAATATAGCAATTAAACACTGGAATGGTAGATGTGCAGAAGATGAATGTGCAAGTAGAGATACTGGGGTGCAAAGAAGCAAGATAAATAAATAAATACAGTATGGGAATGGGGTTGGGAATGGGTTGGATGGGCTGTTTACAGATTGGCTAAGTACAGGTGCAGTGATCTGTGAGCTGCTCTGACAGCTGGTGCTTAAAGCTAGTGAGGGAGATATGAGTCTCCAGCTTCAGTGATTTTTGCAGTTCGTTCCAGTCATTGGCAGCAGAGAACTGGAAGGAAAGGCGGCCAAAGTATGAATTGGCTTTGGGGGTGACCAGTGAGATATACCTGCTGGAGCGCGTGCTACGAGTGGGTGCTGCTATGGTGACCAGTGAGCTGAGGTAAGGCGGGGCTTCACCTAGCAGAGACTTGTAGATGACCTGGAGCCAGTGGAATTGGCGACGAGAGTGAAGCGAGGGCCAGCCAACGAGAGCGTACAGGTCACAGTGGTGGGTAGTATATGGGGCTTTGGTGACAAAACGGATGGCACTGTGATAGACTGCTTCCAATTTGTTGAGTAGAGTGTTGGAAAATATTTTGTAAATGACATCGCCAAAATCGAGGATCAGTAGGATGGTCAGTTTTACGAGGCTATGTTTGGCAGCATGAGTGAAGGATGCTTTGTTGCGAAATAGGAAGCTGATTCTAGATTTAATTTTGGATTGGAGATGCTTAATGTGAGTCTGGAAGGAGAGTTTACAGTCTAACCAGACACCTAGGTATTTGTAGTTATCCACATATTCTTAGTCAGAGCCGTCCAGAGTTGTGATGCTGGACGGGCGGGCAGTGATCGGTTGAAGAGCATGCATTTAAGAACAGTTGGAGGCCACGGAAGGAGAGTTGTATGGCATTGAAGCTCGTCTGGAGGTTAGTTAACACAGTGTCCAACGAAGGGCCAGAAGTATACAGAATGGTGTCGTCTGCGTAGAGGTGGATCAGAGAATCACCAGCAGCAAGAGCGACATCACCAGCAGCAAGAGCGACATCATTGATGTATACAGAGAAGAGAGTCGGCCCGAGAATTGAACCCCGTCTGATTTGACACACTGAACTCTATCGGAGAAGTAGTTGGTAAACCAGGCGAGGCAATCATTTGAGAAACCAAGGCTGTTGAGTCTGCCAATAAGAATGTGGTGATTGACAGAGTCGAAAGCCTTGGCCAGGTCGATGAATACGGCTGCCCAGTAATGTCTCTTATCGATGGCGGTTATGATATAATTTAGGACCTTGAGCGTGGCTGAGGTGCACCCATGACCAGCTCTGAAACCAGATTGCATAGTGGAGAAGGTACGGTGGGATTCGAAATGGTCGGTAATCTGTTTGTTAATTTAGCTTTCGAAGAACTTAGAAAGGCAAGGTAGGATAGATATAGGTCTGTAGCAGTTTGGGTCTAGAGTGTCTCCCCCTTTGAAGAGGGGGATGACCGCGGCAGCTTTCCAATCTTTGGGAATCTCAGACAATACGAAAGAGAGGTTGAACAGGCTAGTGATAGGGGTTGCAACAATTTCGGCAGATTATTTTAGAAAGAGAGGGTCCAGATTATCTAGCCCGGCTGATTTGTAGGGGTACAGATTTTGCAGCTCTTTCAGAACATCAGCTATCTGGATTTGGGTGAAGGAGAAATCGGGGAGGCTTGGGTGAGTTGCTGAGAGGAGTGCAGGGCTGTTGACCGGGGTAGGGGTAGCCAGGTGGAAAGCATGGCCAGCCGTAGAAAAATGCTTTTTGAAATTCTCAATTATTGTTGATTAATAGGTGGTGACAGTGTTTCCTAGCCTCAGTGCAGTGGGCAGCTGGGAGGAGGTGTTCTTATTCTCCATGGACTTTACAGTGTCCCGGAACTTTTTTGAGTTTGTGCTACAAGATGCAAATGTATGCTTGAAAAAGCTAGCCTTAGCTTTCCTAACTGCCTGTGTATATTGGTTCCTAACTTCCCTGAAAAGTTGCATATCACGGGGGCTATTCGATGCTAATGCAGAATGCAGTGCCGCGGAGCCAGTTTGAGTACCCCCTGGAGATGTACCTGTGGATGTATTTCAAGGCCTACCTTCAAACTCAGTGCCTCTTTGCTTGACATCATGGGAAAATCAAAAGAAATCAGAAAAAAATTGGAGACCTCCACAAGTCTGGTTCATCCTTGGAAGCAATTTCCAAACGCCTGAAGGTACCACGTTCATCTGTACAAACAATAGTACGCAAGTATAAACACCATGGGACCACGCAGCCGTCATACCGCTCAGGAAGGAGATGCGTTCTGTCTCCTAGAGATGAACGTACTTTGGTGCGAAAAGTGCAAATCAATCCCAGAACAATAGCAAAGGACCTTGTGAAGATGCTAGAGGAAACAGGTACAAAAGTATCTATATCCACAATAAAACGAGTCCAATATCGACATAACCTGAAAGGCCGCTCAGCAAAGAAGAAGCCAATGCTCCAAAACCACCATAAAAAATCCAGACTACGGTTTGCAACTGCACATGGGAACAAAGATTGTACTTTTTAGAGAAATGTCCTCTGGTCTGAAGAAACAAAAATAGAACTGTTTGGCCATAATGACCATTGTTATGTTTGGAGGGAAAAGGGGGAGGCTTGCAAACTGAAGAACACCATCCCAACCGCGAAGCATGGAGGTGGCAGCATCATGTTGTGTTGGTGCTTTGCTGCAGGAGGGACTGGTGCACTTCACAAAATAGATGTCATCATGAGGTAGGAAAATTATGTGGATATATTGAAACAACATCTCAAGACATCAGTCAGGAAGTTAAAGCTTGGTCGCAAATGGGTCTTCCAAATGGACAATAACCCCAGGCATTCTTCCAAAGTTGTGGCAAAAGGCTTAAGGACAACAAAGTCAAGGTATTTGAGTGGCCATCACAAAGCCGTGACCTCATCCTATAGAATATTTGTGGGAAGAACTGAAAAAGCATGTGTGAGGAAGGAGGCCTACCAACCTGACTCAGTTACACCAGCTCTGTCAGGAGGAATGGGCCAAAATTCACCCAACTTATTGTGGGGAGCTTGTGGAAGGCTACGCAAAATGTTTGACCCAAGTTAAACAATTTAAAGGCAATGCTACCAAATACTAATTGAGTGTATGTAAACTTCTGACCCACTGGGAATGTGATGAAAGAAATAAAAGCTGAAATAAATAATTCTCTCTACTATTTTTCTGACATTTCACATTCTTAAAATAAAGTGGTGACCCTAACTGACCTAAAACAGGGAATTTTTACTAGGATTAAATGTCAGGAATTGTGAAAAACTGAGGTTAAATGTATTTGGCTGAAGTGTATATAAACTTCCGACTTCAACCGTATGTGCAATCATCTCCAGCATTTCTCTGGGAACTCCCAGTGTGGAGCGTGGCTGCTGCTGGTGCTTTTCTGTGTTCCTGACATGTGTTACATGTCTTGACTAGATTCTCTATCTCGTCATCTAGTTTTGGCCACCGTAAGTAACTCCTAGCCAACGCTTTCATACATGAGGCCCCTGGGTGAGTCTAATGTAGTTGCTGTAGGATATCCTAGAGTGCTGGCTGTAGAATAATCACTCTTGCTCCCCACAAAATGCAACTATCCTGTGTGCTCAACTTTCCTGGCACTGTATGGTGTGAATTCAGTCCCTTCTGTTTGTTGTGGCCATCCCCTTACCACATATTCTCTAACTATAGACAGGACTCTTCACCTGTCCAGGTTCTCACTTGCTCTGCAGTCACATGTGTGGTGTCCGTGTCCTCGAACATCAGCACTCTGTCCTCTTGAGCTGTTATAATGGGTGTGTAGAGCAGCAGAAGACGGCTCAAGGCATCTGCATTCCCATGGTACTTTCCTGCCTTGAAGACGATGACATACTTGTACGTGCTCAACGTCACTGCCGACCTCTGGATTCTCGGAGACACCTTCTGTGGATTTGCCTTAATTTCATTAAAAAGAGACAGTAGAGGTTTATGGTCTGTACAAGTCTTGGTTTGTAAAACCTTGGTGTGTCCTCCTTGTCTGCATAGATTTGGAACACATTCTCATGTTTTGTCAACACATCTTCCAATATTCACTGGTGACCTGCAACAATCTGATTTTCTGTTCCCCATCTAACTTCAATTATTTTATCCAGCCCCGACCTAGCAGGTTTGGTCCAGTGCCTGATATGACTACTAGAGGTAGCCGAGTCACTGTGTCTCTGTGCTGCACAGTTACATCAGCTACACCTAATATGTCTACTCTCTCACCCGTGTACGGAACGGTTATACCGTTCCACAACTTTGAGTACTCTGACCTGTTCATTATGGTTACACTGCACCCTGTATCCACTTCAAACTCCCCATCTGACTCATTCAATTTGAATGTGATAGGAGACACTTTCGGGAATCTTCTCTGACATGCTGTACATTGTAAACAGAGTCCTCTTCTTCCTCTTTGTTTTGTTCAGCTTCCCCGCTGTGTTTTTTACTCCTTTTTCTTGCTTTTGCTTTCCTCTCCCTTTTGGATTGGAACTCTCTGCAAGGTGATTTAGCCCTACATGCTCATTTTATGTGTCCTTGTGTAACGGCTGATTTCCTCCTCTTCGTCTGAAGAGGAGGTGTAGCAGGGATCGGACCAAGACGCAGAGTGGTAAGTGTCCATGTTTTAATATAATCCACTGAACACGACAAAAAATACAAAATAACAAAGTAACCTAACCGAAACAGTCCCGTGTGGCATGAACACAGACACAGGAAACAAACACCCACAAACCAACAGTGAAAACAGGCAACCTAAATATGGTTCCCAATCAGAGACAATGCAAAACACCTGTCTCTGATTGAGAACCATATCAGGCCAATTGACAAACCTAAACATAGAAACACATAACATAGACTGCCCACCCCAACTCACGCCCTGACCATACTAACTGAAGACAAAACAAAGGAAAATAAAGGTCAGAACGTGACTGTACCCCCCCCCCCCCCCCCCAAAGGTGCGGACTCCGGCCGCAAAACCTAAACCTATAGGGGAGGGTCTGGGTGGGCGTCTGTCCGCGGTGGCGGCTCTGGCGCGGGACGTGGACACCACTTCATCATAGTTTTTGTCCGCCTCCTTAACCGCCCCCGTGGCCTCTTACGAGCGGCGATCCTCGCCGCCGACCTTGGCCTGGTAACCCCAATAAATGGGCTCATAGGACTGAAAGGCACCTCTGGACTGAGGGGCAGTTCCGGACTGAGGGGCAGTTCCGGACTGAGGGGCAGCTCCGGACTGAGGGGTAGCTCCGGACTGAGGAGCAATTCCGGCATCGCCGGCGTGACAGGCAGCTCTGGCAGGTCCTGGCTGGCTGGCGGCTCTGGCAGGTCCTGGCTGGCTGGCGGCTCCTGGCTGGCGGGCGGCTCCTGGCTGGCGGGCGGCTCTGGCGGCTCCTGGCTGGCGGGCGGCTCTGGCGGCTCCTGGCTGGCGGGCGGCTCTGGCGGCTCCTGGCTGGCGGGCGGCTCTGACGGCTCCTGGCTGGCGGGCGGCTCTGGCGGCTCCTGGCTGGCGGGCGGCTCTGGCGGCTCCTGGCTGGCGGGCGGCTCTGGCGGCTCCTGGCTGGCGTGCGGCTCTGGCGGCTCCTGGCTGGCGGGCGGCTCTGGCGGCTCCGGGCAGACGGGCGGCTTAGACGGTGCCGGGCAGACGGGCAGCTCAGACGGCGCCGGGCAGACGGGCAGCTCAGACGGCGCCGGGCAGACGGGCAGCTCAGACGGCGCCGGACAGACGGGCAGCTCAGACGGCGCCGGACAGACGGGCAGCTCTGGCTGCGCTGGAGAAGAGGAAGGCTCTGGCTGCGCTGGAGAAGAGGAAGGCTCTGGCAGTGCTGGACAGGCGGGAGCAACTGTAGAGAGAAAACGGAGAGACAGCCTGGTGCGGGGGGCTGCCACCGGAGGACTGGTACGTGGAGGTGGCACCAGATATACCGGACCGTGAAGGAGTACAGGAGCTCTTGAGCACCGAGCCTGCCCAACCTTACCTGGTTGAATGCTCCCCGTAACCCGGCCAGTGCGGCGAGGTGGAATAGCCCGCACTGGGCTGTGCTGGCGAACCGGGGACACCATGCGTAAGGCTGGTGCCATGTACGCCGGCCCGAGGAGACGCACTGGAGACCAGATGCGTTGAGCCGGCTTCATGGCACCTGGCTCGATGCCCAACCTAGCCCGGCCGATACGAGGAGCTGGAATGTATCGCACCGGGCTAAGCACGCGTACTGGGGACACCGTGCGCTCCACCGCATAACACGGTGCCTGACCAGTACGACGCCCTCTCTCTCCACGGTAAGCACAGGGAGTTGGCTCAGGTCTCCTACCTGGCTTAGCCACACTCCCCGTGTGCCCCCCCAAGAAATTTTTGGGGCTGACTCTCGGGCTTCCAACCGCGTCGCCGTGCTTCCTCCTCATGCCAGCGCCTCTCTGCCTTCGCTGCCTCCAACTCTGCCCTGGGACGGCGATATTCCCCTGGCTGAGTCCAGGGTCCTTTGCCGTCCAGAATCTCCTCCCAAGTCCATGAATCCTGTGTCTTCTGCCGCTGCTGCTGCTAATGTCCTTTACCACTCTGCTTGGTCCTTGGTTGGTGGGTGTTTCTGTAACGGCTGATTTCCTCCTCTTCGTCTGAAGAAAACAAAGGAAAATAAAGGTCAGAACGTGACACCTTGTTTACCACACTTATGGCACTTTTCATCCTGAAAATGGCACTCACTTGCCATGTGATCACCTTTACATCTGTAACATGTTTTCACGTGCTCACCTTGTGTCGGTTTCTTTATCTGACGCATGCTTAGCTTGTGCACACGTCCGCTAACTGAAAGACCAATGGAGTGCCCTGCCCTCACCAAGACAGCGCTTGTTTCAGTGAAATTATATTATTCTTATGACTAGATTGAATAGCAAGCCTTTCTAACCGGTAGGTAGCCTAGGGGTTAGAGAGGCGAGCCAGCAACCGGAGGGTTGCCAGTTTGAATCCCAAATCTAGTGGGAAGTGAGCTGGCAACTGGAGGGTTGCCGTTGTGCCCTTGAGCAAGGCACAACAGCGCCCAGTGTGGCAGCCCCCCACACGTCTCCAAAAAATCTGTATATAGGCCTATGTGTCTTTCGAATTGGTTGGCTTAAAAGCGGGTTGGACCTTGTGTGCAATTGGCCAATAAAGTGATCTTAATCTGTAGTTACTCATCGGTTATAGAATAAAACTGCAGCCAATTATTCTGTTGAGTAGGCCTAGACCTACCTTTCACTTGTCTATCTTTATGTTTTATCCAACTACCTCATCCCCATATTGTTAGTTATTTTTTTGCTCCTTTGCACCCCAGTATCTCTACTTGCACATTCATCTTCTGCATATCTATCACTCCAGTGTTTAATTGCTAAATTGTAATTACTTTGCCACTACTGCCTATTTATTGCCTAACCTCCCTAATCTTACCTCATTTGCACACACTGTATATAGATTTTTTCTATTGTGTTATTGACTGTACGTTTGTTTATTCCATGTGTAACTCTGTGTTGTTGTTTGTGTCTCACTGCTTTTCTTTATCTTGGCCAGGTCGCAGTTGTAAATGAGAACTTGTTCTCAACTGGCCTACCTGGTTAAATAAAGGTGAAATAAAAAAATAAAATAAAAAATGTTTTATAAGTAATGGCTATAAGGCGATGAGCTGCATTACATCCTGCGTTATCAGTCATAATGTAATTTTGAAGGCCCTCTCATTCTGTGTGTGAGAACAAGGTGGAAAGTGTCACCATAGCCTAGACCTAGACCAACCCTAGCCTGTACAGAATGGTATTATAATTTCAATACAGCATAAAACTTGGATCTCATACCTAAAGCCTGTTACAATGCAATAACAGTAAGCCTAGACGTAACCTACACAGACTGCCAAACTGGTATACCTATTTGTGGAATGCTAATATTCAAAGAATTACAACAACAACAGAAACTCCAGTCCAGTACAAAACTCCCATGGTAATGAGAGCACAAAAAATGTAGCCTAATGTAGACTAAACACTATGCAACAGAAAAGCAAACAATGATAGCCCACCCATTTTGGCCAAAGTGTCTCTTTGTCCAGATTTGAATAGAACTTCCTAACATAACCCTCCACAGTGGGCTAGCACATGAGGCATCATGGCTCTTCCTGTGATGAAAACTTTGTGACACCTTGTCAATCTATTCACCTTACTTGTAGAAGCCATTTTGGTCTGCTTACAAGCTCATTGAATCTGTTGTGTATATGTTGTCTGGCTAGGAATGTTTGAACTTGGTTTTGTACAGTAGTGACACTCTCACATGGGGTTATAGGTCACTGGTCACAAGTAGCCTAGCCTATACAGGTACACAGATTAGCTGACCAGGAGACCAGGAAGTGTTCCCACAGGTGAGAGGAGAGAGCAGACGGTTCTTATTGTCTCACTGGAAGAATATGGTAAATCAAATTTGTATGGTAAATCAAATATATTGGAACTCTGCATTTGATAATCTGGCATAGGCCTAAATGCATGGGATGGGAACACCAACCAACTATCTAAGTTAGGAAAGTAAATTCTGTGGACACATCTTGAACTGATCTCAAACTGTGCAAATAGGGTGTCATTTTGAATCACCACTACATTACCAGATCAAAGTTAGCAATGTTTATTTTGTCCCAACAAAATATTTTCACAAGTATTTGTTAAGTAGCCTATTTATTTCTCAGGTTATTCACAAATATGCTATATATTTCCTGAAGTAGCCTAAACTGTACACACACACACACACACACACACACACACACACACACACACACACACACACACACACACACACACACACACACACACACACACAAACAACACTTTACACATTAGCCCTAATCATGCACACGTACAACCGCACGCACTCACAATACGTGCACTGGTATTGTCTTGCCCTTTATGCATGTGATACATATGAATCACAGGCTACCAAGTCCCCGGAGAGACGGACTGTTTTGGTGACATTCATAGGATTTGTCAGAGCTAGAGGCAGGGAGTCAGGGATTGCGTTCAGCAGTAAGTGCTTTCTTGGTACCCCGTGGCACGGAAACACCCTCCGATCGCAGAGGGGAATTTAGAAACACACATGCGAGCCCTGCTTTTAAGTGTCAGTTTAAAAAAAAATCACCCTCCTTTAGCTATAGGCTAAACCTTGCCTATACTAATAACTTAACGAAATGATGTCAAATGAGTAATTATAGAAAACATGATACAAACAGGCTAAATGCTTTCCCCATATAGACCAAATAATGTAGGTGACAATCATGACATAACAGTCCGTAAACGTATAGCGCAAAACACATTTCAAACATCTTCAGAGAGTTTCAGTGCAGATTAAAATGATTCATTAAAATAAATTATTACCATTTTTATCAACTTTCACCTATTAATTTGTAAGTGTCACTTACTAGAGGCCCAGCCAATCGAATGTATTTGATTGAATCGTTATTCGATTTATTTTGTCTCAAAGTGACTGATAATTTATCATTTATCATTTAGAAGTCCATCCGTAGCCTTCTCCAAGACTAGGTTATTGCAAGTCTAAAATAGGCATTTGAAAAAGGAATAGGACTATAACGAAAGTATTTAAAATGATTTGAACTCTCCACTGTTCAACAAGGCTTCGTTTCCATATGGTGACAATTCAGTTGCCAGAAACGGTCAGCATCAACTGAGATTCTTTATGAGCCTAATATTTTTTTTACAGGAATAAAACATAAAATATTCAAACCACGTAGGCTTACCTTGCTATTTTACAACCTAAAACTGCATTGTGTCCATATAATGTAGTGCGTGTGGCAATAAGTATGCCTAATTGTGGTCAATCTTATCTATTTTCCTATAAAGACAGCACAATATCCCTCTTAGGCCAATGGCTATTAGTGTATACATTTGATATTTAGCACAAACAGACTAATAAACAAATACTAGTGATTTTCAAATAATTCAAAAATGTCTGTATGCATGACTAAAAAACTATTTTATATCACTGCTGTGTTAATTTTGAAGAGTTAAATCGAAAGGCCATTATTTCGATAGTCATCAAAAAAAAAAATGTGGCGGCAGGGTAGCCTAGTGGTTAGAGCGTTGGGCTAGTAACCGAAAGGTTGCAAGTTCAAATCCCCGAGCTGACAAGGTACAAATCTGTCGTTCTGCCCCTGAACAAGGCAGTTAACCCACTGTTCCTAGGCCGTCATTGAAAATAAGAATTTGTTCTTAACTGACTTGCCTAGTTAAATAAAGGTTAAATGTAAGTCGCTCTGGATAAGATGACTTAAATGTAAATGTGCTAAATGACTTAAATGTAAATGTAAAAATGGTGTTAATACCTGTCTGAGAGAGATGTGTGTATTTGAGAGAGTTCTATCGCCTTATGGCGCGGTTTAGGCCTGAGCCAAATGTCAGCCAACAACTGGTTAATTTGTGAGAATGCAAAGGCTTGCACGTAAATCATAAACTGTTAGTGGAATATAAATATTATGCAAATGACATAGAAAATAACGAAAGGGGAAATAAAAGTGTTGTCAATGTCACATTTTTGAAAGCTGATGTTGTCAAAGTAGTCGTCTGTTGAAAGAGTGTGGACTTTTTATCCGCTAGATGGTGCTAGTCCAGCAGAAACGCTGCAGTAGATAGGCCAGAGTAAAATAAACATAAGTCGTCATACAACTCTGAATCAGCCATGGGGTAGCTTTATATGGTCATCAAAAAAGCACCAGATATTTTCATACTGACATAAAGAGAACCTGAACGCATTATTTATCATCTGGATGGTATTGGCCTACAGGCTCTATTGTTGTTGTAGTGCTTTGGTAGGCTATAGTTGTTTCTGAATTTACCAACATAACTTAGTGGGGGACATAAAAAGTGACATTATGATAACAACATTAATTCATATCCTATTTGCATTGAAATGTACTTTTACTTGCTCTTTATTGTAGCAAAAAGGCACGCTCTTTATCGACAGATAATGACGTTGAGTAGGTTTTCAGCGCTTTGAAAACGTATTTTATAAGTTTTATTTACTGATTTATTTTCACGCACCCCATACTGGTGTGATATATTAGATATGATCATCTTTCACCTGTGTCAAGAGATATGTCTTACATTTGTCTAGATGTGGGTGCAATACATGCATGATTTAGGCTAGCCTAGTGCCATAACAAAGTGAGTCCCAGTTTAGATTGTTATTGTCACATTTTTTGGTAAAATTCACTATAGAAAACAAATGACCCAAGTTCACTCAACTAAAAATGGGTATTCTTCAACGTTGCCCAACTTCATGAACGTAACTGTCTCCGAGTTGTTAAAGGGGGTTCTTTAGAATGAAACATGTAACCATAGCCTGTCATTTAAAATTGATTGGCGAGCAGGAACATTTTTAGAAATCAACACTTATATCCAATGCTCGTGCCTATACTTCTTGTGCAAAGGCAATGAAAGGAACACCACAATGGGGAAGATGTTCTGAAATATCAGTTCAGATCATGAAAAGTTCCGTTTTACAATATAATTATAAATTATATATTCTCTAGGCCTATATATTTCAAATTAATTCATCAAAAAGCATCATAAGCCTATGTTGGTGTAGTTTCAAAATATATTAGCTGGTGCTGTGCATAAAGCAATTACGCACGTGTAGCCTACATTCAGATTGTACACCTTTTAGAGATATGCTCTACACACTCTTTTTCTAGAGCCGTACCACGCAAGAAAGTTTCACACTGTTACATGCAGGCAATTACAATATATTACAGCAGATAACATGGCCGAGATAACATGGCCGAGATAACCCAAATAACGGATTTTGTACCATGCGTAAACATTACGATCTCATCAAAAAAAAGTATATAAACTCATCAAAACAGATTTATTCGATTTTCTTTCTATATTATCTCGAGCATCTTCCTTCAGTGTTATAAAGTCTGTGCATGGGAGATAGAGGCCCTTATTTTTTTTCGAGCTGCTCGCATGCTCTGAGTGACCCGTGACTGATGCAAGTTAACAGCTGACTGTTTTCCATTACAAATGGCTCGCGGATAATCTAGATAACTACCGGATCACGCAAACTACGATGCGTGGAGAGTGGGACATGAAATTCCGTCTGTAATAATTTATTTTAAAAAACGCAGATAATTTAGTTTGATGTAGGCTATAAATCATTAATTAATCTGAACCATTACTTATTTTTGGTGAAACGGAATTTCTAAAATGCCATAACTTTATACATAGGCCTACTTCTTTCAAGCATAAAATTCCATTATCATGTTAGAGCTTTTTATCACAATAAATTATTATTTAAAAGGGATTGTCCTGCATTGGCTTTGTTCTGCATGCAACCTTAGGCTGCATGCAGAAATGAAAGCTGAAATGAAAGTTTAGATTAACCATATGTGTAGCCTATACCAAGATGACCACCAAAAGAGAACCAAACTTTTTAAATCGTCCACCGTTCTTTTTCAAATACAATTGTTTGCTTTCCCCCCCTCTATTCATTTGCCTTGGTGACGTTCCTTCGCCATGTGATCAGAGCACCGTATAAAGCGCGATGGAAGATCCGCCCTCTTTAGGATTCAGGTTCGGCCTTTTTCAGGTCCTTTAAACACACTTCAAACTACCATCCGAATGGTGCGCTACTGAACAACGAAAAAATCCCTAAAACATATGAGAGTGCTTGGAAAAAGGGACATCTCTTACCGCCGGCGTGCTCCTCTCATCCCCTCATATGAGTTGTCTTGAAAGAGGGCAGAGTAGCACGGGCAGCATCTCCTCTTCCTATCCGCCGTAGCTTCTGGGAGCGCACAGCACAGTGCAGCGCTCTGCATAACCAGCCGTGAGCCATGACTCTGAGCTCCGAGATGTCGGATGCCTCCATCCTTTCGGAAGAGACCGACATCGACGTGGTCGGCGAGGGGGAGGATGGGGACAGCCAGACGCGCTCCTACGTAGACGAGGTGGCGCAGATGCACGATGATCTCCTGGCTGGCTCCCCGCCATGCCTAGACATCTCCTCGTCCCGGGATCCGTACAAACCAGCCAGTAAGAACATCCTGGTGAAGCCCCCATACTCCTACATCGCCTTAATCACCATGTCCATTCTCCAGAGCCCCAAGAAGCGGCTCACCCTCAGCGAGATCTGTGATTTCATCAGCAACCGTTTCCCGTACTACCGGGAAAAGTTCCCCGCGTGGCAGAACTCAATCCGACACAATTTGTCCCTAAACGACTGTTTCGTCAAGATACCGAGGGAACCCGGAAACCCCGGGAAGGGGAACTACTGGACCCTAGATCCGGAGTCCGCCGATATGTTCGACAACGGTAGCTTTCTGAGACGACGGAAACGCTTCAAACGACAGCAGCAGCAGGACTTGCTGCGGGAACATAACAGTTTTATCCCAGCTGCTGCGTACGGCTATGGACCTTACGGCTGCGGCTACGGTATCCAGCTGCAGTCCTACCACACACACTCTGCGCTTTTCGCGTTTCAGCAGCAGCAACAGTCCAGGCATTCACACACTGGGACCATTATCTCGGCACCGTCCTTGCCCACCGCCAGTGACTTAGCGAGGAGCAGGTTCTTACCCCAGCTCAGTCCCAGCCTGGTTTCACCCATACACACTGCAGCCAAGTCCAGCTCGCCTGTCCAGCGCTCTACCTTCTCCATAGAGAGTATAATTGGGAGTTCGCTGAGCCCTGCGCACTCTCACTGTGCTTCGCGGACTTCCACTGTTGTTCCAATGTTATCGTCTTCCCTCGCGCCACAGTCGCCCAACCAGCCGCTGAGTATGCACCCAGGAACTGTTTTACATATGGTCGAGAACTTTCCCAACATAATTCTGAACGGTACTAGTGGCTGTTAATTTCTATAAACTAACTTCAAAGTTTTCAAGAAACACAAACAAAAACGCCCCCTCTTTGAAGGTAGGATTATTTTTGTATGTTTTTTTTGTAGCACGCAGCTGAATGATGGACATTAACACTATTCGTGCCAATTCATTCTGTAAAAAGATATTAGGCTATATTTATGTTAATACAATTTTAGTGTCAATCTAATTTTCTCTCCACGAACTTTCATTGTTTATGAAGTGATTCATTTAAGTCTAGGGCGTCTCAGGATATCGACTTAATGAAAGGTTATACGTGATCACGTCTCAAACAATGTATATTGTGTCAAACACACACATGTTTTTTAGTTTGGCAAAAAAGTTTTTTTTACTGTTTTGATTTGTGCTTTGTATTTAAAAGACACAAAGATGAAGGTCGTTCATTTATATGCAGTGTGTGCTTATTTCAGTAATAAAACATTGTACATTCTTTGGCAAGTATTGTATAATCGGAGTGTGATACTTTTTACACGGTTTGTTTTTCAATGAGAATAAATATTGTTTTACAAAAAAAGACATTTGCCTGGAAAGTAATTTTTTGAGTAAGTAATAATCTCAGTCTAGAAATTAGCCAAATGAAGGCCCACAGTAGATCACGTGCAGGAAGTGTTGCTGTTTTATAAATACCTATCATTTTAATTTTTGCTAAGAATCCTATTCCCAAAATGTAAAAGACAATGTAGGCTATTACTTATTGAGTGGAACATGTAAAAATAGGACTGAACAACAGTACACATAATACTAATATCAATACTACCAGGCTACTACCTTTAGAATAATAAATTAATAGTCCTACTACAACTACTCGACTGCTGCCCTTTATAATAATAATACTTAGTACTACTACTAAATATAATATAAATACATCTAGGAATAGTTGTTACAATTACCCGTGGACATTGTTATTTGGTTCCCATATACAAAGCAACAACAGAGTGTATTCCTCTGTTACTTCTTTTCCAACTTTTACTAGTGGTTCAGCACAAATACTGAAAGAGATGAGTGCGAATCAGCTGTCAGAACATTATTATTACATTAAATAATAATTCACTTTCAGTGTAACATTGCACTTTCAGTGTACACAAACTAGAAATATTACTTTCAACAGGCCCTGGGCTGCAGGATCAACTTCACACTTATAGGCCTAAATAAGAAACGTCTATGTTCTATACTGTGTGTGTATGTGTGTGTGTGTGACTTTTAGAACATGTGCAATTCTACGATTAACATTCTGTATCAATATTTGTTCAACTTTTTCAACATTTATCTTCATGCACAAAAGCAGCCAAAGTGTAGGCCTCTTCTGAGCGGCCTATGTGTGTGAATGTAATTCCATGCTCCATGCACGGGCTGGATGATAAAACCTTGGTCCTTACAAGTCCATTTACCCTCTCATACATTTATCCTCGTAATTACTCGTGGTGGACAGGGCGGTGTCACTGGGGGTGACAAAGGCTGTATTTTGCAGGACGATGATCATCACGGATGATCACAGGCAGCTGGCTCGGACTCTTGAGTAAACACTCCTCCTCGACCGTTTCATTATCTCCTCATAGGCCTACTTGTCACAGTTGCCACGAGAGAGCGAGATGTATTGGCCAGAGAGGCTATAGCCTACTCCTTCACATCCATAGCCCACAGGCTAGGCTTTTTATAAAAAAAGCGACCAAGATCATTAAATGATAATTAGGAGACATGAGCACAACGTATTTATCATGCAATTATGCATCATTAAATATTAGGCCTAACCCGTATGTCATGGTAGAAGAAGATCCATGAGCCACTGTTCACAATTATGAGCCTATGGATAATAGTAGGATCATGATGTTTAGGTTTTGGCTATATGATCTTAATTGGGATGATGCTAAAACAAAAGACCAGCATCTCTTTACTAAATATGCCAGGCAATATTCAAAGCAGGTGTTTGTGAGGAAAGGCTGGGAAGCTGTTTTTTAGGCCGATATCCTCACAACATCAATTGTGTGGCGTGATTGGCGGGCGACAAGCGAAGAGAAAGATCTCCTCTCTCTCTCTGATGGGAGGACCACTGTTTGGAGAGTGTGATCCATCCGTGACTACAAATGCGCATCCCCGTTGCCCGGCCGCGTGTTATGGCGCCACGACTTGCTTCCCCTGACGCAGAGGAAATACGCGTAGTAGAGCTAGATCCACTCCGCGCAGCGCACTGCTCAGAGACAGTTCACTAGGCCATCGGAGGACAGCAGCATGCGTGATGATGTAACACGCAAGCCAGACAGCCAATGCAGAGCGCGAGAGAGCGTCCCTGACTGTGCCATGGCACTACACTCACACAACCCCGGGTCGCGACCTGCTTATTGGAGGTTGAGGTCACATATTTTATTGTGCTAAATTATACAAATAATTCGTAAAAAAAAGGTCAAGCAGTGGCGGAAACATAACTAATTCTTACGACTGCCATTTCACAGGCGATAAATATATGCAGGAGCCGCCCGACAGACTGAAATATATGCTTTTCATTGGCTGTAAAATGAGTCAATTTACTTTTTTTTACAGGCAAATATTGCTATGCAATGCCATACATACTCAGAGTGGGAAAATTAAAGAAATTACCCATATAGCCCTGAAATTGTTAATATAGTACATGTATACAGGTGTGTTAATATCTGCCACAACTATGATTTTATTACTTTGCAACGTAAATCTTTTCGCCCCACGGGCCACGTGCGTAATAATGATCTTGTTTGAAATAGCCATATTATATTGTAAATGTTGAGTGTTTTCATCATACACACACACACACACACACACACACACACACACACACACACACACACACACACACACACACACACACACACACACACACACACACACACACACACACACACACACACACACAATCAAATATAAGGCCTATTGTTACCATGAACTGTCCCCATAATATAATGTTTTTTAGGATACCTTTACTAATGTAGTTTATGTTTTCTTTTATAAATATGGGCGACTTAAATACACAAATATATATTCCACTTTTATTGGATTTCAGGAAATATCTCACTTTTTGTTTGTCTTTGTATGACTGAAAACATTTGGTTGGTAGGTCTACAGGTTCTGAAAATTAGAGAGAGCCTGTGCGGCCAAACCAGGCCTATAGCATAGCCTACCGTTGAACATCGTTGGATTGAGAAGTGAGACTAAATGGTGAACGAAAATTAGTTCAAGAATAGAATAGATTACAAATACCTGAAAAACACGAAAGGTCTGGAGAAAAGTCTTCACGCAATGACACTGCAGACATTAGACATATATTTTATTTTTAACTTTATTTAACCATGTAGGCCAGTTGAGAACAAGTTCTCATTTACAACTGCGACATGGCCAAGATAAAGCAAAGCAGTGAGACAAAAACAACTACACAGAGTTACACATGAACAGACGTACGGGCAAATCAACTCACCAGTGTAAAAAGTAGGCTACAACGTTCAAAAAGCCACATAGGACACAAGCCAATAAAATGCTAAAAATAAATAGGCCTACATGAATGGAATGGATACATATTTATTTATGCTGAATCCTTTGGAATATGCTACATTATTTCATCAAAATGTTGTTTTGCAATTGCCATTCTATTGGTCTTTATTAGGCGTAGCTGTGCTATGCCTAGCAGTGTTCGGGTGTCAATCTATTTTACCAAGTTGTGTGTCATGCAATAGGACTTCCTCTTTCCACCAAACCTAATATAGACCATCAGTCACTCTGCTCCCAAAAGTAGAGTGAAGTACAGCCTACAGCCTACCCACAAATAGAAAATGAGATCAAATTCATGTCTATAACGAACACGAGTTATTTTCTTGAGTGGCTTATACGCCCCACGATCTCATGAATAATTTGTTGATCTGTCTGTATGCATGTGCATGAAACCCCACTAGCGGACTTTTTCATTTTTCTTTCATCCATAAAAGTATGATGTGAATAAATACATCTGCAAGTGGATTGATTACTTGATCCATTTATGTCATATTTTATGTTTTTTTTTTTGTGGACCCCAGGAAGTGTACCCTGCTGCTTGAGCAACAGCTAATGGGGATCCTAATAAAATACAACCAGAAAATAATAGGATTCACGCTGAACTAACTCCCTTTTACCTTTATAAAACACGTCACAACCGAAAATGCTTAAAACTCAATCAATAAATCAACTTCATTTTATAGGCTAAGTCCCTTTTACAGTTTTCATAAAGTGCTTTAGAGGGGCAATCTACAGTTGCTACCCCAATTTTATTACTTTTAAATGAATGATATATCCATTGATTGTGAAAGAATATACCTTGTAAATTCCTCATGAGCCTAGTTCTAATGTCACACCCCATCAGAACCTCACAAATAACCTTCTTTTACTCTAATGTTTCTAAACATTGTAAATGTAAGCGAACACTGTATAGCTCTGTCTATGAATTTGAGAGTGGTTGCATTTCTTCAGGCACTCCCTCGGTTTTTTTTATTCGAAACAGAGGAGGGTTTCCGCTTTGTTATTGCTTCAACTGCGGATTGGCCTTTAAAGATACCCAGCCTAAAATGTATAAATTACGCTAAATTGATGTGAATAACTTGGGTAAGTGATCACAAGAGTTACCGCACACCTGCATGATCTTAATTACTTGCTTTCTACTGTTGATATGGCCGGGGTGCTTGGTTAGCTAGGACTTCTATGTCTATAGCCTGGTTGTTCTGTGTTGTTATTACACCTGCATGGCATAACTGATCAGTTTTTATTTATTGCCATGCTTCGATATAAACCCTTGTTGGCTTTCTTAGGTGATTTACCCTTTCTACAAAGTTTAGCCTATAACCAGCCATAGGCCTATTCACTTTGAAAATGTTTGACGTTAGAATCATTATATTCTCACCCCAATTTATATGAATGTTGGTTGAGTAGGCTATAGTCTATTGGAAAAAATGTTGGCCAAAGTAAAAGTAGGCTAATTTGATAACTGATCACTAGGCCTAAACTGAATTATTTTTAAATTAATCTGTCCAGTTTAATTTTCAAATTTTCTAATAAAATAAATAAATAAAATAGTATAACATAGTAAGCTACAGCAGCGATTGAGTAGAAATCTCAAAAGATGGTAAAATGTCGAGTAGGCTTTCTGTCGATTAACCGAAAGGCTATTGAATAATTAGCCTACAATTTATATTTAACAAAATCTGTGAGAGTGTGTTTGATGATAGATGTCAGGAAATGAACCTATGGGCTACAATAAAATAAGTTGAAGTCAGACAGAAAATAAGAAGGAACGTTTATAGTTATAGGCCTAGTTAGGTGACTGAGCGGTAAACACGCGCTTTTCATAAAATGTCACGGATTATGTGGGCATCAGCCTCCTTGAGCGTGACTGAAGCTCTGCAGTTAACAGTTTATCGTTGGCGGGTCACACAGGTCACGAGGAACGGGGTTACAACCAAAACACTCATAGCTCACAAAGCAACCCGAAGGTGCTGATAGTGCAACGCGTATTATCACAAACACTAGACTAGAGAATGAGAAAAGTTACTTTTCGTTAACCCTAAATTAAATTCAGGAACAAAGGCATTTATTCAAAGTGGTTATTTTAGTCATACTTCATTTAAAATAAATGTTGCTGTGAAACATGTATGCATAGCCTAAACCTCACATTTAGCCAGTCCATTGAAAACGAAAGTTCTGCATTATGGACTAATGCTGTGCAGATGAAAATACAACTAAGAGGTTTACAAAGACAAATGATTGATGAACAACCATTAGACAAAAGTCAAACTATCTAAACTTAAATCCACCTTACGGACTCAGTGTGTGTACAAGTTGTGTGCTGCATGGGCTCAGTGGTGTACACGCATTCACAGAGTATTTTACTATTTTACTATATATTCCCAATTAGAAGAGTGGTAGCCTACACATTCCAGAATGGGTGGTTGAGCTACAGTACATTAGGAAAGTATTTAGACACCTTCACTTTTTCCACGTTTGGTTACATTACAGACTTACTCTAAAATGTATTACATATTTTTTCCCCCCTCATAAATCTACAGATAATGACAAAGTGAAAACAGTTTTTTTTACATTTTTGCAAATGTATTAAATTTAAAAAACAGAAAAACCTTATTCACATAAGTATTCAGACCCTTTGCTATGAAACTCGAAATTGAGCTCAGGTGCATCCTGTTTCCATTGAGCATCCTTGAGATGTTTCTACAACTTGATTAGAGTCCACCTGTGGTAAATTCAATTGATTGGACATGATTTGGAAAGGCACACACCTGTCTATATAAGGTCCCACATTTGACAGTGCATGTCAGAGCAAAAACCGAGTCATTAGGTCGAAAACTTGTTTGTAGAGCTCCTAGACAGGATTGTGTTGTAGCACAGATCAGGGGAAGGGTACCAAAACATTTCTACAGCATTGAAGGTTCCCAAGAACACAGTGGCCTCCATCATTCTTAAATGGAAGAAGTTTGGAACCAACAAGACTCTTCCTAGAGCTGGCCGCCACGCCAAACTGAGCAATCGGGGGAGAAGGGCCTTACGGAGGTGACCAAGAACCCGATGGTCACTCTGACAGATGTCCAGAGTTCCTCTTTGGAGATGGGAGAACCTTCCAGAAGGACAGTCATCTCTGCAGCACTCCACCAATCAGGCCTTTATGGTATAGTATCCTGATGGAAACCACTCCTCAGTAAAGGGCACATGACATCCCGCTTGGAACTTGCCAAAAGGCACCTAAAGGACTCTCAGACCATGAGAAACAAGATTCTCTTGTCTGATGAAACCAAGATTTAACTCTTTGGCCTGAATGCCAAGCGTCACATCTGGAGGAAACCAGGCACCACTCATCACCTGGCCAATACCATCCCTACGGTGAAGCATGGTGGTGGTAGCCTCATGCTCGGGGGATGTCTTACAGCGGCAGGGACTGGGTGACTAGTCAGGATCGAGGGAAAGATGAACGGAGCAAAGTACAGAGATCCTTGATGAAAAGCTGCTCCACAGCGCTCAGGACCTCAGACAGGGGCGAAGGTTCACCTTCCAACAGGAGAAAGACCCTAAGCACACAGCCAAGACAACGCAGGAGTGGCTTCGGGACGAGTCTCTGAATGTCCTTGAATGGCCCAGCCAGAGCTCGGACTTGAACCCGATCGAGCATCTCTGGAGAGACCTGAAAATAGCTGTGCAGCGACGCTCCCCATTCAACCTAACAGAGCTTGAGAGGAACTGCAGAGAAGAATGGGAGAAACTCCCCAAATACAGGTGTGCCAAGACTCGAGGCAGTAATCGCTGCCAAAGGGGCTTCAACAAAGTACTGAGTAAAGGGTCTGAGTATTTATGTAAATGTGATATTTCCTTTGAACCTGTTTTTGGGGGTATTGTGTGTAGATTGATGAGAAAAACAACAACAATTGAATCAATTTTAGAATAAGGCTGTAACGTAACAAAATCTGTAAAAAGTGAAGGGGTCTGAATACTTTCTGAATTCACTGTGTATGGAACATTTGGGGCCTAGGGGCTCACCCTCAGATCCTTAGTCTCCTGGTGTCTCGGACTCTGGCCTCATCTTTGCACGTCTACTACCATCACTTAAACCACAAAGATAACACAGTCTCAATAACTTTGACTCCAACATTGTATGGTAATATAGCACTATACTGGATGTGATAAAAGCAATGTTATGGTTTTTTATTGCCAATGCAAGTGCTTAGCTCATGGTATTTCAGTTGAATGTTTAGAATTATATTTCCAAATTTGTCCTTGTGTGTATGGAGAGACAATATAGTTTAAACCTGTTTTGAAAAGTTTGTATTTTATTGTAAATGACATTTGTTGCTCCAAATTCTTGACTTGTATAGTAACTTAGTTTATTGAGACATAAACCTTGAATGTCATTTTCACAGCTACATTTGCTATAATGTACACCGATACCACAGTAACTACATCCATAATCTATAAAGAATTCACAACAGATCCATAAACAACAAGTAGACATGACGTCAAAGTGTATTTTCCATCCACAGTTCCATAGATGCATTGTAAAATACGTTGTAAACTTTTAGTGGTGCTCTGCAGTGTATAACTATTACATCATTTATATCTAGTGCTCACGGGTGTGTTATGTATGCTTTACGTAGATGTAAATCTCTACCATGTAAACAATAGGAAAAATGAATATTTGGAGTCAGTGTATAAGCTTTTCTCTTTCCATCCTCCCTCCGCATAGAATTAATCAATCATTTGTGAATTATAGCTTTTAAGAGAAAGTTCTTGGTTGGTCTGACACTTGAGCTGGAAAAAAAAATCTTATTTTATGTACATGGTTTGAATCAATGGTTTCTATTACTTTCCATACTTCTAATTTCCATGGTTTCTAACTCTCTCTCCCTAATACTAAAAAGCACAAAATCTCATCAGTCCCTACTGCAACAGTCAAGAAACATTCCTCGACAAATATTGAACTATAAAACACATGTTCTTCACAGATGTACACTTCTGTCACATTCATACAGGTGTCCAAAGATTATTTTTACACTAAAACTCAAATTCAAAACCATCCTCTAGAGTCCCTCCAACGACCAGAATCAAAACCTCCCTGAGTGAGGCAAAAAATATCAAAATAAGTTGTTGCTCAGTGTTGATTGGAATGGAACATCATCTGAAAGTATGTTGGCTCTTCTCAGTGCATCGCAATTCCTGTTATAATGAGTCTAATTAGAGAAACATGTAGAGATGTGTACTCTGTTTAACATGATTTGTTGCGTTGTGTTTTTTCGTTGGAGTGAAGAAAAAGCATTCTGTGTGTGTGTGTGTGTGTGTGTGTGTGTGTGTGTGTGTGTGTGTGTGTGTGTGTGTGTGTGTGTGCATACATGCCTCCGTGCGTGTGTGTACAAAATCTAAAATACACAGGGAAAAGAGAGGAGAGAAGGGGGAGGCAAAGAGAGAAAGGAGAAAAAGCTGAAAAAGAGAGAGAGGGAGTGAGAAAGAGAGAAACGAGAGGAGTAAAAGGAGGGAATACCTCCCAGGGAGACGTAGAATCCCCCCATCTGCTATTCAGCGTATAGAACACTCCCTACCCTTATCCCCTCTCTCAAAAAGGAGCTCCGCTTTCCGCCCCATTAAAACGTTTAGAAAAAAATGCCACCCCTGAATACTAGTCTAATTAGAGTACCCAGAGCTACAAGGTCCCAGCTACACAAGAGGAGGCTGAGGCTCTGCGATGGATTCTTCCATTTCCCTTTTGTGGAACCCATCTTTTTTGGCGTTCTTTTTTGCTCTTTGTTCTTTCACGTTCCGACTCTCTTTCTCTGTATTCTCTCTATTCATTGTGTGTATAGAGAGCAGGAATGAGGAATCCTGCTACAACTGAACAGACCTTTCATCCTAGAGGTAACGTTACTTTTGATCTGGGAGACAGGTCCAGATGGACTATGAAAATATGAATGGTGTCGGTCTCCATGAGGCTACCCAGGATACCATCACTGGCCTTTTGGGGGGTCAGTGAAGAGTAAGGTGTTTATTTTGAGAAGTATGAATAGAATGGAATGACTACAAAAACAAGGAATTGTGATATAGTTGCTTTTCTTCTCCCAGGACCCTCTCTGGTGTGATCTGAGTCATGGGTTGAGTTCCTGCTTAACCAAATTGCAGACGTGTGGATAGGTGTAACCACTTCTAACCACATCATATGATATAGCAATCTGACGCACCGGCTTGCGTCCCAAAATGGCACCCTATTCCCTTTGGGCCTGGGTCAAAATTAGTGCACTTACATAGGGAATAGGGCGCCAATTGGGTCTCAGTCTGAATGCTTTGTTATGTAGAGGCAGACTGCTTTGAGTAACACATTATAAGCTCTATTCAATGGCTGGCTTAATAAACTTATTCACACACCTTAATACACTATACACAGGGTTGGCCTTTATTGATAATAACCCAAAACTGTTGATTAAAGAATATTTTAATCCTAAAAACAAATCTCCCTAGATTTCACATAATGGAGAGATATCATGGAGAGAGAGATAGAGATAGAGGGAGGGAGAGAGAGAAGAAAAGATGTTCAGTTATATCAACAACTCGTTGAGAGAGGGTGAGAGAGAATAGGGGAAGCTGAGAGAGAGAGAGGGAGAAAGAGAGGAGAGAGATAGAGAGAAAGAGAGAAAGAAAGAGAGAGATGTAGTGTTTGATGAAAGGATGAAAGGTTGTGGCAGTCTGGCACGCGGCCTGGTTCTGTTTCTGGTTCCTCCAGACAGGCCCTGGTCTAGGGAATAGGGTGCTATTTTGGACACAGACACCTTACTGGGCACACATTGGTTGAATCAACGTTGTTTCCACATCATTTCAAGGAAATAACGTTGCACAAACTGTGCCCAGTAGGACGGCCTTCACTGACTCCCCACGTAATCCACGCCACCACCTCCATCGCATCCATCATTTATTTTGATGAAGAGTTTGAGTTTGGGAGTTGGGGTTATTATTCCTACATTTTGGCTGTCTCACCTCGAGATGAACTTGTTCAATCTGAGATTCCGCTGCAGAATTATGTCTCTGCCTCTCACCGACCGGCCGACCACGCTTTCTTTCCTTTACTCTCCTTTTCTTTTTCTTTCCCCCCCTCTCCGTGCTTGTTTGCCTTGGCATGCTCCGTGCCCGTACAAACAACCCAGAGCCCATAGCCCTATCCATCAGGCTTGTGCAGAATGTGATGATAAAATAACAGGCGGGCTGAAACAAACCATTTGTTACAACTCACAGATTTATTATTCTGTCCACTTGAAACGAAGCACAGAGGTTAGCGAGGCATCTCCTACTTAAGCTACAACAATAAATATAACAAAAATGTGTTGCCGCCATTTACGCGGTTCGGGCCCTGGCCACATGGAAAGTTCCGGAAAGTCTTGGGTCTTGTGTCCTAACTCTCGGTCACCATAAAGAGTCTTGAACTGATGCCAACCGCCAGCAGCTACAGCTAGCAGCGAACAGCTTTCCCTGGCGGTTTGCATCCAACACATCATTTAGCATCCCGCGTTCTCCCCAGCGTTCACACCCATTCAGGGGGGTTCTGGCAGAACGTGTAGCCGCTGTAGCTGGTGGACTGGAGCGGCTGGCTACCAGTCTGGGACCTGGTTAGTTACATGCAACAACGCCACTGGGTTGTAAACACTTCATCAACCTCAAGCAGCCCGTTCATCATAGTGACACCTGCAGGTAATGCACACTGCCCAGTTACAGCCCAGCTCCTTTCAACCCCAGACCCTAGTTCTACTATCCAGTACCCAAACACTGTCCAATATTAACGGAGGACTGCCAGAGATCGGACCAAACCCATTTAAACATAAAGCTAAGATAACATATGCATCCATATAAATACACTTATGTCAAAGATCAAATATCATTTAATTTCATGATATGGTATCAGGTTCATGTACTATACCATACATTAAATATATATTTACTGAATCAACACATCTTCATGGGAAAAGATATAGGCTCACATAAATATGTTGTTTGGGAATAATATGTGTGTGTGTGTGTGTGTGTGTGTGTGTGTGTCTTTTCCCTCTCTCACCATGGCGACGCCCCTGTCACTCAAAAAGCAACAACAACAAAAAACATCAACACTGGAAGCCACCCATGAAGACACTCTCCCCTCTCTCTTAATGTTTCCCCCTAACTAGCTTTGGTAGCACTTCATTTATAATGGTTTAGTAACTAGTTTATTCATAATTTATGAATCATTACTCAATTCATAAGATGTTTAATATAGGTCTAGTTAAGTCTTTTTGCATGGCCTCATCTAAAGTCTGGGCTATTTATATTTTATAAATACTTTAGAAATGGTGTGAGTGACCAGTGTAATTTCTCACAGCAAGATGGACATGCCATTGGGAGACATTCCAGCAGAAGATGATGCTCCTTGTGGTCTCAAAGCAACCTAGAACATATTGGTAAAAGAATAAGCACACAACGCAGGATGTTAAAGAAAATATATTTGATATTTCACAAACTGGAACTCCCAGTTTCTAACACGTATGAACCCAGAACTTAATAACGCAGCTGGAGATTTTGGTTCTGGGATAAACGAGATTCAACTGCTCTAAAGAGTGACTGCAATCTACACTTTAAAAGTTCATGTTAGCATTTTCGGACTAAAACTTTATTTTACTCAGCATAAAGTGTTGGAAGTTACACCACACTATTACAATAGTGTGACTGTTTTTGAATAAAATTTTAAATATACTGTATTTTCTTAAACATACTCTGTATTGCGTGCTTATTGTTTAACCATTGCAATGTTCTGGTACTGCTGGAATGTCTACCAGTGGCACGTCCATCATTTTTTAGAAATTGCAATAGTCACTCAAAACGTATAAAAAGCCCACACTTTAGATTAGGATACTCAAAAATACTTCACTAATGATTAGTCAATTGTTTATAAGGACCTATATTAAATAACTTATTATATTATCTTATGAATCGTTATTAAATACTTTAAAAGTTGTTTATGAATGTGTGAATAACTGGGTGGCAAAAATTTACAAATGCGGGAGAATAAATGATGAATAAACTATTTACTAATCCATTATAAATGCTTTATTACGTGGAGTTATTATAAAGTGATAGCTTTCACTCCCTCTGTCTCACTCTATCCCTGATTCCCACTCTCCACTCTCTCTCTCTTCCCTCCCTAATTTCTCACTATCTCTCTTTCTCCCTCGTTCCCTGCCTTCCTGTCTCTCTCCGTCTCTTTCTCTGTCTCTCTCTCTCTCTCTCTCTCTTTCGCTGTCTCTCTTTCTGTCCCTCATCTATCACTGTCTCTCTTTCTCTCTCGCTGTCTCTCTTTCTCTCGCTCTCAGCCTCTTTGAGCCACAAAGTGTCTGCTGCAGATGCCCAGAGCCTCTAAAAGGACTAGCGAGACACCAGAGCTAAGCGTTTAAGTGGGTAGATGCTGCTGCATACATCCCCGCCTCTATGTGTGTGTGTGTGTGTGTGTGTGTGTGCGTATATGTGTGTGTGTATATGTGTGTGTGTGTGTGTGTCTTCCCAGCTTGTTCCTAGTCTCCTGGAGGCATGCCCAAAACTCTCCCGACCCGGGGATCAGCATTTGAGAGACGTGGTGTTCTCATAGCGGTAGATCGACACCACAATTAGATCCAGAGGCTTTGTGATACACACAAGACCCCTGTCCCAGGGCCCACCCCTCTGCCAAAAAGTGAGCCACATCAGAGGCAGCACCACGACCTTCTGTAACACATTAGAAGGGCTTGGGGCTTTGATATTCTGCAAGATACTGATCTTAGACCGTAGGTTATGTATGGGGTTTTCGAGGTGGGAATCCCTCAGAAGTATGTGTGGTTCAATGTTACGCCGGTTGATGATGTATGACGGGCTAAAAGCTGCTATGTGAACTGGGTGACATGCTTTAAAGCCCTGTAAAAGAACTTCTTGATCTACAATAAAGATTACCCCAAAATCTGACAGTTCTTTGCACTGTGAAAGAATAGGCATTCTTAGTGATAATCTCATTTCAGAGAGGCTATTTATTTCATTGATCCATTTTCTTAAATGATTGTAACACCAGTTATTTAAGCTGTGTGTGTGTGTGTGTGTGTGTGTGTGTGTGTGTGTGTGTGTGTGTGTGTGTGTGTGTGTGTGTGTGTGTGTGTGTGTGTGTGTGTGTGTGTGTGTGTGTGTGCACATGCTTTTGATGTCTCTTAGATTGACAGATCCAATAAGCCCTGAAATAGAGCAAGCAAACATTGATGACAAGTTAGTGTAGTTTTGCTGTATTTCATTCCACAAATCATGGGCTTAAAAAAAATGTATGGCACTTTTGTTTAGTCCTTTCAATTTTTCATTAGTTAATTCATTAATTCATTAACTAATTCAATCATGTGCTTACCATATGTTGAGTAAGTTGCTGTAACTTCTGTAAAAGCTCAAATTCAGTCGCCAGCACTTCTGTGGTAATATGAAGATTGACTCAAATCAAGGAAGTTCTCTTTCCTTCTCGCCATCTGCCTCTCCCTCCCTCTGTCTACCCGTTCTTCCACCACTCTCTCTTCCCCTCCTGATATAATCCCCAAAAAGAATCCCCAAAAATCATATACCTAGTGTGCAACATCAACATTGACTCTCTCAAAGGTCAGAAAGAATACCTTAAAACAACATAGTGTTTCCTATAGAAGGAGGCAGGCTGAAAGCCCCCTTTTATGTGGGAGCAGAACACAGACAGACACACACACACAAACACGCACAGCTCATCTCTCGTTCCGACAGAGATTTTCACAAAGCCCAGGCAGAAAGCGTTTAACCAGAGAAGTCTCAACAAAGTGGAAAAAGATGCTGTTTGATTTGATACTTCCTCGGTGGTAGGAACTTCCTGTTCCCCGTCACAACTGTTTCTGGAACCCCCGTGAGAGTGGGGGGGGGGGGGGGGGGGGGGGGGGGGGGGGGGGGGGGCGGTGGGGGGGGGGGAGTGTAAGGAGGGTCCCTGTGCTTCGGGGAGGTCAGGGCAGCATATATTGAGCGGATCCCTGTTGGAGATGTGAGGTTGTTTCATGGTCCCATGGTGGTGGTAACTGGATATATCAGGCACATGTAACACATGCAGGGCACACTGGGCTGTAGCTAGTGAGCTGCTGGGGTTCCAGTGTGTGTCACAGGAGGCTGGTGGCACCTTAATTGGGGAGGATGAGCTCATGGTAATGGCTGGAGTGGAATGGTATCAAATACATAAACACATGGTTTCCATGTGTTTGACGCCATTCCATTTACTCTGTTCCAGACATTATTATGAGCTGTCCTCCCCTCAGCAGCTTCCTGTGGTGTGTGTGTGTGTGTGTGTGTGTGTGTGTGGTGTGTGTGTGTGTGTGAGTTCTGCTCTGTGTTACGGAGTCAAAAAGCTGCACTGAGCACTCACACTCGACTGATGCAGAAAGCGAGTGGTGAAGGGGTAACGGTCCCACCTCAAGTTTGTACCAATGCTGCCATCATGATCAGAACCCTATTCCACTCATTCCCATTGAATCGTTGATGAATCTGGTTGATTTTCATAATTGTGTTTCTGCTCCTAGCTTTTAGTGATTCACTTAACAGGTTTCATTCTGCCCCTCTTCTGCACAGCCAGGCTAATTGGTAATTCAGCCACTATCCACACTATTACAAGTGGATTACCGATCTTCATCCTCAAAGTGCTTGTCTTATGAGTATTGTTTTTACTCTATGTTGATGATGCTCTGAATTGTAAGCTCCTTCCCCCCCTCTTTTTTTACATGAGTACAATGTGCTTTAACTCAAACCTCTTCCTATTAGGAATAAAATGGCATAACAACACTGCATGGTGGGATGTGAAAATGATTTTGAATGTATGAATTTAACTGAACCTTTTCCGATCCATTTGATTAGTCAATTTGAGATCTGTTGTTTGAAGAGAGAGAAGAAGCCTGGTCCAGACCTGGTCTGTATTAGAGAGATGAAAGAGAAACTTCTTTAAAGAGGCTGTAGGGTCAGAGGTCATCTCCCATCATCCTCTCTGTCCAATGTTTGGTCAGGTGTTTACCCATAGTCCTCAGGGGAACATACTGTACTGTCTGTCTGCTGAGTCTCTTTCTGTTTGTTTTCTAATGATTTAACAGTAAACTTCTGAGAGTTGGGCACACACATTTTTTATTCTTCTAAATCGTACCAGAAAGAGGTTCTTTGGCTTGTAACCATAGCGGGACCCTTTTTGAGGCTATATATAACCTTTTTTTGAACATTCAATAAAGAACCATGCTCATCAGGTTCTAAATGGAGCCTGTATGGTACTTTAAAGAACCCTTTCCTAATGTCCTATAAATAACTATTAAAAAAGGTTCCGCTATGGTTACAACCCTATTTGGGGGTACAATGCTTCCGGAATGTATTCAGACCCCTTGACCTCTTCCACATTTTGTTACGTTACAGCCTTATTCTAAAATGTATTAAATTGTTTCCCCCCCTAATCAGTCTACACACAATACCCCACAATGACAAAGCAAAAACAGTTTTTTTGAAATAGTTGCAAATTTATTATAAGTAAGAAACGGAAATATCACATTTACATAAGTATTCAAACCAATTACTTAGTACTGTGTTGAAGCACCTTTGACAGCGATTACAGCCTTGAGTCTTCTTGGGTATGACACTACAAGCTTGGCACACCTGTATTTGGGGAGTTTCTCCCATTCTTCTCTGCAGATCCTCTGTCAGGTTGGATTTCGAGTGTCGCTGCACAGCTATTTTCAGGTCTCTCCAGAGATGTTCGATTGGGTTCAAGTCCGGGCTCTGGCTGGGCGACTCTAGGACATTCAGAAACTTGTCCCGAAGCCACTCCTGCGTTGTTTTGGCTGTGTGCTTAGGGTCATTATCGTGTTGGAAGGTGAACCTTCGCCCCAGTCTGAGGTCCTGAGCGCTCTGGAGCAGTTTTTGTTTTATCAAGAATTTCTCACTTTGCTCCATTCATCTTTCCCCTCGATCCTGACTAGTCTCCCAGTCCCTGCTGCAGAAAAACATCCCCACAGCATGATGCTACCACCACCATGCTTCACCGTAGAGATGGTGAATGGTTCCTCCAGACGTGACGCTTGACATTCAGGCCAAAGAGTTCAATCTTGGTTTCATCAGACCAGAGAATCTTGTTTCTCATGGTCTGAGAGTCCTTTAGGTGCCTTTTAGCAAACTCCAAGTGGGCTGTCATGTGCCCTTTACTGAGGAGTGGCTTCCATCTGGCAAATCTACCATAAAGGCCTGATTGGCGGAGTGCTGCAGAGATGGTTGTTCTTCTGGAAGGTGCTCCCATCTGCACAGATAAACTCTGGAGCTCTGTCAAAGTGACCATGGGATTTTTGGTCACCTCCCTGACCAAGGCCCTTCTCCCCCGATTGCTTAGTTTGGCCAGGAGGCCATCTCTAGGAAGAGTCTTGGTGGTTCCAACTTCTTCCATTTAAGAATGATGGGGGTCACTGTGTTCTTAGGGACCTTCAAAAGCTGCAGAAATGTTTTGGTACCCTTCCCCATTTCTGTGCCTCGACGCAATCCTGTCTCTGAGCTCTACGGACAACTCCTTCGACCTTATGGCTCGGTTTTTGCTCTGACATGCACTGTCAACTGTAGGACCTTGTATAGACAGGTGTGTGCCTTTCCAAATCATGCCCAATCAATTGAATGTACCACAGGTGGACTCCAATCAAGTTGTAGAAACATCTCAAGGATGATCAATAGAAACAGGATGCACCTGAGCTCAATGTCGAGTCTCATAACGAAGGGTTCCGAATACTAATGTGAAAAAGGTATTTCTGTTTTTTATTTTAAATAAATGTGCAATAATGTCAAAAAAAATCAGTTTTCACTTTGTCATTATTGGGTATTGTGTGTAGATTGAGGAGGAAAAATAATAATGTAATCCATTTCAGAATAAGGCTGTAACGTAACAACATGTGCAAAGAGGGATGGCGTCCGAATGTACTTGATATTTAACCATTTTCGATGGTTCTTTATACAACCTTCATGGAACCTTTCTCAATCTGAAAGGTTCTTTGTAGATAGATCCCTTTGAAGAACCACACAGGGTTTTTAATTCTGGTCAGCCGTATTATGCTGTTAAAAGGTGTTCTTGTTGTGTTAACTGATGAGCTGAATCAAGTAAGCTACCTCTCGAACAGCTGGGGGTCCCTGAGGAAACAATTGAGAACCACTGACTGAGTCAACAGTTCTCAATCGACACAAGGCCATATACGTTAGTCGCTGGACATAGTAATATATAGTGTATAATGGCATGACAAAACACAATAGCTAAACTGGAATGGCACTTTCACGGTTGCACAAAAAGAGCTGTGCGCAGACCATGCCCGAAAATACACTACATGACCAAATGCTCGTCGAACATCTCATGCCAAAATCATGGGCATTAATATGTAGTTGGTTCCCCCTTTGCTGCTATAACAGCCTCCACTCTTCTGGGAAGGCTTTCTACTAGATGTTGGAACATTGCTGCAGGGACTTGCTTCCATTCAGCCACAATAGCATTTGTGTGGTCGGGCACTGATGTTGGGCCATTAGGTCTGGCTCACAGTCGGCGTTCCAATTGATCCCAAAGGTGTTCGAATCGGGTTTAGGTCAGGGCTCTGTGCAGGCCAGTAAATTCTTCCACACCAATCTCGACAAACCATTTCTGTATGGACCTAGCTTTGTTCATGGGTCATTGTCATGCTGAAACAGGAAAGGGCCTTCCCCAAACTGTTGCCACAAAGTTGGAAGCACAGAATCATCTAGAATATCGTTGTATGCTGTAACGTTAAGAATTCCCTTCACTGGAACTAAAGGGCCCGAACCATGAAAAACAGCCCCAGACCATTATTCCTCCTCCACCAAACTTTACAGATGTCACTATGCATTCGGGCAGGTAGAATTCTCCTGGCATCAGTCAAACCCAGATTCATCCGTCGGACTGCCAGATGGTGATGCTTGATTCATCATTCCAGAGAATGTGTTTCCACTGCTCCAGAGTCCAAAGGTGACGAGCTTTACACCACTCCAGCCGAGGCTTGGCATCGAGCACAGTGACCTTAGGCTTGTGTGCGGCTGCTCAGCCATGGAAACCCATTTCATGAAGCTCCCAACGAACAGTTCTTGTGCTGACGTTGCTTCCAGAGGTAGTTTGGAACTCGGTAGTGAGTGTTGCAACCGAGGACAGACCATTTTTATATGCGACAGGCTTCAGCACTCGGCTGTCCCGTTCTGTAAGCTTGTATGGCCTACCACATCGCAGCTGAGACGTTGTTGCTCCTAGATGTTTCCACTTCACAATAACAGCACTTACAGTTGACCGGTGCAGCTCTAGCAGGGCACAATTTTGACAAACTGACTTGTTGGAAAGGTGGCATCTAATGACGGTGAAAGTCACCGAGCTCTTCAGTATGGCCATTCTACTGCCAATGTGTGTTTATGGAGATTGCATGGCCGTGCGCTCAATTTTATACACCTGTTAGCAACGGGTGCGGCTGAAATAGCTGAATCAACTAATTTGAAGGGGTGTCCATATACTTTTGTAAATATAGTGTATTTTAACTAGCCGCCTCCCCTACATTTGAATTATCACTCAAATAGTAAACAACCCTTTTGTGAACTGTAAAGAACCATTGAAGAGCTCAAAGGGTTATTTGCGTCACTATGGTTCCTCATAGAACAACCACCCTTCCCTAAGAACCCTTGAGGAACTCTCATTTTCAAATTCATCTAGAGACTAGGATAATATTTGGTTTCTGTATTTGACAGGTTTTGCTAAACATACGCTGTGCTTCTCCTAATTGTGGCCCACAGTATCCGAAGCCTAAGACAACATTCCCTACATTTGTTTTAACTTTGTGTTTGTTGGTTTAGCCAGGGAATCAGTTAGCCTCTCCATACTCAACAAAGTCTCGGGGTGGACGATTGTAACGGACTTTTCCTACAGATTCATGTACTCTAATTCATGCTGCCAAGTTAAACAAGGAAGAATAATACATTTGGAAACTTTCAACAAATCTCTACAGGAATTAAATTATGAGTTTATTTTTCAATAAAAAATGGATTTGATTAACTGAGCTGAGGTATATTTTTAACAGATATACTTTAGATGACTACAGTGCATTCGGAAAGTATTCAGACCCCTTCCCCTTTTCCACATTTTGTTACGTTACAGCCTTATTATAAAATGGATGAAAACAATTATATTCTCATCAATCTACACACAATACCCCATAATGACAAAGTGAAATGGAGCTCAGGTGCATCCTGTTTCCATTGATAATCCTTGAGATGTTTCAACAACTTAATTGGAGTCCACCTGTGGTAAATTCAATTGGTTGGACATGATTTGGAAAGGCACACACCTGTGTATATAAGGTCCCACGGTTGACAGTGCATGTCAGAGCAAAAACCAAGCCATGAGGTCGAAGGAATTGTGCGTAGAGCGCCTAGGCAGGATTGTGTTGACGCACAGATCTGGAGAAGGGTACCAAAAAATGTCTGCAGCATTGAAGGTCCCCAAGAACACAGTTACATCCATCATTCTTCACCCTTGTGTGGTGTTTGGGTCTGTGGGACCCATTTTCAATGTTTACTAAAAGAAAAATGATACTATTCATTATTTTTTCAACCTGAGACTCATTGACCTTACATGTTCTTCACAGAAAATAAGCTAAAAGAACACAGTTTCATTGAGTCCACACTGTGCACCCCCCCAATACATTTATATTACATCTGTGGTGTTCGGATCCACTGGACCCGAGGGTAATAAAAGTGTGGAAAAGTGTGTGTGTAGGTGAAAACAAGTAAAAATGAAACAAAAAGGTTTGCTGTGTGCCTTCACTCTGTCTTCCTTCTCCCTAGGCCTGCTGTTTCAACATAGCACAAAGAACCTGTCTGTCTCCCTGTCTCCCGCTTTTCTCGCACTCTTTACCCTTTGTAGTGCGTGAAACTACACAATGTCTTGCGGGAACTTGCACAATGTTATTACAATACATTATTTTGATACATTGTAAGAAATTCAGTATTTTCCCACATTCTACCCCAGCCAGATGCAAATTGGGGGAGGGACACAACAAATAAATTGCTTTGCATGTGTGGCTCCTTACCACAATCAATCGGTATGGCAAAAATAACCTCTTCTGAGAGGGCCTTAGAAGTAATTTTTGCAGCGCGAAAAGCTAGTATGGAAGGAGCGTCTTCCACTTCGGAAGATGAAGAATTTTCGGTATATGAGGATCATGTCTCTGTCAATTTGTCTAACAGTCAGTTGGAAGAAGAGAATGAGATTGACCCTCAGCCAGCCCCAGGACCAGCCCGTCAGCTGCCACCCCCAGGACCCGTCAGCAACCAGCTCATCAGCAGCCTGTTGGAGGAGAAATATGGATGTAAAAAAAAAATATATATATTTTTTTTGAAGTCTTCTTGCCCAAGGAATGAGCCACCCCGCATTGCTGCCAATGTGATAAGGATGCAACCAGGGCCGACACGGATGGTGGTTATTCAAGTGCAGGACATTAAGTCTTCTTTTGAACTGTCCATCACAGACACCATCCAGATAATCATTCTGGACTGCACAAATTTGGAGGGAAGGCGTGTTTTTGGAGAGAGATGGAAGGAGATGGACCAAATTCATTTACATGCATACTTTGGGGTTCTAATCCTTGCTGGTGTTTTCAGAATCCACAGAATCCCCGTGGGATGCAGAAACGGGCAGATAACTTTTCCGTGCAACAATGTCTCTGGAAAACTTCCACATTATTTCCAGGATTATCTGCTTCGATAACAGAGACACCAGACCAGCTCGGCGGCAGAGAGACAAGCTAGCTGCAATCAGGTCAGTGTGGGACAAGTGGGTGGACCTCCTTCCCCTGTTTAACTACCCTGGGCCCAACATTACTGTTGATGAGCAGCTTATGCCATTTAGGGGCCGTTACCCCTTCAGTACAGTGCATACCGTCTAAACCCACAAAATATGGAATCAAGATCCGGGCTGCCTGTGATGCTGCTTCATCATATGCGTGGAACTTGCAAATGTATATGGGGAAGCCCCTGAGAATAACCAAGGGATGTGGGTTGTCCTGGACGTGACACAGGGACTTCATGGCCACAACATCACATGCAATAACTTTTTTACTTTGCACAAGCTGGGACAGGAGCTCCTCAAGAGGAAGCTGACGATGGTAGGAACAGTACAAAAAAAACAAGCCAGAGCTCCCACCTCAGCTGTTGAATATACGGAACCGGCCAATCAATTCCCTCTAAGCTTGTGTTCACGGCCGACACATCCCTAGGGTCCTACGTGACCAAGAAAGGTAAAAATGAGTACGCTTCATAGGGATGGGAGAATCTGTGGCCAAGAACATCTAAAACCAGAAATTATAATGGATGACAATGACACAAAAGAAGAGTGGACAATTTAGACAAGCTGGTGACTGGCTACAGTTGCAAAAAAAGAACCCTACGCTGGCCGCTTGTGATATTCTTCAACATCTTGGACATCTTGGCATACAACGCGTTTGTCATCTGGATGGCGTTGAACCCAGATTGGATCAGAGGGAAGCTCCAGAGGAGACGGCTCTTTCTCGAGGAGCTTGGCAAGGCATTGGTTAGAACTAAAATCCAGAGGAACAAACATATTCCAAAGATCTCAGCTTCTGCAGCCATCGTGAAGATGATTCAGGAGGAGGATGCTGGTGCCCCATCCGCCCATCCGCCCGACCCACAGAACCAACAACTCCAATACCGGAAGTAAATGTGAGTGATGTTGTTGCATGTGTGTATGTCTGACTCTCCTACCGTGGCCTGCTGTAACTATATATGTGAGTGAGATGTTAGTACAATTCCTGAACTAAGTGTTTTCATCATTCTAGATTGCAGCCGGTAGCAACAAGAAGAAGCCCTGCGATGTTTGCGGACACAAGAAGGACAGGAAGACACAGTACACATGCATCAAGTGCAAGAAATACATTTGCAACACATACACAGTAAAAATCTGTCCCTCATGTGGTGTGTAGACCTGCCTTCATTTGTGTTCAATGGGGCTCATTTATCATTTCCATAAAATATCTGTATGTAAAATTTGTCGTTCCACTTTGTTCAGTTCACAGCAATAAACATCAATAGTGATGAAAACCTTGTTTCATTTATATTTTTTCAAGATTAACATGATTTATTCCGCCCATGTCTTGATTATAATTGATTTTTCTTTGCAAAAATCACATTTGATCAAAAAAACAAATGTGATCTCTCTCTCTCCCCCTCCCGCTCTCCCCCACTTCATCTCTCTCTCTCTTTCCCTCTCATCTCTCTCTCCCACTTCATCTCTCTTCCTCTCCCTCTCTTCCCCACTGCATCTCTCTCTCTCTCTTTCCCTCTCTTCCCCTTCATCTCTCTCTCCCTCCCTCTCCTCCCCCACTTCATCTCTCTTCCTCTTCCCCACTGCATCTCTCTCTCTCTTTCCCTCTCTCCCCCTCCCTCTCCTCCCCCACTTCATCTCTCTCTCTCTTTCCCTCTCTTCCCCTTCATCTAGCAGAGGTAAATGGCAAATATTAACCATGTATGATGTCTATATAGCTTGTAATTGATATGAGTCAACATCTAAGTATTAAGTATTTTTACGTAAATTATTATGGCTGTATTGATTTAAAACCCCCAAAATGTTCTGGGTCCATCAGACATTGGGTGAATAACAAAAACATGAACAACACACAAGGGTTAAATGGAAGAAGTTTGGAACCACCAACACTCTTCCTAGAGATAGCCGCCCGGCCAAACTGAGCAATCGGGGGAAAGGGCCTTGGTCAGGGAGTATACCAAAAACCCGATGGTCACTCTGAGAGAGCTCCAGCGTTCCTCTGTGGAGATGGGAGAAACTTCCAGAAGGACAAGCATCTCTGCAGCGCTCCACCAATCAGGCCTTTGTGGTAGAGTGGCCAGACGGAAGCCACTTCTCAGTTAAAGGCACATGACAGCCCACTTGGAATTTGCCAAAAGGTACCTAAAGGAATCTCAGACTATGGGAAACAAGATTCTCTTGTCTGATGAAACCAAGATTGAACACTTTGGCCTGAATGCCAAGCGTCACGTCTGGAGGAAACCTGGCACCATTCCTACGGTGATGTATGGTGGTGGCAGCATCATGCTGTGGGGAAGTGTTTTAGCAGCAGGGACTGGGAGACTAGTCAGGATCGAGGCAAAGATGAACGAAGCAAAGTACAGAGAGAACCTTGATGAAAACCTGCTCCAGAGCGCTCAGGACTGGGGCGAAGGTTCACCTTCCAACAGGACAACGACACTAAGCACACAGCCAAGACAACAGAGGAGTGGCTTCGGGACAAGTCTCTGAATGTCCTTGACTCACACAGCCAGAGCCCGGACATGAACCCAATCGAACATCTCTGGAGAGACCTGATAATAGCTGTGCAGCGTCTCTCCCCATCCAACCTGACAGAGCTTGAGAGGATATGCAGAGAAGAATGGTAAGAACTCCACAGAGGACTCAAGTCTGTAATCGCTGCCAAAGGTGCTTCAACAAAGTACTGAGTAAAAGGTCTGATTACTTATGTAAATGTGATATTTCAGTTAAAAAATGTTTTATACATTTGCAAAAATGTCTAAAAACCTGTTTCTGCTTTGTAATTATGGGTATTGCTTGAAGATTGATGAGAATCAAAAACGATTTAATCCATTTTAGAAAAAGGCTGTAACGTAACAAAATGTGGAAAAAGTCAAGGGGTCTGAATACTTTCCAAATGCACTGTACATCAAAACATACACAAACATACTAACAGACCGGATTTGACACAAACAAAGGCAAAAGCTCCAGTACTCATGCAGGGTGCACACTCATATACACGCAGATGCACACATGCATACATAATAAAATATAGATGGCAATAAATACAGTACACGTTCAATTAGAACAGGCAGGCCAGATGTAGGAAGCACAACCTGACCGCAGAGGAAAAGGCTTATAGAATAATTACCCTGGAAAGAAGTCAAATGTGTGTGCCAGCACTTAGCTAGAGGACTCAGAAGAGCAAGGAAGAAAGACAGAAAGAATCCAGGTACTTGTGGTTAGACCTTATGTGAGTAAAAGTGTCTTGTCAGGGTTGGATGCCATATGTACTATTGTGTATGGTATAGCGACAAGCCAGTTAGATAAAAAAAAAAACTCCCAGTCTTATCCTTTTGTTTTCCAGTGGAAGTCACAGATACATACAATATATTTGAAATATTCATTGGCAATTTTGGGTGGCTTATGTAGTAATAATACCGGTATGGTAGTTTTTATCATTTGTGCTGCAGTGGTAGCAGTGGCACTTATGTTCGTTTTGTGTTGTGAAATGTAACAACGTATGAACTTTCAAGTAGATGAACTCCCATCTCCATTACTTCTGCCTCCCTCTGTATTATTGAAAACATCCACCTGCCAAATTTGATTTCAGTCATAAAAATTTGAGGAGAGTTGTGTGGAGATGTGTCACTTTGACAAGTGTTACTAGTTCTAATTTCCTGTTAGTGTAGCAGTAAACAAAATGCATTGTTTGAATGTGAGACATCTGTGATTTAGTGGGAGGCAAAATTGATATAATTTTGACATAGGACAGTGTAAAATTGAGTATTAAAAAAATATATAAATAAGAATGCTTTTTTTTTTTTTTTTTTAACTTAGTACTGAAACAGAGCAACTATCCCCCAACTCTTGTGGCAGAGTTGAGTTGGTGTAAGTCGGGTAGCAGTGGACATTCTAGTGACACTGATCCTGCTGTAACTTCTCGACCTGTCTGTCTTTGCAGGCCCCATTGTTTTTACACTGTGTAATTGATTCCTACGGCGTTCGTCCTCTCCTCTTGATCGCTCCATCCTCTCCTGTCATGTCTCACTCAGGTGGAACTGACTAGCAGGGGGTCCAGCACCACTCTGCGCCCTGCCGTACTCTCCTCTCCACACATGTTACACAGATCAGCGTGTTTCCTTCCTAACCCCCCTCCCCTCCCTCCCCGGGTGCGTACGGATAGAGTTTCTGTGAGTCGACGAGGGAAGAGAAGTGAAATGTAGTGCTGGTCGGATGGCGCTAGGATGTCACAGAGCAAACACATAAACCTGAACACCAACCCTTTGTTAGCTTTAGAGTTTTTCCCTCCCCTAGCTACATGAGCCCAGAGAGACCTGGAGCACCCCTCTCTATTTCCCCGTATTTGGAGACCATTGGCTGGTGTGCTGAGTTTTATATTTGGAGTTGGTTTCACGGGGTGAGGAGGAGACTGCTCATTGACAAAACACAACTTAATGATGATTATAGAGAAATAAACTTGGTAATTTACAGACATAAAGAAACAACACCACTGGCCAATTTTTTTGGAAGTTGGTCTTTCATGTTTCCTCAGGGTCGATAGAAAAACCTTTTATGCACTTAACTCATTTTGCCTTATTAGCCTGAGTAGCATGCGTCAAATCGCCAACACGTTTTCAAAGGGTTCTATAGATCAGGGATTCCCCAAACTCGCTCCTGCCCACCCCACCCACTCCTGGGTGCACATTTTGGCTTTTGCCCGAGCAATAAACAGCTGATTCAAATAAGGTTGATGATGAGTTGGTTACTTTAATCACATGTGTAGTGCTTGGGCAAAAAAAACAAATGTGCACCGAGGGGGGTGGGGGTTGACCGCGCTGTAGATGAGTATCAAAGCGTTTTCACACCCAGAGAGTTGTCATTGCAGAAGAGGAGTAGTAGGGCTGCATCCCCAATGCCACCCTATTCCCTACAAAATGCATTACTTTTGACCAGAGCCCCCCGCATGAAAAAATACTACAGTTTACATTAGAATAATACACTACTTACTATTATATAGTAAACTATAGCATACTGTAGAATACTATACTAGACTCTGCAGTATCTCTTGATCATGTATAGATCATATGGGGTCCCATGTGGCTCAGTTGGTGGAGCGTTGCGCTTGCAATGCCTTGGGTTTGATTCCCACAGGGGAGAAAGGTTGAAAATGTATCCACTTGCTACTGTAAGTTGGTCTGGATAAGAGCATCTGCTAAATGACTAAAATGTAGTACTTACTATAGAATGTTGTAAAATACTACAGTATTATCTGAAAAAAAAAACATGTAGTAAATAATGAAGTAATGTCCACAATTTTTTTTTACTTTTTTTAACTACAGTATTTCATGTGTATATATCTTGTCCATTCCCCTCCCCATATCGCAATTTGTGCTACCCATAAGTGTAAAACCTGCATATCAAGTATAGACCATATTGTGTTCCCTACAGGTTATAGAAAAGAGCAGAAGCGCTGAACTCTCTGTTCAAAACCCATTCCTACCTACAGGTTATGGAACATTTGCTCTTTTAGTGTTTTCCAGTAGGTTTCCTGAAGGAGAAAGCCTCCACGTTTATGTCAAAGATAATGAAACAAAATAACTATATTAAATACTACAGTAATGTCTGCAAACCCACTACAGTAAATACTACATTATACTACAGTCCGCAAAAACACTACAGTAAATACTACATTATACTACAGTCTGCAAAAACACTACAGTAAATACTACAGCATGGTATATTGAATTACATGAATTACTATAGTATATACTACAGTTTTCTTTTCCTATAGTTTTTATAATATAGTTAACTGTAAATACTACAGTATACTACATAAGGACTTTAGTCCACAAAAACACTACAGTGAATAGGGAGGGAGTGAGGAGTGGAGGAGACGAGAGAAAGAGGGTTTCTAGGGAATTTATCCTTCTACAGTAACGTCCGCAAAAAAAACTACAGTGAATACTATAGTATTTATACCATAGTATACTATAATACTTTTTCATGCGGGCCTATGGCAATATGGAATAGTGTGCTATTTGGGACACAAGCCAGAGGTTGGTTGGGCCGGGCTGGGCCTGACAGTGTAACAGCCTGTCAGATTGATGCTCCATCGTTAATGCTTAATGACTTTACCAGTCTAAACAAATAATCAGTCTCACAGAAGCTGAAGACAGGGATTCATAGGCCTATAAATTCACAGTCTATAGGGGTGGAGGACAGGGAGGGAGGGTTTAGGGAGAGACGGAGGGACTGAAGAGGTGGAGGAGGGAGGGAGGAGAGTGGAGGGCAGGAGAGAGGATAGAGAGTGAGTGAGGAGTGGAGGAGATGAGAGAAAGAGGGTTACTAGGGAATTTATCCTTCTTGTCTTGGACTTTCTCCAGGGTGCTCCTGAGAGGCCACCAGGCTGGTCAGTGGGGTGACCTTTCCCCATGTAGGAGGGGTCTGGTGCTGACCCCTATATTCCCCCCTGTACACCCCTCCTCAGCCCCTGCACCCCTTCAACCCCGGGCTCAATGCAGGCCATTCATAGCTGTGTGTTTTTCCTGGGGATGTTCCGTAGGGACGCATGGCTATCCACTGGCATTTTATGGAGCTGGAGCGAGAGCGAGCGAGAGCGAGCCAGAGAAAAGCTGTTGGCAGAGAGGGGCCTCCCAGCAGCCTCGGGACCTGGAGGAGGAAGTCGGAGAGGTTTAACTACCCTGGATACAAGCGTGCACGCACACACGCAAACAAACACCATTCCAACACTTCTGTGCTCCCCTTAACAGACTACTTCATGTCAGTTGCTTTTCTAGTTCTTGCTCTACCAAATAGTGTTATACGGCACATATGAATCCTGACATTGTGTTGCCAATAGGCTTTTTTCTAACTAGTGGGGTGGATGATGAAAAATGAAAGGAAGGATTGATATGCATTAAAGAATAACACACACTTTCTCTCCGTCACACTGTCATAAATAAACACACACACACACACAGAACTGTTGAAGTGTGTCCTAACACATAAAACCATCTAAACCCTGGAGGTATTTGGCTTGCTTCAACCCAAACTCCCACATCCCCATCCACAAACATCTAGGAGAGGTGTTCCTTGCTCCCCCACCACCCCACCCCACCACCCCTGGGACCCACGCCTGGATGTGTGGGTGAGGAGAGGGGTGGGTGGGTGCACCAACTGTTTTTACAGCTGAGGTCATACTTAGAGAGTGCATGCAGCCTTAGACACACAGAGATACTGAGTTAAATCTCCAAACAAGGTTTGGGAAAAGTGTAATCTCTTGTGGACAACGCACGTAACATAAATGGTATTGTAGTGTATGTCAACAGACTGTGGGATGTGATGACTAAAGGGGAGGGGACGTTGATCCATTACCTGAAACATGCATAGACAGTTTCTGTTTAGAGGGGCGGATACTTCACAAGTCATGTTAATATCTTTCTCTTACCATCGCCCCCAATAACTTAATCCAGCATCTGTCATAATAATGGTTCCTGAAATTTTTCCTGGCAGGTTTTTACTAACGCTCTGAGAAGGTAATTAAATAACATTCTGAGAACATTCTCTAAATGTGAAAGTTTTGTTATGGTTATTATTTAAAGTTTTCTTAACACTCTAAGAATGAAAAGTAAAGGTTATTTGGAAGTTTTTGAATAACTTTAAACTTTTTTGGGGGTAGGTTAACTGTTTGGAACTCCAAGCAGTGATACAGTAGGACACATAGAAATACATTTCCGTAGGCATTAATCATGCAAAACATTTTTTTTATTGTGTCACAGCATCGGTGAGATTCAAAACTATGATCTTCTGTTCTCTATCCTTGAAATTAGTCCACTGCGCCAACAGGATGGAGCTAGCATGCCATGTTGTTTTTACCCATTCAAAGCTGTTCATTTTAGTCTATTGAACTCAACCTAATTTCAAAGGAAACAAGCACTCATTGAGATCAGGTGTGGCCAATTAGTGGGGGCACGGCCAAAACACCTGAACACACTTAACAAGATAGAGGATAGAGAGAGATTTGTTGATGCTGAGAACAGAATGTATATGTTTTGAAATAACATTCTTAGAACGTTTACTGAATGTTACTAAAATTTTGTTGTGGTTTTTATGGAAAGTTTTCTTCATGTTAGGAGAACAAAATTTAGAGGAAATTGAAATTAATTTGTCGATTTTTTTTATTTTTGCATTTCCAGATTATTGCCAAGAACTGACATAAAAGAGAAATATACATTATCTGAACATTCTGAGAACATCACTTAGGTCACACCATTTTTTCAGAACATTCCCATAATGTCGTAAAAATATGACATTAAACAGAACCACATGGGAATTTGTGTGTAATATTATGTGGAAGTACTGAAATTCCCATAGAAGAATGTTGCTTCTTAACGTTCTCGTAAAAATTTGAGAACATGACTTTAATAGAACCACCAGGAAACCTTTAGGAAACGTTATGCTGAAGTACTAAAATTCCAACAGAAGAACGTTGTTTCTTACATTCTCTGAATTATTTTAGAACATTTCCTGTGTCAAACCAGTTGAGGAACTTTCCTCGACCATTACCAAAAAGTATGTAAATATCTTTGTACTTTTAGAAAATGTTCTGTTAAAGTAATGAAATACCAATAAAATATATTTTTGTCAAGTTCCTTAAATGTGCTGAGAATGTTCCAAAGCCAAGCAACACAATATGAGTCATAATACCCATAAAACCTAGTGGTCAAACAAGGAAATGGCTCCAATTGTTTTTCCACCATTCATTTTTCCCATAGGGGATTTTAGAAACACTTCAAATAAGGGCTGTGTTTCATGTAGGCTTACTCTGGCATGACGTTTTTATAACCGTTTAAATGTCTCTAGAACACGATGACTTTTATCAATATATTCACCTGTACTCACCCCCCAGAAAATAAATGCAAATTAGCTACTAATGTGGCTATCATAATGAACTACAAATGCCATGATGATCTGGACAAGACTGCAGAATCGAGGCAAATATAAGAATCTCTGGATTAACTATCTAATGTTAGCTAAATTTAGTAATGAATAAATTGGCAACATTTATACCTGTTAGCAAAGGTGTCAAGCTAGAGATGACGTGCAGGAGCTTGCAGGGATTTGTAGTCTTGCATGATGTCTACTTTGATGCTAACTATCATTTTCAAATCTTAAGAGTAAATAGAGCCGAATATATTGATAAAAGTCACCTTGTTCAAGAGAGATTTACATGGTTATCAAAACATCACGCCAGGGTAAGCCTATACGAAACACAGCCCTTATTTTAAGTGCTTCTAAAAGTCCCTATAGGAAAAAAACGATTGGAACCAGTTCCCTGTTTGACCACATTTTCGGGGTATTATGACACCACCACTGTGAGGCTCTATCCTGCACCATTCCCAGAAAGTTGTGTGAAGGTTGTATGCAAAATAACCATAGAACAACTGCACTTTCACCAAGCTCTAAAAAAACATATGCACAAACAATGCTGGGTTAAAAACAACCACATTTGGAATTGTGTGAATAACCCAACAAGTTCGGTTGTTGCGATTAGCCAACCATGTGTTAACTTAACCATCAGTTGGGTATTTTTGCTCTCATGCTAGGTTGACATAGCAGCTGGGTGTTTTTTAACTTAATCCTTAGGTTATTTTCAGGAGGCACGGCTTATTAGGGGTGTGTCTTTCAGCTAGATCTTATTGGCCACCTGTGAGAGTAAATATCATTCTGGTTCGTTATGTTAAGTTTACATACCGAAAAGTATCCTATTTTTTGTTGTTGCATTTTGCACAGCCTTCTATAATATTAAAATTATTTTTTTTACATATATTAATATGGTATACCACTTAACTGTATCCCAACAATGGATTAACATAAACTTCTTATAAACTCATTCATACCTGTAATCCTAACTGAAGCTACAGCAATGCCAATGTTTGCTCTTAACATATGATAACTATACAACTGAACAAATGAACAGGAATGACATTTACTCTCATGAGTGGTTAAAAAAAATAATCTGAAAGACACTCCCCTACTAATCTACGCCTCCAGTCATATCCCAATAACCCAGCCTCAATAACCCAGCATTTTTTAAAGAAAAGAACCCAACTAAGTGTCCCATCGCCTTCAACCCAACAGTTGGGTCAACCAAACCCAGCATTTTTTTTGAGTGTATGGTTCTCAGAACGTTATGTGCTAGCTAGGTTGGGAATTATTACACTCTGCAAAGTAATAATCACTAACTTGAATAATGGCTGTAATGCAATTAATGGAGTTTCCAATCTCATGTGCTCAAGTCAGTGTGCTGATAAAATCACAGAAAACCCCTTTCCAACATTTGACTGTGTATGATGAGTGACTATGACCATTCAAATTTACACAATCACAGAGCAAACCAAGGGAGACTGGATTGTAACATGTTAACACCTCCACACTGTATACAGTTATTTCAATTCTGTGTGCATTCCTCTCTGACATGTTGTAAGTATAAATCCAGCCAGCTGAAGGCTCCCATTTTTCTTCAAGTAGCTCGCTCACACGCGCATGCACGCACACACACACACACCTGCGAGGCTGATCTGAGGTTTAGATAATCCTAGAGCTCTATCAACACCTTCGTGGGGCTGTTTTTACACTCCCTCACAACTCCATCACAGACGGTGTCCCAAATGACACCCTATTCCCTTTATAGTGCACTACTCCATAGGGCTAAGGTTAAAAGTAGTGCAGTGTATAGGGAATACATATGACGCCATTTCTCACAGACTGTTCAGTGTGGAGGGAAGTCTCTCAATCCCCATTTATACCTGGTTCTAATATGCATTTTTTTTGTCCTAAGCTTGTCCACATTCGGATTATGCCCTTCATCCAAGATGGCGTAGCAGTCAGACGTCCTTTGTCCTCGTCTTGTCGTGTCCTGTGTATATATATTTTTATATCCTTTTCTTCGCATATCTTTTTAATTTTTTTTTCTAAAACTCAACTTCAAAACACTCTCCTGCAACCCGCCTCACCCAATGTGGTGCGGATCTGTTTTTTTCTCTAAAGTATTATTCACCTCGAATCTGGAATCCCCCAACAGAAGCTAGCCAGCTCACTAGCTACTAGCTAGCAGTCAGCTAATTACTGCTAGCGGTCATCAGCTAACCTTTAGCTCGGAAAGCTCTCGCCAGTTTGTACAACGCGTCTCAAACCAGAGCATACCGGACCTATTTTCTCTTCATATCCCCGTATTCCTACCGCAAGCTCTGGACATTTTCACCTGGATCTTTGCAGCTAGCGAGCTGCAATCCGAGTACTGGCTAACGTCGGTCCTGGAGCAAGCACCAATTAGCCTGGAGCTAGCCCATGCTAGGCCCTTTCTCCCGGCTTGCTAAAGAGGCCCATCAGCCACTCCTGGGCTACAATACCCGGACACCTTCTACTGCCGGTACGGGGCACGGAACCTCGCCGATCCTTCACGACTAGACTACGACTTAATCTACTCAACTGGCCTCTACATCGCGACCACCCCTGAATGCCCATCTGCAAGTCGCGGCCCACTAGCTGCTAGCTGTCTAGAGCATATTGGACTGTTAGCTGTATAGATCCATCGGCCAATTTCTTTGGCCACTATACTTATTTTGCCAATTGGACTTGGACCCCTCTGCTACTCGGAACCCTACTAATCCATCACGACTGGTCTATCGACGTCAACAACGCGGAGGCCAAAACAGACTTTACTCTGTCGAGACGTCCCTCTAAGGCCCTTCTGCTAGCTTGCTAGCCCCGGTCTGCTAGCTTGCTAGCCCCGGTCTGCTAGCGTGTAGCCCCGGTCTGCTAGCTGTCTGAATCGCCGTGTCTCCAGACAGCCCAACCACTCACTGGACCCCTATGATCACCCGGCTACGCATGCCTCTCCCTAATATCAATATGCCTTGTCCATCACTGTCCTGGTCAGTGATTACTGTCTTATTTCACTGTAGAGCCTCTAGCCCTGCTCAATATGCCTTAACCTACCATTTAGTTCCACCTCCCACATATGCGGTGGCATCACCTGGTTTAAACGTCTCTAGAGACAATTTCTCTCTCATCATTACTCAATGCCTAGGTTTACCTCCAATGTACTTACATCCTACCATACCTCTGTCTGTACATTATGCCTTGAATCTATTCTCTCGCCCAGAAACCTGCTCCTTTTACTTTCTGCTCTGAACGCACTAAACAACCAGTCCTGTTAGCCTTATCCATACCCTCATCCTACTCATCCTCTGTTCCTGGTAATGTAGAGTTTAATCCAGGCCCTGCAGTGCCTAGCTCCACTCCTACTCCCCAGGTGCTCTCATTTGTTGACTTCTGTAACCGTAAAAGCCTTGGTTTCATGCATGTTAACATTAAAAGCCTCCTCCCTAATTTTGTTTTATTCACTGCTTTAGCACACTCTGCTAACCCGGATGTCCTAGTCGTGTCTGAAACCTGACTTAGGAAGTCCACCAAAAACCCTGAAATTTTCATCCCTAACTATAACATTTTCCGACAAGATAGAACTGCCAAAGGGGGCGGTGTTGCAATCTACTGCAGAGATAGCCTACAGAGTTCTGTCTTACTATCCAAGTCTGTACCTAAACAATTTGAAATTCTACTTTTAAAAATACATCTTTCCAGAAACAAATCTCTCACTGTTGCCGCTTGCTATAGGCCACCCTCTGCCCCCAGCTGTGCCCTATTAACACCATATGTGAATTGATTGCTCCCCATCGATCTTCAGAGCTCGTGCTGCTAGGTGACCTAAACTGTGACATGCTTAACTCCCCGGCCATCCTACAATCTAAGCTTGATGCCCTAAATCTCACACAAATTATCAATGAACCCACCAGGTACAACCCCAAATCCGTAAACATGGGCACCCTCATAGATATCATCCTAACCAACTTTCCCTCCAAATACACCTCTGCTGTTTTCAACCAAGATCTCAGAAATCCCTGCCTCATTGCCTGCATCCGTAATGGGTCTGCGGTCAAACAACTACCCCTCATCACTGTCAAACGCTCCCTAAAACACTTCAGCGACCAGGCCTTTCTAATCAACCTGGCCCGGGTATCCTGGAAGGATATTGACCTCATCCCGTCAGTAGAGGATGCCTGGTTATTCTATAAAAGTGCCTTCCTCACCATCTTAAATAAGCATGCACCATTCAAAAAATGTAGAACCAGGAACAGATATAGCCCTTGGTTCTCTCCAGACCTGATTGCCCTTGACCAGCACAAAAACATCCTGTGGCGGTCTGCATTAGCATCGAACAGCCCCCGTGATATGCAACTTTTCAGGGAAATTAGGAACCAATATACACAGGCAGTTATGAAAGCTAAGGCTAGCTTTTTCAAGCAGAAATGTGCATCCTGTAGCACAAACTCAAAAAAGTTCTGGGACACTGTAAAGTCCATGGAGAATAAGAGCACCTCCTCCCAGCTAACCACTGCACTGAGGCTAGGAAACACTGTCACCACCGATAAATCTACGATAATTGAGAATTTCAATAAGCATTTTTCTACGGCTGGCCATGCTTTCCACCTGGCTACCCCTACCCCGGTCAACAGCCCTGTGCTCCCCACAGCAACTCGCCCAAACCTCCCCCACTTCTCCTTCACCCAAATCCAGATAGCTGATGTTTTGAAAGAGCTGCAAAATCTGGACCCCTACAAATCAGCCAGGCTAGACAATCTGGACCCTCTCTTTCTAAAATTATCTGCCGAAATTGTTGCAACCCCTATTACTAGCCTGTTCAACCTCTCTTTCGTATCGTCTGAGATTCCCATAGATTGGAAAGCTGCCTGAGGTCATCCCCATCTTCAAAAGGGGAGACACTCTAGACCCAAACTGCTACAGACCTATATCTATTCTACCCTGCCTTTCTAAGGTCTTTGAAAGCCAAGTTAACAAACAGATTACCGACCATTTCGAATCTCACCGTACCTTCTCCACTATGCCATCTGGTTTCCCAGCTGGTCATGAGTGCACCTCAGCCACGCTCAAGGTCCTAAACGATATCATAACCGCCATCGATAAGAGACATTACTGTGCAGCCGTATTCATCGACCTGGCCAAGGCTTTCGACTCTGTCAATCACCACATTCTTATTGGCAGACTCAACAGCCTTGGTTTCTCAAATGATTGCCTCGCCTGGTTCACCAACTAATTCTCCGATAGAGTTCAGTATGTCAAATCGGAGGGCCTGTTGTCCGGACCTCCGGCAGTCTCTATTGGGGTGCCACAGGGTTCAATTCTCGGGCCGACTCTCTTCTCTGTATACATCAATGATGCCGCTCTTGCTGCTGGTGATTCTTTGATCCACCTCTACGCAGACGACACCATTCTGTATACTTCTGGCCCTTCTTTGGACATTGTGTTAACCTGTTTGGGCTGCAGGGGCAGTATTGAGTAGCCAGATAAAAGGTGCCCATTTCAAACGGCCTCGTACTCAATTCTTGCTCGTACAATATGCATATTATTTACTATTGGATAGAAAACACTCTCTAGTTTCTAAAACCGTTTGAATTATATCTGTGAGTAAAACAGAACTCATTTGGCACAAACTTCCTGACCAGGAAGTGGAAAATCTGAAATCGATGCTCTCTTCTAGGTCCTGCCTATAAATGGTCATGATACATATTAGTATACATGCACATCATACACCTTCCCCTGGATGTCAAGAGGCTGTGAGAGAAGAAATGGAGTGTTTATCTTGGTCTGAAGTGGAATGAATCCTCTTGGAATGACGTGTCACCCATTTCCTGTTTTCAGGAAGGCGCGAGGTTGGACCTGGAATTGCCTTCTGAAAAGCTTCCGTTATAGGCGACTACTATCTCCGGCTTTGATTTTATTTGATACATGTGACAATATCATCGTAAAGTATGTTTTTTCAATATAGTTTTATTAGATTTTTGAAATTTATTCGGGACGTTAGGCGTGTTGCGTTGTGTGCCTTTGTTCAGAAAGGAGAGCTTCGCGCCACTTGGCTAGTGCGCTTGCTAATTCAAGAGGGAAAAAGGACATTCTAAATCCAAACAACGATTGTTCTTGACAAAGGACACCTTGTACAACATTCTGATGGAAGATCAGCAAAAGTAGGACCCATTTTATGATGTTATTTCATATATCTGTCGAACTGTGTACTATTAGTTTTGCGCCCAGGTTTTGGGCACTCGGTCGCCATAACGTAAGCCTTATGTGGTAATGAAGTTATTTTTAGTGTATCTATCATTTCCTATACAACATGTATTTTTTAGTTATGTTTATGAATAGCTATTTGGTCAGAATATGTGTGTCAGAAAAAGTGTCAGAAAAAATCCGGACGTTGTGGGAAAAAGTAGCTACGTTAGCACAATGTATAACCACTGATTTCAGCTCTAAATATGCACATTTTCGAACAAAACATAAGTGTATGTATAACCTGATGTTATAGGACTGTCATCTGATGAAGAATATCAAGGTTAGTCAAAAATTATATATCTTTTACTGGTTTGTTACGATCGCTAACTTTTGCTGCTGGGAAATGGCTTGTGTTTCTGGCTATTGTGGTAAGCTAATATAACGCTATATTGTGTTTTCGCTGTAAAACACTTAATAAATCGGAAATATTGGCTGGAATCACAAGATGCCTGTCTTTCATTTGCTGTACACTATGTATTTTTCAGAAATGTTTTATGATGAGTATTTAGGTATTTGGCGTTGGTGTCTGTAATTATTCTGTCTGCTTTCGGTGCAATTTCTGATTGTAGTTGCAATGTAAACTATGATTTATACCTGAAATATGCACATTTTTCGAACAAAACATAGATTTATTGAATAACATGTTATAAGACTGTCATCTGATGAAGTTGTTTGTTGGTTAGTTTGTTTGGTTCTTGGTTAGTTAGGTTGGCTTTGTGCATGCTACCTGTGCTGTGAAAAATGTCTGTCCTTTTTTGTATTTGGTGGTGAGCTAACATAAATATACGTGCTGTTTTCGCTGTAAAACATTTTAAAAATCGGACATGTTGGCTGGATTCACAAGATGTGTACCTTTCATTTGCTGTATTGGACTTAATGTGTGAAAGTTAAATATTTCGAAAAAATATATTTTGAATTTCGCGCCCTGCACTTGAAGTGGCTGTTGTCATATTGTGGGCGGCCTCGGGCTTGCAGCCAGAAGAAGTTAACTAACCTCCAGATGAGCTTCAATGCCATACAACTCTCCTTCCGTGGCCTCCAACTGCTCTTAAATGCAAGTCAAACTAAATGCATGTTCTTCAACCGATCACTGCCCGCACCTGCCTGCCCGTCCAGCATCACAACTCTGGACGGCTCTGACTTAGAATATGTGGATAACTACAAATACCTAGGTGTCGGGCTAGACTGTAAACTCTCCTTCCAGACTCACATTAAACATCTCCAATCCAAAATTAAATCTAGAATCGGCTTCCTATTTCGCAACAAAGCATCCTTCACTCATGCCAAACATGCCCTCGTAAAACTGGCCATCCTACCGATCCTCGACCTCGGCGATGTCATTTACAAAATAGCCTCCAACACTCTACTCATCAAATTGGATGCAGTCTATCACAGTGCCATCGGTTTTGTCACCAAAGCCCCATATACTACCTACCACTGTGACCTGTCTGCTCTCGTTGGCTGGCCCTCACTACATATCCATCACCAAACCCACTGGCTCCAGGTCATCTACAAGTCTCTGCTAGGTGAAGCCTCGCCTTACCTCAGATCACTGGTCACCATAGCACCACCCACCCGTAGCACGCGCTCCAGCAGGTATATTTCACTGGTCACCCCCAAAGCCAATTCTTTCTTTGGCTGCATCTCCTTCCAGTTCTCTGCTGCCAATGACTGGAACGAACTGCAAAAATCTCTGTAGCTGGAGACTCCTACCTCCCTCACTAGCTTTAAGCACCAGCTGTCAGAGCAGCTCACAGATCACTGCACCCATACATTGCTCATCTGTAAACAGCCCATCCAATCTACCTCATCTCCATACTGTATTTATTTATTTATCTTGCTCCTTTGCACCATAGTATCTCTACTTGCACATTCATCTTATGCACATCCTACCATTCCAGTGTTTAATTGCTTTATTGTAATTATTGCCTTACCTCTCTTATCTTCTTAAGGCTGAGATCGGCTGAGATCCCGTTAACGGGATCGACTTGACAACAGCCAGTGAAAGTGCAGGGCGCCAAATTCAAACAACAGAAATCTCATAATTAAAATTCCTCAAACATACAAGTATTTTACACCATTTTAAAGATACACTTGTTGTTAATCCCACCACAGTGTCCGATTTCAAAAAGGCTTTACGACGAAAGCACACCATCTGATTATGTTAGGTCAGTACCTAGTCACAGAAAAACACAGCCATTTTTCCAGCCAAAGAGAGGAGTCACAAAAAGCAGAAATAGAGATAAAATGAATCACTAAGCTTTGATGATCTTCATCAGATGACACTCATAAGACTTCATGTTACACAATACATGTATGTTTTGTTCGATAAAATTCATATTTATATCCAAAAATCTTAGTTTACATTGGCGCGTTATGTTCAGTAATGTTTTGCCTCTAAAACATCCGGTGATTTTGCAGAGAGCCACATCAATTTACAGAAATACTCAAAACATTGATAAAAGATACAAGTGTTGTCATGACGTTGGCCTGGGGGTAGGTTTATGACAGTCATAAATACCTCTTTCCCCCTTCTTCCCTCTCCCTACTATAACTGATGTGACATAAGAAAACCCATTGGTTAACAGAGAGATTCTGGGAACATCAGAAGTTGGGGGGAAATGAACTATATTCTGGTAATCCGACCAACTGAACATATGCGGTGGTACTTAAGGTATATTATGTCAGTTCGGTTGCCCTCTGACACATTCTCATCAATGATAGAATGACATAAACTCTACTGTGGAAAGTCTAAACGTCAGAGGTATCGGATTCACATGGAATTGTTGTTTAATTCAAATGTTTGAATATGAAATTATTTGTGAAGAGATGAAATGTAATTTTAGCTTCCAAATGAGAGATTTGGGTTTTCATAAGTTTGGCTTCTGCTCAACCAGGGGCCCGCCCCTGTGAAGAGACATGGGTTATAAACTTTTCAGACACACCCCTCTCCCTCCACTATAAAAGCCATTGACAAAAATATAACTTCCTGTTCCGGGTACATTTAGGATGACGATCCGATGTCAGAATGGTTCAGATAATAACTACAGAACTAAGCCAACATCAGCATGGACTTTGGTTGTAAATGGTATGAACTTTGAACGTGTATTCACTACAGAAGTGATACCTCCTAGCCGTTGAGTTAGCAACAGCTGCTACAAACGCAGGTTAGGAAGGACAGTCAGAGTATCCCGTCTACTACACATCGACGTTACTCCAACGTATCCAGTGACCACCAGAGACATTCTTCAAAGGACAGAGGACTCGGTTTGGCAAGACGGTCTTCCATCTACCACCAACCTACTGAAGCGCAGCTCAGAGTAAATATTTATTGCATTTTCCTTTTCTAAATGGGCGGTAATTTAGAATGCATAAGATACTGTATTTACGATGGTACAGCTTCGCCTATGTTCCAGTCTCCCGCTCTTTCACTAAAATCCCACCCCTTTTCTTTGTGTAACAAGCTGTCATATCTATTCTGCCCGCTAGGGACGTTTTCCTTTATGACGGCACTTTGTAATCAAGTTATGATTTAATTGTGTATGTGTGATTCTGTGTGATTAGTTAGGTATTTAGTAAATAAATAATTAAACCCAATTTTGTATTGCTGATTCAACTCGTTAGCCAGGATTCTTGCAGATAACCAAGGATTTACCACTTTCAGATGAGACTGAATAAAATGACGATTAATGTGACTGCTATGGATGTAAAATATTACTAAATCTTTAAGAGTTTATTCGGAAGATAACAGCTCTATAAATATTCTTTCGTGGTGTCCCTCTCTAGTTAATTACATTTACATGATTAGTTCAATCAGGTAATATTAATTACGGAGAAATTATTTTATAGAATAGCATGTCATAGCAATTAATCTGGCATAGCCAAAGACACGACAGTGTTATACATGGAACTTTAGATAAACTTCTCCTTAATGCATCCGCTGTGTCAGATTTCAAAAAAACTTTGCGGAAAAAGCACACCATGCAATAATCTGAGTACAGCGCTCAGAGCCCAAACAAGCCATACAGGTACTCGCCATGTTGTAGAGTCAACAGAACTCAAAAAATAGCATTATAAATATTCACTTACCTTTGATGATCTTCATCAGAATGCACTCCCAGGAATCCCAGTTCCACAATAAATGTTTGTTTTGTTCGATAAAGTCCATATGTCACGATCGTTGTTAGGTGAAAGAGAGGACCAAGGCGCAGCGTGATAATGATACATCTTCTCTTTATAATGAAGACGAAACAAACACTTTTACAAACTAACAAAACAACAAACGACCGTGAAGCTATATAAACAAATAGTGCTGACACTAAACACTACACATAGACAATTACCCACAACCTAGCTAATGCCTATGGCTGCCTTAAATATAGCTCCCAATCAGAGACAACGATAGACAGCTGTCTCTGATTGAGAACCAATCCAGGCAACCATAGACATACATAAACACCTACACTGAACACAACCCCATGAACTCTACAAAACCCCCTATACAATACAAACACCCTAGACTAGACAAAAACACACAAACATCCCCCATGTCACACCCTGACCTAACTAAAATAATAAAGAAAACAAAGATAACTAAGGCCAGGGCGTGACAGTACCCCCCCCCCCCCCCCCCCCCCCCAAAGGTGCGGACTCCGGCCGCAAAACCTGACACAGAAGGGGAGGGTCCGGGTGGGCCTTCTTACGGCGGCGGCTCGGGTGCGGGACGTGGACCCCACTCCACCATAGTCAAAACCCGCTTTGGTGGCGCCTCTGGAGCGGCGACCCTTTCAGCGAGTCCCGGACTGAAGACCATCCTAGAGGGCGCCACTGGACGGAGGGGCAGCTCCGGACTGAGGGGCAGCTCCGGACTGAGGGGCAGCTCCGGACTGAGGGGCAGCTCCGGACTGAGGGGCAGCTCCGGACTGAGGGGCAGCTCCGGACTGAGGTGCAGCTCCGGACTGAAGGGCAGCTCATGACTGGCGGGCGGCTCTGGCAGCTCCTGACTGGCGGGCGGCTCCTGGCTGACTGACGGCTCTGGCAGATCCTGGCTGACTGACGGCTCTGGCAGATCCTGGCTGGCGGGCGGCTCTGGCAGATCCTGGCTGGCGGGCGGCTCTGGCAGATCCTGGCTGGCGGGCGGCTCTGGCAGATCCTGGCTGGCGGGCGGCTCTGGCAGATCCTGGCTGGCGGGCGGCTCTGGCAGATCCTGGCTGGCGGGCGGCTCTGGCAGATCCTGGCGGGCGGGCGGCTCTGGCAGATCCTGGCGGGCGGCTCTGGCTGCTCCTGACTGGCGGGCGGCTCTGGCTGCTCCTGACTGGCGGGCGGCTCTGGCTGCTCCTGACTGGCGGGCGGCTCTGGCTGCTCCTGACTGGCGGGCGGCTCTGGCTGCTCCTGACTGGCGGGCGGCTCTGGCGGCTCCTGGCTGACGGACGGCTCTAGCGGCTCCTGACTGACGGACGGCTCTGAAGGCTCAGGACAGACGGGCGGCTCTAAAGGCTCAGGACAGACGGGCGGCTTTGAAGGCTCAGGACAGACGGGCGGCTCTGAAGGCTCAGGACAGACGGGCAGCTCAGACGGTGCTGGGCAGACGGGCAGCACAGGCGGCGCTTGGCAGACGGACAGCTCAGACGGCGTTGGGCAGACAGGCAGTGCAGGCGACGCTGGGCAGACAGGCAGCGCAGACGGCGCTGGGCAGACGGCAGACTCTGGCCGGCTGAGGCGCACAGTAGGCCTGGTGCATGGTGCCGGAACTGGTGGTACCGGGCTAAGGACACGCACCTCAAGGCTAGTGCGGGGAGCAGCAACAGGACGCACAGGGCTCTGGAGACGGAACTGGTGGTACCGGGCTGGAGACACGCACCATAGGGCGAGTGCGTGGAGGAGGAACAGGGCTCTGGAGACACACTGGAAGCCTGGTGCTGGCACTGGTGGTACTGAGCTGGGGCCGGGAGGTGTCGCCGGATATACCGGACCGTGCAGGCGTACTGGCTCCCTTGAGCACCGAGCCTGCCCAACCTTACCTGGTTGAATGCTCCCCGTAGGCCGACCAGTGCGGGGAGGTGGAATAACCCGCACTGGGCTGTGTTGGCGAACCGGGGACACCATGCGTAAGGCTGGTGCCATGTATGCCGGCCCGAGGGGACGCACTGGAGACCAGACGCGTTGAGCCGGCTTCATGGCACCTGGCTCAATGCCCAATCTAGCCCGGCCGATACGAGGAGCTGGAATGTACCGCACCGGGCTATGCACACGTACAGGAGACACCGTGCGCTCTACCGCATAACACGGTGTCTGCCCTTACTCTCGCTCTCCACGGTAAGCACGGGGAGTTGGCGCAGGTCTCCTACCTGACTTCGCCACACTCCCTTGTAGCCCCCCCCCCCAAGAAATTTTTGGGCTTGACTCTCAGGCTTCCAGCCTCGCTTCCGTGCTGCCTCCTCATACCGCCTCCTCTCGGCTTTAGCTGCCTCCAGCTCTTCACGAGGGAGGGAGTAAAGAAAACAAAGATAACTAAGGCCAGGGTGTGACACCATAATTTATGTCCAAATACCTCCTTTTTGTTCGCACGTTTAGTTCACAAATCCAAATTCATGACGCGCAGGCCAGACGAAAAGTCTAAAAATTCCATTACAGTTCGTAGAAACATGTCAAACGATGTATAGAAGCAATCTTTAGGATGTTTTTAACATAAATCTTCAATAATGTTTCAACCGGAGAATTCCTTTGTCTTTAGAAACGAAAAGGAACGCAGCTACCTCTCACGGGGGCGCGCCTGAGTGAGCTCATGGCACTCTGCCAGACACCTGGTTGAAACAGCTCTCATTCTCTCATCCTTCACAGTAGAAGCCTGAAACGAGGTTCTAAAGACTGTTGACATCTAGTGGAAGCCTTAGGTAGTGCAATATGACCCCATAGACACTGTATATTGGATATGCAAACCTACAAACTTCAGATTTCCCATTTCCTGGTTGGATTTTTTCTCAGGTTTTTGCCTGCCATATGAGTTCTGTTATACTCACAGACATCATTCAAACAGTTTTAGAAACTTCAGTGTTTTCTAAATCTACTAATATCCAAGCTACTCAATACTGCCCCCAGTCATAAGAAGTTATCTTACTTCATTTGCACATGCTGTATATAGATTTTTCTACTGTATTATTGATTGTATGTTTGTTTATTCCATGTGTAACTCTGTGTTGTTGTATGTGTCGAACTGCTTTGCTTTATCTTGGCCAGGTCGCAATTGCAAATAAGAACTTGTTCTCAACTAGCCTACCTGGTTAAATAAAGGTGAAATAAAATAAAACATACTTTCTTTATATACAGGTGTAGACGATTGAAAGACACATTGTGACCTTGTGATCAGATCTCCCTGAGGTAGTCAGACACGCAATTGTGTCTGGATATCTCACAAATGTAGACGGATCTGGACAGTGAAACAATTTAAATCATCATTATCCCACCGTCTAAAATCATTGGCAGGTGACGCCACAATATGTGTCTTAAAATAAATAAATAGTATTTCGAAGGAATATCTGTCAAATATTTTGTGTACAGAGAGGGACCAATCCAAATGTGGATAAGATTAGGACAAAGGTCTCACGTTAGCCCCAGGTATAAACAAGGCTTTATTTAGTAAGTTTGTTCTGGCTAGCCTGGCCCATGCTCATCTCTTCCTCTCCTCATCTGTTCTTCTGAATGGGAGGACATGCTCCACCAACTCTCTCCTGCCCTGAGAGAGACAGAGACAGAGAGACAGAGAGACAGAGAGACAGAGAGACAGAGAGAGAGAGAGAGAGAGAGAGAGAGAGAGAGAGAGAGAGAGAGAGAGACACAGACACAGACACAGACACAGACACAGACAGACAGACAGACAGACAGACAGACAGACAGACAGACAGACAGACAGACAGACAGACAGACAGACAGACAGACAGACAGACAGACAGGACAGACAGGACAGACAGGACAGACAGACATAAAGCAAGAGTGTGTGGTATGCATGCATTCTCTTGCGTGCATGTGTGCATCACACATACAGTATGTTTGTGCGTGCCTGTGGGTGTGTATGTAATTGATAAAAAACAAAAAACTGTTTTAAGTGAGAATAGGCATTGGTTGTTGCCGAAAAATAAATGAAATTCACATGAGCACCACAATGCCTATTCCACCCATGCTCTACCAAGGTTTTCCAGCACACAGTTTTGACCTACTACAGTAGCAATGTTGGTACTGTACTTCAGGTTGCTTAGGATTCAAACCTTCTTTAACAGCCTAATTCATATTCTTAGAGGAGGTGCTTCCACAGTAATGTGATTTTTACTGCATACAAGGTAAAGTATTGGATTCTTCACACACCACAGTAAGAAATTATATCCTACCTTTTCATTATTTTTTTAATTAAATGAATGCAAGCTTTGCTTTTACACCATCAGGCTTGATTGAGCTGTTTTGTCTTGTAGTAATGTGGTGCATGTCTGCATTTACTTTAGCAAAACATGTCATTGAAAAAATATATATCATAATAATATCCTTTTTTGGTAAGTAGTTGCCCAACATAACAACAGGTGGTGGTGTGTTGGACACAGCAGATTGGATAGATAGAGCCCGTCTGCATTCCGGATTTCTGTAACTGTTACCTTACCTGTGTGACATTGAATTAAGTTCAGAACCACTTTTGTTCTGTTCAGAACCACACATGCTCCTGTTCTATCAATTGCTGTGCTGATCAATGGACAGTTCATTACCTCTGTCAAAATAATATGTATGTAACGAACGTCATCGGGAGAAGGAGAAGACCAAGGTGCAGCTTGGTAAGTATTCATAATACTTTTAATAAACACGAATACTTGAACAAAAAAACGGCAAACGAACAGTTCTGCAAGGTGCACTACACAAAACAGAAAACAACTACCCACCAAGCACAGGTGGAAACAGGATACCTAAGTATGGTTCTCAATCAGAGACAACGATTGACAGCTGCCTCTGATTGGGAACCATACCAGGCCAAACACATAGAAATACAACACACAGAACAAAACATAGAATGCCCACCCCAACTCACACCCTGACCAACCAAAATAGAGACATAAAAAGGATCTCTAAGGTCAGGACGTGACAATGTAGTTTAAAGTTATGTTTCTACATGTATTTATTTTTGCAATAAAGATGGCGACGCAACAATCCCACACATGTACAATAGGTCAATATCTAAACATTCATACATCGAAATTATATACATACCGGTATACATCTTTTTTTTTATAACAAGGTAAAGTCCATTATCCCTCTGAGGAGTATGAATTAGACTGTTTATTTGAGAAGGTTTGAATCCTAAGCAATCTGCCCACATATACAGGTAGCTACTGTAATGGGTCAAAGCTGTGTGCTGTAAAACCTTGGTAGAGCATGGGTGGAACAGGCATTGTGGTGCTCGTGAATTTATTTTATTTTTCGGCTTCAACCAATACCTATTCTCACTTAAAACATCGTTTTTGTTTTTAATTTCCATGGTTTTTACACCGGAGGTGATTATGCAACGTTATTATACAGTTTAACACACACTCTCCTTGTAAACCCTCACAATGTTGTGCATTTTCTTTATTGATCATATCCTAGATCATAATCCTACTTATCATTGCTCAAAGCAAATTGGCGAGGGCATGGAAATAAAGACTAAGGCAAATATTTACCATGAGATTACACTGGCTAGATGAGTACAGGAGCGTGTAATGTGGATGAGATGTTCTCAATGGAAGGGTTCTAAAGTATTCTCTCGCCAAGGCGAGGTGTGACCGTGAATATATCATACTCATCCACCTCGGTGGAAGCGACTTATGACACACAAAAGGGGACAGCCCTGGTGGTCTACTCTGTGGTCTACTCAGACATCACACAGTGGAGGAGTTGGATGTTCCAGTGGGAGGAGGACGTCAACAAGCGCGTAGAAATGGCCCGGTGCTCTGTCAACCAGCTGGTGTTTGCATTTCTCCATGACAGACGCATGTCCACTATTCGCCACTCTGCCATAAAGCACTGTATCCCTGGGCAGTACCATAGGGATGGCATGCACCTCACGAGCAGCGACCTCTTCCTTGAGAGTCTGAGAGCTGGGCCCGTATCCACAAAGAGAATAGAGTAGACAATTGGTCATACGTGCTAGGCATAGAGACATTTTACTCCTTCTCTTGTGAGTAAAAAATAAAGCTATGCATAAAGCTATAAGAGTCACACCTAGTCGACAGATATTTCCACCTCATGAGCTGTCCTAACCAGTTAAGAGTTACCAGCAGGTGTCTTGATTATAGAAAAAGGCAGTGAGTCAGTGGTTCCTGCATCTTAGACAGCAATTGCTTTGGAGTTTAAATAATGTTTTGATATTTCTATATGATCAAACCATAAATAATCTAGATCTTTATGGAACAGTACCTATTGGGCATTTCACAATGATTTCATGAGGCCTAATTTACATGATATATGCCTAAATACTTATAACAACTAGGGTAACAAATAATCACAATTTTTCTTTTGAGGGGCCTCCCGGCTGGCGCAGCGGTCTAAGGCACTGCATCGCAGTGCTAGCTGTGCCACCAGAGACTCTAGGTTTGAGCCCAGGCTCTGTCGCAGCCGGCCGCGACCGGGAGGTCCATGGGGCGACGCACAATTGGCTCAGCGTCGTCCGTGTTAGGGAGGGTTTGGCCGGCAGGGATATCCTTGTCTCATCGCGCACTAGCGACTCCTGTGGCGGGCCGGGCGCAGTGCACGCTGACCAGGTCACCAGGTGTACGGTGTTTCCTCCGACACATTGGTGTGGCTGGCTTCCGGGTTGGATGTGCATTGTGTCAAGAAGTAGTGCGGCTAGGTTGGGTTGTGTTTCGGAGGACGCATGGCTCTCGACCTTCGCCTCTCCAGAGTCCGTACGGGAGTTGCAGCGACAAGACTGTAACTACTACCAATTGAATACCACGAACATTGGGGAGAAAAAAGGTGTAAAAAAAAAGATAACATTTTCTTTTGATTATTTCATTAACATATATCATGCTATTTCAAGCAGAATGTCACGTTGTTAAAAAATATGCTTAACTTGGTCACGCAATTGAATGCATTTAATTGTGTTTGGTAAAAATGATGGACCTTTCAAACGTTTTATGCAACATTATTGGTAAGTAACTTGATGCCTACTGTGCCAAAGCGATTTAGAGTTGTTTAACAGGAGTGATGAGTGTGTGGATTTAACGGTAATATTATAAAAATCCTGCTTTTAAACCATTATAATGTATGATTCAGTGCAACATGCCTATCACATTGTTCAAAATATCAGAATTGGTAAAAAAAAGGTTATGCATGCTCAACATATAAGGCAAGAATTAAGAGTAGTCAAAGTGATCGTTTCAAGCTAAAATTGTATCAAAAAATACCGTTACAACATTTGATGTACAGTCACATTCACCGTGGTTGTCTGAGAAGTGCTATACATTTCACAGCTGGCGATGCCTCTTCGCTATTGGTTATTCCCCATCATTTGCAACATGTCAATGACTGTCATCACTATCTTTCCTTTGCGGTACCTCAAACTGTCGTGATTTTGTATTTTGTATTTATTAAGGATCCCAATTAGCTGCTGCCAATGTAGCAGCTACTGTTCCTGAGATCCAGCAACATTAAGGCAGTTATATACAATTTACAATATTACATGACATTACATTTCATAACACTTTTCACAGCACATTAAGTGTGTTCCCTCAGGCCACGACTCTACTATCACATATCTACAATACAACATCCATGTGTGTGTGAAGTGAGTGTCTTATCATGTGCATGTGCGTCTGTGCCTGTGTGTGTGTGTCTTCACTGTCTTCGCTGTTCCATAAGGTACATTTTTATCCGTTAAAAAAAAATCTGATTCTACTGCATCAGTTACCTGATGTGGAATATGTAGCCATGTACTCTTTGCCTCTCATAGTCTGTTCTTGACTTGGCGATTGTGAAGAGACCTTTGGTGCCATGTCATGTGGGATATGCATGGGTGTCCGAGCTGTGTGCTAGTAGTTTATTAAACAGACAGCTTGGTGCACTCAACATGTCAATACTTCTTAGAAAAACAAGTAGTGATGCAGTCAATATCTCCTCCACTTTGAGCCATGAGAGATTAACATGCATAATGTTAAGGGCCAGCGGTGCTGCTATGATCTGAGCCAATTGTAATTTTCCCGAGGCCCCTCTTTGTGGCACCTGACCACACGACTGAACAGTAGTCCAGGTGCGACAACACTAGAGCCTGTAGGACCATTCTTTGTTAATTGTGTTGTTAAAAAGGCAGAGCTACGTTTTATTATGGACAGACTTCTCCCCATCTTAGCTACTGTTGCATCAACATGTTTTGACCATGACAGTTTACAATCCAGGGTTACTCCAAGCAGTTTAGTCTCCTCAACTTGCTCAATTTCCACAATATTTATTATAAGATTTAATTGAGGTTTAGGGTTTAGTGACTGATTTGTCCCAAATACAATGCTTTTAGTTTTTGAAATATTTAGGACTAACTTATTCATTGCCACCAATTCTGAAATTAACTGCAGCACTTTAAGTATTGTAGGGATTTCACTCGTTGTAGTAGCTGATGTGTATAGTGTTGCGTCATCCACATACTTGACTTGACTTTACTCAAGGCCAGTGGCATGTCATTAGTAAAGATTTTAAAAAGTAAGGGGCCTAGATAGCTGCCTTGGGGAATTCCTGATTTTACCTGAATTATTTGCTCTGTGTTCTTTTAGACAGGCAACCCTTCATCCACAATATAGCGGGGTGTGTAAAGCCATAACACATACATTTTTCCATCAGCAGACTATGATCGATAATGTCAAAAGCTTCATTGAAGTCTAACAAAATGGCTACCACAATATTTTTATCGGCAGTTTCTCTCAGCCAATCATCCGTCATTTGTGTAAGTGCCGTGCTTGTTGAATGTCCTTCCCTATAAGCGTGCTGAAAGTCTGTACTCAATTTCTTTACACTAAATAGCATTGTATCTGGTCAAACACTATATTTTTCAAAAGATTACTAAGGGTTGGCAACAGGCTGATTGGTCGGCTATTTGAGCCAGTAAAGGGGGCTTTACAATTCTTAGGTAGCGGTATTACTTTTGCTTCCCACCAGGCCTGACAGGAACACACTTTCTAGAATGTTTAGATTGAAGATATGGCAAATAGTAGTGGCAATGTCATCCACTATTATCCTCAGTAATTTTCCATCCAAGTTGTCAGACCCCGGTGTCTTGTCATTGTTGATAGACAACAATCATTTTTTTACGTAATTCTAAATTACAACGCTTGTCTTTCAGAATTTGGTCAGTTATACTTGAATGTGTAGTGTCAGCGTTTGTTGCTGGCATGTCATGTCTAAATTTGCTAATCTTGCCAATGAATATAATAATAAGGACGGGACAGGTGTTTTGAATGGGAATGGAGCATATAATGGTTTGGAGTCAATCTGTATGAGAATTGTAGTACAGTTGCTTTTCGCTGTTTGTGATTACCAGCTGAGATAAACTTTTAATGGGTTGATTTTACTCCTCAAAGTTTGTCTGCGCATTGTCATAACATTGTCCTAAAACCTACTCTGAGCTCGGATTATTATTTTTTGTCTTAAAACTGGTTTTAACACGATTGCTAGGACCTTTGTGAGATGCTTTGAGGATACAGGTTCTGGTCTAGCAAGATGCATGCAGTATTGCACACCACAACACTTAGTGCCATTTGCCTGCCTCTCCACAAACCCAAAGGCTCTTTTAAAAGACACCTAATGAATTAAAATAAGTGTGTGTGAAAAAAAAACATTTGTTGGCTAGCTAACTTCATTTGGCTAACTAGCTTCAGCTGACTGGTGTTAGCTAGCTACAGAGGCTAGCTACTGGACTTTGTACAAGCAAGCTAATGTTAGATAGTTAGCTACCTAGCTAATCGAAATCTCTGTTTGTATTTATTGATTAACCTCAGCTTGAATACCACCATATAGCTATATACAGTAGCTTAGGTTTGTTCCATACACTTCTTATGACCGGCAGCATGGTGCAAGCAGCTGTGTTGTTGCCAAGCAACCGACCCGGGTTATAGAACTCTGAGCTTCAGCTAAAAAAGATGTTAGCATTGTCAGAAATGCTACAAAAAGGGTAGCACATTGATGTTTCAATGGATGGAAATGTGCACATGGAAGCGATAAATTATACATTTAATACAAACTGTTGCACCTACAAATTTAGTCTCCGGAATTTGTCCAATGGTCACTTTATGGACGCTATAGTCTCGTTTTAATCTAACGTCTAGAATTTGACCTAGGTAGGCACAAGAAATACTCTTAAAAAATCAATTGCTAACAACCCTGTTAAAAAATATGGTATGTGGTTCTCGATAACGGCTGGACGGCTCATGACGAGAGGCAGGGAGTGTGTTGTGTACCTCCAATCAAGTTGATTTGCGAATTTTCATGGAGATTGGCTTAGATATGGTGGTAGGGAGATTTGAATTTAACACTGAGCTTCAATCAATGCCTATAAAAATCAATGTGTCTAGAATGTAAATGTGCGTGCATGTAGCAGGTGTGTGTTTTAGGTCTGCGACATCTTCCCTGCCACATAGTTGGTTGAGCAGACATGAGAGCGCAACACACACACACACACACACACACACACACACACACACACACACACACACACACACACACACACACACACACACGAGATAGCAGCAGTGATGGAGGGGAGGGATGTCATGACACCACTAGCACAGAACATTAACCTGACATATGGATATATCCTCACGATCTCATTTAAACCAAATGGAACCATTCTTTACACCCTGATAAATACCAAATCATTACATTGACAACCTCATTAGCAGAAATGCATTATGTTGTGACATCGTGATGTTACTATAGAGCTAAATGGTTTCATGTCCAAATGTGATATCATTTGATCACTTTTGAACTTTAAGTTGGCTGTAGAAAAACACCTCTTGTGTCTGCTTCAACCCAGGATAGAAACTTCATAAATCACAATAGATGCCAATGACTTTTGAAACTTCCTGGGCAGTTCACTCCTGCCTGTGAAAGACAACTCTTCTCTGCTTTCAGATAGCATCCTCTCTAAGAGCTGTCCTTTGAGTTAGATGGTGTTCCCTCCAAGCCATGGACACACACACACACACACACACACACACACACACACACACACACACACTTTAATAGGCCTATCAGTGTAAACTGTTGGAAAAACCCAACATGAGTTAGAGAAGCAGAGGTGAGCAGTTTTCCTATGCTGTAAAATGCACACCTTTTACTAATGAGTAAACAAACACGTTTTCCCAAGAGCACAAGTGGCTATACCCAGCTTAACCTACAAATGTGAATTATTTTACTCATCCCAAAACACATTCATCGTTGCAGTTTATTCCACTTGCTACCCCCTATAAAGAATTTTCTGAATTAATTATAAGAACTTTCTATACACAATAACGAATTTAAGACACCCAAGTATTTACATATCAACTTATATTTATATCAAAATATATCACAAATAGTATGACGTTCTTACGTTCTTACCTCCTTGCCCTCAGAACAGCCTCAGTTGGTCGGGGCATGGACTCTACAAGGTGTCAAAAGCGTTCCACAGGGATTCTGGCCCACGTTGACTCCAATGCTTCCCACAATTGTGCCAAGTTGACTGGATGGTCCTTTGGGTGGTGGACTATTTGATCCACACGGGAAACTGTTGAGCGCGAAAAACCCGGCAGCATTGCAGTTCTTGACACAAACCCGTGTGCCTGGCACCTACTACCACACCCTGCTCAAAGGGACTTCAAATGTTTTGTCTTGCCCATTCACCCTCTGAATGGCACACATACATGTTCCATGTCTCAATTGTCTCGAGGCAAGTGACATCAATAAGGGATCATAGCTTTTACCTGGATTCACCCGGTCAGTCCATATTATAGATATAGCATTCATAATGTTTTTAATACTCCGTGTACATTTATGCTGTGTACAGAAATGCCTTTCTGTGTACTTTCAAAGCTCTACTGTCTGTAGTTATCTGGGATTATCACCAGAATGCTTAAAACTAGCCACTTCCATAAAACTTCTGCTAGCTATGTCAGGACCCGGTGTGAGAAACAGTCACTAATAGTCGGCAGAACCCAGAAGATGAGGCAGACACAGCAGTACTAGAGATGGTGGTTTAATAAAAGAAAAAGATCTTCAGGCAAAGAATATAAATCCACAACGTCCAAAATAAAGCCAAGAGGAAAAAATGGATATCCTCCAAAATACAAAGAAACTCCACAAAGTGGTAAGAACAGCAGGGAAAAAACAAACCTCAAAAGACTAATCAAAAATAAACAAGAACAAAACCAGAGAACCTCTGGAAAATCCAACAAGAGAAATATATGTTCACAGCAAGGCTGGGGCTGGGGCTGGGTGCTAACATACAAACACTGAGCAAAGAACTGAGGAACACACAGGGTTTAAATACCAACAAGGAAATGACACACAGGTGCAAATAATAATTAGAACAAGGAAAAAACAAAAGGTTCAAAAAGGTGCAATGGGGGCATCTAGTGACCAAAACCTGAACAATCCTGGCCAAATCCTGACAAGCTAGTCCAACAACTCTGAGTTTTCTGGCCTAAAAGTCCAATGACATGCAGTATTTCTACTAAATGTAATTTACTTTATTTTTTATGTTTACTTACTTATACCAAAATATTTTTTTCTTATTCAACACGTTTTAAATACAACACTGTAGCGATTTTTATTTATTTTTAATTGTCTTTAAATTCTCTGCCAGGGACAGCATGACCTCATGTTGTAATTTCAGTCTAATTCCATTTGGTAGGAAAGCCATACCACTAGTCGGGTCTTGAATCAGGAGCAGAAAGGTTATGACACCACCACTGCCTAATGGCAGAGGTAGAGATGCTTAAGAAAATAAAGATCACTTTTTGACCTCTCTTGCTTTTTTCAATTGTGGCCCTCAATCATCTTTTCCTCCAATAGGCCCTCTGTGGCTCTGCATGTGTTTTCATTTAGAGCATTAATGGTTTTTTCCGTTCCACCCTGGTTATTGTAATGTTTCTGGAAGTTTTACTATTTTTATTGTATCACAGGTAAAAGGTGATAGGCATCAGTAAGCGAACACAACAGGAAACTTAGCTTAGAGAAATACTGCATGTCATAGATTCCATCTGGAATACATTTTCGGGGCAGAAACCATGCAAATACCTGAATTCAAATAATTCGAAACACTTTGCCTTGGAAATTCACCTGATCAATCACCTATGTAATGTGATGTGCCATCTGTGCTATGAGTCTGCTCATAGGGTTGGGGTCACCTGGTTAGTTTTATGTACATCATAAAGGGGAGAAGTCCTCACGTCTTGAGAAAACAGGACAGTCATGCAAACACATTCATTTTTTATTGTGGCACAGTATCAGTGAGAGTCAAATCTTCTGTACATGGCCAAAAGTATGTGGACATCTGCTCGTCTTACACCACTCCAGCCGACGCTTGGCGTTGCGCATGGTAATCTTTGACTTGTGTGCGGCTGCTCAGCCATGGAAACCCATTTCATGAAGCTCCAGACTAACAGTTATTGTGCTGACGTTGCTTCCAGAGGCAGTTTGGGACTCAGTAGTGAGTGTTGCAACTGAGGAAAGACGATTTTTATACGCGACACTTCAGCACTCGGCAGTCTCGTTCTGTGAGCTTGTGTGGCCTACCATTTTGCGGCTGAGTTGTTGTTGCTCCTAGACGTTTCCACTTCACAATAACAGCACTTACAGTTGACCAGGGCAGCTCTAGCAGGGCAGAAATTTGACAAACTGACTTGTTTGGAAAAGTGGTATCCTATGAAGGTGCCACATTGAAAGTCACTGAGCTCTTCAGTAAGGCCATTCTACTGCCAATGTTTGTCTATTGAAATTGCATGGCTGTGTGCTCGATTTGAAACACCTGTCAGCAACTCGTGTCGCTGAAATAGCTGAATCCACTAATTTGAAGCGGTGTCCACATACTTTTGTATATATAGTGCATGATTTTCTGTTGTGTATCCATTGAATTAGTCTACTGCAACAACAGGATGTAGATAGTATTACTTTTTTTTTACTCATACAAAGCTGTTAATTTTTGTCTATTCAAACAGACCCTATTTAAAAGGAAACAAGCACTCATTAAGATCAGGTGTGGCCATTTACTGGGAGGCGGCCAACACACCGGAACTCAATTAACAAGATAGAGGATAGAGAGTTTTGTTGATGCTGAGAACTGGATGTAAATTCAGAAAAAAAAGAAACGTCCTCTTACTGTCAACTGCGTTTATTTTCAGCAAACTTAACATGTCTAAATATTTGTATGAACATAACAGGATTCAACAACTAAGACAAACTGAACAAGTTCCACAGACATGTAACTAACAGAAATGGAATAATGTGTCCCTGAACAAAGTGGGTTCAAAATCAAAAGTAACAGTCAGTATCTGGTGTGGCCACCAGCTGCATTAAGTACTGCAGTGCATCTCCTCCTCATGGACTGCAACAGATTTGACAGTTCTTGCTGTGAGATGTTACCTCACTCTTCCACCAAGGCACCTGCAAGTTCCCGGACATTTCTGGGGAGAATGGCCCTAGCCCTCACCCACCGATCCAACAGGTTCCAGACATGCTCAATGGGATTGAGATCCGGGCTCTTTGCTGGCCATGGCAGAACACTGACATTCCTGTCTTGCAGGAAATCACGCACAGAACGAGCAGTATGGCTGGTGGCATTGTCATGCTGGAGGGTCATGTCAGGATGAGCCTGCAGGAAGGGTACAATATGAGGAAGGAGAATGTCTTCCCTGTAACGCACAGTGTTGAGATTGCCTGAAATGACAACAAGGTCAGTCCGACGATGCTGTGACACACCACCCCAGACCATGACGGACCCTCCACCTCCAAATTGATCCCACTCCAGAGTACAGGCCTCGGTCTAAAACTCATTCCTTCGACATTAAACGCAAATCTGACCATCACCCCTGGTGAGACAAAACCGCGACTCATCAGTGAAGAGCACTTTTTGCCAGTCCTGTCTGGTTCAGCGATGGTGGGTTTGTGCCCATAGGCGACGTTGTTACCGGTGATGTCTGGTGAGGACCAGGCCTACAAGCCCTCAGTCCAGCCTCTCTCAGCCTATTGCGGACAGTCTGGGAACTGATGGAGGGATTGTGCATTCCTGGTGTAACTCGGGCAGTTGTTGTTCCCATCCTGTACCTGTCCCGCAGGTGTGATGTTCGGATGTACCGATACTGTGCAGGTGTTGTTACACGTGGTCTGCCACTGCGAGGACGATCAGCTGTCCGTCCTGTCTCCATGTAGTGCTGTCTTAGGCGCCTCACAGTACGGACATTAAAATGTATTGCCCTGGCCACATCTGCAGTCCTCATGCCTCCTTGCAGCATGCCTAAGGCACGTTCATGCAGATGAGCAGGGACCCTGGGCTTCTTTCTTTTGGTGTTTTTCAGAGTCAGTAGAAAGGCCTCTTTAGTGTCCTAAGTTTTCATAACTGTGACCTTAATTGCCTACCGTCTGTAAGCTGTTAGTGTCTTAACGACCATTCCACAGGTGCATGTACATTAATTGTTTGTGGTTCATTGAACAAGCATGCGAAACAGTGTTTAAACCCTTTACAATGAAGATCTGTGAAGTTTTTTGGGATTTTTACGAATTATCTTTGAAAGACAGGGTCCTGATAAAGAGACGTTTATTTTTGTTGCTGAGTTTATGTTTTTAAATTAACATTCTTAAAATGTTCTCTGAATGTTACTAAAGTTTTATTGTGGTTTTTGAGAACATGGCTTTAAAAGAACCATGAGGAAATCTGGGGAGGAAACGTTATGGTGAAGTACTGAAATTCCCACAGAACAACGTTGTTTCTTACTTTCTCAGAACTATTTGAGAACATTCCCAATGCCAAACCATTCCTAGAACATTACCAAAATTATGTAACCATGTTTGAACGTTCTGTTAAAGTAATGAAATACCAAGAAAATTACTTTTTTTTTGTCAAGTTCCTTAAATGTGCTGAGAATGTTCCAAATCCAAGCAACTGTCTTGCACCATTCCCAGAAAGTTGTGGGAAGGTTGTATGCAAAATAACCATAGGACAAGCACCCTCTCACCAAGCTCTAAGAAACATATGGTTCTCTGAACGTTATGTGCTAGCTGGGTCTTATCAGAAGCTGTGATGATGGATTAGGAAGTGGGTGAGGGGTGAGTCTATGAGGTATGAGGATAGCTGTGTTTGTGTCTCGCGAGAATGATCCCATGTTAATGAACTTTGGGTAAGCAAGGTGCCAGGGACAAGTTTAAACATTCTAATCAAAGACAGGAGGCACTGTTCAATCAAAGACCTGGATTAAAAATACATTATTCTTCTGAGTGCACACTTGCAATCGTATTTAGTCAATTCATTTACTTCATTTAGTGTTTGGTTTAGATAGACAATCACATTTCATAGCAATTCCAACATGACTCTAATCATTTTGATGGAGTTTCCCCCTCAAACCTGGACAGGCGGACACCTGTTTTATTGGATAAGGCCTACAGACTCATCCATTACCCAGAGATCTCTCTGTCTGTGTGCTAGTCCTGTAAGTGATGTTTGCCTCCCACGGTGTGTTGGTGTTGTGGGTGTGAACCTGCTCTGGGAGGAGTTCAATGACTCCCATCGCTCAGTGGCTGAGTGACCACCTCTCCCACGCTCGCTCGCTCGCTCGCACGCACGCACACAAATGCATGAATTATTGGCTGACCCCCGCTCCCGTCAACCACAGACAGCATTACATTCATAATCCAAAGCCTGTCTGGGCCCACCTCATTCACTCACATATATACACAATCACACACACACGCAAGTGATTCACACACACACCTAATATGCGCACACATGCACACTTATGTGATGCGCACACACACGCACACACACGCGCATTCACACACGCAAACACGCATACACACACACTCTCTCTCTCACTCGCAAAAGCACACACACACCTCCATTCCTCTGATCCGCATTTCTCTCCCACGACACATTTCCTCCTCTTCTTCCTCATCCTCTTACCTGTCATGTGACATTTCAGGTCTTCTCTGTGACATGGCCAAAGCTATACAGTCTCCTTACTCTGTCCTCATGCCCACCACTCCCCCCCCCCTCTCTCTCCCTCCCCCTACCTGTTATCTGTATAAATGAAAAACGCGTTCAGTTATTTCCCCCACCCCCTCAGACAGACCCATCATACACACTTTGTTCCAGCACGTCTTAGTTTCTTTTGTTTACGGAACGATCTTAAGGCAACGATGGATGGTGATCGAAAAACACACACACATCTAGACTAGAGACACAGAGGAACATTGGGAGCATAGTGTGGAGTAGGCCGTTCTGAACATTCGATCCTATTTGCGTTAGTCTACAGGGCACCCCACCCCAGCCAGGCATCTCATGTCAGGAGCAGTCGGGGACAGAGGAACCACACACAGCGGCGCAGCGTTTTGTGAGGGTTTATAGAGCCCCACAGTGGAGGTGTCATAATGCCTATAAAACCTGGCTGTCAAACAGGGAAATGGTTCCAATTGTTTTTCCACCATTCATTTTTCCCATAGGGAATTTTAGAAACACTTAAAATAAGTGCTGTGTTTCGTGTAGGCTTACCCTGGCGTGATGTTTTGAAAACTGTATAAATCTCTCTAGGACAAGGTGACTTTTATCAATATATTCAGCTCTATTTACTCTAAGATTCAAAAATGCTAATTAGCATCAAAGTAGACTGTCACGCCCTGACCTTAGAGAGCCTTTTTATTCTCTATTTTGGTTCGGTCAGTGTGTGACTAGGGTGGGTACTCTAGTTTTTGTATTTCTATGTTGGCCTGGTATGGTTCCTAATCAGAGGCAGCTGTCTATTGTTGTCTCTGATTGGGGAATATATTTAGGCATCCTTTTCCCACCTGTTGTTTGTGGGATCTTGATTTTGTGTTGTTGCTTTTTAGCCCTACAAAGCTGTACATTTCGTTTGTTTCTCTTTCTTGTTTTGTGCCGGTTATCATATATAAAACATTATTAACCTACCCCACGCTGCATCTTGGTCCGACCATCCTTCCAACAACAATCGTTACAGAAGATCCCACCACCCACGGACCAAGCAGCGTGCCCAGGAGGAGCAGGGATCCTGGGCCTGGGAGGAAAGCCAGGAGTGGAGGACATCCTGGAAGTGGGAGCGAATTCATGGCAGGAGACTGAAGCCTGCTATGGAAGCAGGTGGAGGCAGCGAAGGAACAACAACAACGACACCGGGGTTCGCGGCCACGACGGAAGCCCGAGCGGCAGCCTCAAAAAACAATTGGGGGGGGGGGGGGCAAGGTGGGAACCAGAACCAACTCCATGTACTCACCGTGTGGAGTTGGTCACCGTTCAGGTACCATGTTTTCCGGTTCTACGCACCGTGTCTCCAGTGCGCCTCCACAGCCCGGTGCGTTCTGTGCCAGCTCCCCGCACTTGTCATGCTAAAGTGGGAATCTGTCAGCGCTCCTGGTCTCCAGTACGCCTCCAGGGTCCAGTACATCCTGCGCTGGCTCTACGCACTGTGTACCCAGTGTGCCTTCACAGCCCAGTGCGTCCTGTGCCAGCTCCCCGCACTTGCCGTGCAAAGGTGGTCATTTGTCCAGGACGCGTTGTGCCAGCTCTACGCTCCAGACCTCCAGTGCGCCTCCATGGCCCAGTACATCCTGTGCCAGCTCCACGCACCAGGCCTCCAGCGACGGTTCCCAGTCCAGAGCTTCCGGCGACGGTCTGCAGCCCAGAACCACCAGCGATGGTTCACAGTCCGGAACCTCCAGCAACGGTTCGCAGTCCGCAGCCTCCAGTGATGATCCATGGCCCGAAGCCTCCAGTGATGATCCATGGCCCGAAGCCTCCAGTGACGATCCATGGCCTGGAGCCTCCGGTGACGATCCATGGCCCGGAGCCTCCGGTGACGATCCACGGCTCGGAGCCTCCGGAGACGATCCACTGTCCCCGGTGACGATCTACGGTCCGGAGTCCCCGGCGACGATCTACGGTCCGGAGTCCCCGGCGACGATCCACTGTCCGGATTCCCCGGCGACGATCCACGGTTCGGTTCCTCCAGCGACGATCCACGGTCCGGAGTCCCCGGCGACGATCTACGGTCCGGTTCCACGGAAGCGGAGAGATCTGCGAGCGGAGCGGGGTCTACGTCCCGAACTGGAGCCGCCACCGAGGCTAGAGGCCCACCCGGACCCTCCCCCATAGAGTCAGGTTTTGCGTCCGGAGTCCACACCTTTGGGGGGGGGGGGGGGGGGGGGGGGGGGTATACTGTCACGCCCTGACCTTAGAGAGCCTTTTTATTCTCTATTTTGGTTAGGTCAGGGTGTGCTTAGGGTGGGTACTCTAGTTTTTGTATTTCTATGTTGGCCTGGTATGGTTCCCAATCAGAGGCAGCTGTCTATCGTTGTCTCTCATTGGGGATCATATTTAGGCAGCCTTTTCCCACCTGTTGTTTGTGGGATCTCGATTTTGTATTGTTGCTTTTTAGCCCTACAAAGCTGTACTTTTCATTTGTTTCTCTTTCTTGTTTTGTGCCGGTTATCATATATAAAAAATGATTAACCTACCCCACGCTGCATCTTGGTCCGACCATCCTTCCAACAACGATCGTTACATAGACATCATGCAAGACTACAAATCCCTGCAAGCTCCTGCACGTCATCTCTAGCTGACACCTTTGCTAACAGGTATTGTATCAATTTAAAAGTTCCACAAGACAATTCACAGAATTGTCAATTTAAAGAAATGTAGCCAATTTATTAATTACTAAATTTAACTAACATTAGATAGTTAATCCAGAGATTCTTAAAAAAAAAATATCCAGAGATTCTTATCTTTGCCTCGATTCGGCAGTCTCATCCATATCATCATGGCATTCGTAATTCTTTATGACTGGGAACAAAGATATGCGTCTGTTGGAAACAACAACATTAAAAATAAGTAGGGGCATGGATCAGAAAACCAGTCAGTATCTGGTGTGACCACCATTTGCCTCATGCAGCACGACACCTTCACATATAGTTGATTGTGGATTTTGGAATTGTGGCCTGTCCCACTCCTCTTCAATAGCTGTGCGAGGTTGCTGGATATCGGCAGAAACTGGATCCTGCTGTCGTACACGTCGATCCAGAGCATCCCAAACATGGTCAATGGGTGACATGTCTGGAAAGTATCCCGGCCATGGAAAAACTGTGAAATGTTCATCTTCCAGGAATTGTGTACAGATCCTTTGTCACGTTCCTGACCTGTTTTCTGTTGTTTGGTATGTGTTTATTGGTCAGGGCGTGAGTTTTGGGTGGGCAGTCTATGTTTTCTGTTTCTATGTTGGTTTTGGGTACCTGATATGGTTCTCAATTAGAGGCAGGTGGTTTTCATCTCCTCTGATTGAGAATCATATTAAGGTAGGTGTTTTCACACTGTTTGTTTGTGGGTGGTTGTCTCCTGTGTCTGTGTTTGTCGCGCCACACGGGACTGTCTCGGTTTGTTTGTACGTTCGTTCTTTTGTGTAGTCATTTTCCTGTTCGTGAGTTCTTCGTTTTATGTAAGTTCGCATGTCCAGGTCTGTCTACTCCGTTTTGTTATTTTGTTAGTTATTCAAGTTAGTTCGTTTTTTGTCTTGTCTAATAAATCATGATGAATTCACACCCCGCTGCACTTTGGTCGAATCACTACTCCTCCTCTTCGTATGAAGAGGAGGAGGAATGCCGTTACATCCTTGCGTTATTATTATGCTGAAACATGAGATGATGGCAGCAGATGAATGGCACGACAATGGGCCTCAGGATCTCGTTACGGTATCTCTGTGCCTTCAAATTGCCTGCTCATACCATAACCCCACCACCACCATGGGGCACTCTGTTCACAACTTTGACATCAGCAAACCACTTGCTCACACAACGCCATACACGCTGTCTGCCATCTGCCCGGGATTCATTCGTGAAGAGCACACTTCTCCAGTGTGCCAGTGGCCATCGAAGGTGAGCATTTGCACACTGAAGTGGGTTACGACGCTAAGCTGCAGTCAGGTCAAGACCCTGGTGAGGACGGCGAGCACACAGATGAGCTTCCCTGAGACGGTTTCTGACAGTTTGTTCAGAAATTCTTTAGTTGTGCAAACCCACATGTTCATGTTCACATCAGCTGTCTGGGTGGCTGGTCTTAGACGATCCCACAGGTGAAGAAGCCGGATGTGGCTTCCCGGGTGGCACAGTGGTTGGACCAGCGTCGTCCGGGTTAGGGAGGGTTTGGCCGGCAGGGATATCCTTGTCTCATCGCGCACTAGCTACTCCTGTGGCGGGCCGGGCGCAGTGCACGCTGACCAGGTCGCCAGGTGTACGGTGTTTCCTCCGACACATTGGTGCGGCTGGCTTCCGGGTTGGATGTGCATTGTGTCAAGAAGCAGTGCGGCTTGGTTGGGTTGTGTTTCAGAGGATGCATGGCTCTCGACCTTCGCCTCTCCCGTGTCTGTACGGAAGTTGCAGCGATGAGACAAGACTGTAACTATTTCCAATTGGGGAGAAAAAAGGGGGTGAAAAAAAAGAAATGAAGAAGCCGGATGTGGAGGTCCTGGGCTGGTCTGTCTACATGTGGTCTGCGGTTGTGACGGTGGTTGGACGTACTGCCAAATTCTCAAAAACAACGTTGGGGGCGGCTTATAGTAGAGAAAATAACATGTAATTGTCTGGCAACAGCTCTGGTGGACATTCCTGCAGTCAGCATGTCAAATGCACTGACCCTCAAAACTTTAGACATATGTGGCATTGTGTTGTGTGACAAAACTGCACATTTTAGAGTGGCCTTTTATTGTCCCCAGCACAATGTGCACCCATGTAATGGCCTAGAGTGCAGCCATGTATCCTAATCTCTAGGATAGGGGGCAGCATTCGGAATTTTGGATGAAAAGCGTGCCCAAATTAAACTGCCTGATACTCATGCCCAGAAGCTAAGATATGCATATTATTAGTAGATTTGGATAGAAAACACTCTGAAGTTTCTAAAACTGTTTGAATCATGTCTGTTACTATAACATAACTTATTTGGCAGGTGAAACCCCGAGGACAAACCATTCATATTTTGTTTTTTTGAGGTCACTCTCTGTTCAATGGGGTTTCATTGGGAATCCAGATTTCTAAGGGACCTTCTTGCAGTTCCTATCGCTTCCACTGGATGTCAACAGTCTTTAGAAATTGGTTGAGGTTTTTCCTTTGAGAAATGAAGAAGTAGCCATGTTCAGAATGAGGTTCGAGGGAAGTGTAGTCTTTGTTAGAGGCGCTTGACCTGAAAGCTAGTTACACTTTGTTTTCCTCCGGTATTGAACACAGATCATCCCGTCTTCAATTTTATCGATTATTTACGTTAAAAAATACCTAAAGTTGTATTACAAAAGTAGTTTGAAATATTTGGACAAAGCTTACAGGTAACTTTTGTAGTCATGTTGCGCGAGTTGGAACCTGTGTTTTTCTGGATCAAACGCGCCAAATAAATGGACATTTTGGATATGTATCGACGGAATTAATCGAACAAAAGGACCATTTGTGATGTTTATGGGACATATTGGAGTGCCAACAGAAGAAGCTCGTCAAAGGTAAGGCATAAATGATATCTTTATTTCTGCGTTTTGTGTCGCGCCTGGAGGGTTGAAATATGATTGTCTGTGTTAGTTTGCTTGGGTGCTATCCTCAGATAATAGCATCGTTTGCTTTCGCCGCAAAGCATTTTTGAAATCTGACACGTTGGCTGGATTGACAACAAGTGTAGCTTTAATTTGGTATATTGAATGTGTGATTTCATGGAAGTTTAATTTTTATAGTAATTTATTTGAATTTGGCGCTCTGCATTTTCACTGGATGTTGGCCAGTTGGGACGCTAGCGTCCCACATATCCCAGAGAGGTTTTTAATCAGCTTCTTGATATGCCACACCTGTCAGGTTGGATGGATTATCTTGGCAAAGGATAAATGCTCCCTAATGGGGATGTAAACAAATTTGTGCACAAAATTTGAGAGAAATAAGCTTTTTGTGCATATGGAAAATTTCTGGGATTATTTATTTCAGCTCATGAAACACTTTACATATTGTGTTTATGTTTTTGTTCAGTGTACATACATACTGATAGATTGAACAGATACTGTACATTGAAAGTGTTGACATAACCACAACCAACAATACAGAAGGAAACATTTTTGACTGAGGATTTCCCTCCTCCCTTCCTCTAGGCCATTGGTCAAGCTGAGCTGTCAATCATGTCTGTTAGCAGGAAGTGAGTAACAGTCGCTTGTTTCTCCAGCTGGGAGAATGAAAAAGCAACACTGACAGAGTCCAGGGAACAGCACATCAATAACACAGCTAAACACACAAAAACAGACCAACTCAACACACATTCAGACACACGCACACACACACACACACACACACACACACACACACACACACACACACACACACACACACACACACACACACACACACAGAGAGGGAGAGGCACACACACACACACATAGAGGCACGCACACATGCAGGCACATACACGCCATTTATATTTGTTTGTGTCTTGGTTGTAAGGTCCCCTCAGGCAGGTTACACACATCTGGGAGGCAGGGAGAGAGAGAATGGACGTAAGACTTTAAACTTCCTGAAGATCAGTCTCTACCATGTAGAGCAATGGTTAGAGATAGGGAACTAGAGTGGTAAAGAAGGAGGGTTTGAAAGGAGAGGAAGAGATGAAGGGACGGGAGGAGAAAGGGGAGGAGGAAGAAATTAAGATGAAAAGTTGTGGGGAGGAGGGGTGTGTGATGTTGTGGAGGTGAATGTCATCGGAAGGCCCTGGCTGTACTGACGGATTCTGAGGACTCCCCTCTCTTTGAAAGTTTGCGTGAGCCAACTCACGGAACGGCGGGCAGTTTTTTACACTCCGCTGCTCGCCGGACTGAACTGTAAACTAAAGATGACGTGCTCTCATTAGTCGGGCCTCCATGGCAACCCAGGTCCATTTAGTGTACCCAGAATCCCATTGTTTAATTGTCGGGGTCATGTCAAAGGTCAACCAAAATATTGATTACCTTTTTTAGGGGCAGCACTGAAGCTTGATGCTACAGGACGCTACAAGGGCATAGGTGAGAGGGACACAAACCCAGCTGTACATAAAGAGCACACAGGCCTGATTGTGTGTCAGACTATCTAGCAAAGGACTTTTGTCTCACTTTTCTGGACACTTATTGAAGTTGGATAGTGGCACTGTGACTCTGACTGTTGAGCTGTGGAGAACCACTGTTCCTAACTGTGATTTCAGACCCACCACAGGGTTAACATAACAGGATAGACTCACAGACATGGCGACAGAACTGTGCACGCTGCATACAAAGACCAAGTGTCTTAATAAGTGACCAAATTAAAGGCCCACAAGACTGGAAATTCACTTTTTTTCAACTGAAAGACGATGCCCGGAGCTTACCCATAATGTTGCACAACGATTGAAGTCAATAAGTCGTTGTTTTGGTGGGAAATTTGACTTGCCTTATGATAGGACGCAGAGCAGGCGGGAAACGTGTGGTGGGACAGCATTTGCCTCACTACATTTCTCTTTCAAAGCAGCAGCACCGACCGGGCCAGTAACTCCTCAGTGCATTTTTTGCTATCGAGTTCAACATTTACCTTCTCTGTCACAGTCTACCATGAAAACAATTGAAGACTGCATGCAGAAAAGTTTAGCTATTTGTATTTGAGCAATAGATGGGTTAGCTGATAATGTGATGAAAACGATGCGCTTCACTTCAGTGGGGCAGAAGTATGTGCGTTGTTGTGATTCTGGATGACCAGATAGCTACCAACACTGACAAGAAACTGCCATGTGGGGAATCGTGAGTGACTTGTTTCAGCTAGTCTTGTTTTAAGGTGTTTTGACTGATCTCATGTCAATGCTAATATGGCAAAAAATCACTAGCTAGCTAACCAACAACTGTAAACAATGTATTTGAGAGACAACAACTGCTCATTGTGCAAATGTATTTATGCTTTCAAAACACATTGGAGACTAATATAGTTTACATGTTGTCAACAGTTGTGCACTTTTCGGTTTTGTTGTTATATGATTGGCCATTCATTCAAGCAACACTAGGCTTCTGCGAGTCACAATATCTCGAGCACTTGAGCAGTTGGCCTACAGAAGTTGATAAGCTAAGTTCACACAGCACATGCGAGCTGACCTGAGAAAAAAGAAGCGCCCATCAATATACTCCCTGAGCTTATTATTTTAGGGAAAGTCCTTTACAAAAGTAAACTTTGAATAGTAAACATACTAGCAATATACTGGCTACTGTTGATAGTCTGCAAAAAGAAAGCTACAAAAAATACACTTTGTCTTAGCTAGCCTGCTGTAGCCAGGTTGATATCTCTTGAACGCAATTATCTTAAAGAGGCAGCATCCTATTTTGAGACTACAAACAATCTTCTCAAAATGGCATACTTTGGAAACAAAAAAGAATGCAATTAATACAATGCAATCCTAAGGAATAGACTAATGACGTACATTGCTAAATGATATTACACAGCTTTTTAATACATATCATAATAACCAAATGCAGCCTATTAATGGCTGTAGATAGAGAGAAAGCATTCCAACCTGTAGGCCCTGCATGACCCTCATGACCTCAAACTGTTGGGGCCAGTAGAAATTCGGTTCAGGCCAGTACATTTTTGGCCAACTTGGACCAGTCGGGTCAGTGAGAAAAAAGTGAATGTTCGACCCTGTCATAGCCTATGAATAGGAGTTTCCAGAGTTTTACCTGACCAGGTCATGAGATCAGGAAAAACTCCAGGCCCTAAAAAAGACACCTACGAATTTTTCAGCACCACTTTGGAACCTGTGGTGCCACTTTTATGTTCAGGACTTATTTGAACGTTACCACCCACCAGCAAGGCATTGTTAATTAATTATTAATCAGAAACACCTTCAAAGTTCTTCCTTTTCATGAATCCTGACTGAGCCAAACAGCTGTACGCCATAGCCTACGGAACAAAATAGGGGTGGAAACAATGTTTTTCCACCTCCACTTTTTTTTACCAGGAAATGTACATACTCCATTGGATAATTTGTCAATTTTAGCTTCTACACACTTCACTGTTTTGATTGGTGCAGCTAAATCACAAGTGTCTATCCTATAATGAACAGGCACCAATGAAAGAAAATTCAAGGAACTTGTTTATCAATTTTGTTGTGCTGTTGTTACGTTTGTATTGGCAGTGGTGTAAAGTACTGAAGTAAATTTACTTTATAGTACACCGTAAGCCGTTTTTTGGGGGGTATCTATACTTTACTTTACTATTTACATTGTTTTTACAACTTTTACTTTTTCTTCGCTACATTCCTAAAGAAAAATAATGTACTTTTTACCTCATACATTTTCTCTGACACCTAAAAGTACTTCGTTTTGAATGCTAAGCAGGACAGGAAAATTATCCAATTCACCCACTTCAAGAGAACATCCCGACTGCCACTGATCTGGCGGACTCACTAACACTCACTTTACTTTTGATACTTTAGCAATTACATTTACGTTTGATACTGAAGTTTATTTCAAACCAAATACTTTTAGATATTTACTCAAGTAGTATTTTACTGGGTGACTTTAACTTGAGTCATTGACAATTGGGTACTTTTTCCACCACTGTATATTGGTGTTTCGTGCTCAAAGCACTCATGGAGGGGATTGTTACATATCGTTTGCGACGTGCATCATAAGTAAAGTAATTGTAGCTATAATTTAACTTCCTTTGTGAGAACCATGAGCTCGAGCTGACTTGGCTTTGCTGTAACTTAGCGGAAGACCGCAAGTAGCCTACCTACCAAAGCTTGCGTCGTATCCGTTACAGAGTAGAAAAACGAATGTCTCTTATAGAAGATGCCAAAACGTTGGAAATAACAATAGATGGCGAAGTCAAAGATACTGGCTTCCATCTGTGGCGAAGTTTTCCCTATTATGCTAATGACAAATTCAGCTTCAGAACCAGCCTTGCTAGCTAAATTAGCTAATCTTTTGAATATGGTGTAGTTAATGTTTTTTTTAAAAAAGTGCAACTCAATATTAGGAAGGTGTTCCTGATGTGTTGTACACTCAGTGCATTTATAAATGCCTCATGAGTTTAGTTCTACTGTTGTACCCCATCACAACCCAAAGTATAAACTTGTTTCACTCCATTGTTTTTAAACAATGAACATGTAAACAAACACTGTGTAACCTCAAAACATGGTTAAAATTATGATTTTGATCTCATGGATGGTCAGTCCTTGCATCGATAGCTTGGTCTATGAATTTGAGACTGGTTACACTTCTCCAGACCCTTCCCTCAGCTGTTTACCAAAATAGCTGGCGGGGTATCCACTTTGTTATTGTTTGAACTGCAGATTGCCCCTTTAAGAAAACGATCAGTTCTGCCTTCTTATTGTTCTTTACTGAACTATAAACACACCCCATCACACCCCGACTTTCTATTCAATCCAAACGAAGCTTGGCGACCCAAAACTGACAGTGGAAAAACTTGGCAACGGAAAGATGAGCCGAGACCACCCCTCCACTTTACAGCATTCTTCAGAGACAGCGAAATCTGAAAATAATACCCTTAATATTTATGCACGTGCTCCTGTCGCGACCCCTGTCCAGTGGGATAGATTCAATGAATGTCTCTGTTTTCTTTTCTCGTGCAAAGCAGAAACATCTCCGTTAGTGCCACAGTTTAAATCGTTCTAATGAAGGTTCTTGAGCTACTTCTCAGAACACCGGTGAAAGCTTTTGGAGGATATTAGCCTACTCTGAGCACTCCTCAACTTGTTGCGTTATTGTGTCCGTGACGGTTAGCATAATCCCTGTGCTTCTCACGACTTTCTTTGAAGTCTTCCTAAATTGAAGGAATTAATGTTAAATTAAAAATTAAAAAACGAAATGATGATGAAAATGTCAAATGGAAAGTTTCACTGGGAATTATGTAGGTTGGAGCTGCAATTTGGGATTAGAAATAGGCTACAATAATAATTGATAGGCTAATGAATAGCTTTGGCTGTTAATAGTGTATAAAAGTTCCTTCAAAAATATGACAATTATATATTTATATTTATGACATTTTCCCATAGGTTATTTGAAAAAGTTAGTAACGAATTCCATTTCGATTTCACAATGCATTTCCATGGCCCAGGAATAATAACTAGTCAGTTGTTTGAGTTATCACTTTAGGTAAGACCAGGGGAAACGTAATCAAACATCTGTATTTAGTCTCGAATTAATGATCTAAACGTGTGTGCTCTTCTGGGAAACGGCGACTGAGGTTAGCGAGATGGATTTAAGTACACAAAACAAAAACAAAGTTGTCACTTTATGCCCCGGGTGCATTTCTAATGTCACCAACTAACGCGCGCGCCTAATGACTATTCACTACGGGTGTCAAGATACGTTTATGTTGTCATTAAATTAGACTAAACACAGAAAGAAACATTTCACTGGCTTAATTTAGCTGGACCACAGGAAGAGTAGCTGCAGCAGCTAATGGGGATCCATCATAAATACCAATACAAATACCTTAGCTTCTCAGCTGAATATAAAAATATATTACGCAGCACATAGTCAGTCGTCTGTTAACTCAAGACTGGAGTGAGTGGATCATTTCACCATATAAATCTTGGTAATTTTTCTTCTTGTAAACTTTAGCAAATCACTCGTGTGTGTAGCACCAGTTGGGGTCCCATGGGGAAACATGGAAACTTCTCCTTATTTTGCCATAGGGCTATATCCAACTATACGGTAAACCCCAAATGTGCTGTCATTACTCAAAACGTTTGAGGAAACCCGTTGCACTTAATATATATATGTGTGTAAGTACAGTTACTTAAAGTGAATTTGTAGTCATTACTCAAACCGACAGTCACTAGGGGTCCACATTTGAGTTGTATCAGCTTGAAAATGTTGAGTAACACCCCCACTAAGCAACGGCTCTGATATAATTTCCCAGTGTGCTTTGCCTTGTAGAGTTACCACCCATGACTGCATTTGTTAGTGACAGAGACATGTTTGTTAAATTTTCAATTTTCAGTCCTGTGGCCTTCACCAAAGGAGTTCCTAGTTGAATATTATCATAATTCAACTCTTTATGACACAACATATCTCAAAAAGCCTAGCTCTCTCATTTTTAGGCCTAGCTTTAACCTAATACAGTGGCTTGAAACTAATGTTTTACATGCGACATCATAACTGCAAGTATGGTTGCAATATTTCAGTAAATTTCTGGGGAAGAAAATCCATTTAGGATTTCTGAAAAATCTGGGAAATTTACCAGAATTATGCAACCCTACCGGCAAATCTCATTATGTTGGCTTGCAATGTGATGTGTAATTCCTATTGGAATCCTGCCAGAGTTAGGATATCCAACAGTTGGAATTTTTATTCACCTACATTCATAATAACTACCAGGGTTAGGAAAAGTGTGTGAAGACTACCTAAGCCATTTAAACTGGAACAACCATTTCAGTAATGGGTGCAAAATATCTAAATGAGTGGATAAGTTTAGAAAATGTATGTTATTTATCTTTGTGTAGCATAAGATGAATCAATGAATCACTCAATTTACATGCAAAAACACAGATTTTAAAAAACAATTTAAAAAATCAACCTGCAGTAGAGTTTGCTCGAAAAAATGTAATAAAAAAAATAATAACTTAACAGAATTTTTTTTGTGACTTCTCATTTTGTTTTGAGTCAGTACCACATAAACATTTGAAGTAATAATGACTTTTCATTTACTATGAGTTCAACTTACTAGAAGTAGCCTATTTTAGTAAAAAATGCCTTGAGGTGTACAGTGTTACATGTCAAAAGGGGATCGCGCTATATAGTCAGTAAAATAACTGGGATTATATTTGAAGACAAGTAAATGTGTAATGCTGCCAATGAATTGATGTGGTTGGTCAAGAAGCTATACATTTGTAGGATGCCCATGTGAGGTCAAGCCAGCGGCCATCTGGCTCTCTGCGTTGTGCGGGGCAAGCAGAGGAGTGGCAATGGAACTATGGCGCACAGGCATGGTGATGGTGAGAGGAGGAGCGCGCGCGCGCATGTGGCACTCAGATGAGCTAGACAGGTATACGAGGCCGCGAGGATGATGCTTCTGCCCTCAGAGGAACGTATATAATATATTCAAAATGGACTCTTCACAGGACAGCTCCCATCCCAGGTAAATACACAATTAACTCACTCCGCATTAGGGGCACTATGGTGACGGCAAATTAATTATTGAACTCTCACATCTGTTCACCATTACGCATTATGCACAGGCGCTTCCCTTCCTTCAGCCTAGTTCTGGCCGGGTCTCCCCTTTATGTCGTTAAGCAGGCTTTGATGTGTTTGGCTTGAAATGATTGAATAGCCTAACAATGCCTGAGTGGAAAGAAACAATGCGTTGCGTGCATTCAGGGTTTGTCCAGAAAACGTTGTAATTTAATAATTTGACACAAAATCCACCCATATAGAGACGCACTACGCTTAATATGTTGCTGCACAAATTTTCATAGCCTATACGACATGTCATGATTCTACTCTGGTTTCAAAACCATAACTGGGCCAAATTTTATTTCTGTACCAGTGCATAATAAAATATTAATGTCTAACAGTCATGTTGATGAAAAGTCTCTTTAAAAATGAATGGTTTGTTTTCCCACGAATTGCTGTGTGTTATGTTGAGCACAACATGCGGAGAGGGGTGGTCTCGTTGTGGGAGGTGCCGCTGACTGATGAAAGAAGACGAGTCTGTTTTGCCTAAAGCCAAGGGAATTCTTTCCCTTTTTTTCTCTCTCCCTGGACACTGAAGACTGAACGAGTATGCCTCTGGTTCACTTTGCACCATTCAGGATGTGCGTCTCACATCTTCGCGTCGGTCAAAGGTGGGACGGGATTGTTTTTCCGACAACAAAGCCAAACAGTATCTCATGTGAACGGGACGCACCCAGGGCGGCACGCGATTTCATTGCATTATTTGAGTCATGTTTAAATCAATGTCTGCTCGCATACTTTCCTAGAATATAGGTTAAACGTGTCCTTCAATACTGAGATAAAACCCGCATGCCTAAAATGTCACGGATTAAAAATAATCAGAAGGGAATTAATCACCGTTCTGAAAATATTAGTATGCCTATTGTTTAATATTTCGTTGATTGCCTCAATTAATACACGTTTTACAACCAAGAATATAACATAATATTATTTTTGATACATTAGGCTAATAATTAATAATTGAGCATAAACTCACTTTTTTATTAACCTGCTAATATGTAAATACATATTTCAAATACCAGGGGTGTCTCTGTCTGATTTATGCATGTGCTTTTGGCTATAAATGATCTAGCATTTACTATCACTTAGCCAGCATACAGAACTTAAACTTGAAAGTTTTCGTGTTACTCCAGGCTGACGTGAAAAGGCAAACCTGCCTTGTGATGGAGCTTAACTTCTAAACCATGACGAACTTTCCTAACCCATACATCTTTGGTGCTGGCTTCCGTGGAGAATCTGACGCCATCTTTCTGACACCAATACTCCAGAGTATAGCCTAGCCTACCTCTGACTGGTTACTAATGGGCCAGTAAGACATCACGAGTGCCTATAAATAACCTGCAGCTATCGCTGTCACAGCTTGAATAACTCAAAGCAAGGGTGCACAGAGACTTTGATCAAATAATGCACGATTCAGATTTTAGAATATGAAAATGTATATTTTGTAATAAATGGGAATTAGTATGAGTAATTTATATAATTATGATTTGAGTAGGACTATTTTTACTTTTTAGGTCTTTATGCAATTCTTAAGTTTGAACTTTGCTGGTATTATTGTAATTGTATTATAACATAGCCGATCCTATTATTCACATGAATTAGTGTAGTTAAAACTATTGCCAGAAATTGTTCAAAAATAGCTGCGGCACTCAATAGAGCTCAATAGAGCTTATAAACAAAACAACTGCAATCAATTTGAAATAAAACACATTCGCCTCTGTTCGTTTAGAGATTTCTATTTTTTTTTAGTTGGAAAAGTTGGACATGTGATTAAATATTCGTTTTATCTCGTCAAATATGAAACGAAAACGTTCTCGGTACAGTGAACAGAAGTTGTGTTCCCCTTGCATTCCCATCCCATGCTTTTGGAATGTGCTGTTTGCAATGAACTCCGTTGATGAATTTCAAATGTATAGTTTAGAAAATATGAATCTTCTTGTGTTATTAATATGATGTAAACAAAAAAAAAAGAAAGAAGAACAAGAAAAAAGACACAATATCACGTGTCAATGTGGACTTTATATCAAACAAAATTATATTTCTCATGACAATTTTACACTTGATGGTGTTAGGCTATAATCCATTCGTCATACAATCCTTATACTGTAAATTATCAAGTTCAGTGTGTGTGTTTTGGTTTTATTATATCCTTGTGGCAACCAGAGGTCCTCACAAGGTTAGTAAAGCAAGGAAAATTCGGATACGTGGGGACATTTCACTGGTCCCCACGAGGAAAAAAAATCTGTTTTAAGCTTAGGTTTAGGCTTATGTTTAGGATTAGAATTAGGGTTAGAATTGGGGTTAGGAGTTAGGTTTCTGGTCAGGGTTAGAGGTTTCCAGTTAAGGGTTACAGTTAGGGATTAAGGGGAAATAGGATTATAAATGGGAATCAAGTGTTTGGTCCCCACAACGATAGTAAAACAAATGTGTGTGTGTGTGTGTGTGTGTGTGTGTGTGTGTGTGTGTGTGTGTGTGTGTGTGTGTGTGTGTGAGAGAGAGGGAGTGGATTTTGTTGAAGGTCATTTTTTCCTCATAATTGACTGGTCAAGTTATAGCTGACGATTTTGTGTGTAGGCCCAACATTTAGAACCATGGAGAGTTACCGCAAGACGCAAAGAAAACGGGGCTGCCTCCACTGTTCCATCACCATTTCAACTTCAACATCATCAAATCACCTATGCTTAGTCTAATACAGTGACAACTAAAAGATAGCAAAAACATTTTAGTCCAATCAAAGTAAGCTAATATGATGTGGCTGTCCATGGTACTGATTTGTGTTGGTGTGTGTGTCTGTGCGTACAAGTATAAAAAACATGTTGACTCGTCCTACTTGTAGAGAAACGCCAGTGCTACCCTCCTCTCTTTCATGTCGACAAAACGGTCTATGACTCCATCATACAGTTCTCTTTTAGTTGTTGTTATAGGCTACCTGGCTAAAATACTTGTTCACTAGCTTAACTTCCTTTCACGGGCAACGATGAGCCAGCTAGTTAACATTAGTCTACTACATCTAGCTACATATTGAACGTCCATCCTCTCAGGCCAGGAGCACACAATGCATGAATTTATGGTTGGATCAGATTTGCTGTTATAATTATTGGCCAGTATGGAGAATTAAGTAAAACAACAAGTCCAAATCCCCATCTCCAGCCATGGCTAATTTAGGTAGCTAGCCACTGGAGGACAAAACACAACAAGATGCAAGTTTTCTGTCAATTACATTTTGCACTCACTATGACGTGATTGGTGGGAAGCCAAATCCAAACTGTCTTCCCGTGACACTTTTTTTTGGTGTGCCACAACCATTCACAGTTGAGCTCACTCAGTTTAGCTCAATGCTGATTGGCTATTATTTATCAAGGGATGCTAAATGCTCACTTTCTTCCCTTGCGTTCAATACTACGGGCAGCAACAATGTCATACTCTTTTTGACCAGACAGCATTAGATAGATAGGCTACACATCCAGAGACAGAGGGGCGTTGTTTCGCTTTCTCCAGTGAGATACATTCAGCCTCTTGCAAATTGAAGGAAAATTATGAAAACACAGAGAGACGAAAGATCAATTATTTTATGTTTTTTCCTTTTTTTCTTGGTAATTTTTTTGGGGGAAAGCCTGGCTTCTCTTGGCACCCATGAATACACATCGCTGGTTCCAAGCTTCTGCCAATAACAGGTAGATTTAAGTTTTCCCCTCAACACTCCCAGACAGTCCTAGCTAAATTCGTTTTGGAGAAATTGCTCTTTGCTAAGAAGCTATTTCAGTTTCTGTTTGACATTTTTCTTAGGGGAAAGGAACGCCTGCATGCAGCCTGAATTTGCCATCCATTACCCAGTCAAATGACAAATAGGGGGTGCTTATACGGTAACGTGTACAAGTGGTAGGTGTGAAATTGAAATGTAGCAACATTTCAATTACTCGCCCAACGCGCTACCTGCCACTGTCTAAATATACTGCAGCAAACAGTTGGCAAACATGAAAAAGCTTGAGTGACTTACGCACAAGATGCCACGTTCCCAAAGCCCGAATAAGGCCTACCATAAAACTGCACAGAGAGACCCTAGGCCCGTTCCAAACCTTATATTACATCCACTTAGTCTAATTTAACAATAGGCAAAGGTTGGGGTTGGAATAAGTCACTTATTGCTTCTCCAAAAACTATTTTCTTTCATAATTACTTCTTTGTCACCCAAAGTGAGATTTAAAAGCTTAACGTTTTGATCAGTTCGAGCTCACCAGAATAGTTTCCCCTCGCAGATGTTTCAGTACAAATACGATCAGCGTAGGGTTTGGCAAAATGACACACCATAAGCAAAATTGCCATGGGGTTGGGGGGACACGTTCTTTTACTTTCCGGGCATTTCTTTCAGTCCCACAAAAAAACGCAACAAAGCACTTATGCAAAGTCCTCACTGTCACTCAGGAACGTATTCCAGTGTCTGTCTGCCTGCCTGACAGCTGAAAATCTTTGGCAGTAAGTAGGCTACCTGCGCCTCTCCCTCCCTCCAAAGCATGCATAGTCTACTGTAATTAGGGAGAGAGATTTTAATTCGAGAACAGAGGATACATTTTTGTCAATGCTAGTTAAGAATACAAACAGTGGAGCGCGAAAAAAAAATTATGGTTCTGTTCAGAACGAAACGATTGGAAAATAATTTCCAATGGTGCATATATAGGAAATTAGTTTTAAAACTCCAACATGTTCTCCCAGCCTCATGGCAAAATGTGTAGAATAGCAAGAAAGGTGCTTTAACACTGCATCATTTTCTCTCATCTTCATCAAGAGTTTGGGACTATAAGATTATATCTGAATTTGTCAAAATTGAGTGATTGACATAGGCGTTTTCTTGTTTAATGTTCTATACGGGTTCTCTATTGTAGGGTTTCCAAAACTCAGTCCTGGGGTGTCAAACTCATTTCACAGGACTCCGCATAGGTCCGTATTGACATGATTGGTTGACCATAGGTGGGGGGTGGTACATCCTGTATAAACACAAACTCACTTCCTTGACAACAAACATGGAAAACATTGACGAAAGTATATCAGAACAAGTTCACAAATACAAAAAAGTCTTTATGATACCTCGTGTAGGGATTTCAGAGACACAAAAAATTGTATGAACTCCTGGAAAGAGATCGGGGAAGTAAAGGGGATAGATGTGGTGAAGGGTCAATGGAATGCAGACTGGGGAATAGAAGGACGCTGGATTGGTGCATTGGTGCACATTCAACAAATATGGATACTAACAAAGTGGATATTTGTCAAATCCTTAATGATTGATGTATTGTAACAGGCCCACAATGTGGTTACAGCAATCAGATTTGGATATATTTGGCGGTTTTCGATGCATAACATTTAGCAGTTGTCCTTTTCCAGGTTTAGAAAAGGTGACTGCTAAATGCTAACTCCCATTCGTATAAACTGGTAGCATAGCTAGCATACAGACATTGGTAGTGTCAAAGTAGTTTTTAACTGTAATGCAGTTGATTGATGACATGAACATGTATTGGGGTTGACATCCATACAAGAATTATGCTCCAATTTCTGCCTCAACATAGTGTGAAATACACACCGGGCCGGCATTATGGGCGGACTCTAGGGGGCCTGGCCCGCCCTACCGTACCTCCTTGCCCATCCAAATATTCAAATATTGATAATTTATTTGACCACCAGCTGACAGAAAGACGCATCAATCTCAGTTAAAGCATCCGAGTGACCGAAACGGCGCCCCTCTGTCTCAGTATGTGTAGACTATGTATCTGATGCGGTCTGGAATACAGGAGGCTGCTGAGGGGAGAACGGCTCACAGTAATGTCCGAAATGGAGCAAATGGAATGGCATCAAACACTTGTAAAACATGTGTTTGATGTATTTGGTACCATTCCGCTCCGGTCATTAACACGAGCCCGTTCTCCCCAATTAAGGTGACACCAACCTCGTGTGGTCTGGACAAAAGGAGTATGGCATGTCATACTTTTTCTGTCCAGACAGCATCGGACACATGGGCTACATATAGGAAGATAGAGGGACGCTGTTTTGCACACTAGTGTCAACAGAGAGGAAGGTGTGAAGCGAGAGGGCTCACTCTTGCCAAAATCTGTCCTGAATAAGCCCAATGCGTTTCTGTGGGGATAATGTGCAGACCTAAGCTTGTCGCCTGCATTCCCGCCTTTGGGACAACGATTCACATTGTTAGGGCGTAGATATGAGCATCTCGTCGTTATATACAGATCTCTGGTTTCAGCCACTTGCGAATCAGAAACGAATGCATAGAGTCCCGGGTTGATTATCCCTTTTATACTATGGTTATAATTGAACATATTTGCTGCTAGAAATGTGTTAATTTTCCGGTAGAAATGAGTTCAACATCCAGTGAAGAAACTAGCAAGTTTGCTGTGGTAACCAAACAGTTCTGCATGCAGAGCAGAATTAGGCCGATACCTGCTAATTATGAAAATCCAGAAATGAGCCGTTAAATTCTACAACCACCTAAAAGGAAGTGATTCCCAAATCTTCCATAACAAAGCCATCACCTACAGAGAAATGAACCTGCAGAAGAGCCCTCTAAGCAAGCTGGTCCTGAGGCTCTGTTACAAACACAAAAACAGACCACACAGAAAGAATTTTAAAAAACAGAGCAAACTAGAATGCTATTTGGTCCTAAACAGAGAGTACACAGTGGCATAATAAATGACCACTGTGACTGACCCAAACTTAAGGAAAGCTTTGACTATGTACAGACTCAGTGAGCAAAGCCTTGCTATTGAGAAAGGCAGACCTGGCTCTCAAGAGAAGACAGGCTATGTGCACACTGTCCTCAAAATGAGGTGGAAACTGAGCTGCACTTACTGACCTGCCAAATGTATGGCCATATTAGAGACACATATTTCCCTCAGATTACACAGACCCACAAAGAAAAACAAATCCAAATCTGATAAACTCCCATATCTATTAATGAAATATCACAGTGTGCAATCACAGCAGCAAGATTTGACCTGTTTCCACAAGAAAAGGGCAACCAGTGAAGAACAAACACCATTGTAAATACAACCTATATTTATGTTTATTTATTTTCACTTTTGTACTATTTGCACATCATTACAACACTGTCTATAGACATAATATGACATTGGAAATGACTTTTGGAACTTTTGTGAGTGTAATGTTTACTGTCCATTTTTTTATTGTTTATTTCACTTTTGTTTCTTACCTATGTCACTTGCTTTGGCAATGTAAACATATGTTTCCCATGCCAATAAAGCCCCTTAAATTGAACTGAATTGAGTGAGCTAGCCATATTTGGTAGTATTTTTTTATTAAACTTTCACTTTCACTTAGCTAGCTGAAGCAGCTAGCTACTTTAGCCTACTGAAACACCCGGCCCAAACAGAGAGGGATGCTATGTTAGCTAGCTGACAATCTATCCAACACTGGAACCCTTCCAAGTCAAGGTAAGCTTTTGGTTTTATTAATTTATTGGCCCCGTGGCCCACCGGTGTAACTGATAAACTGCTTTCTGAATACACATATAAACAATAGACTAAATGTAGGTACATTTTGCTGGGGGACAATGGGGAATTTCGGGATGGAGATGCAGGTGGGTAAACGGTGCAGCCTTTTCACTTCATGCCATCTTGGCTGAGCTCCTATGTCAAAGGTCTTTTTGTTTAGCCAGTTGCTTGTAATTAGCTGGATGGCTATAGAGATTATTCCTGAATCACTCTGAGTGGTGCGGTGCAGACCAATTTACTGAATGTGTATGACAGCTCCCCGAAGCGCAAGAAGTGTGAATGATCTGACTTCTGCGGAGGCCACCTCACAGTAAATGCTGTATGGCCACTGCAAATGTGGGATTGACCATGCAGAGCCTTTTATTCAGCCCTGTTCGGACACACTGCTTCTCTTCCAATCAGCTGTGCTGTCTATAGACAGCCACACTATCTATTCGTGCCACTCCCCCACTAATTTAAGTCAGGGGCAGTAAGATACCACCCTTAGTGCTCTCCCTCATTCTCATTGGGTCAGAACACTGTCAATCTGTCTCAGATTGAAGAGGAGAAAACGGTGCCTTCATTCTGGGTTTTGGCTGCTCCATCGAGTTTAATCGATGTCCGCACCCCCCCCTGAAATCTAAATAGTATAATAAAAAAATCCCCATTAAAAAATCTCAGTTTAAGCTAGAAATATGTTTTTTCGTTGACCCAGGCAGCTTTGGTTCACAGAGATCATTTGCCTTTTTAGGCAGGGACCCATGGCAAATCCCATTGCGCAGGGACCTGTTGTCCCAGGTGCACGATATGGTTTGGCAAGCAAGGCCGGAGATTTATTCCGATGGGCCTGGCTCCTGAGAGGGCCAATCTGATGGCTAGAGGTTTACCTCTGAATGTTATTGCTACCATTCAGTCTGCAAGGGCGCCCTCCATGAGAGGGCTGTATTTGTAAAAGTGGCAAGTGTTTGAGCTCTGGTGGAAAGATTAAGGACTTGTTCCTTTTCAGTGCTCTGTGAGGGACATCCTTAAGTTCCTACAGGAGCTTTTTGAGCAGGAGTGGGCATTCTCCACATTAAAACTTCTTCACGATCGGTGTCCCTTCCACGGGACGGTTGAGCTAACGTAGGCTAATGCGATTAGCATGAGGTTGTAAGTAACAAGAACATTTCCCAGGACATAGACAGGACATAGACATGGCAGAAAGCTTTAATTCTTGTTAATCTAACTGCACTGTCCAATTTACAGTAGCTATTACAGTGAAAGAATAACATGCTATTGTTTGAGGAGAGTGCACAATTTTGAACATGAAAAGTTATTAATAAACAAATTAGGCACATTTGGGCAGTCTTGATACAACATTTCGAACAGAAATGCAATGGTTCATTGGATCAGTCTAAAACTTTGCACATACACTGATTACATCTAGTGGGCAAAATCTAAATTGCACCTGGGCTGGAATAATAAATGATGGCCTTTCTCTTGCATTTCAAAGATGATGGTACAAAAAAATACAAAAGAACGGTTGTTTTTGTCTTATCTTTTACCAGATCTATCTATATTCTCCTACATTCCTTTCACATTTCCACAAACTTCAAAGTGTTTCCTTTCAAATGATATCAAGAATATGCATATCCTTGCTTTCGGGCCTGAGCTACAGGCAGTTAGATTTGGGTAATGTCATTTTAGGCATTTAAAAAAAAAAAGGGGGCGGCTCCTTAAGAGGTAAATGTCCTCTACCTCAGCATGTCATGTGGGTATTGACGGAGCCTCACCGGTGGCCCACCCCTTGGTTGTGCGCTTCCTGAAAGGTGTACCTCATCATACCGGTCTATAAACCTATTGCGCACACATGTGAGTTGCCGCTGGTTTTAGAGGCACTGTGGAGCCAGTGGATGGATCTGAAGATCCTTTCCTACAAAATCTCCTTGCTCATGGCTTTGGCCTTGGCTAAACATGTTGGGGACCTCGTTATGCAGTACTCAATTCGCCCTGTGCGACTCTAAGGTGACGTTGCGTCCAAATGCGGCCTTCGCCCCGAAAGTCATGGCTATGTCCTACAAGTTGGATGTTGCTGCTTCCAGTGTAGCCCACAGGGTTCTTAAGGCTGGGACAGGGGAAGTCACTAGGCAGGGCGCCATGTGCGCAATGCCCAGACTGCCACATCTGGCGGGGTCAGGTCGGGGTGGTCTACCATGGGCCGTCTTCGTTTAGTATCAATTGGGGTCAGCTTGGGGCATGATCATATTTCCCCATAGTATGTTCTACCGATGTTGACTGACTAGGGAACGTAACTTTATGACTATAACTGTTCCATGAAGGAGGAAACGAGGTACAACACCTGTTTGGTGAAAATGACAAAACTTGAAAGTCAATGTCTGATCAACTTAGTAGATGATATCCTATGTAAATATTAATGTGCATCATTATAATAGTACTCAGTTTTCATATTTTGTGTCTTAATACATGCCTTGAAATACTTTCATTGATGGTGACTTATCCTTTTTTATACTGTTTTCAAAATACCCCTCAAAAGAGGCCATAAAGTAACTTTTTTATATGTCCAGTAAATATTCATGTGCATCATTATAAAACAATTCAGTCTTCAAGTTTTGTATCTTCTTAATATATGCCTTGAAATACCTTTTTATTAATGATTGTGACAACTTATCCTTCCACTTATACTGTGTTTTCACAATACACCCCATATACCCCTCAAAATACCCACCAAGAGAGGCATAGTAAGTCATGTCAAACTGTGTAGATGTGCAAGGAATGGGTTTTTAAAATGTCAACAAAGATTTCAGGGGAGGATCCCTGACCCACGTCTACTATTCTTCCCCTCCAATATCTACACCACAATTTCTCCCTTGTGACACATTAACCAATTATAGCCCATCCAGTGACATAAATAGCCAACGTCATAACATTCTTCTAATTATAGTTTTGAACTAACTAGATGATGTTAATAGCAGATGCCAGAATACTTTATTGGCCATATTTCTTAGCAAGTGCTCGATAAGTCCTAGCTAGTCCCACGGTGGAAACTCTGGAAAATTATAGTTTCCACATCCAGAAAAGCCACCTTCCACCAGTGATGACAGTGAATTTTGGAGAGAATAAGAAAGGGGAAATAATGAATAAATGGCCACATCATTATTATTGTTATTACTTAAAATAGTCAATTCAGACCAAATATTTGCCAACCTGCCAAACTAAGACATGGTTTCAGTTACTCTTATAAGCACTAAACTGTGTCAAAGAACTCTGATCTGAGGGAGTTTTTTTACCCTAACACGCCAGTGACGTTACGTCTTGAAAATGTGAAACATTCTCTTTTTAAAAGCCATTTGTTCAGGGCAAACACTGCTTTTTTATTAATGAACACGGGGTGAAATGTATTAAGTCGATGGATATGTTGTAGGACTGGGATATATACTGTGGAAGCCAAATTCTTCATCCCAGGAGACAGCTACCCCACCCTCCTCTCCACCCCAACGATATTTCACACAATGGAGTTAGGATAATATTTTTCTCCAGTCGCTGGCGTTCAAACTCAGACAAAATCTTAGCACCAGGAGTTCTCTAAATGCCACTTTGAAAAGACGCTCGGTTTATTTTTTTAAAGCAATAATCTACCCATAAACTCCCCTTTAGCTGTTTCATAACAAAACAAATACACATGGATGGGAAATTAATTGAGCTTCTATTGTCTATCCCTACATATCAAACAGAGACTGTAAAAAAGTGAAAGATCTTTATTTGTTTTAAGACATGAGGTTATTGAGATGACGTGAGATTATACTTTGTTAATTCCCATTGGGAAAATATGTTTGACATGCAACAGCCACACTAAAAACAATAGAAAGAACCACATTAAAAAAACAGAGGAGAGGCTAAACTCCTGGAATCATCACCAGGAAACGTCATTTCTAGATATTTTCACCGAGCATTATACCGTAGACTGCGTCCTCCCATCAAAACCAAAACAGAGAGAAATACGGTGCTTTGACCTCGTAAATGTGGTTGGGAGCATGATGTCAGACTTCTCTAACATTCAAATTAGCCTCCTCCACATTTGGCATTCATGTACAAATGCTGCTAATATGAACCTCTAGTGACTCTTCATGCCATTCGAGCAGGATTTCACCATCTCCATTCAGTTTAATAAATTGTGGTCATAGAGATTTGGTAGTACTCTTCACCTGTTTCTGCTTTCAGTGAACTGAGCGCCTGCCAATTAACACCCAAGGCATGTTAATGAGCCTTTAGGGTCGACCACAGAGCTGGCCACTTCAACAGACTTACCAGACCCTTCAGGAGAAGTGCCTCACAAGAGACCCTTCACGGCTGCAATCTTAATCTGCATAATGAATTTTGCAACGGAAACGACAGAGTAATGCCTACAAGGAAAAGGTGACAGACAGACGGACGGACCAACAGACAAAAGAGAGAGAGAGAGAAGGGGCTTGCAAAAGAGGAAGGATGGAAAGTAATGCAAGAACCCTTTTGGAAAGACAAGGGTTCTTTGTAAGGCAAAGGGTTCTACCTAGAACCTTTAACATTCTAAGAACCATTTTTGGAGTCAAGAAGGATTCTTTGCAAGGCAAGAAGGGTTCTACATAGAACCATGTATCAAATTTCCCAGCATTCTCTATTGATGATTATCAGAATTGTTTGTCTTTTGCGTGTACATTGATTGGTTGATGAATGTTATGCTACTTGTTACTGCTGTTTTGTTTTTAAAGTTGTATAAACTGCCTTCATTTTGCTGGTTCTCGGAAGAACCTTTAGATGACAAAACAGTCATTGGTTGAACCTGTCACGTGTGCTCCCCCTCCGGCTTCTAGGTCACCAGGATGCTCGTTATGGCGCACACCTGTCACCATTGTTACTTGCACCTGCGCGTCGTCAGACTCACCTGGACTCCATCACGTCCTTGATTACCTGCCCTATATATGTCACTCCCTTTGGTTCCTTCCCCAGACATCATTGTTTCTGTTTTTGTTTCATGTCTGTGCGTTGTTCAAGGTTCTTGGTTTTTATTGTGTTCAGTTTATTTTATTAAAACACTCACTCGACTCTCAGCGCACATCGTTACAGAACCCTTCATAGAGTGTTCTAGGTCTAAATACAGGGGGTTCTATAAAGAACTGTACATAGGGTTCTAGGTAAAATCCTCTGCAAAGGGTCCCCTATGGGGACAAACAGAATAACCCTATATGGTTCTACTTACAGTAGAACTTTTATTTAAAGTGCTGATCTAGCATCGTGTCCATTGTGATCTGAAAGGTCAAACTGATCCTATATCAGCACTATTCTGAGAGACTTGATACATACAACCCTAGGTGAATACTAATTCTGTTCAAGGGGGACCTAGAACCAGGAGAGTAATGTCTATGTTTATCACTTGAACAGTTAGGCCTATAGACACAGTTTGTGTTCAGTTCCACTCCGGGTTCCACTCTGGGTTCCATGGGTGCCACTCAGAAAAACACATCTGGTTCTCTTGAGGGGTACATACAGTACCAGTAAAAAGTTTGGACGCACCTACTCATTCAATGTTTTTTTTTTTTTTTTTTACTATTTTCTACATTGTAGAATAATAGTGAAGATATCAGAACTATGAAATAACACATATGGAATCATGTAGTAACAAAAAAAGTGTTAAACAAATCAAAATATATTTTATATTTGAGATTCTTCAAAGTAGCCACCTTTTGCCTTGATGGCAGCTTTGCACACTCTTGTTGGCATTCTTTCAACCAGCTTCATGAGGAAGTCACCTGAAATGCATTTGAATTTTGTTAAAAGTTAATTTGTTGAATGTCTTTCCTTCTTAATGTGTTTGAGCCAATCAGTTGTGTTGTGATAAGATAGGGGTGGTATACAAAATATAGTTATATTTGGTAAAAGACCAAGTCCATATTATGGCAAGAACAGCTCAAATAAGCAAAGAGAAACAACAGTTCATCATTACTTTAAATGTTTGAATTTAATCTTTATTTAACTAGACAAGTCATTGAAGAACAAATTCTTATTTACAATGACGGCCTACCCCAGTCAAACCCAGAAGATGCTGGGACAATTGTGCACCGCCCTATGGGACTCCCAATCACAGCTGGATGTGATTCAGTCTGGATTCAAACCAGGGACTGTAGTGTCACCTCTAGCACTGAGATGCAATGCTTTAGACTGCTGCGCCACTGGTAAGACATGAAGGTCAGTCAATCTGGAAAATGTCAAAACCTTTGAACGTTTCTTCAAGTGCTGTCGCAAAAACCATCAAGCGCTATGATTTAAATTGGCTCTCATGAGGACCGCCACAGGAAAGGAAGACCCAGAGTTACCTCTGCTGCAGCGGATAAGTTCATTAGCGTTACCAGCTTCAGAAATTGCAGCCCAAATGCTTCACAGAGTTCAAGTAACAGACACATCTCAACATGGTTGAATTGCTGACAAAAAAACACTTCTAAAGGACCCCAATAAGAAGAAGAGACTTGATTGGGCAAAGAAACACGAGCAATGAACATTAGACTGGTGGAAACCTGTCCTTTGGTCTGATGAGTCCAAATTTGAGATTTTTGTTTCCAACATTTGTTTTTCAACAGGACAATGACCCAACACCCCTCCAGGCTGTGTAAGGGCTATTTGACCAAGAAGGAGAGTGATGGAGTGCTGCATCAGATGAGCTGGCCTCCACAATCACCCAACCTCAACCCAATTGAGATGGTTTGGGATGAGTTGGCCTGCAGAGTGAAGGAAAAGCAGCCAACAAGGGTGTGCAAAGCTGTCATCAAGGCAAAGGTTGGCTACTTTGAAGAATCTAAAATATATTTAGTTTTGTTTAACACTTTTTTGGTTACTACATGATTCCATATGTTTTATTTCATAGTTTTGATGTATTCACTATTATTATTCAATGTAGAAAATAGTAAAAATAAAGAAAAATCCTTGAATGAGTAGGTGTGTCCAAACTTTGACTGGTACTTTATTGTTTGGACATTTCATTGAACTTTTCATTCATTTAGCAGACGCTCTTATCTAGAGCGACTTACAGTTAGTGCATTCATCGTGGGACAACCACATATCACCGGCATAGTAAGTACACTTTTCCTCAATAAAGTAGTTATCAGCAAAGTCAGAGCTAGAAGGGGGGGGCTCAAGTGCAAGTGTTGGTTCGGGAAAGTTTTGTGGGGGATTATTTAAGATACTTTTTGAAGAGGTAGTGTTTCAGGTGCTTTCAGAAGTTTCGGGAGATGGGGGAAGGGGAAGATGGTTTCGCATCTGAAGGCTTTGATGAGCATGAAAACGATGTAAACCACATGGCATGGCCGTCTCAGTCACCAGATCTCAACCCAATTGAACACTTATGAGAGATTCTGAAGCGGTGCCTGAGACAGTGTTTTCTACCACCAACAAAATTATGGAATTTATCGTGGAAGAATAGTGTCGCATCCCTCCAATAGAGTTCCAGACACTTGTAAAATCTAGCTATGCCAAGGCGCATTGAAGCTGTTCTGGGGGCTCGCGGTGGCCCGACACCATATTAAAAAACGTTATGTTGGTGTTTTCCTTTATTTTGGCAATTACCTGTATTTTGAGAGTCATGATAACAGTTGGCTCCCTCAGATGAAGATATAGGCGAGGAAGAGGAGGTAGAGGGGGTGATGAAGAAGATAGTCAAAGTGTTGGGACTAATATAGTATGTGTTTAAAACCTGGAATGCTTTCAAAGGAAACATCTGTATTTGTCTCAGCACAGACAGACAAAAACACAAATACACAGAGGACACACACACCAAGGAACCATATCAACAAAACCAAGAAACCAAATCAACAATGGGTTGGTTCTTCTCACGCGAAACCTAACGTGATTCATCCCCCAAAATCTGTGATCAATCTTCCCCTCCTGAAATGGTATGAAGATATTGTTGATGCGCTGGTGTTTTTTCTCAAGAAGAGTGCAAGTATTTAAGAAAGAACAGTGAGCGCTATCATTTAAACCACTGACACAAACACACATAACACAGCCTCATTGGAGCAAAGCGTAGATTATTTTTTTAAATTTCACATTTATTTAATCAGGTAGGCCAGTTGAGAACAAGTTCTCATTTACAACTGCGACATGGCCAAGATAAAGCAAAGCAGAGTTACACATGGGATAAACAAATGTACAGCCAATAACAATAGAAAAATCTATATACAGTGTGTGCAAATGAAGTAAGGGGGTAAAGGCAATAAATAGGCCATAGTGGCAAAGTAATTACAATTTAGAAAATAACACTTGAGTGATAGATGTGCAGATGAGGATGTGCAAGTAGAAATACTGGTGTGCAAAAGAGCAGAAAAACAAATATGGGATGAGGTAGGTAGTTGGTTGGATGGGCTATTTACAGATGGGCTGTGTACAGCTGCAGCGATCGGTAAGCTGCTCTGACAGCTGATGCTTAAAGTTAGTGAGGGAGATATAAGTCTCCAACTTCGGTGATTTTTGCAATTCCTTCCAGTCATTGGCAGCAGAGAACTGGAAGGATAGGCAGCCAAAGAGGAGAGAGAGGGGAGAAAGAGAGAGGGAGGGAGTAAACCATTTCTGGAGAGGTTACTCAGAGAAAGAAAACCACCTAAAAGACTTGAGCACAAGAGCACATCAAAAGGAAAAACCTGGAAACATTTGCACAATAAGACTCATGAATAAGCTTAGATCCCACTGGAATGTCTGTGTGTGGGTGTGCGCAGTGGTGTAAAGTGTAAGTCGTTTTTTGGGGGGTATCTGTACTTTACTTTACATTTTCTCTGACACCCATTTCCAAAGCTTAACAGGACAGGAAAATGCTCCAATTCACGGAGTTATCAAGAGAACATCCCTGGTCATCCCTATTGCCACTGATCTGGCGGACTCACTAAACACAAATGCTTTGTTTTTTAAATTATGTCTGAGTGTTGGGGTGTGCCCCTGGCTAGCCAAGAAAATCGTGCTATCTAGTTTGCTTAATATAAGGAAAGGGAAATTATATTTACTTTTGATACTTAAGTATATTTTAGCAATTACATTTACTTTTGAGACTTAAATATATATAAAACCCAATACTTTTAAACTTTTACTCAAGTAGTACTTCACTAGGTGACTTTTACTTGAGTCATTTTCTATTAAGGTATCTTTACTTTTACTCAAGTATGACAATTGGGTACTTTTTCACCACTGTGTGCGTGTGGTGTGTGTGTGTGAGAGAGCGAGAGAAAAAATGGGTGTGCATTACTTATGAATGGTTTCAACTTCCTGCTGTTTGCATGTGTTGGGAATGTGTAAATGTGTCTGTGGGCCAGAGAAGAAAACCCTCCCAGTGGACTGTACTCTTTGTTGTGTTGTGACCATGGTTTGGCAGTATTGTATTAAACCGACTGACACAGCAGGGCTTTAGGCAGCATCCTGGTGGAGGGCTGGGCACATTAGAAACATAAATGGGATCTGTCTCTGACACACACACTTACGCGTGTGTGTACATGTAAAGGATGTCACGCTGCTTGCTTACTGAGTACTACTTCCTCCTGATTCGGCTCACACCGAGGCTCGAACCCAGGACCTCTGCCTTGCTAGCACACGTGACCGCTCTACTGAATCATATTACAAGTGTGCGCCACTCAAAAAGCTAGCTTGGTTATCCAACCGAATCGCCATTATAATCATTGGCCAGTACGGAGAATTAAGTAAAACCACAAGTCTAAATCCTTATCTCCATCCATGGCTAGAAAGGGGACAATTTTAGCTAGCTAGCTATCGATGAACAACAACACGCAACAATCAAGTTTCTCTTGATGTGATGTGTTTGGGGTGAAGCCAAATCCAAACTGGCTTCCATTGACACTTTTTTTGGTGCGCCAGGACCGTTCACAGTTGAGCTCACTCAGTTTAGCTCAACGCTGATTGGCTATTATTTTATACTTTTTTTATCAAGGGAGGACAAATGCTCACTGGCTTCCATTGCATTCAATGCTACAGGGAGCAAAAATGTCATACTCTTTTTCACCAGACAGCATCAGATAGACAGGCTACACATACAGAGACACGCGGTTTCGCTCGCTTGGATGCTTTCTCTGGTGAGATAAATTCATACTCTTGCGAATTGAAGGAAAATGAAGAAAACGAAGAGATGAAAATTACATTTTGTGTATGTTTTTTGGTAAATCTTCCATTGGCATATATGAATACACACCACTGTTAGTAACTACCTCTTCCACCTGTTTGGCTCAAACTCAGGACCTCTGCTTTGCTAGTACACATGACTGCCCTTCTGAACCGTCTTACCAGTCGGTGCCACACACAAAGCTATCTATTCACTGGCTCTAGTGGGGACACTTCAGGCTGAGGAGTAAGTTTCACTCATCCCCATGTGCTTTTCACCGACACTCACACTCTTTTCACCGACACTCATTTCACTGACACACATGCACACACAGAGAGAGAGATGGGGAGAGAAAGGCCGAGACAAATTTACACTAAATAGGATATAAAATGGCATTAAACCAAATTCTAATAAATAAGGGATTAAAGAACTACAAGAATGTTTTAACATTTTCACAGTAGAGTTTACTGTACAGAAATTAGCCTAGCATTGAATAACTAATGAGTTGATCAGGATGTACAGTATGTATGGATAGAACCATTTGCTGATACCACGCTCGTGCATCAAGCCTCCCCTGTGTATTTGGCCTCATAGTTTTTCCTCACAGTGAATACCTACATTAGCCATGCACCTTTTCAAAAGCCCTGTTGCGTGCTGGAAGCAAACATGCTCTCCTGTATTGCAATGGCATGCATCATCTGTTAAGGGGTTGGATGCCAGTGTCATCTCCCCAAGTCCCCAAGCAACCTACAACAGGCAATCAGAATAATAGACCTTACATGAATCCTCCTTGGACCTGATATGGGCATGGATGCGGGAGGAGTAGGGGGAGTTTGGGTGAGGGTGTGAGGCGTACGTGAAGGAATTAAGCACGGATCATTTTCATTTGTTTTACTGATGAGTCTGCCTCTTTAACTCGCCCCATGTTGACTCGCCACCCTCCTCCCCCCTCCCTGGCTCATGTGAAATGGAAATGATATATTGTGGTAATTAGATGAAAAAATATGAGTAATCCTCCCAGAATGCAACAGTTCTGAGGAAGTTTATTGTTCTAGGTGAAGGTGCTACTCTTGGCTTTGTTTACTTTGATCCCGGCTGTGTTTCTGCCTCTTTGGTAATCAGAGGTAGAAAGTCATTAGGATGTTATCACAACTGCAGCCGCCGAGGCCATGGCGTCCCCGGCCTGACACAGGACGTTAACCCAGCCAGGAACAGAGAGGACAGAGGGGGAATGGAGAGGCCTTCGCTAGCTCAGCCGCCCAGGCCACACGGCCAGCCGGGTACCAGGAACATACATCAGAGGAGAGAGGCGTCATTACTGGTGCCAACCCCTCTGAAACACTGAAACTGACCATCACCAGAGGTGTGTGTGTGTCTGTCTGTGCGGCTGTGTGTTTGTTAGTGTGTGTGCGCGTGTGTGTTTGACTCACCCGGGGGAAAGAATCAGGGCCACAGAACAGAACAGGCTGCTTTGTCTGGCCTTTCATGATTAAACCTGAGAGAGAGGGGAAAAAATATCAAAGGTTTTTGGGGAATGAGAATGAATGAGTGATGGGTTTGATTTGACCCCTTTTCCTCACCCCCCTAACGCCCTTTCTGCCTCCTCCTCTCTGCTTCACAGTAATCACTGAGTTATTTTACACACTGACTGTGTCCCAGAGAAATTACTCCCAATTATTTCCCTTCATTTCCCGAGGTGCAGTCAGAATACTATTAAGTGTCCTGAGATTTCTGGAAAGTCACTTAGCTTTGTTTGTTTTCGCGTCACTTGTTTCGTCATTCCCTCATTCCCTCCCTTATCACCCGTGTCTCTCCCCTCCTCACCCCCATCGCCTGAGTGGTAGCTGCTTCACCTTGACCCTGCAAAATGACCCGGGCGGCAAAAAAAAACGTTATCTGTGTGTGTCTTGTGTTATTATTTTTCAATTTATTCCTCGTGTCAATATTTATTATATATATTTTTTTACTATTTCCCATTTTTTCTCTCTCTCTGCATTGTTGTGAAGGGTCCGTAAGTAAGAATTTCACTGTTAGTCTACACCTGTTGTTCACGAAGCATGTGATACATTTGATTTGATTTGAATTGTTGCCATGGTTTCAGCCTAGCCGATACCCCAGGGTGGCGGCAAGGAACAGTGGGGATTTTCTCCTCTCCTCCGTCCACCACGCTATGCCATGCTTAACGCCTCTCCTCTCCCCTCCTCCTCTGTCCCACACGCTACGCTACACGCTTCTCCTCCCCTCCCCTTCGTCCGTGTCCTCATGCCATGACCATGTGGGGCTGCATCATGTCTGCTGACGTTCTCACACAATCTCTGTGCTATTGCGTGCAGAGGCTGCATTGAGAACATAGCGTTTTCGCCACACCACCTTACGCATGAGTAGCCCCGGCGAGGGAGGGAGTAGAGAAGGGCAGAGAGAGATGGAGAGAGAAATAGTTATTGTGGAGGAAGAGAGCGACACAGAGAAAAGGTAATACAGTAAGATGAGGGTGTGGAAATGAGAGAGATGGAGAGACAGAGAAAGAGATGAGAAAGAGGTGAAGATGAGCGACAGAGTCAAAGAGACGAGGGGAATCTCCTGATACATTATTCAGACCACACAGAGACTCAGAGAGTACTCTCTAAGGTATTAGCTCAACACTCTCACTCTCACACACACACACACACATACACACACACACACTGATGGAGAACACCGTCAGCACGCAAGCCCAGACTAAACACCACTCAGTGAGCACACACACAGAAACACACACATCTCATTTACGGTTGACACACTCGCTCGGAGAAAATACACGCAATCCTGTGATTGTACACATGCACGCACACATACTTTATGCTATCATAATGATGCTCCCATTTAAGAAATGCAAATGCATGAAGATGATGAAGATGAAGGTTACTCATTTTCATGCAGAATTAAGTTGACTACGGTAAAATTATAGCTTGGGTTAAAGGGGCAATCAGCAATTCAAACAACAACAAAGGAAAATCTCCCTTGTTTTGGTAAAATGCTGAGAGATGGAGTTAGAGAAATGTAACCACTCTCAAATTCATAGACAGCCCACTGGTTAAATCAACGTTGTTTCAACATAATTTGTCAATGTATCGTGATGTGAAATCTAAGCGGGAAATGAATTAGATTTGAAAAAAGGTCATCAACATTGTTTTGAGGGTGAAATTTCAACCACAGGATTATGACATCATGGTAACCAATTTTCAACATAGATAAACCTTGTATGAAATATGTTGAATTTGTAACTTTGAACAACTTCAACATTATATCAACTGTCAGAAAAATAATGTATAGGCTTGGCAGCACCTCCTACTGGAGATTTTATCTATCTACCGCTATCAATTTGGTCTCCCATCCAGGGTTTGAACTAAACCCAGCACTGCTTAGCTTTGATTTTTGTCACTGACTGCTACAAATGTGCTATCGTGAGAATGGCTGTTGAGAGAGCTCTTAATAACTAAACAGATTCACTGGTGCTATCAAAGTCATTCCAAATGGCGGGTTTAACAACACATTCTTTATGTTATATACTCAATGATGCTATTTAGGCCTATATACTGTAGCATTTGCAAAGTCATCAACAGCTATTGTTTCAATTGAACTAAAAATACATATAGGGCTAGCGCAGGGGTGGGCAACTCCAGTCCTCGAGGGCCTGATGTCACACTTTTTCTCCATCCGTAGCAAACACAGCTGATTAATCAAATTGCATTCTAAACTGAAGATCATGATTAGGTGATTATTGGAGTCAGGTGTGTTAGCTGGGGCTGGGTCAAAACTGTGACACCAATCAGGCCCTTGAGGACTGGAGTTGCCCACCCCTGGGCTAGCGTTTCAAGCTCCAATGTAATATTCAAGTTAATAATGAATATGTTGGATTCGCGTCTCCATCTCAACCAAAAATCTCAGTTAAAAGAATGGGATTAAATCGAACATTAAATGCACTTTAAATATATTTGGATTTAATTTAGTCCTGTTCTTTAACTTAGATTTTTGGTTGAGATGGAGACATGAATCTGACATATCAATTATTCATTTATAGACAAACTGGAATGAGACTAAGTCAGTTGTACAGACGGAACTATCCAAGCAGAAAATACATCTCAACACCCGTGGACATATTTTGCGGTTACCGTACTATAAATGTCTTCTTATGTAATTATAGAAAGCATGCGTGTTCAAGATAACATGCAAAGGTTGCAGGTCTTATGGAGATCTTCACAATTTCTATAATAATCTGTGCAGAATCTCGAACAGCATCACTTGCACTTTGTTTTAAGGTCATCTCAACTACAATCTAGGTAATTTGGTTTTTGAAATTTGGTTGTGCTTTTAGACGGTTGAAAGCATAATGATAACATACTGAACAAACATATAAACACAACATGAAAAGTGTTGGTCCCATGTTTCATGAGCTGAAATAAAAGATCCCAGAAATGTTCCATTTTGTGCACAAATTTGTTTACATCCTTGTTAGTGAGCATTTCTCCTTTGCCAAGATAATCCATCCACCTGACAGGTGTGGCATATCAAGAAGCTGATTAAACAGCATGATCATTACACAGGTGCACCTTGTGCTGGGGACAATAAAACGCCACTCTAAAATGTGCAGTTTTGTCACACAACACAATGCCATAGATGTCTGAAGTTTTGAGGGAGTGTGCAATTGGCATGCACATTTGTGGCCTGCTGGAGGTCATTTTGCAGGGCTCTGGTAGTGCTCCTCCTTGCACAAAGGCGGAGGTAGCGGTCCTGCTGCTGGGTTGTTGCCCTCCTACGGCCTCCTCCACGTCTCCTGATGTACTGGCCTGTCTCCTGGTAGCGCCTCCATGCTCTGGACACTACGCTGACAGACACAGCAAACCTTCTTGCCACAGCTCGCATTGATGTGCCATCCTGGATGAGCTGCACTACCTGAGCCACTTGTGTGGGTTGTAGACTCCGTCTCATGCTACCACTAGAGTGAGAGCACCGCCAGCATTCAAAAGTGACCAAAACATCAGCCAGGAAGCATAGGAACTGAGAAGTGGTCTGTGGTCACCACCTGCAGAATCACTCCTTTATTGGGGGTGTCTTGCTAATTGCCTATAATTTCCACCTTTTGTCTATTCCATTTGCACAACAGCATGTGAAATTTATTGTCAATCAGTGTTGCTTCCTAAGTGGACAGTTTGATTTCACAGAAGTGTGATTGACTTGGAGTTACATTGTGTTGTTTAAGTGTTCCCTTTATTTTTTTGAGCAGTGTATTTACTGATTTCCTTATATTAACTGTAACTCAGTAAAATCGTTGAAATGTGTTTATATTTTTGTTCAGTATACATTAGGAATTCAACAAACTTCTGTCTGTCTTTTTGAGTGGGTTGAGATCTCATTGATCAACTTCTCATCCAAATATCCACATTTCCAAATTGAAATTATGTGGTGTGCCCAGTGTGTAATGGGTCCTATGTGTAGCTGGTGTAGCGAGTCAAGCGCAGGACAGCAGATATGAGTAATCAACGTACTTTTACTCAAAATGTCAAATATACAAAGTAACAAATACACGCACACCATGACAGACCGAAAATACAATAAACAATCACTCACAAAAAAAACATGGGTGAACAGAGGGTTAAATAATGAAACAGTAATTGTGGGATTGAAATCAGGTGTGTAAAACAAAGACAAAACAAATGGAAAATGAAAAGTGGCTAGAAGGCCGGCGACGTCGACCGCAAAACGCCGCCCGAACAAGGAGAGGGACCGACTTCGGCGGAAGTCGTGACACAGTGGGAGAGCTCTGGGTGCAAGGACTGACCATCCATTATATCAAAATTGTAGTTTTAACCATGTTTTGAGACTATACAGTGTTTGTTTACATTTACATTGTTTACAGACATTGGAGTAAAACAAGTTTATATTTTGGGTTCTGATCAGGTATGACAGTTGAACTCTCATGAGGCATTTATAAGTCATATTCTACAAGAATATTTCAAAGTCCAAAAATGTATGTAGCCATTGAAGATTGCCCCTTTAAAGGCTGGGGATTTTCATTGCAAGTTCCTGATGACACCTGCAGTGATAAACAATGCTTGACATTCTAACAGAACTAATCTAGCAGGTATACAAACATAAACAAACCTAAACAAACGTATAAACATATAGTCAAACAGTGGGGATGTACATTATATTAGATCAGCCCACTAGTAAAGATATTTGATGTCCATACATCAGTGATCAATTAAATGAAAATGTTTCTGTTAGTGTCTACCTGAGAATCATACTGACAAACCCATACCTACAGTACATGCTCTATCTAGACATCACCTCACATAATTTCACATGAATTTCACATAAAAATGTAAGATGGGAGAGAGAGAGAAAGTGAGTGAGAGAAAGAAAGAGGGAGAGAGAGAGAATACATTGTTTGTATATGGCAGACTGTAACCCTCCTTACCATGGACTTGAGACATCTTGACTTTATGAACTTTAGCTCTGTTTTTAAACGTATGGAACCGTGTAATGATAATCTATGGGGCTAATCTGGTAATGTATTACGTGTAGGATGGTGAGTGTTTGGTTTGTCTGATCTTAGTCACCTCTCATCAACCAGACCTCTTTGATTCTACACAAGGGTCTCTGGGTCTGTGTGTGTGTGTGTGTGTGTGTGTGTGTGTGTGTGTGTGTGTGTGTGTGTGTGTGTGTGTGTGTGTGTGTGTGTGTGTGTGTGTGTGTGTGTGTGTGTGTGTGTGTGTGTGTGTGTGTGTGTGTGTGTGTGTGTGTGTGTGTGTGGACTGGAGTCTAAGATTCACAGGAGGCTGCTGAGGGGAGAACAGCTCATAATAATGGCCGGAACGGAGCAAATGGAATGGCATCATACACATGCCACCAACCTCCTGTGCTAGGATTTCTCTGTTTGTAGTGACAGGAGGGTTTGTGGCCCAATTGGAATCCTATTCCCTATATAGTGCACTACTTTTGACCAGGGTCATATACACACAAAAAAATGCTGGATTAAAAACAAATCAATTTGGGTAAATATTGGACAGAACACACGTTGGGTTATTTTGACCCAGCCAGTCGGGTCACAAACAACCCATTGTTTTCTTTAAGTTGGGTTGTTGATGCTGGGTTATTGATCTATGATCCACAGGGTCAGATTACAAGACTGGAGGCGTGGCTTAGTAGGGGCGTGGCTTCAGAAAGTCATTTCTGGCCACCCTGGAGAGTAAATGTAATTCTGCTTAATCTGTTCTGTTGTCTTGTCGATACATGTTAAGGTTGAGCGCTAACACTTTTGTAGCTTTAATAAGGCTTACACAGTAAATCAAATGAAAATGTTTTTGTCACACGTGCCAAATACAACAGGTGTAGACTGTACTGTGAAATGCTTACTTCCAAGCAAGCCTTAACCAACAATGCAGTTTTAAGAAAATATAATTATGAAAATATTTACTAAATAAACTAAAGTAAATATATATTTTTAAAGTAACACAGTGCAGAGGCTATTTACAAGGGGTACCGGTTAGTCGAGGTAATTTGTACATGTAGGTAGGGGTAAAGTGACTATGCATAGATAAAACAGTTTTTAACAATCACTTTGGCACTAATTTCAGAACCTTGTGGTCATTTTTCAAAACTCCAGACACAAAACTCAAAACGGTCATCACTTGTAACACAGGCTGTCCAATGTTCAAAACATTGCATTGTGCATTCATATCTTTAAAGAAACCTTGCACTTGGTTCAAATAACTCATTTATCATGAAATACCATGGGAACATTCATTTAGATCACCCACACACAAGATACCGATAGTTTCACTGTGTAGTTGTTCGTACAATCATTAAATATTGTAGTATAAAATATGTGATACATGTTTCATTATGCTACTACATGTAAATACATCACTGTAAAAGGACTAGTAGAGAGAATACTACAGACACAGTGGAATCATTGAACAAAATATGACATTTATTGATGAAATACAATAAAATCACAACATAGGTTTCTTTGAATCAAAGCAACAACAAAAACTGCTACAAAAAAAGAAAAAACAGTTAAAGGTCAACTGCAGTGTTCCTCACCTGGCTTACTGTAAAAACAAAACAAAAGATTGATTACTGTACTTCTATATTTCCATCAACCCTGTCTTGTGGATTTGGCCACAGGTTCTCATCCACATCACAATGTATGTTTTCATTAGCTAAACATCTTGGGAAGAATCTTCGGGCATGGCGCATCCAGGCCTGACACTAGTCTGCCATGATGTCATTGCATGCGTCATCCATGGCCTGGAGAAGGGTGGCTTGTTTGTGAGGGCGCCTATCATATACCTTCCACCTCCATGTGGAGAAAAATTCCTCAATCGGGTTAAGTAAAGGAGAGTATGGGGGTAAGTACAGAGTGGTAAATTGTGGATGGGCCTGAAACCATGCTTGCACCATTTGAGCATGGTGGAACCTGACATTATCCCACACAATGACATAGGTCATGCCATCAGCTCTACAGACCTGATTTAGCTCATCAAGGAAGGTTACATTCGAACAGCGAATCATGTGGCTGCCTGCAACTCAATATATAGAGTATACAGAGTAGAGAGCTTTAGATGTTGTTCGACCAAATATTAGAACAGGCAAGATGAGTAATCTAAGCAACTTTGACCGTGGTATGATTGTTGATGCCACACATGGTGATTCCAGCATCTCAGAAACAGCTGCCTTCCTGGGATTTTTACGCACTACAGTCTCTAGAGTGTACAGAGAATGGTGCGATAAACAAAACACATTCAGTGAGCGGCAGTTCTGTGGGCAAAACACCTTGTTAATGAGAAAGGTCAGAGGAGAATGTCCAGACTCATTCAAGCTAACAGAAAGGCCACAAATGCTCAAATAACAGCTGTTTAAAACAGTGGTGTGCAGAAGAGCATCTCTTACATTTACGTCATTTAGCAGACGCTCTTATCCAGAGCGACTTACAAATTGGAAAGTTCATACATATTCATCCTGGTCCCCCCGTGGGGAATGAACCCACAACCCTGGCGTTGCAAGCGCCATGCTCTACCAACTGAGCCACACGGGACCTCTTAACGTACAACACCGTGAATAATTCAGGCTGTTGTGGAGGCAAAAGGGGGTCCTACCCAGTACTAGATAGGTGTACCTAATAAAGTGGCCGGTGAGTGTACAGTAATGTCAAATCTGAAAACAGGGTCTGGAAAAGTGGTACATGGCACCATAGAAATAGTGTCTGATAAAGAATGATGATGAAATATTACATCCATAGATAATGTAGTCCAATTGGTTCATGTTCCACGGTAATTGGTGTCAATGGATCTCGTTATCCTGAAACTTTCATGATCTAAACATGGAATATTGTTTGTCGGTTTCCATAAAACTATGCATTAAGAGTAATGCAACAGTTACTTATCATTTTGAGCCGTTGTATCAATTGATAGTTAGATCATTGTAATGAAATTAATAGACAGTCATCTCAGATGTAATGTGTGAATTGCATTTTGAAATGGTAATACTTTGATGTTAAGTTGTGTCATTTTGAACAGGTGATTTTAGTTCAATGAACAAATAATCTTAGCTTTATGTGTATTGTATCCAAGCAATTGGAAAAAGTGTTGTGATCATTGGTTGTGAGTTTTGTGTCCAGAGTTTTGAAAAATGACATCAAGGTTCAGAAATTAGTGCCAAAGTGATTGCAAAAAACTGTAAACAGCACGTAGCAGCAGTGCAAAAACAATGGGACATGACATGACATTTACTCTCATGGGTGCCCAACTAAGTGACCCAACTGGCTGGGTCAAAAATAACCCAACGTGTGTTCTGTCCACTATTTACCCAGCCCTGGATTGTTTTAAGCCAAGCATTTGTTTTGCGTGTAGGGCTCTGGTCAAAAGTTGTGTACCATGTAGGGAAAAGGGTGCAATTTGGAACACAGACGAGGAGAAGCTGTAGGGACACATGTTGTCTCCAGGTGGGCTTTTCTTCAGAGGTCATTTTCATTATGGATACGTAGACATACTCTATCATGATGAGAGCCCTGCAGCATAGCAGAAGCCTGTGGCCTGTGTGTGTGTGTGTGTGTGTGTGTGTGTGTGTGTGTGTGTGTGTGTATGTGTGTGTGTGTGTGTGTGTGTGTGTGTGTGTGTGTGTGTGTGTGTGTGTGTGTGTGTGTGTGTGTGTGTGTGTGTGTGTGTGTGTTTTAGAGGCAGAGCGAGGAGGGATTACTTTGAACTCTGTGTTGCTTAAATTTTCAAAGGAAATGTCCTGCAATCCCAGCATGATTAATGTATAATTTGGGGTAAAGTAGGTAGAATGTGTGGTTTGTAATGATGTCCTACTTTCTTTTCTTTTTTTTCTCTTAAGCGTTCCCCCCCCCCATTTGTACCACTTTCACCCCCAGTGGAAAAACATTATTATCAGCAGCGTGAAGAGGACCACAATCATTCACAGCCCACCGTTTCTCAAGTTCGCAAATCGTCTTGAAAATTGGGCAGGCCTGCAGAGTGTTTGCCACTTAAGGCCCCTGTTCCTTTTCCTTTTGATATGTGTGCGGAAGGTCTGGAAACCCCACACCGAACGACCCTGTCAGAATGCAGACTGAAACATAAACCAATTTCAAGAACGTTTCCCCTTCACGTAACAATAACACGCATTTGAAAAATAACACATTTTTAACAATTCCGAGTCAAATGCTATATAACCTTTTTTTTTATCCAGTAGGCTGGCATTTCAATATGGAAGTGTTCTCTATATTTGTATTTATCTAACTAGTCAAGTCAGTTAAGAACAAATTCCTATTTAGAATGACAGCCTGCCCTGGCCAAACCCAGACAACACTGGGCCAATTGTGATACAGCCTGGATTCAAACCAGGGACTTCTCTAGGACTGATAGGCTGTGCCTTAGACCACTGCCCCACTCAGGAGGATATAAAGTGACCCCACACCATGGAGATGTTGTAGAGATACATTATACAAATTGAAGCTGATTGTCAATGAAAAGGACACATTTGACTCTCAGTGTACAGTATATGGAACACAAAAGGCCCCTTGCCCACCCAGCTATGTATGCATGCTTGTGTGTCTGTGTGTATGCATTGCGTGTGTGTGTGCGATGTGCATGTGTGCGTGTGTGTGTGTGTATCTGTCGTGGCTGCCTGGTTATAGTTGGTCATAATTATTTACAAGAGGGAGTAAAGTTATTTCTGGAAAATGCTGGCATCGTACCATTGTACTGTAGATTGAAGCCAGGTAAAAAAAAAAACATGACAATGAGGTATATGATGTCAAGCTAAACAGAGAAAGAGGGGGTCAGCCCATAAAAGGGGAGGTCACCCTGAACAAGCCTATTGTTGACAAACCATGAAGCGAATAGAAAACAGAAAAGTGTTAGCCCCCCACCTCCACTCCTATGATCAAACATAGCTTAACGAATAGCTGTGTTTTCTGACCGTACACAACCCAGATGGCTTGGTTTCCTTTCATTCACAGTGTTGTTTTTTTTCTTCTGTTATACTTCCTGAAAGCATCCGACGCAGCCATGTTTTGACGTCTCGTGACCGCCGGTGAAACCAAAAAGGAAAGCTTTTGGAATTCCACTGAACAGCATTTTGTTTCCAGGAGTTAGGTACTGTATCCTGGAACGGGGTTGAATTTGGCTTTTTGAAACATATTGTACGTACTCTAGCTTTTATTGGGTACGTGGGGACATTTTACACATACTGTATTGGTTACCAGATAACCAGCGGCTAGTTAGACAATCTCAGCTCTTCTGTCCTCTCTGACATGGCCTCATCTGGCATCTCTAGAAGTGGAGGGTGTCTGGATGAATACTGAAGTACAATGTCTGGATAAAGCCAATACAAACCTACAATAGAACAATTCGATTTATTCATGATTTTATTATTTCATTTCCCAAGGTATCAATTACTAACCATTGTTTCCTGTGTGTGTGTGTCTCCTTTCCTCTCCTCCACAGTGCAATTGGGTGTTGTAATTTACCACATATATATACCCTAGTGTTTCCTGGTGGTCCCCAGCACTGTAGTTATGATTGTGTGTATGTCTTTAGAAAGCGCAGGTGTCAATGTGTGTGGTCCCCACAGTGGTGGTGGCAGTTGAGGGCTCAGGGTAAGGAGTCCTCTTTAAAGAACCGTCACTCGCCGGGGTTAATATCTGTTTCCCATCTTTACCAAGTGGCTCTTGAGGGGCTGTGCCCCCCCCCCCCCCCCCCATTTAATTTTATTTAAAAAAAAAAGAAAAGCAGGGGGAAAAAAGCCCTCACTTATGAAACGACAAGTACTTGAAAAGATCTAATATGGTGTTAATTGTCTAGCTGCATTGACTAGGGGCGAGGACGGAAGGAATGGGGTGGGGCAGGGTGGAGGGGCGCTCAAGCATGTTTCGCATTACAATAGGAAACGAACGCATTCTCTGCTGCAAACATAGCCCTGTCGATATGAAGAGGGTGGAGAGGAGGAGTATGGCTGGAGTGGAGTGGGACACACACACAGGCACACTTAGGAAAGTCTTGAAGGACTCTGGGTCTCTCTCGTCTCTCAGGACTGATTTTATACTCTGTTGCAGGCTCCACAAAGAGATGCCCTGGTGCTCAACACAGCATCAAAACACCCCATCTAATAAGGCGCCTGAGTTCGCCACTGTGATGTTCAATAGATCCACTTGTCACTGCAAAGGATCTGAGGGCCGCACCACACCGAGCTGTCCAGCTCTTACAACATGAACACGTTCGACTACATAAATGCAATCTGGTAATAGCGGTATCTGCTCATGACAGTATCAACAGGGATTTGTAAGTAGACCATAAAATCAGTCAATAAAGTGCAAGAAAAAACGTGTACCAAAAAAATGCTAATAACCACAGGCCAATTAAATTGTAATATCATTAAATAGTTGGTAGGCTAGCCTGGACAATGGCTTCCTACTCACCTTTGCGACGCCGACGACTTTGAGCTTGTGTAACCTCTTGGGGACCTGTAGAACTCAAATTGTAAAACTGCAAGTCAATAAATGATGGATGGACTTTAACCTTGTGTGCCGTGACACCGGCCGCGTTGGTTGACGAACCAGTCTTGGGTTACGATTTCTCTCGTGGACAGGTCAAGGACACTGCAAACCTAAAGCGTGCGGGGAGCAACCTAACGTGGAAGGTCAGGCCTATTAGCCTACCAGGAACACGCTTGCCTGCTCTACCCTCTCCCCTTCAACTCCCTTTGCCAACCGCAACGGCTTAATTAGCGAGCTCAAGATTTACACCGCCAGAGAAATGTGTTTTAAACTTGTATGCGAATTTTCTGCGGTTGGTGGAGCCTCTCCCGTTCCAATCATCCATACTGTGCTGAAAGCAACCCATTTCCCGCTCTCCCTGCGCCATCAGAGCAACGTATGGTGCACAGGCATTGCTTTCGGGTACAGTCTAACATCTGTAGCCTAACAAGGACTGATATGGAACACACAGAAAGGGAACTTGTCTGTTGTTCGCTGTTTGACTGAGACTTTTGTGGGGGAATGTGGTGTGGAAGAAAATAGCATTTCCAGGGTGAGGAGTTGACGTGGGAGGAGAGACTTGGATTTCTCACAGTGTGGTGATGTCAGGTATAATCAGATTTCCCCTTGAACATTTCCCTGATCGTTTTAACATAGAAATATTTTCAGAGATTCTATTAGATGATCCTTATTATATTGAGATGTGTAGCCTATTAAATCATTCTTGTCTGGGTTTTTTTTTGTCTATTTGAAAAGCTTCTTCTACCACACACATTGTAATGGCCTCTGGTGTAATGGGTTGACCTTTGTGTGGTCCACCTTAAACCAACTACTGAACGGAAACCTGTTGTCTTCAAGCATTGCTTTGTCCCAACACACACACACACACACACACACACACACACACACACACACACACACACACACACACACACTCACACACACACACACACACACACACACACACACACACACACACACACACACACACACACACACACACACACACACACACACACACACACACACACACACACACACACACACACACACACCATATCAGTGCTTGTGGCAGGTGCATTTACCATGTAAACCCTGTGTTCTGATGAAATAGGGATTTGATTGACCAGTGACCACTGAACTGCTGGCTATCAGGGTAACAGCCTACTGATCAGCAGCACAGTCATGCAGCCCACTGCCCACTGACACTTGTCAGAGCAGGATTATCCTCCCATCTGAAGTCTGATGAGAGCCCCTGTCTTAAGAGCCATTTGTCCTGCCCTAAGAGCCTGAGAGCCCTGTCCCTGGGTCTGGTGACGGGGTGACAAGGAGAGGCCAGATCACCATCCGTCCTTTAGTCCGGGTGCAGTGGGCCGCAGGCAGGTCTCTTACCCCACCACACCACACCCCTCTTTTTAGAAGAGAGAGAGAGAGACACACAGACAGAGAGAGAGAGAGAGAGCACCAAATAGGATGGGACCCCAAACATGGACCGCTGTCTTAATGTGAGCTCTTTATGGATAAGGGCCTCCTATAGTGTCAGAGCAAATGACTCCTGCTAGTTATTCTATGGTGGTGGTGGGTGGGAAACAGGATAAGGGCTTCACCACTCTACCCCTCTCTTGGTCTCTCTCTTCTACATACATGATCATTAGGGGCTTTGGGGGGAACAGCTCCAGAAAGCCCTGAAAGTCTGGTTCTGGTTTAATATATACAAGCATTTGACATTATGTGGGTTTAAGAACAATTTAAAGAAATTATACCCCACTGATAGTGGTCTTAAGTTGTGGTTTTTACCATTGCATATGCTACAGCACTGAGAGGAGAGAGAGTGGGAGAGAACTCAGTCTCCGCTGGCTTGATATCAACACAGATCATTCTTGAGGAAAGGAGTTGGTTCAAAGCGGATGCTCAAACCATATTTAATATTGTCGTATACTCTATGTATTTCTACTCTATGTATACTCTATGTATTTATGTTTCCTTACAACAGAACCAGAATATAATTTTGTCATAGTCTGAGACTCTAACCTAATCCCTGGAGGGATGAGGGGTGAGCTGGCAGGAATATTATCAAGAGCTGCTGCCTCATTTTTGCCACACAAGTTGATACTATAAAAAATGATCAAAAGTAATCAGATACAGGCGGCCTGGGACTCAGAGTCTCTTAGCGACAGGCAGCCTGGGATTCAGAGTCTCTTAGCGACAGGCAGCCTGGGACTCAGAGTCTCTTAGTGACAGGCAGCCTGGGACTCAGAGTCTCTTAGCGACAGGCAGCCTGGGACTCAGAGTCTCTTAGCGACAGGCAGCCTGGGACTCAGACACTCTTAGCGACAGGCAGCCTGGGACTCAGTCTCTTAGCGACAGGCAGCCTGGGACTCTGACACTCTTAGCGATAGGCAGCCTGGGACTCAGACACTCTTAGCGACAGGCAGCCTGGGACTCAGACACTCTTAGCGACAGGCAGCCTGGGACTCAGACTCTCTGAGCCTCTTTGGGCTCAGCATGCTTCGAGTTTAGAAGCATAACACAGCACATTGAGAGAGAGAGAGAGAGAGAGAGAGAGAGAGAGAGAGAGAGAGAGAGAGAGAGAGAGAGAGAGAGAGAGAGAGAGAGAGAGAGAGAGAGAGAGAGAGAGAGAGAGAGAGAGAGAGAGAGAGAGAGAGAGAGAGAGAGAGAGAGAGAGAGAGAGAGAATGAACAAGAAAGTTAGAAAGGGTGTGAGTGAAAGAGAGAGAAGTTCTGAAATGATTCATGATCTGTGATGGAAAGTTTGAGGTCAGTTCAGGATGACAGGAGGCTGTTTATGAACGGTTCTGCATTGTTGCATATCTACAGAAGTTCTGAAATGAAACACTGCAGTAATACTTAAAGAGATCTACTCTCATCGCCTCTCTGTCTGTTTGACAGGAGTCTGTGATCGTCCCAAAAAGAGAGGGATGAAAAAGAGAGGGATGACGTGCTTTTTATGATGGGTGGAGAGGCCTAACTACTCTCCTCTCCTCCACAGTGTAATGGGTGTTGCAATTTACCATACATATACACCCTAGTGTTTCCTGGTGGTCCCCAACACTGTAGTAGGGATGTGTGTGTGTGTGTGTGTGTGTGTGTGTGTGTGTGTGTGTGTGTGTGTGTGTGTGTGTGTGTGTGTGTGTGTGTGTGTGTGTGTGTGTGTGTGTGTGTGTGCGTGTGCGTGTGTGTTGAGCCGCCCTTGACAAAGCCATCCTAAAAGCATCCATTATATCGTTATTCATGTGATGTCTATGAACACCACATGTTGCTTGGTCAATGTGAGGAAAACAAATGACTTCCTAAATCACTTGTGGCACTTTTCACACACACACACACACACACACACACACACACACACACACACACACACACACACACACACACACACACACACACACACACACACACACACACACACACACACACACACAGCGTCTTTTCCAGTATCCAAGAGGATGCACTGTCAGAATGGGCGGTTGACAATAAAAATGTCAAATTAATTACCCACACACCCTAAACTGACTGTATATCATACAGAAAGGATGTCATCTGCAGTGGGATGATGACATGGTACAGTTTTGCTGTTTCATAAATCTCACATAAACAAACACTCACATCCACACATATTAATGTGAACAAAAACACTTCCACATTTTTTTTGTTATCAAATCAAATCAATCGGTCATTCAATCAGTTAGTATTTCATTAACCACGTATACCCTATAGATGCAAGATGCCAGAAAACTTTGAAAGAATTTGGTTCCCAAGGCAAATAGTTGTGTTGACGAGAAAGCCCACTACTGGCAACAATCGGCTGCGGCATTGGTCTGCCTGCCTCCAACCACTGAGGATCACACACAACAGAAAACCACACTGTTTGTCTGCTGCAGTCACATCTGCACCCCTCCACACCAGCATGTACTGTAACTCCCATAGTCACACAAAACACACACGCACACACACACTCACACATACAGTCACACAACACCTCACCATTATTTATGTTGTGGCCGAGCTGTGTGGGACCGGATCTTGCCATGTGCAGTGGCTCTGAACCAAAGTAAGTGTCTGTGGCACCGAATGAAATAGATCACAGTATTACATTGTGTCTCTATGGTCTGTGGCAGGACAGCATCTGTATGTGACTAGACCAACACAGAGGGGTTATCGTCCTTCCTTCAGTCTGTCTGTCTGTCATCTCATCACTATAACAGTATGTGGATGTGATCTATGACACACCAAAGGGAAGGAGTCCAGTAGCCTCTTGTAATCCCACAAGGGAGAAAGTATTTTGTTGTCTTATTCAATGTATTTTAAATGGTTACACTCTACGTGAAGATATATTTTGTGTTTTGTTACTTAATAAATATTTATAAAATGTAAATAAGTAGTTAACAGTTTATTAACTACTTATAAGCCATGTGTGCATAATTGTATTTAAGTATTCCGTAGTGTAAAGTGCTACCCTAGTATTTAACTAGATTCTTTCCGATAGTGTCTTACTACATAGCTATACTGCAAGCAATGTACTCCCGCACATTGACTCGGTACCGGTACCCCCTGCATATAGCCTCGTTATTGTTATTTTATTGTGTTACTTTTTATGAAATTTTTCACTTTAGTTTATTTAAGTCAATATTTTCTTAACTCTATTTATTGAACTGCATCGTTAGTTAAGGGCTCGTAAGTAAGCATTTGACGCTAAGGTCTACACCTGTTGTATTCGTAAAGTGTGATTTGATTTGATAGTATTCTGGACAGGGCAATACACAGTTGAAGCAGGCAAACTACCGTTTGGTTAACTCCTACGGATTGTGAGAGTGATGGTTCAATATCTTGATTACACCCTTTCCCTCGGGTTAAAACTTCCTTCCAATCCACAGTTTGCAATACCACTCATGAAACAGAGCAAAAAATACGAGGAACATGCCAAGTGTAACGACAGTATGTACACATAAGTCCACATATTAATAAACCAGGACAAGTTTGAAGGGGGAAATATAAAGACCTTTTCATTGTAACATTTCAGTAATCCCAACTAAAAACTTGAGTTCTTTCCAACCCACCCACTACTATAAGTTCTCGATGTGTTATACTTTACATATGTGATCCATAGAAATGAATACATAACACAAATATGTTTTTCAGCATGTTTTTCACCCGGGTCCCCAGTGTTGGCCAAATTAAAGCTTCTTTCACATTAGGCTTAATAGGACAAAGACGTACGCAGTAGTGTGTGCCAGGACTGCCTGTGTGTGGCACTAGGATGTGTGGGTGTGTGCCAGGTTTGCCTGTGTGTGGCACTAGGGTGTGTGTGTGTGTGTTGTTCCCTATATTTCCCTCCATGAAATCCTCTTGCCAAAAGCGCTGGCAGTCTTATTGTTGCTACCCAGTCAAACTCCCCTTTTTCACGCAGAATAAATCAAAATGTTTGTGTAAAGTGTGTGACCTCATATGAGAGCCAGCTCGTACAGAAAATACAAATGAGTTTCAGTAAAAAGGGTTATTTATTTAATTGAAATGTTTTAAACATGTATCTTTTACCTGTTTATAATGGATTATATCCTTTATAATGGATTATTGCCTCAATTGTTTTTATCCATTTAATGTTCTAATAAGGAGAAGAGATTCTTAAGTCCTACGTTTTTTAATAGTTGGGTGAACCGACTCCTGCCAGTTTAAGATTCACTGATACCATTCAGAAATGACTTCACTTACTCTTGGTCAGTAAAACAACCCATATGAAAAAGTAATTTGGAATGCCATAAAAGAGACTCAATTAATAATGTAATTCAAATTATGAATGGCGACGAATGTGCTCGCATTAGGGTGCCAATATAAGACTTTCTGTGAACGCCATTTGACTGTACAGCGAAGGAATCATTCTGGAAAATGTATCAGTGACAAGTAGCGAAAATGAAGACAGAGAGAGAGAGAGAGGGAGAGAGAGAGAGAGAGAGAGAGAGAGAGAGACAGAGAGAGAGAGAGAGAGAGAGAGAGAGAGAGAGAGAGAGAGAGAGAGAGAGAGAGAGAGAGAGGGAGAGACAGAAAGAGAGAGAGAGAGAGAGAGAGAGAGAGAGGGAGAGAGAGAGAGAGAGAGAGAGAGAGAGAGAGAGAGAGAGAGAGAGAGAGAAAGAGAGAGAGAAGAAAATAAAGATATTGTGCATATCACCAGTGGATAATGTAAATGACAGATGAATATGAAAAGAACGTCCAATCCATTTGGACTCGTTCCACCCAATTCAGTCGTAGATTCTCCATAAAACTGTAAAAACCTACCGGGTCCCCAGAGTCGTATCAAAAGGGTCTCATAGCGACTGATCGGCCCACACGGGAAAACAAACTGTATTAATAATCCCAAAAGTTCTACATATCTTCCTGTCATAGCAAAAGATCAGGCCCTTGTTCCTTTCTAAGTCTAAGTCTACAACATCATATAAAGTACAGATGTGAGGTAGGACGGAGGTGTAAACGCAGGGGTCCCGTCATTTCTAAATGTTTAAAAAGGAACCTTAATGCAGAAGGGCTATGGGTATTTGCCCAGCTGTTGGGTAAATAAGCAGAGAGAGACACAGGTCGAGTCCCAAATGGCGCCCTATCCCCGAAAGGCCCTGGTCAAAAGTAGTGCACTATGTTGGGGATAGGGTGCCATTTGGGATGCACCGCAGAGCATTGCCCTATGGAACTCCCAGACACGGTCAGATGTGATACTGCCTGGATTTGAACCAGGGACTGTAGTGACACCTCTTGTACTGAGATGCAGTGCCTTAGACCGCTGCGCCATTTGGGACCACTGTGTGGCTTTCAGCTAGCTCTTTTTGTTCTCCCATGAAGGAGACATCCCAGTTCATGTGCTCTGTCCATAAATTATACATTAGTATATTGTCAGTTTTGCAGCATTGTTAAATGATGACATAAGCGCATGTGATACTAAAGAACCATAAGATAATTTATTCATAGCTAGTCAGCTTGTAACTGTAATGCTCACTTTCCTACCAGACCATCAGGTCAGTGAGTGGATTTACTACAGTAAATTACTGTGATTTTTACAATAACCCACTTGAAACTATACTGAACAAGAATATAAACACAACATGTGAAGTCTTGGTGCCACATTTCATGAGCTGAAATAAAAGAAATCCCAGAATTTTTCCATATGCACAAAATAAACATTTCTCACAAATTTGTTCACATCCCTGTTAGTGAACATTTCTTCTTTGTGAAGATAGTCCATCTGTCACGCGGAGCGGAACAGGTGAACCAAAGAGCAGACTCAGACGAGGAGGCTGGGATGAGGTAACAAAGGTATTTATTGAAACACAGGGGGTGCAGGCCAGGGGAAGCTTGGGTGGGTTGCAGGAAGTCAGGTGCTGAGACTGGAGCAAGGGGAGTTGGGACTGGGTTAGCAGGTCCAGAGAAGAATCCAAGGACGCAGTGGAGTTGGTGGTCCAGGACAGAGTAGCAGGACTGACGACACGTGGGACTGGGCCAAAGTCTGGGCCAAAGTCAGAGCAGGCAGAACTGTTGCGGAGAGGAAAACAGCGTCAAGCAAGGGAAAACAGGATCTAAGCCGGAACCAGCGGCTAAATGAAGCAGACTGACTGAGCAGAGGTTACGATCTGGCAGTGTGGAAGTGTCAGGGCTGAGTATTTGTAGAGGTCTTGATTATGGAGAGGTCTTGATTATGAGGTCTTGATTATGGAACAGGTTGCAGCTGGTGGGGATCTGCTCTGCCTCCAGCAAACCTGTCTCCGCCCACACAATCCCCCCCCCCCCCCCCCCCCCCCCCCCCCCCCACACACACACACACACACACACACACACACACACACACACACACACACACACACACACACACACACACACACAGAGGAAGAGGGAGAGAGCACTGGGGTAGTGGCGGCAGGTTAGGGAGACAGGATGAGAAGTAGAGGTCATGGCAGGAGCAGATGTAACACCATCTGCATGACAGGTGTGGCATATCAAGAAGCTGATTAAACAGCATGATCATTACACAATTTTAGAGTTTCATTGGGAACAATAAAAGGCCACTCTAAAATGTGCAGTTTTGTCACACAACACAATGCCACAGATGTCTCAAGTTTTGAGGGAGTGTGCAATTGTTGTGCTTACTGCAGGAATGTCCACCAGTGCTGTTGCCAGAGAATTTAATGTTCATTTCTCTACCATAAGTCGCCTCCAATGTCATTTTAGAGAATTTGGCAATACATCCAACCATAACAATGTGTAACCACGGCAGCCTAGGACTTCCACATCCAGCTTATTCACCTGTGGGATTGTTTGAGACCAGCCACCCAGACAGCTGATGAAACTGAGGAGTATTTATGTATGTAATATAGCCCTTTTGTGGGGAAAAACTCATTCTGATTGGCTAGGCCTGGCTCCCCAGCCTATGCCCTCCCAGGCCCACCCATGGCTATGCCTTTCCAGGCCCACCCATGGCTATGCCCTCCCAGGCCCACCCATGGCTATGCCCCTGCCCAGTCATGTGAAATCCATAGATTTGGGCCTAATTGATCATTTAAATGACTGATTTCCTTTTATGAACTGTAACTTGGTAAAATTGTTGAAATTGTTGCATTTATATTTTGGTTCAGTATAATTGACAGTAAGTTCTTGAAAATTAAACATTAACTTCCTGTGAACCAGCTGACATCAAGCTACAGGAAAAGCCATAGTAACCTGTTAACAGTGCAGCACTTGAGTGTCACAAGTTCTTACAAAGAGTGTATTATTAAAAATGTCAGGTAGTGAACCTTCTGCAGCATAACGAGAAAAACAATTAAACTTGTACAACACTTCCACTGATGGTTGGCACAAATACAACATATTTTAGCCCATTTTCCCAAATATGCGAATGTTCCCCGCCTCATCTACATTTCAAAGTGCAGTAATGATTGTACCTAATTCAACATTCGTAACCAAGTGGGAAGTGGGAATTTACCAACCGGGAAAATTCCACTTGAACAGCCCTCCAACTGGTAATTTCTCTTGGAATATGCGTCTATCTCCCTGAGCTCCAACTTTTCCCACATGATGACCTAACGTCACCTACTGTACTAAGGAAATTACCTTGATAACAGCATCTTTGGCAGGTAAATGTAACAAGAAAGCATTCTTTATAAAAAGCTATCTATTAATATGGCTTTTGAACTTAAAATTGTTTTACAAGCATGATAACTGTACTTTTAGTTTATGGTTTATGCAGCTTGTTGGCCATTAGCCAATTGGCGTTTCCTGTGATTTGAAAGCAATTTAATTCATCCAACTGGTATTTACGACTTTTGGTAAATTCCCACCTCCCACATGGTTATTTACCATTATGCTAGAACCAAGGAGAGTTACTGCAAGTTGCAAAGAAAACAGGAGCTGCCTCTATTATTCCAGCAGCAAATCACCTCTGCTTAGTCTAATACAGTGACAACTAAAAGATACAAAAAACTATTTAGTCCAATCAACTTAAGCTCAATATGTTGTGGGTGTACATGGTTCTGATTTGTGTGTGTGTGTGTGTGGGTTCGTGTGTGCGTTCGTGCAAGTAGAAAAAACATGTTGACTCACCCTACTTCTAGAGAAATGCCAATGCCATCCTCTCTTTCATGTTGACGAAATGGTCCACAACTCTGTCATACAGTACATGCTTTGATTTTTTGTTGTCCTAGGCTACCTGGCTAAAATGCTTGCTTGCTAGCCTAACTTCCTTTCATGGGCAACGTTAGCTAGTTAACATTAGCCTTTTACATCTAGCTACATATTGAACTTCCATCCTCTCAGTCCAGGTGCACAATGTCCGAATTTATGGTTGTATTAGAATTGCCGTTATAATCATTGGCCGGTCCTTCAGACTAGAAATGGACATGTGGGGGCGTGGCACTGCTGCCAGACTCTGAGCTCACCTTTGTGAATTGTTTGTTTTTCGGTCAATTTAGTTTTGTTTTGTCTAAATCCAAGTGCGTTGCAAACTTGAAAGTGGATTGTACGTGGCATATGTGACCTTCTTAACCCCAATCGCTGTAATATGCAGAAAATTCTACAATCACTACCGGAGGTTGTATGGATTCAGTGAGTAAATCAACCACCATTACCTACTCCCGTGAGTTTTTGCTCTCTACCCGAGATCAAGCTCACACTCTCAAAACAGCATGGCCTTGCCTGATGGTTGTTCTACAAAGTCAAAAAGGGAAACTAAGAAGAAGAGAGGCTCAAGAGGTGGTGTTAGGAACAGACTATGGAGGCAGGGAAGCGTCACCCACTCCCAGTGATCACCCTGTCAAATGTACGGTCACTAAATAATAAACTGTATGAGTTAGCGGCAAACTAGACACTCTAATGTACTTGTCCTCTTGCTCAGTTGTGCACCGGGGTCTCCCACTCCTCTTTCTATTCTGGTTAGAGTCAGTTTGCGCTGTTCTGTGAAGGGAGTAGCACACAGTGTTGTACGAGATCTTCAGTTTCTTGGCAATTTATCGCATGGAATAGCCTTCATTTCTCAGAACAAGAATAGACTGACGAGTTTCAGAAGAAAGTACTTTGCTCCTGGCACTTTGAGCCTGTAATCAAACCCACAAATGCTGATGCTCCAGATACTCAACTAGTCTAAAGGCCAGTGTCATTGCTTCTTTATCTGCACAACAGTTTTCAGCTGTGCTAACATAATTGCAAAAGGTTTTTCTAATGATGAATTAGCCTTTTAAAATGATAAACTTGGATTAGCTAACAGAACGTGCAATTGGAACACAGGTGTGATGGTTGCTGATAATGGGCCTCTGTATGTACAGTTGAAATCGTGAGTTTATATACACCTTAGCCAAATACATTTAAACTCAGTTTTTCACAATTCCTGTCATTTAATCCTAGTAAAAATGCCGTGTCTTAGGTCAGTTAGGATCACCACTTTCTTTTAAGAATGTGAAAAGTCAGAATAATAGTAGAGAGAATGATTTATTTCAGATTGTATTTCTTTCATCACATTCCCAGTGGGTCAGAAATTGACATACACTCAATTAGTATTTGGTAGCATTGCCTTTAAATTGTTTAACTTGGGTCAAACATTTTGGCCCATTCCTCCTGACAGAGCTGGTGTAACTGAGTCAGGTTTGTAGGCCTCCTTGCTCGCACACGCCTTTTCAGTTCTGCCCACACATTTTCTATAGGGTTGAGGTCAGGGCTTTGTGTTGGCCACTTTGTGTTGGCCACTCCAATACCTTGTTGTCCTTAAGCCATTTTGCCACAACTTTGGAAGTATGCTTGGGGTCATTGTCCATTTGGAAGACCCATTTGCGACCAAGTTTTAACTTCCTGACTGATGTCTTGAGATGTTGCTACAATATATCCATATAATTTTCCTCCTCATGATGGCATCTATTTTGTGAAGTGCATCAGTCCCTCCTGCAGCAAAGCACCCCCACAACATGATGCTGCCACCCCCGTGCTTCACGGTTTGGATGGTGTTCTTCGGCTTGCAAGACTCCCCCTTTTTCCTCCAAACACAATGATGGTCATTATGGCCAAACAGTTCTATTTTTGTTTCATCAGACCAGAGGACATTTCTCAAAAAAGTACGATCTTTGTCCCCATGTGCAGTTGCAAACCGTAGTCTGGCTTTTTTATGGCGGTTTTGGAGCAGTGGCTTCTTCCTTGTTGAGCGGCCTTTCCGGTTTTGTCGATATATGACTCATTTTACTGTGGATATGAACCAGACTTGTGGAGGTCTACAATTCTTTTTGAGGTCTTGGCTGATTTCTTTTGATTTCCCCATGATGTCAAGCAAAGAGGCACTGAGTTTGAAGGTAGGCCTTGAAATACATCCACAGGTACACCTCCAATTGACTCAAATGATGTTAATTAGCCTATCAGAAGCTTCTAAAGCCATGACATCATTTTCTGGAATTTCCAAGCTGTTTTAAGGCACAGTCAACTTAGTGTATGTAAACTTCTGACCCACTGGAATTGTGATACAGTGAATTATATGTGAAATAATCTGTCTGTAAACAATTGTTGGAAAAATTACTTGTGTCATGCACTAAGTAGATGTTCTAACCGACTTGCCAAAACTATAATTTGTTAACAAGAAATTTGTGGAGTGGTTGAAAAACGAGTTTTAATGACTTCAACCTAAGTGTATGTAAACTTCTGACTTCAGCTGTTGATATTCCATTAAAAAATCAGCCGTTTCCAGGTACAATAGTAATTTACAACAATAACAATGTCTACAATGTCTACACTGTTAAGACATTGATCCATTATATGTTATTTTAATGGACAAAAAATTTGCTTTTCTTTCAAAAACAAGGACATTTCTATTTGACCCCAAACTTTTCAGCGGTAGTGTATGTGTATGTGATCCTTTTAATGGAAGTTGATGCCATTGAAAAATGTCCATCCTGGATGGACAATAAAGTTTCAGTACATGTTCAAATCCCTATCTCCATCCATGGCTAATTTAGGAAAGGGACAATTTTATCAAGCTAGCTAGCCACCGGAGGACAACGACACAACGAGATGCAACAGTTCAAGTTGTTTCTGTCAATTACTTATTTCTCTCGATGCGATGTGATAGGAGTGAAGCCAAATCCAAACTGGCTTCCCTTGACAGTTTCTTTTGGTGCACCAGGACAATTCACAGTTGAGCTCACTCAGTTTAGCTCAACGCTGATTGGCTATTATTTTATTCTTTTTTTAATCAAGGGAGGCCAAATGCTCGCTAGCTTCCCTTGCAGTCAATGCTACGGGCGGTAACAATGTCATACTATTTTTCTCAGGACAGCATCAGATAAATGGCCTGCACATACAGAGACAGAGGGGCACTGTTTTGCTCGCTCGGAAGCTTTCTCCGGTGAGATACTTTCAGCCTCTTGCGAATTGAAGTAAAAGTATGAAAACACAGAGAGATGAAAGGTCAATTATTTTAGATGTTTTTTAAAATTGTTTTCTTGGTCAATTTTTTGGGTAAGCCTGGCTTCCCTTGGCATCCATGAATACACGCCGCTGGGTATGCTGATCTGTCTGCTGCGCCACAAAATCTGTAGCATTCCCCTAAACATTCATTACTTCTAATACATCTCGGCCCTTAGCAGAGAGCGCCATCTGCACTGCTATTTTAGTTATCAGTTATTCTGACTATTCTCTCATCGTGGATTTAATTTACTTATTTCAGCAATTTGAGGGTTTTCTGTATAGTTGTCTAATGTTGATGGGGTATAATATTCTGTTTTAATGTTACTCCTGAATGATAAGTGATGATAAGTTTTTAAAAAATCTTTGCGTTTGTAACAAAGCTGAGATTTATTTTGATGTCCAAAGTGTTAGAATACAGTTGAAATCAGTTACTGACACAGACATGGTGGTGTTGCAGGAAGCTTGGAATTATGTGAAGAAGAGCTTATAAATTCAAATCCCAGGTAAGGACATTTTGAATAATAATGACTGTATAAATAAACATACACAATGTGATCACGTATGTCAAATATGTACGTTGAAAATACTGTGTGTTGATCACAACACATTTTTGTTTGCAGGTCATCCCGTGTGAACGTTTGAATCCACATATGAAAGGTTATGTGATCATGTGAAAATCCACGTGTGAAATATCATCACATGAAGTGTTCCAAAAACATGATTTCACATGCGCAAAACATTTGGAAATGTAACATGTGAAATCAAGTGATTTTCCACATGTGAAATCATGTGGTTTTTCCGTAAGGGTACTTTTGACATCCTCTTTTAAATTCTGTTCAACAATATACTTCTAGTAATAACCATGGAGATGCTTTTAGACAATCTAGCCTTTGAAGCCAGAATGAACTATGACAGACACTTAGGGGAGAGTGGGGTAAGTTGAGCCAAAGGGGTAAGTTTAGCAACCCTTGTTTCTAGGGAAACTATACACAAAATTAATAATTTGACCAAATTTTTAGGAAGTGGAAAAACCACATGGAAAAAGTGGTGAGCAAGTTAGGTCCAAGAAACAGATTTTCAACAAGTCAAATTAATTTATTGTGTTAGCTGTTTCCTGATGTTTGTATCTAAACCAAAGCAGATAATTTAAAGATTGTTCTATACATCAGTTGGGGACTCTATAAGCTTCAATATGAAGGCATAAAACTAGCATGAAATTGGATCCTTGCAGCTGTGTGGGCTAATATAGTCAAATTGTTTGTCTTGGGGTAAGTTGAGCCAATGGTTGAGCAAATGGCAAGTTGAGGCTATTGAAGTGTTTTTTCCCCAGGCGTATCACAAGTTATTATCCCTTGGATATGATGCAACAACAAGTCCTGCCCTATGTTAAAATGTTTTTACAAGTACAAAGTGTTTCTTAGGTGTTAAGCCTGTGTTAAAAGATGCTTAAAATGATTAAAAGACAAACAATAGATTGTGATTGTGTTGAATTGCAAAAAAAAGACAGACACGGTTTTTACAAAAGGTAGTGGTAATATTTCATCCAGTACATACATTTGTAGGCAGCTTATTTTACCCTGTCCCGCGGCTCAACTTACCCCAATTGTGCCAAGAGACCACATTTTTTGGGTTAAGCTATGTTTTCAAAAGTGTCATGTTGAAATGAATTCTCCTTATTTCCAGGGATTTCCCTTGACAAGGCTTAATGGAAAAAATCTTCAACTTACTCCACTCTCACCTACTGTATGTCACTAAGCACTGTTTAAGCTCTGTCATACAAATGTTTTTGATGTACAGTTATGAAATCTTATTGAGCAGAAGTCCAATAAACTTCCCCAAGAAAATGTGTTGATGCTGGCTCTTCAGTCACCTCATTTACAGAGACCTCTGTAGTAGCAGGCAGCACGGGACTTCTGATCCAGAGCCACGTAGTTCAGTACACAACGATCCTCGTGATCTATTTCTCTTTGTAATGAAAGCATGAGCATTAATCGAATTTAATTCACTGTTTTCTTTATAAACAATGATGTCAGATCTGTGCCATTCATTCACTCAGTGCTGCACCTCATTGCATAACAGTAACCAGTACCAGAGCTGTATATTGTGTTGTAGTTCATGATACTATGGCTTGGCAGCGTGTCAGGGAGTTAGCTAGATGAATGGCCGCTTCATCTAGCTCTCACTTACACTTGAGTGAAAACGCGTTGACGCGCGGAAACGGGCGTCAACGGCAGGATCCATCTGGAACTATATGGATCTGCCAACAGCTAGGACGTCGAACTAACCACCGCGCTCCAAGGAGAGACCAGAGACCAGGAACAGGAGAAATGTTTTCACTGCTGTGGAACGGAGCTCATTGGCTCAGTTCTGCTAGGAGATTGGAGTGGAGGGATGGAGGAATGGAGGGATGAGTGGAGCTCATCACTAATTAACATGAGGTGGAATATGTGAGCTTCCAATCATCAAGACAGAGAGAGAGAGAGAGAGAGAGAAAATGGGAGAGAGAAAGGGAGAGTGATGGAGAGAGAGAGAGAGAGAGAGACAGACAGACAGACAGACAGACAGACAGACAGACAGACAGACAGACAGACAGACAGACAGACAGACAGACAGACAGACAGACAGACAGAGATGTAGCATGATGTACTACAGTACCCATAATCCTCTGTAACGATATCAAATCAAATACAGTTTTATTGGTTGCATACACATATTAAGCAGATGTTATTGCGGGTGTATTGAAATGCTTGTGTTTCTAGCTCCAACAGTGCAGGAATATCTAACAATTCACAAAAATACACACAAATCTAAAAGTAAAAGAAGGGAATTAAGAAATATATAAATGTTAGGACGAGCAATGTCAGAGTATATATATATACAGTACCAGTCAAAAGTTTTGACACAAATACTCATTCCATGGTTATTCTTTATTTTTATTATTTTCTACATTGCAGAATACTAGTGAAGACATCAACACTATGAAATAACACAGTAAGCACGGGGAGTTGACTCTGGGGCTGCCTCTCGTGCCCGTTACCTCGCTCCAATTCCTCGTAGTGGCGCCGCTCCGCTCTAGCTGCCTCCAGCTCCTCTTTCGGACGGCGATACTCCCCCGACTGTGCCCAGGGTCCTTTGCCGTCCAAAATGTCCTCCCATGTCCAGGAGTCCAGAACCCTCTGCTCCTGGTTACCACGCTGCTTGGTCCTTTTCTGGTGGGTGGTTCTGTAACGGATTTCCTCTTCGTCTGAGGAGGAGTAGCAAGGATCGGACCAATGTGCAGCGTGGTAAGTGTCCATAATGAGATATTTAATAAATCCACTGAACAAAATAACAAAAGTACAAACAAACAACCGAAACAGTCCCGTATGGTGCAAACACTAACACAGGAAACAATCACCCACAAAACACAATAGAAAACAGGTTACCTAAATATGGCTCCCAATCAGAGACAACGACTGACACCTGCTTCTGAGAACCATACTAGGCCAAACACATAGAAATATAACAGAACAAAACATAGAAAAACATAGAATGACCACCCCAAATTACGCCCTGACCAACTAAAATAAAGACATAAAAAAGGAACTAAGGTCAGAACGTGACAAAGTGTTAAACAAATAAAAATATATTTTAGATTTGAGGTTATTCAAAGTAGCCACCCTTTGCCTTGATGACAGCTTTGCACACTCTTGGCATTCTCTCAACCAGCTTCATGAGGTAGTCAGTCACCTGTAGTGCCTTGTTAAATGTAAATTTATAGAATTTCTTTCCTTAATGCGTTTGAGCCAATCAGTTGTGTTGTGACAAGGTAAGGATGGTATACAGAAGATAGCTCTATTTGGTAAAATGCCAAGTCCATATTATGGCAAGAACAGCTCAAATAAGCAAAAAGGAATGACAGTCCATCATTACTTCAAGACATGAAGGTCAGTCAATACGGAAAATTTCAAGAACTTTGAAAGTTTCTTCAGGTGCAGGCGCAAAAACCATCGAGTGCTATGATGAAACTAGCTCTCATGAGGACTGCCACAGTCAAGGAAGACGCAGAGTTACATCTGCTGCAGAGGATAAGTTCATTAGAGTTAACAGCACCTCAGATTGCAGCCCAAATAAATGCTTAATATAATTAATATAATTCAAGTAACAGACACATCTCAACATCAACTGTTCAGAGGAGACTGTGTGAATCAGGCCTTCATGGTCAAATTGCTGCAAAGAAACCACTACTAAAGGACACCAATAAGAAGAAGAGACTTGCTTGGGCCAAGAAACACGAGCAATGGTCATTAGACTGTTGGAAATCTGTCCTTTCGTCTGATGAAATTTTCGGTGTCTTTGTGAGACTCAGAGTAGGTGAATGGATGATCTCCGCATGTGTGGTTCCCACCGTGAAGCATGGAGGAGGAGGTGTGATACTTAGTGGGACTAACATTTGTTTTCAACAGGACAATGGCCCAACACACCTCCAGGCTATGTAAGGGCTATTTGACCAAGAAGGAGAGTGATGAAGTGCTGCAACAGATGATCTGGCCTCCACAATCACCAAACCTCAACTCAATTGAGATGGTTTGGGATGAGTTGGATGCAGAGTGAAGGAAAAGCAGCCAACAAGTGCTCAGCATATGTGGGAACTCCTTCAAGACTGTTGGATAAGCATTCCAGGTGAAGCTGGTTGAGAGAATGCCAAGAGTGTGCAAAGCTGTCATCAAGGCAAAGGTTGGCTACTTTGAAGAATCAAAAATATATTTGTATTTTTAATACTTTTTTGGTTACTACATGATTCTATATGCGTTATTTCATAGTTTTGATGTCTTGACTATTATTCTACAATGTAGAAAATAGTAACAAATACAGAAAAATACTTGAATGAGTAGGTGTGTCCAAACGTTTGACTGGTACTGTATATATATAGTAGGTATTTATTTTGTCCAGATGGGATGGGGCAGTGTACAGTGCGATGGTGATTGCATCGTCTGCGGATCTTTTGGGGCGGTATGCAAATTGAAGTGGGTCTAGGGTGTGAGGTAAGGTGTAGGTGGATACAATCCTTAACTTGCCTCTCAAAGCACTTCAGAAGATAACAGAAGTGAGTGCTAAGGGGTGATAGATAACCGGTGTTAACTTACTAAACAGTTTCCTCAAGCTAACACTATGGTGTCGGGTCTCCATATTCTTACATGGTGTCAGAAGTGAAAAAATCTGACGTTGATTACCACTTTGTCTGCTGAAACTAGCTACAGAATGTCATTCTCGGTGAGTGTGGACATTTAAAAGTGAAAGTGAACATTGACACTGGCAAAAGCTATTCAAAGAGTCGGACAAAGTGAAACTGTAAAGAAACAACAAACATTACTGCACAGCAATGCAGTGGGAGGAGAAACCACTACAAATGTGGACTCCATCAAAAAAAAAATTGAATAAAGGAAACAAATTCAAACAAAGTGCACAGACAACATACAAAGGGAAAAACGAAACATATAACAAGTGAAAAGGGATGCAAAATATGTGGAGGAGGACGAAAACATGGATGGAAGGACTGTCCAGCCAAGGAGGCTGAGTGCAGAAAGTGTTGCAAAAAGGGACGTTATGCAGTAATCTGTTGTTCTATGCTTTCTATGACTATGCTTTCTTAGGTGAAGTGTCGTCGGAAGGTGGATGGAGAAAATGTATCTGAATGGAGCCTGAATGGAGCCTCAGTCATCAGCCTCAAACTCGACACAGGAGTAGTTTGAACGGCTCTAACAGAGACATCTTTTCAAACAGCGTGATGGTAGTCTGGTTAGAACAACCAAGAGGCTATACGGGCCGGGGCACTATCTGCTTGATGTGATAGGCTGCTTTAGCAGCAAGCTGATAGCGAAAGGGCACAGCACGGAACAAGAGGTGTACATTGTAGCAGGACTGACACAACCACTCCCAGGCATACCAGCCATAGAGGCCCTACAGTTACTGCACAGAATCAAAGAAGTGATACAGCCAGAGACCATCTTCACCGCAGTCTATCCATCCGTCTTTCAAGGACTGGGAAAACTCCAAGAGTCATACAAGATAAAGCTCAAAGACGGAACGTAAAACAGTGCTCTTTCAACACCATGACGTGTTCCGCTCCCCATGAGAGAAAAAGTATACGGAGAGCTGGTCAGGCTAGCGAACATGGATGTCGTAACCAAAGTGACAGAGGCCAAAAAATGGTGCTCCGGAATGGTGGTTGTCCCGAAAGCAAATGGAGACATCAGAGTGTGTGTTGACCTCACACCCCTGAATGAATCAGTGATAAGAGAGCATCTCATTCTTCCAGCGGTAGATGAGACACTTGCAATGTTGACATATGCAAAAGTCTTCATGAAGCTGGATGCTCAATCTGAATTTTGGCAATCGCCCACTCACTACCTTCATCACACCGTTGGGGGGGTAACACTTCAACAGATTGCCATTTAGCATTTCATCGGCACCCGAGCATCTTCAGAGATGAACGTCTCAAATGTTTGAGAACTTCAAGGGTGTTGTGTGCCATGCTGATGACATTCTGGTGTTTGGACGTGACAGACAAGAACACGACAAGAGACTTCATAAAGTACTTCAGAAAATGCAGCTGGAAGGTCTAACATTCAATGAAAAGTGTAAGTTTGCCAAGGATGAAATTATCTTCTTGGGTCACAGAACTGGAGCCAGATCCCAACAAGGTCAGGGCAATCAGGGAGATGCCAGAGCCTACATGTGTAGTGGATGTTCACCGACTGTTGGGCATGGCGAACAACCTTGCTAAAATACTATTTTTCAGAAGCTCAAGGAAGAACTGAGTCCTCCAAAAGCGCTCACTCAGTACTCGTGCACGGTGGAGACGACGATTGCAGCAGACACATCGTCATACGGCATAGGTGCGGTGCTGACTCAGAAACAGGGTGACAACACTTGGAGACCTGTGACATACATCTCAAGAGCAATGACTGACACAGAGAAGCGCTACGCACAAGGAATCTCGAGGAATTTCAAAGTGCCAACCAAGAGCCAAGCAATCAGTGTGGTGGCCAGGAATTGCAGCCCAGATCCGACAAGCAGTTGACAGGTGTGAAATCTGTCAAAAACACAGAACACAGTACAGAGAGCCGCTCATACTTACCTCAGTTCCTAAACGACCGTGACAAAAGGTGGGAATGGACATGTTTTAGTGGAGCAAGAAAACGTTCCTGCTGATTGTTGACTACTTCTCAGATACATTGAGGTAGCTGAAATGAGAGTGACAGAGGCAGAGGCCAACATCAGAGCTGTAAAAGAAGCCTTTGCCAGCCACAGAGTCGAGGAGATGGTAGTTTCAGACAATAGACCTCCTGTCTCAGCAGAGATCTTCCGAGTATACTCTCAAGAGAACAACTTCATGCACATCACAAGCAGGCCGCGGTACCCGCAAGCAAATGGAGAAGTGGAACGTGCCACACAGACCATAAATCGTCTCTGGAAAAGAGACATGGACCATAGCAGAGCGCCGTTGGCATACCAAGCCACATCATTGGAGCGTGGATTCTCTCCAGGACAACTGCTTATGGGGAGCCCTCTGCGCACAAGCCTACCACAAACAACAACCAAACTTGATCCCAAGAGGCCGGATGTGCAGACTTTCCCGCAAAATGGATGAGGAAGGAAGGCGGAAGCAAGCAAAGACCTACAACCATCACCACCGCTCAAGATCACTACCAGAGCTCACATCTGGTCACAAAGTTTGGATCACTACAGAACAAACTCCAGGATCAGTTCTGAGAACAGCCACAACACCGAAATCCTACTTGGCAGAGACTGACAGGGGCGTACTCAGGAGAAACAGAATTCCCTTTTGTCCTACTGGTGATCCCCCAGTGCAAGAGACTTTCACTAGATCAGGCAAGCTCCAGAAAGGCTGCACTTGTAAAGACTGAAAAGAAACCTGAGTTCAGTGTGCTAGAAACGGATCTGTTTTCTAGGATAGGGAGAGAGAGAGAAATAAAGAGAGAGCACGAGAGAGAGAGAGAGAGAGAGAGGGAAAGGCGACGCTAAAGATTGTACCAAAAGCAGCAGTCAAATTCTAAAGTTATTTGCTCAAGCAGGGCTGTGCTCTCTCTCTCTCTCTCTCTCTCTCTCTCTCTCTCTCTCTCAAGGTATAAAGATTGTTCCACCAATTCTGTGCCTTTTGAGTAGTGTAACTTGGTGGGAGAAAAAAAACTTGCTTTATTTCACCTAATTTAAAACATTCTGTCATAAAGAGATGTTCAACTTAATAAAAACACCTTTTCCCATCTCAAGAGGTTAAATAACAAAATCACTATAGTATGTGCCTATTAAGTGCCATATAAAGTAACAGGGTTGACCTCAACAGGGTTGAGGACGTCATCTTAAATCAGCCATGAATCTCCTTGTGACAGGCATGAATGGAAGCTTGTTGTGTGCAACAGGGAGAGGCAATTGAATGCAAGCTTCACACATTTGTTTCAATTGTTCAAACTTTTCTTGCCTGTCTATCTATGGGTAACAGGGTTGACGTGTTATGCTCAACCCTCTCAGTTTTTCACCACAAAACACCAGACAATGTCCTAAAAGAGTAGAACCATCTTACCTGCTTTTAAACTATGATTTGAGTGTCCAATGTCTCTTTTGAATAGTTTCACCATATTACAATGAGAGTTCAGTTCACATATACGTTATAACCCTGTTACAACAGTGTTGACCTTAAAATGAGGGACAGGGTTTTTTATTTAACCTTAAAATGAATAACTGATAACATTAAATTAATAATAATCTTCAGAAATTACTTTGTCAAAGCAACAAAATAACTAGGGCTTAACAATGATGGTGAAAACTTGGAGACATGTTGGGGTGAAGTGGGTTAAAATCTTCCTAGAAGTCACAGAGGACGCATAGGGACATAGGGACGCAGAGGGACATGTCAAAATGCCACATTATGCACTTTATTCATATAAAAAAAATTGGATTTATAGAATTTCCCATGTGGTCTATAAAGGGGACTTCATTTAATACAACAGGCTTTTAAAAAGCAATATTTGTGCAAAATTTCTAAATATCAAAGGGCATTCATTTCGTTGAACGACCCATAGCCAATTCCTTAACCTACTCTAGTACTTCCTTGTTTAATCCAGACCCATTTATTTTCCAAATACAATTTCAAAGTTATTATGTAATTAAAAATTGTGTTTCGCTGCTGAAAACTTCAAAGCGGATAGCTGTTTTCAAAGACATTGTTTGCCGCTGATGAATACATTTCCCTTGGATATTGAAGGTAAACATATTAGGCCCGAAATAATTCAAAACTTGTCTCCGACTATAACGCCTGGGCCTTTTGATTGGCGTGAGGCGTGGAACGCTACTTTTCAGTGGAATCCTATGGGCCGTTCCCCTAATAGCCGACGTCTCCATGCTCCCAGGCAGTGTCAATTATAGGATAATAGGGTGCAGGCGATTGCAATGTCTGTTTATTCAATCCATTTCTTCACACAAGTTCCCATTGGCTTGTTCCTTCCCCCTGCCTGTGTGTGTGTGGTGGTCCTCTGATCCGGCTGACCCTGCCCATGTGTTCTCACTTTCTGCTCTGATCTCGGCTCCGCGACCAGCGGGGGAACCAAATACAAATTGAATAGTAACCATTCACAGGCCACCCTTTTCATAGCACTGTTAGGCCAGCTTTGTCTTCCCCAGGAGGGGCTGAAAGATAGATGGATGTTCAGTGTTTCGTCCTCGCCCGCAGACCACGACACTCTTTTCTCATTTCCTCGAGTGTGTTCCGACCATTATTGTTGCATATGCAGGGTTTGGAGGCCTAAGTCGGATTCCTGAGAGATGCTGGTTTATTGCAGGCTGTAGAGTAGAATTTGATAGCCATTAAAATCCAAATCACAGTGTCGTCTCCTTCAAAGAATAGCAGGGCTGCAAAACATTGGACGACTAATAAAAATGCTTTAGCGTTTACTTAACTTTTAGGCTTTTGTGAAAGCAAGGCATCGACAGAGAGGGAAATTGACGAAGCAACTTCAGTCTTTAGAAAAAGACAACCAATGGTAGAGCTTGATGGGTGGTGTTTGGGTGGTGTGTGTTTTATTGTTTCTGTTAAGGTGACGTTTTCATAAGGCCCATAAGCCTCCCTTTTGAAAGCGAGCCCTTTTTCTGTGAAACTCACCGGACAGCAGCAGCTCTGCTTGCAAGTGGCAGGGTATGTTTGTTCAGCTTTTATTGGAAGTTAAAAAGAACCCTTTTGTTTTCACTGGAGTCCGTCCACGTGCAAGCGTTGGTTCATTCTCTACAGACAGAAAACAAGAAGGGGGAGAAAAGTGAATCCAATATTTCACATAAAAAGAAGGTAAACTTTCAATTGACTCCATGAATAACCTCCCTAAGATACTGTAGATAAGATTTTGATTTGATTTGGCGACAGCTAGTCTTACTGGGGTCCGACACAAAACGAAAAAGACATTACAGACAAAAGACTTTACAATGTACATACATTTAAGCACATTAACATGTAGTGTACATTCTACAATGTAGAAAATAGGAAAAATAAAGAAAAATCCTTGAATGAGTAGGTGTCCAAACTTTTGGACTGGTACTGTAGGTGCACCTAGGTCTAGAGAAAGACTTGAGGTGACACATGGACAGACAGTGACAGGGTGTAATCATAAGACTAGACTAGACTACATTACAGCCTTATTCTGAAATTGATTACATACTTTTTCCCCCTCATCAACTTACACACAATACCCCATAATGACAAAGTGAAAACAGGTTTTTGGAAATGTTTGCAAAACTATTAAAAATAATTGACATAACTATTCAGACCCTTTGCTAAGAGACTCAAAAGAGCTCGGGTGCATCCTGTTTCCATTGATCATCCTTAAGATGTTTCTACAACTTGATTGGAGTCCACTTGTGGTAAATTCAATTGTTTGGACATGATTTGGAAAGGCACACTTCTGTCTACATAAGGTCCCACAGTTAACAGTGCATGTCAGAGCAAAAACCAAGCCATGAGGTCGAAGGAATTGCCCGTATAGCTCTGAGACAGGATTGTGTCGAAGCACAGATCTGTGGAAGGGTACCAAAAAATGTCTGCAGCATTGTAGGTCCCCGAGAACACAGTGGCCTCCATCATTCTTAAATGGAAGAAGTATGGAACCCCCAAGACTCTTCCTAGAGTTGGCCGCCCGGCCAAACTGAGCAATTGGGAGAGAAGGGCCTTAGCCAGGGAGGTGACCAAGAACCTGATGGTCATGCTGAACGCACTCCAGAGTTCCTCTGTGGAGATGGGAGTACCTTCCAGAAGGAAAACCATCTCATCAGCACTCCACCAATCAGGCCTTTATGGTAGAGAGGTCAGACGGAAGCACGTGACAGTAAAAGGCACATGACAGCCTGCTTGGAGTTTGCCAAAAGTCTCCTAAAGGACTGTCAGACCTTGAGAAACAAGATTATCTGGTCTGATGAAACCAAGATTGAACTCTTTGACCTGAATGCCAAGCGTCACGTCTGGAGGAAACCTGGCACCATCCCTACGGTGAAGCATTGTGGTGGCAGCATCATGCTGTGGGGAAGTTTTTCATTAGCAAGGACTGGGAGACTAGTCAGGATTGAGGGAAAGATGAACGGAGCAAAGTACAGAGAGATCCTTGATGAAAACCTGCTCCAGAACGATCAGACTGGGGCGACGGTGTTGTATTCCTTCTTGCATCTACGGGCTCTTCCCCTCTCACATCGCTTGTGCACTTCAGCTGTCTGTGACCAGGCAAAAAAACTTTCCAAGTCAAACCTTCCTATCATAACAGCTACACACAGCCTACATCATTGTCATCATATTAGCTAAAGTAACGTCATAGTCAACATAGCTAAAATAACTGACGGGTTAGTAAACCCGCTGCAATCATGCGGTACAGTCAGTAAAGAATAATTTTTATAAAAATTGTATTTAACCTTTATTTAACTAGGTAAGTCAGTTAAGAACATATTCTTATTTACAACGACGGCCTACCAAAAGGAAAAAGGCCTCCTGCGGGGACAGGGGGCTGGGATAAAAAAGTAACAAATAAAATAAAAATATAGGACAAAACACACATCGCGACGAGAGACACCGCAACTCTACATAAAGAGACCTAAGACAACAACATAACATGGCAGCAACACGACAACACAGCATAGTAGCAACACAACATGACAACCACATGGTAGCAATACAACATGGCAGCAGCACAACATGGTTACAGGACAAAATATGGTACACATATTATTGGGCAAAGACAACATCATAAAGGGTAAGAAGGTAGAGACAACAATATGTCAGGCGAAGCAGCCACAACTGTCAGTAAGTGTCCATGATTGAGTCTTTGAATAAAGAGCTGTCCAGTTAGTGTTTTGTTGCAGCTCGTTCCAGTCGCTAGCTGTTTACAGAGGAGTACAGAGTGCAGTGATGTGTCCTATAAGGAGCGTTGGTGGCAAATCTGATAGCTGAATGGTAAAGAACATCTAGCCGCTCGAGAGCACCCTTACCTGCCGATCTATAAATTACGTCTCCCTAATCTGGTATGGGTAGAATGGTCATCTGACCCAGGGTTAGTTTGGCAGTTGTGGTGAAAGAAGAGCGATTACGATAGAGAAAACCAAGTCTAGATTTAACTTTTGCCTGCAGCTTTGATATGTGCTGAGAGAAGGACAGTGTACCGTCTAGCTATACTCCCAAGTACTTGTATGAGTTGACTACCTCAAGCTCTAAACCCTCAGAGGTAGTAATCACACCGGTGGGGAGAGGGGCATTCTTCTTACCAAACCACATGACCTTTGTTTTGGAGGTGTTCAGAAGGGCAGCGAAAGCTTGTTGGACAATAAGAAAGCTTTGTTGTAGAGCATTTAACACAGAATCTGGGGAGGGGACAGTTGAGTATAAGGCTGTGGCAGTAATTTTGTAAAACCAAAAGCTTACCTTGACTTGGAAAAGTTCCATTGTTGGATAGTAATAGCCAGCTAGCTAACATAGCATTTCTTTATGTTTGAGCTGGGTGTCTGAAAAGGCTAAACTAGCTTGCTGCATTTGCTGCATTAATTTGTTCAAAACTGTTCAACTATTGTCTTTCTCTCTCTTTGCGTCAACTCCTTTCCACATTTTATGCACTAGCTAGCTGTAGCTTATGCTTTCAGTAAATTATTAATTCTCTGATCCTTTGATTGGGTGGACAACATGCCAGTTCATACTGCAAGAGCTCTGATAGGTTGGAGGACATCCTCCGGAAGTTGTCATAATAACTGTGTAAGTCTATGGGAGGGGGTGAGAACCATGAGCCTCCTAGGGTTTGTATTGAATTCAAGGAGGATGACAGAAGCTAGCTGTCCTATGTATACACCATGGTGCTACCCTACAGAGGCTACTGTCGACCTTCATTGCAAAACAGTGTGTTTTTAATCAATTATTTGGTGATGTGAATATATTTAGTGTAGTTTTATCTAAAAAGGATAACTTTTCAAATGTTTCACTATTTTTATTTTCATGAAATTCTATGAGGAGGATGGTCCTCCCCTTCCTCCTCTGAGGAGCCTCCACTGCTGGACAGATAGTAGCGGTCCAGGCAACTGATGCCAATCTCGTCGCTGGATCCAAACTCAAAAGGTAGCTAGCTAGTAACCAAACTTTTTCAATAGACTTTCAAAACTTTTGATAACAACAAACCGAGCTCTCCCTCGTTTTGCGATGAAGATGAACATGGGGAAAGCAGTGAGCTTCATATTTCGTGGTAGAGGTTACCAACATCAAAGATGTTGATGTGCTTTTTCAGCCTGCTTCAGATGGCTCTTTTAACTGAAAAAAGTATAGTACATATATTAATCAGTCTACACTGTTCACTGGTCGTTTGATAATATATTATATTTTATCAAAAGATTATATGGTCAATAATGATTAGATGTATTGGCTATTCATGTAGTTTTCCTTAAAGTAACTGTCCAGTGAAAATCTCACTATTTAAAAGTTAATATTCTATTAATTAACCTACTGGGCACAAACTGGTTCAATCAACGTTGTTTCAACGTAATTTGTCAATGTATTGTGATGTGGAATCTAAGTGGAAAATACGTTGGATTTGCAAAAAATCATCAATTGTTGTTTTGAGGGTGAAATTTCAACCACAGGATTATGCCATCATGGTAAACAAATTTTAACATAGACAAACCTTGTATAAAATATGTTGAATTTGTACCTTTACAACAACATCAGATCTTCAACGTAATATCCACGATCAGAAAAGCACCTCCTACTGGAGAACTGATTTATCTACAGCTACCCTTTCGTCACCCATCCAGGGTTTTAACCAAGCCCAGCCCAGCCCATCTTAGCTTTGATATTTGTCACTAACAATTACCAATGTGCTATTGTAAGAATGACTGTGGAGAGTCATTCCAAAGGGTAGGATTAACTGAGCAAATTAAATGTAGCCATACTTTGACTCATATATTATCAATGATGCTATATAGCAGGGGTGTCAAACTCATTCCACGGAGGGCCTAGTGTCTGCAGGTTTTTGGTTTTTCCTTTCAATAAAGCCCTAGACAACCAGGTGTGGGGAGTTCCTAACTAATTAGTGATGTTAATTCATCAATCAAGTACAAGGGAGGAGCGAAAACCCGCAGACACTCGGCCCTCCATGGAATGAGTTTGACACCTGTGCTATATAGCATTCGCTACATAGCATTTGCTAAGTATTCAACAGCTACTGTTTCAATTCAACCCAGGTTTAAACTAAAATAGACAATACATATAGGCCTAGTTGTTTCAAGCTCTGGTTGATTTCAAATTGTAATGATATTGAATTGTGTTTGGTTGTCAACGCAACCAAATATCAACATTTGAAAGAGATGTAAGTTCTGCTTGGATTAAAGAATAGGACTAAATCAAATCCATCTTTATTTAAAGTGCATTTAAAGTTTCATTTGATTTTTGGTTGATATGGAGATGTGAATCCAACAAATCAATTATTATTATGTAGACAAAGTGGAATTAACGCCAGCCATTAAAGTCTGTTACGGATAGAATTATCCAAGCAGAAGATGCATCTCCTTTAAATGTTGATATTTACAAACACAGTTCAATATTACTTTTGTAATACAGTAAATACACTGTAAAAAAAAATCCTGTTGTATTTACGGTAACTTACTGGCAGCCAGCTACCCGTACAAAAGGCAGTTTGTTACTGTAAATTCCAAATAAACTTTGGTTTAAGAGTACATTACTGTAACGTTTACAGTGCAAAAGTCTCAAACTAATGTGACATTCAACCTTAAAATGACTACCACATCCATGGCCACATTTTGTGGTTACCGTAACTATAAATGTCTTAAGTAATCATGTAAAGCGTGCCTGTTCAAGATAGCATGCATAGGTTATCGCAGGTCTGTGGAGATGTTCACAATTGCTGTAATAATATGTGCAGAATCTCAAATGGCATTGATCACCTCTAATGTAATCTTAACTGCATGCCAGCTCATTTGGTTCTGCCATTAGATGAAGCACAGTGATAAAACATTCATCTGTTGTATAAATAAACAAAATAACTGACATTGTATTCCTATTTGACATCATTTTTCCATTGGAATTTTGTTGTGCTTTTGGATGGATGAAGGCATAATGATGACACATAGGATAGTCAACTAACTTTTGGCTGTATTTGTGAGTGGGTGAATATAGGTTGTAATGTCATTGACCAATGTCTCAGCCAAACATTTACCAAATGATCCACGTTGAAATGACGTGGTGTGCCAAGTGGGTGAGTATGACATTTCTAACACCCAGGAAGCTCCGATTCAAACTCCCGTTGGACAGATCTGCAAGCGTTATAATGTCAAAATACGATGAGCAACTATGTTCATTTATTTCCATTACGGACGGATTGCACGTCCAAGAAAGGTCGAAAGAAAAATATACAAGCTACCGAAATGAGTGAATGGAGGTGCCGAAGAAGCATTTTTTCCGGTAACTTGTACATTTTTATTTAATCCTTTTTTGTAAGTACCTACCGGCCTTAACTGAAAATAGTTGCTCGTCAACACTCCATATTTTGTGAGTAATTAACGTATTTAGACATTATAACGCTTGCAGAGCTGTCTAATGGGAGTTTGAATCGAAGCTCCCTAGGCGTTAGAGAGGAGACACGTTATACTCATAAATCTGTAACGTACAGATACTGGGGCAGGGTACGCCCACACCATTCCAACACAGAAAAGCTGCTTTTTTAACATACATCATTAAACATTTTGGAAGGTAAACTATTTCACTCATATTGTAAGTAGTTATAGGTGCCATTTGATAGAAATCTGGAAACACTAGACAGTTACTTTAACACCCTCTTTGAAACCAGGAAGTAACCTACACAATCTCAGATGGTACATGTTGATTGGCAGTAGAAAAAAATTGTTCTACAGATATTTTATATGTAAGGGTGTAGTGTGATTTTTAAACTCTTTTCCTCATCCGTGAATCCTTTTTGGAACCTCTTTATTGGTATAAAAACACATCCATCACCTGTTTCGCATTAAACTTTCACACATTTTTCCTCTCTTCTTTTCCCCCCTTAAATGATTCTTGTAAACTCTGTTTGGTTTACTTAGCCTGGCTTTCATTGCGGCCGTTTTGCACGGTTTACCTTTGTTTAGTTTATTAACCCAGGGGATTACTTAACCTAAACATCCCTGTCGAATACTTTGGCTTTGGGTTTCAACGTTTTTTAACAAAATTCGTTTTCTTACGTCGTTGAAAGTGACAGGGGGTGAGGGTGTCAGAGTTTATGGTCCGCGTTTACAAACCGTTACGGTTGTCAACCGGGAATAACAAATCGAATAAGTGACATGTTAATCAAAGAAACATTTGTGAAACATTCTGCTTATTTGACTGGGATACCACACATAGCGCTCAGATCAGGATCTGTAATATTAAAGCCAAATCTAATAGTGGTTTACAAAAAATGAATCTTACACAATTAAGTTGGAACTTGACTATTTTATTTATTGTTCCATTCTCAAACCTTGTAGAAAATTACGCGATGAAATAAGGGAAGTTGTCAGGTTGTATATTTTCATTAATTCAGACCTAGTACAATTTGTTAAATAATGTTATAATATTTACAATAAAAAACCTGTAGCAAAATAAATACAATTAAACCCTAAACATGTGTCTTTCCCATTTTTCGTGGTTCAATAATTACTGTCTTAAATATCAATATGATTCACTTCTTCCTCCAATATCACTACAGAGCTTCATCAATTCCGACAGCACATGCCTGGAATCCCCATAGGAATATGCTTAAACAAATAAAGGCTTAAAGTGGCATTACAGAGAAGGCACCAGGTCTAGGCAAAGATAACATGTTCTTCCACTGAGAGTCACTGAGAGTCAAGTGAGACCGTCCTCATTTACAACCCCCCCCCAAAAAATATCCCCTGAAACAACTGCAGTGGTGCTTCTGGTGGGTGACTGACTTAGACTCTTGGTTCCCATGCTCCACCAACATTGTTATGCTGCTTCTCCAGCTGCAGAGTGAGGCAAGGAAGCAGTGAGGCAGGGAGGCACTCATGGGTGGTCCGCCTGGCCAGGCCCCACATGGCTTTCACTCCTCCTAGTGTTCTGTGGTTTGTACCCTTACATCTGATAGCAGTGGCTTTCAGCAGGGACTAGCTGGCGGTGAGAGCTTTTATTTTGGGACATGAATGAGGACAAAAAAAAACATCCAACGGCTGATGGTTTAAGTCGACACTGGCTGGAACTTGTTCTTTCACCTGGCCCGGTGTTCACAGGTAGTAGTCACATTTCACATTGATTTGCCATACATTGGAGATTTTGTATTCATTAGTATAAGACGACTACTCAAAGCCATAGTTTGTTTCAGCGGGGGAATCATTTCTATAAGGGATGATTGAAAGCTCTTTGATTTATTCTCAGTATTCTAACCACTTTCAAGTGAGGCACAATGCCATTTAAATATGGTCTCTTAGTGATCATAGCTAGCATCTAATCTCTAATACACACCATAGTTCATCTTAAATATTGCCTCCGTAAAGACCAGTTCACGTGTACTGTTGGCTTGGGAGAGTCTCTCATACATGAACTGTAACCCATGTCTTCCATACGAGATCACTAATCAAGTTTGCTCGGCCAGAAGGTTTTTGCAACGCGAATGACGTAATTATTTCAAAATTGACTCACCAATCGTCATGTCAGTATGAAAAGGACTGTCTCTGGTGGATCATTTAGGTTAAAATCAAATGATCCTCGAAGCCCACAAATGCACACTTACATTTAAGAGGTTACCTTGAGACCGAAGTAACCACCGTTTATGGAGTCTCATACCCTCACAGCCTAATCTGCAGAAGCTCCCAGACACAATTTGCTTCCTAATAAGATTTTATGGGAATCATCTAGAAAGCAGAGCCTACAGATGTTGGGGTTGGGGCTGTAGGGCCTTCGAGTGTGGTCCTCTACTTTTCACGACAGACATTGGGCCTTTCATCCTCTACACAGTTCTCTTCAGCAGAGAGGCCAGGAGCAATGATCCCTTTTACCCCAACCACACACGTACAAAGACGAGGTCAGTTGTAATGTCACAGCAAATTGTCCTTCATTTTGCCAGAGAAAAGGGGACTTAGGAAGGGAAATGAACTGAGGTAAAAACACTAAATCATGCATATTAAGGTTAACATCCATTCGTTGTAGGATATAGAAGGCGGAAAAAACTTCTGGTATTGTGATCCCTCTTCAAATGTAAAGTATTACCCCATGGAGATGAACTTGATGAAAATAATCGAATATGTTCTTGAATTTAACTGAAGTAATCTCACTCGCACAAACACATTTGCACGCACGCAGTCGCCTACACAGAACAACCATGCACACACCAGTTAGATTAGGTCAATCAGATCAATGTATTAATGATGTTGTTTACATGCTGTCATTCCCACCCCCTCTCACCACTCTACAGTGCGTCCCTACACTCTTCGGAAAAGTGTTCCAAAAGGGTTCTTTGGCTGTCCCCATAGGAGAACCCTTTTTGGTTCCAGGTAGAACTCTTTTTGGATCCAGATATAACTATTTTGGGTTCCATATAGAACCCTCTGGGGAAACCCTTTCCCCCAGAGTTATATCTGTAACCAAAAAGTGTTCCTCAAAGGGTTCTCCTATGGGTACAGCCAAATAACCCTTTTATGTTCTAGATAGAAAAAAGATTCTAAGCGATTCTAAGTAGTAGTAGTCTCTGCCTGGCCGGTACCCTCTCTCCACTGGGATTCTCTGCCTCAAACCCTACTACAGGGGCTGAGTCACTGGTCCTTCCATGCCGTCCCTAGGAGGGGTGCGTCACTTGAGTGGGATGAGTCACTGACGTGATCTTCCTGTCCGGGTCTTTCTCTCTTTCTCTCAGAGGACCTGAGCCCTAGGACCATGCCTCAGGACTACCTGGCCTGATGACTCCTTGCTGTCCCCAGTCCCCCTGGTCGTGCTGCTGCTCCAGTTTCAACTGTTCTGCCTGCGGCCATGGAACCCTGACCTGTTCACCGGACGTGCTACCTCGTCCCAGACCTGCTGTTTTCAACTCTCTAGAGACAGCAGGTGCAGTAGAGATACTCTGAATAATCGGCTATGAAAAGCCAACTGACATTTACTCCTGAGGTGCTGACCTGTTGCACCCTCTACAACCACTGTGATTATTATTATCTGACCCTGCTGGTCATCTATGAACATTTGAACATCTTGGCCATGTTCTGTTATAATCTCCACCCGGCACAGCCAGAAGAGGACTGGCCACCCCTCGTAGCCTGGTTCCTCTCTAGGTTTCTTCCTAGGTTCCGGCCTTTCTAGGGAGTTTTTCCTAGCCACCGTGCTTCTACACCTGCATTGCTTGAGGTTTGGGGTTTTAGGCTGGGTTTCTGTACAGCACTTTGTGACATCAGCTGGTGTAAGAAGGGCTTTTATAAATACATTTGATTGATTGATACTTCTACTCCTACTACTACTGTAGCCCTCCACAAGAAACATTGCACCTCAAAGAACATCCCTTAATTAAAAGGACATGTTTCTTTAAAGGTTTCCTTAGCACATGAGTGATAAAAAAGCATCAGAAACAGACAGATTGTGCCTTACACTTGTTGACAGGTTATTACAGTACGTATTGTCATCCTTGAATGATGCATCGCTAGCGTGAGTGTGACACATTCACCCATCCGTCCATACTGTTTGGATTAAGCCTCGGTCGTGGGATATTTTTTTTTACAAGCTGACGATGGTTGTTTCCATGGTTTAGTATGGTTGTTTGCCACCCTGGTTATAGGCACTCTTCCTCCACCCCTGTCACCTTAGCTTGGACACAAGCAACATCAAAACTAACATGGCTGCATGTCCCGTGAAGCTCAGTTGGTAGAGCGTGGTGCTTGCAATGCCAGGGTTTTGGGTTTGATTCCCACGAGGGACCAGTGTGAATAAAGTATGAAAATGTATGTACAAACAACTGTAAATCACTCTGTATTAAAGTGTCTGCTAAATGACTAAAATTGAAATGTCAATAATCAAAAAAAGTATTCCTCTCATTGCTTCCTCTCTGTCATATGCTCTAAACTAAAAATACAATATGGTGGGTGCCTTTTTGGGAAGGCTTTTTGTAATTCCAGTTCTTTTGACTGAAGAGTGGACTAAGGAAAGGAAACTAGGAAAAGTAGTTGCTTTACAATTTTAGACTATTGAGATACATCCCTTATGTAATGACTATTCTGTCATTAGTGTTATGGTGGATGGTGGCCCCTTGTTTTTACAAGTGGTCACTGATAGAGATTGACTCTCTGGTCACTGCGGGCAGTTCTGAGGGGACACAGTTGACTTCTCAGCTTCCACTGCAAGCTTTACTTCAAGTGTGTCTCCGTTGTGAGTTTCATTGAGTGAAATGAAATGGGTATGAGTGGTGGGTGTGGGAGACAACTCAGAGCAACCTTTAACTCTAAATTTCTCTGCTCAAGACAGAGAGAGCGAAAGGGAAAACGGTGAGACGCCTATTAGGTGTGTGTGGCTGTTTGTAAGAGAAAGCATTGTGGGTATGTGTAGGCATGCTCACAAATGTGCATGTGCCTGATTTCAAAGAACAAAGGAAGGTAAATGAAACGTAAGCCTTGAGAAGCAAAGCTGACAAAACATACCAGGCCCAGGTGGTTAATGGGCCAGAGGGATGACCAGTTGACCAGCCAGAAGCACCATAGAGGGCTCCATTCTGGGGCTTACGTCCCAATTGGCTCCCTATTCCCTATAAAGGGCACTACTTTTCACCAGGGCCCATAGGGCTCGGGTCAAAAGTAGTGCACTATGTGGGGAATATGGTGCCATTTGGGACAGACACCTGGGGTGCCCTCTCCCGTGCAGGCCCATCTGCTAGATATTACACCCCATCAGAAGATCTTGTGTTTGTCCAACACGTGTTATGGATGGGTGGTCTTGAGATAACACAACACAAGGGCCCACGGTGTCACTCAATTACTGAGGGTGTCTGTCTTCATTTGACTTTTCTTTGTTTTATTCTTCATAAGAACTCCTGCCCATCTCACCATGTATACTGACTAATCCATAAGGAGATTACATGAGTAGGTGTATGAAGTCAGCCCATCACCTGACTTTCCCTACCCAATATGTTTATACATTAAGGATGTTGTCATTATAGCTGTGTGGAGGGACAGCAAGGCTTCATAAAAAACACTTTGTAAAACCATTTTAGTTAATATTGGTTCACACTTGTTCACTTTGTCAGGCCAATTCTCCCATAGCAAGCCAATTCCATATCACACAATGCAGGAAACCAAAAAAATGGTGTAAAAAAAACAAAAAATGCATGCATACATACTTCTTTTTTTGTTATTTTGTAAAAGGCTAAATCCCTGTTAAAAAAATATGCTGACCAATATAGGAAGTCATTCATGGCAGATGTTTCCCTGACTCGTCTCTGGCATTGTTTTTCTCTGGTTAAGCAGAGTTTTTCTTTGGTCTTCAGCTGTGTCCAACAAAGTTATGTTCGTATGTTGTTTGCATCGCATTTTAGTAATCACTCTGCTACTTCCAAAAAGTAAGATCAACTAACTAAACAAATGTACCAATAAAGGTGGCGCCATTTATTTGAAAGTTCCGACCCAACTTTGTTATTTTGTGATTATTTTGGCGTTTATTTTGACTTTACCTTCACAAAATGTATCCGCTATAATTTCTTTAAATAACTGACAACTTTGAACATCAGGTCGCCAGTTACTTTAACACCTCAATTCTGGCTTCAACTTCGACTTCGACTCTTATTGTAATTCCGCACTCAATTTTCAGGGTATAGGAAAGAGATTCTAGGAGATTCCAATAGGAAACGCTGGTGTTGCGAGATTAAGGGGAAGGGAAAACCAGCAAAATAGACCATGAATCTGTACTCCTGCTTTCTGTTTATAAGCAGAAGCTCAAACAGGAAGTACCCGTGACTCTCTTCTTTGAGAAAGTGACATCAGAATCAGAGATTATGCTACAGGACTGCTTTGCTAGCGCTGATTGGAATATGTTCCCGAGACATCGATGTAAACATCGACGAGTTAACCACCTCCGTCACTGACTTCGTTAGGAAATGCATTGGTGACATTGTCCCCACAGTGATGGTTCGCTGCTTCCCCAATCAAAAGCCTTGGATTAACACAGAGGTTGGCGCCAAACTACGGGCCATCGCAGACAACTCTGAGGCTACGGCTGAGGACAGGAACAAGTACAAGAAGTCTCGCTTTGACATCTGCAGAGTCATCAAACGAGCAAAAGGACAATATAACAAAAAGGTGGAATCATATTACACAGGTGCCGACGCCCCCCACCGGTATGTGGCAGGCGTATTACCACGGAAGACCCAGCCATGATCTGCCCAACTATGCCGCTCTACCAGCCGACAATAACACTTTGTCACGCGCCATTTTCAACCTTTCCTTGTCCCAGTCTGTAATCCTCACATGTCCTTAAGCTGACCACCATCAGTCCTGTTCCCAAGAACTTCAAGGCTTCATGCCACAATGACTACCGCCCTGTAGCACTCACATCTGTAATCATAAGGCGCTTTGAAAGGCTGGTTATGCCATACGTCAACCGCATCATCTCAGACACCCTAGACCCACTCCAATTTTCATACCGCCCCAACAGATCCATAGTGCCCTGACCCACCTAGAAAAAAGAGGAATACCTATGTAAGAACGCTGTTCATTGACTACAGCTAAGCATTCAACACCATTGTCCCCTCCAAGCTTGTCACCAAGCTTAGGACCCTGGTACGCCCTCTGCAACTGGATCCTGGACTTCCTGATGGGCCGAGCCCAGGTGGTGAGGGTAGTCAGCATCACCTCCGCCACGCTGACCCTCCTGTAATCCCCTGTTCACCCACGACTGCTGGCTACGCACGACTCAAACACCATCATAAAGTAGGTGTTTGATGGCGGTAGTAGGCCTAATCCAACGATAAAGGCATAAAGGCTTGCGCTTTTTAAAATGATTTGTGTCGCGCTGTTGACGGTAGGTGCAGTTGATTCAGAAGCCCTGCGCATGGGTAAGCAAAGTGTTCCCATTGTGAACCATTTCATGTGTCTGAAAATACAAACTTCCCCCCTACCGGCTGACCAGGAGATCTGTGGCTAAATGGAGTGTGTCTATTTGCGCTGGCCAATCAGATAGCTCAAATCACTGTGTCTCCAGAGCTTCCACTAACCGGCCACAGCAAAGTTTGATACTAGCCTGCGTAAGATTCAATCACTTTTAAAACCATGGCCACAGAGAGACTGTCAAAGAATACAGCAAAGAGGTGTTGTGTTTTTATACGTGAGTTCATGTTAAATGTTTTATTCAGCAAGGTCACCGATTTTATTCAACACTATTACAAAACATAAAACACGCTTCTCTACTACTTCCAGCGCTGCAGCTGTAATGAATGAGTAGCCAAGTGTATCTACAGCCCTGTGTTTTTATTATTGTTAGCTGCTCGTCGTGTCTATTTTAATATCTAGAACAACATGAATTTGTGCTTGAGGCAGATGCGATGCGACTTGAGTTTCGCCATCAGGTGGAAGACCGTGTCCCCTCTCTCTGGTCAGTCTCACCGGAGGAAAGGAAGGAGGGAGCAGGGACCGAGAGATACGGACCCTCTGCTGTTCTCTCCCTCTCTTCATTGACACTAATGCCGTGTTCAAAACAACTGGTAACTCGGATATCTCAGACTTCAGTGAGTTCAAGACAACTGGGAACTCGGGGGGGGAAAAAAATAGATCCACCTGGGAAGAATCGTTATGAACGGTCATCCAGCTCGGAATTCCAAGACGGAAACTCTGGCATCTTTCTAGACCTCCGATTTTCCGACCGGAAGATCACTGACGTCATGACTTGACGTCGTTTTTTTACGAGTTCCCAGTTGTCTTGAAAGCACCATGACCATCGGATGCAGGTACCATCAGTCCAGTAAAATAAAAAAGCTTTTTGCTAATTATTTCAATTTATGCTCAACTATGCCTTGCAAGTGCTACACCAACTGATCTCTTTTGTAATCAAAGCTTGAGTTTTGAAATATAATATGGTCTGAGAGGAATAATATTGGCAGGCCAGGCATATAGCCAATATGCTATGATAATGCATTAGGCCTACTGCACAAACCCCAATCTTACAGAAGTGTTTTTATTAGGTTAATGTTACCTTTATAAAATCATGTTTAAAAAAATATATTGCTTTTTGACTGCAAAAGTGATCTTGAATCAAAAAAGGTTGGTTACCACTGCTCCACTGCTGTTTATCATATATCCTGATGCCTAGTCACCTTACCCCTTCACATACAGTTGAAGTCGGAAGTTTACATACACCTTAGGCAAATACATTTAAACTCAGTTTTTCACAATTCCTGATATTTAATCCCAGTAAAAATGCCCTGTCTTAGGTCAGTTAGGATCACCACTTTATTTTAAGAATGTGAAATGTCAGAATAATAGTAGAGAGAGTGATTTCTTTCATCTTTTATTTCTTTCATCACATTCCCATTGGGTCAGAAGTTTACGTACACTCAATTAGTATTTGGTAGCACTGCCTTTAAATTGTTTAACTTGGGTCAAATGTTTCGGGTAGCCATCCAGAAGCTTCCCACAATAAGTTGGGTGGATTTTGGCCCATTCCTCCTGACAGAGCTGGTGTAACTGAGTCAGGTTTGTAGGCCTCCTTGCTCGTACACGCTTTTTCAGTTCTACCCACAATTTCTATAGGATTGAGGTCAGGGCTTTGTGATGGCCGTCTCCTTCCTGAGTGGTATGACGACTGCGTGGTCCCATGGTGTTTATACTTGCGTACTATTGTTTGTACAGATGAATGTGGTACCTTCAGACGTTTGTAAATTGCTCCCAATGATGAACCAGACTTGTGGAGGTCTCCAATTTTTTGGCTGATTTCTTTTGATTTTCCTATGATGTCAAGCAAAGAGGCACTGCGTTTGAAGGTAGGCCTTGAAATACATCCACAGGTACACCTCCAATTGACTCAAATTATGTCAATTAGCCTATCAGAAGCTTCTAAAGCCATGACATCATTTTCTGGAATTTCCAAGCTGTTTAAAGGCACAGTCAACTTAGTGTATGTAAACTTCTGACCCACTGGAACTGTAATACCGTGAATTATGAATGAAATAATCTGTCTGTAAACAACTGTTGGAAAGATTACGTGTATCATGCACAAAGTAGATGTCCCAACCGACTTGCCAAAACTATAGTTTGTTAACAAGAAATTTGTGGAGTGGTTGAAAAACAAGTTTTAATGACTCCAACCTAAGTGTATGTAAACTTCTGAATTCAATTGTATCTACCTCTATCACTCCAGTATCCCTGCACATTGTAAATATGGTATTGGAACTGACCCCATAATTACTTCTGCTGTTCTTATTTTTGTTCTACCATGTTATTTTTAGTACTACATCGATATTGAGTACTGCATCGTTGGGTTTTTAGCTTTCAAGAAAGGCATTTCACTGTACTTGTGCATATACAGCAGAAAGATTTCTTGGGCCTGTGAGTCCATGACAAAATGGTTGCATAGAACAGCCATACTAGTCCGTAGGACATCTAACTTATTGTGGTGTGAATGGGTGAGCTCTTTTCTTGTTGTTTCTTGAGAAACACATCGACAATGACAAGGACTTAGACCACAACCATCTTTATACTGGTGTAATCCTTGTGTAACCCTTCGCCAGGGAGCCAGAACTAGGGGGTGGAGGGGTCAAGGGTTAGAGGTTGAGGGTCGGAGGCTGTGGTGTGGGTGGTGGTGGTTTTGGGGATGCTGGGGATCGATTGGATGTTCTGGGACAGACAGACACACAGATCATCCCTATTAATTTACTGAGGCTAATCGCAGTAGATTCTCTTTGACAAGAGAGATTACAAACACAGATTGGGGCTGGACAATGGGGATTTGGCTGTCATGCAATGTCTTCACATTGCAGGGAGGACAAAAGGCTGAATCAGACAAGAGGAATGTGTGTGTGTGTGTGTGTGTGTGTGTGTGTGTGTGTGTGTGTGTGTGTGTGTGTGTGTGTGTGTGTGTGTGTGTGCGTGCGTGCGTGCGTGCGTGCGTGCCAGGCGTCCATCCATGTGTGTGTATGTGTACCACCTTTTGGACAGCGTGCTGACGGGGAGTACAGGGGGGGTCGGGGACCCTCAGAGCACAAAGCTCAGGCATCCCACGGGTCTGCTATGACACTAGACAGTGATCAACATGTGCATTGACCATTGTGAAGGCCCATAATGGGACCAGAGGGCTGTGTTTACTTTTAAAAGGGCCTATTTGAAATGGAAGATGTTCACCAGGGGTAAAGAAAAGAGGTGGGCGGGCCGCGGGGGGTGTTAAGGGAACCTCTGACAGTGCAGGACAAGACAAGACAGAGACTTGTTGTACGGCTATCAGCAACACTCAAGTCGATGGTACTTGTGGGAGTTTATCATTAGGCCTTAGGAGTATGTCCTTTTCCTATATGGCCAGGTTTATGATTGTGAAGTGGCCCACACTTAAGGCTTCACACTTTTCAGCTGGAATAAGAGTGGCTGTTTTTCTGTCGTACATTACTGTACCTGCATGTTCTCTGAAAATAACATACATTTTAGAGAGGAGATATTTTTCTGAAGATGAGACCTATTTTCAAAGTGTTGGTCTTAACTTGAGACATTTTAACAGGCAGGCAGGCAGGCAGGCAGGCAGGCAGGCAGGCAGGCAGGCAGGCAGGCAGGCAGGCAGGCAGGCAGGCAGGCAGGCAGGCAGGCAGGCAGACAGACAGACAGACAGACAGACAGACAGACAGACAGACAGACAGACAGACAGACAGACAGACAGACAGACAGACAGACAGACAGACAGACAGACAGACAGACAGACAGACAGACAGGGTATTCCCTGAGAGGACAATGCCCGAAAAATTCTCTGTCTGTCTGTCTCTGTCTGTCTGTCCATCTGTCTGTGAGAAATAGAGGAATTAGGTCTCAAGCCACCAACCGCATGGAAAGCTCATAACTCAATGAGACAGGCCTGGCCATAGTGGTTTCTATGATATAGATTACTTTCACAGAGACAAAATTATCACATGCCAAAAGAAGCATATATAGTGCGAATATACTATATTGAATGAGCTGGAAGGTTCCAGAGGGCTTGCGTTGGTGGTCTAATTAATGCTACATTACATTTACAGACCTCATATAATAGGACCTAGTTATGATTCAGAGGTTGTCATGATAGTCAGCCTCAGACTCACCCACAAAGCCACTCTAGACACTCTTTCACCCCCCCCCTCCCCGACCATCTCACGTTGGATGCTTTTTAGTACTTTCTTTAAAGCCACAGTCGGTAAGATCTCTATTCATTTAAATTAATTCAATAAAAGTACCCCATTGATTTAGAAGAATATGGCTTATAAATACCTTCAAGTGGCAATCAGCAGTTGGAACAATAACAAAGCGCACGGCCCAGCCCTGTTTTAGTAAAAAGCTGAGGGACACAGCTATGGATTCAAGGACTGGCCAATCCATGATATCAAAAATATCGTTTTAATCATGTTTTGAAGTTATTTAGTATTTATTTACATTTACTTTGTGTACAAACATTGGAGCGAAACAAATTCATAGTTTGGGTTCTGATTGGGTACAACAGTTAAACTAAGCTCATGCGGCATTTATGGGTACATTGCGTTAATGCAGAAGTCCAAAAATGGATGAAGCAACTGCAGATTGCCCCTTTAATGAGGTGTTTAAACAACCTATTATTCCATTGCTTATGTTTTGGTTGGCAGCCCACACATTCATGGGATGCATATATTGCAGAGTGTGGCTTTAATGCTCATGGAGAACTGACTTGGATGAAGTCTGTGCAATCAACCTGAATCGCCATGCAGCGGAGCAGAATTAAGAGGTATGATCAGACTCTGCAGGGAGCAGTTCCTGAATGGTGAGGGGCCATAGAGGGAGGTACCCTACTTCCTACTTATTGCAATCACATGACTTAATAGACATACTTTGATTCGAGCACGATTGTCAGGCAGACCAATGGAGAACAGGCTGGGACGGCAACCATGTTGGATCTGCAAAATTGTTACCATGAATGATAATAATGCAAAACGGTGCTAATAGTGGCATAAGGTGGGATATGTTATATCCCTCATTTAATTTGATGATGGATTCTGTGTCTAGACTCTAGAGTGAGACTCTCTGTGTATCAGTTCAGGGTACTATGTTCCATCCCCTCTGTGTGGATCCATTCATCTACCCTTAATTTGTTTTCTCCTCCTTTCTTCTCCTCTTATCCCTCTCTTTCATATCGACTGACTGTGGGCCATATGAGACGTTTGATAGTAGTTTCCACGCAACATCTTGAACAAGTCTGTGAAAGCAAAACTGCCGGGCTTGTTTTTTTTCCTGTCCACGCTTTAGAGGCTGTATTTCCCTGCCTGCCACCTGGGACCACCAAAGATGTGAGCTGTTTGAAAACAGTTCCTCAAATCAATTACAATCTCTCACCCAGTCTGAATGAATATCCCTGTACTCATCAGTGAGGAGTTTCTCTCGCTGTCTGACATCTACTATGGAAAGCACATACGGGTTTCTTTAATTTGTGTGTGTGTGTGTGTGTGTGTGTGTGTGTGTGTGTGTGTGTGTGTGTGTGTGTGTGTGTGTGTGTGTGTGTGTGTGTGTGTGTGTGTGTGTGTGTGTGTGTGTGTGTGTGTGTGTGTGTGTGTGTGTGTGTGTGTCTGTGTGTGAGCACGCGCGTCAATGTACTGTATGTGTGTAAGCGTGCATGCGAGTAAATACATGAGTACATATGTGTGTATAGCTTCACAAATGATACCATCCACACAGCTCTTTAGCCCTATGTAGCATCATCACATTAACAAAGAGAACAAATTAACTTTACAAAATGACTAAATGTAATGTGACTGAACATAACCTCTGGTTGCATACAGGTCAGAACCTCTCACAGGAATTTGGAGTGTTCACATTTTTAGGATACCTCACTTATCAGTGAAAGTTGGCAGTGGAACTTCCTGAACCTATGAGCCCCGTAAGGAACGTCTCAGCTCAAACACAGCTCCATCACATCTAATACTTTAATTCTCACGGTTACAGAGGAAAAATATGGTGTCTCGAAAAACACCAGGCTAGAAGAAGAGAAGGTAGGAAGAAAAGGACGATGTAGAAGAGGTGGAGGGTCACGACTGTGGTGCCTTGAATTAACAGCTGAAGTTTCTTTTGAAAGCCCAGCGCATATAAAAGCCTGCCATCAACACGTATAATCTCTTAGCTGAGCCCATTGAAAGCTGGGTCTTGGGGGTTAATTCACCAATCGCTCCGCGTTTGAATCAACTCTAGACTCACATTGAGATGAAAGGCCGTGTAGTCCCCGGGACCGAGGGCTGCAGCTCTGGGGCCCGCTGAGCCAGGACGACTGGGGCTGATTATTGCATGTTCGTCTGGTCGGACCTCCATCGGGACAGGGAAACTGAAAAGAAAAACAATAATTAGAGATAATTGCTTGTGTCCAAACACGAGCGTTGAAGCCCTCATCCCCCCCCCCCCCCCCCCCCCCCCCCATCCCCCCTTCTTCTCCCTTCTTCTCCTTTGGTAGTATGTGAGGTGGAATGAAAAGGACACCCCCCTGTTTGGACAGCTGGGCAGGCGAACATAATTTGTGACAGCTGAACTGAAACGTCTTTAACCATGAAGGGAGAGTAGAGAGAGAGAGAGAGAGATGAAGAGAGAGAGAGAGAGAGAGAGAGAGAAGAAGAAGGAGGTGAGAGAGAGAGAGAGAGAGAGAGAGAGAGAGAGAGAGAGAGAGAGAGAGAGAGAGAGAGAGAGAGAGAGAGAGAGAGAGAGAGAGAGAGAGAGAGAGAGAGAGAGAGAGAGAGAGAGGATGAGGAAGGGAAGAAGAGAACCAGTTCAAGAGAGAAAAAAGAGAGGTAAGGAAGTGAGAGATGGGGAGGGGAGACAGCAGAAAGAGAAGAAGTGGGGAGGTGGAAGGGAGCGCTGGGGTTGGACACGCATCATAAACAAGCAGGAGAGTGTGGATTTGAAACCATCCGCAAAAACGGTAGACTGGAGACCAGCTCGACATCAAACGCTGTGCAATTGGAAAATAGCTAAATATTTTACGATAGAACGCCGCTGAACATGGTGTCATGCCAGGTTTGACGCATTGGGTTAATTTGCTGCTCCCTTCACCTCCTGGTGGTCGCGGGGTCAAGCTGAACTCAGAATGAGGCAGCCAAAATCATGTCACTCTGGGGAGGCAGGTCAGGGGTCAACGCTGAGAGTCCCAGTATGTAGGCCAAAACAAGGACCATATGTGAACGGATACACATTTTAAACAAATATAACTCCAGATTTTCCACCCCTTCTCCCTGCGGCCCTCTCACTCCCCACCCTCCACCCCCCACATGTCGACCCACCACAGATATTCTGCTCTAATTCAATAAAGTCAAAAATACCTCTGTAATGGTAAATTGACATATGTTGGCAGCGTGCCCTAGTCAATTCACAGTGGCAGAAGTTTTCCCGGAGGGAAAATATTACCACTAACACAGGATTATTTTTACAAAATAACCCTGCTTCCAAAATCTCCCGTGTTTACTTTTCTCCTCAATCCCAATTTCTGTTAATTTGAAATGTAGTACTGACTATTGTATTTACCCATAGGGAGGGATGGAAACGGCATGGGAAGTTAGTCATGTGACTGATGCTGTTGAAAGTTGCTATAGGCTAGATAAGCAGGACTCTCAAAGCGTTTAAACTACTGTGAAACCTAATTCTCACTATATCCCAATAGCGATTTCATGAGTTGTTAACTGATTATTACAGTTTTTGATAGCCTAATAAAGTATAACTGTGTGGGCTTTCAACGACAGTTCTTTGAGTACATTGTTGTTATTGTTTTAAAATACCTATCTAAATTGATATACGGTACATGGATCTAGTGTTATTGATGTATACACTTTGCTTTATTGCTATTGATTCGACTGAGAAGTGTTCGTGACTCAATTTCTAAGAGTGACTCTCTAAGGTCTAAGAGGGCACACAGGTGTCAGCATGTCACCTCAATTGACATCCCAATTATCCAATCAGTGATTATAGTGCAGGTGGCCTTAGAGGGTGACTAGCTTTAAGAGTGCTATGTTCAACGTGTTCTTCTGTTCAGAACTAATATTATTGATTCAGTCTGGCTTTAAGTCTCACTTTAATGCTGATCAACCGTGGGATTCATTTGGAAATGTACTTTAAAAGAATTGCAGTTAATAAAAGTGTCAACATTTGATGGTTGGGAGTTTGAGGCCAGTCTTATATCATGCTGTTCGGTTCGAAACCCTACATATATTTAGATTTAGTGGGGATCCTGATGCTGGGGGGAAAGAAGTGAGAGCAGACTGAACTCCTGTCCTCACCTTTCTGGTGATTTACTGACACACACTCAGTTAATAGAGGTCTTAATACACAGTTTATTGCACGCTGATACACAGAGGATTGTGTGTGTGTGTGTGTGTGTGTGTCAAATCGAATCAAATTGTATTTGTCACATGTGCTGAATACAACAGGAGTAGCCCTTACCGTGAAATGCTTAGTTACAAGCCCTTAACCAACAATGCAGTTTTAAGAAAATAAGAGTTAAGAAAATATGTAATAAATAAACGAAAGTAAAAAAAAAAAAAACTATATACAGGGTGTGTGTGTGTGTGTGTGTGTGCGTGCGTATGAATTTAATCACCTAAATTCCCAGTCAGTCCCCTAAAACAGTTCCCTGAAGTTCACATACCTTACAGCCACACAGATAGCATCTGTTTAAATATTCAATCGAGCGAGTTCAGCCTATTTTTATGAACTTTTGAAACATGATCATTTTGGGTCATTCTTACACAGGAAAAATCTGTCATATATAGCAAAAGGTATATGTAAAACATATGAACAGACGTTTTGTCAAATGTGTCTAATGTATTTGACATAACCAAAGAAAAGGGTAATACACTGAATGAAATAAGCGTAATGCCATTAACTCTTCAAAACATACAACAACATAATATACATGTACACACAGTATTTGCCACACTTCACATACAAATAAAAGTGGAAACTCATCAACGAACTCCTAATGACTAACAAAACTGTGGATGCACGTACACGTTGTAGGATCTTAATTTGAATCACCCTGTTGCAGGAGAACTTTCCTGCGATGCAGGACATTTTTAACTAGTAGTGTAATTGAGTTTTAAGAAGGCTTCTGAAGCTTGTAATAAAAATAATATTAATAATAATATATATAATATAAAAATATATCAACGCCTATAAAATGTCCATTAATTATATTCCACATAATAATTCACATTTCCAGCTGCTGCAGGATTATTTTCCCGCTGTAACAAACTGGCTTAAATTAAGATCCTACATCTGTACCATAAACATACATTACATGTTTGCTATACAGTACATGTGAACAAATTACATTGACCCTTAGACCAACATATGCAGTATGTAACACATATATAACCCTACTCAATAACATATCAGTCTACCTCGGCCTCTGCTCTGCGGAGTAGATGAGTAAAACACCTGCTCCTAGAGACTGAGCTAGGGACCGAGTCTGAATACCAAATGAGACCCTATTCTCTATATAGTACACTACTTTTAACCAGAGCCCTATGGCAAAAGTAAAAGGGAATAGGGTGTCATTTGGGATGCAGATTGAGTCTGATTTTGGCTCATCCTCAGGCAGTAAAAGATGTGACGAGGACCACTCTAAGAGGGTCCAGGGAGAAGTGCTGCCTCCTGCCTCCCAGGCAAGGGTTTTCTCAGGGCTCACTGCCTGAGTCAATGAGAGAGAAAATAAGCAGACTACTGCTGATGGGTTTGCCACACTACAGCACCACCCCTGGATAACCAGGGTAGAGTACATTCATCTCAAAAGTCCCGCTGTACTGTCATACTCCAGCTCGCCCACAACCGATGTGAAATTCCCTATGTGAGGGTTAGGTAAATAAGTGTGTGTACGAGTGTGTGTGCACACTTTTGGTCTGAGAGTAGTATGTACATGTGTTCGGGACAGATTGCGTGTATGTGTGTGTGTGTGTCTATGGTCTATAGCCCAGCACCATATGAAAAATCCTATGTAAATGGCTTATTATGCTGAGCAGGCCTGCAAATAATTTCCTGTGGACTGACTATTTATCAGATCCCCTTGAGCTTTACTGTCGGATGCTCCTCGTACAACAGTTTGGAAAGTGCGTGTGTGTGTGTGTGTGTGTTTGTAATCTATGTGTTTGAGTATTTGCACGTGTGTCTTTGGGTGTGTGTATGAGTTTTTGTTTGTGCGTAGGTCTGTGTGCATGTCTACCGGTATGTGTGTGTCTGCATGTGTGTGTGTACAATACTCTCTCCATCCATACACAGACCCAGACTTGCTCGCTGGGTGGCGACACTCCTGGCAAACAGACTGAAAACTGCAAAAGACAAAAGCTGGAACAACAGGAAGATAATTCGGATTTGATTGTTTTCACGTGTTCTTCATAAACAACAAAGTTTTCCTGTGCCTCCAGCGTGTTTTCCTGCAAACATGGAATCCATTTGTCCCCCAGTCCCCATGCCCTTTAGTTACGCTGCGTTACGTAACACGTTGCGCGCACACACGCACACGCACACGCACACGCACACGCACACGCACACGCACACACACACACACACACACACACACACACACACACACACACACACACACACACACACACACACACACACACACACACACACACAGAGAGAGCTGGCAGAGACCTGGCCCTAGCCCACCACTGTGACTGTGGTGGTTATCTTTGATATAGAGTCAGGAGCTTATTTCCAAAAGAGCCACTTTCAGCCACTAAAAATAGTCTCGAGGGACCCAAAGACTAAAATATAACTGTCAAATGTCAGATCTGCCTTAGCCTGTGACAAATCAAACACATGTAATTACTAACAATGTCATGAAGGCAACTGTGCGCCCTCTACAATGTGATTTTAATGAAATGGTGCGTGTGCAAGTGTGTGCATGTGCTTGAGTGCACAAATACATTGAAAACACATTTCGCACATACATAATGCATAGATACACACACAAAAATACATTCATCCTGTTCATATATTATTATTATTTGTTTATATCATTAGTGGTAGTATTTTTTGTATTTATTAGGATCCCCAATTAGCTGCTGCCGAGGCAGCGGCTACTCTTCCTGGGGTCCAAACAGGAAACAACACAACAAATGAAATACATAATATACATAAATATACATACATAGCACTACATTTACAATACAATGTAGCCATTCAGCAGATGCTCCCATCCAGAGCGACCCACAGCTAGTGGATTTATCTAAAGATTGCCAGGCGAGACAACCACATATCACAGTCGTATCCCAACCACGTATCACATACATAATACAGTATATAATACAATACAAAATACAATACAATATTCATAACAATGTCTGTGTCTCTTCACAATCCTCGCCTTGCTGTAAGGTGTTCTTTGATCTGACTGAGTTACCTCGGGTGGCAGAGAGTTCCATTTAGTCATGGCTCTATTTCATTATATGTGTTTCCCAGCCTCTGTTCTGAATCTGGGGACTGTGAAGAGACCTCTGGTTGCATGTCTTGTGTGATACCGATGAGTGTCCGAACTGTGTGCCAACTGCTTGAATAGACAGTTCGGTACCTTCAACACCTCGCACAAAACCCAATAGTGATGCAGTCAATCTCTCCTCAACATTGAGCCAAGAGAGATTGACATGCATGCAATTGCCATTCACCCGTGGACATCTAAGTACAATACATGCTGCTCTGTTTTGGACAAACTGCAATTTTCCTATGTCCTTCTTTGCCACACCTGACCACACAACTGGGCAGTAGTCCAGGTGCGACAGAACTAGGGCCTGTAGAAGCTGTCTGGTTGACTGAGATATCAAGAAAGCAGAGCAATGTGGTAGAAGAGTTGATGTAGAGTAATAGTTTATCAGTCATAGATTTAGTTGTGGTATACAGTGCATTTGGAAAGTATTCAGACCCCTTGGCTTTTACCACATGTTGCTACATTACAGACTTATTCTAAAAATGGATTAAATTGGATTTTTCCCTCATCAATCTACACACAATACCCCATAATGACAAATCAAACACAGGTTTTTAGAAAATTTAACAAATTTATTACAAATAAAAGACGAAAAAATGACATTTACCTAAGTTTTCAGACCCTTTACTCAGTACTTTGTTGAAGCAGCTTTGGCAGCGATTACAGCCTTGAGTCTTCTTGGGTATGATGCAACAAGCTTGGTACACCTATATTGGGGAGTTTCTCCCATTCTTCTCTGCAGATCCTCTCAAGCTTTGTCAGATCAGATGGGGAGCGTTGCTGCACAGCTATTTTCTGGTATCTCCAGAGATGTTCGATCGGGTTCAAGTCTGGGCTCTGGCTGGGTCACTCAAGTACATTCAGAAACTTGTCCCGAAGCCACTCCTGAATTGTCTTGGCTGTGTGCTTAGGGTTGTTGTCCTGTTGGGAGGTACCTTCAACCCAGTGTGAGGTCCTGAGCTCTCTGGAACAGGTTTTCATCAAGGATATCTCTGTACTTTGCTCTGCTCATCTTTCCCTAGTCTCCCAGTCTCTGCTGCTGAAAATCATCCCCACAGCATGATGCTGCCACCACCATGCTTCACAGTAATGATGGTGCCATGTTTCCTCCAGACGTGAAGCTTGGCATTCAGGTCAAAGAGTTCCATCTTGGTTTCATCAGACCAGAGAATCTTGTTTCTCAGGGTCTGAAACTCCTTTAGGTGCCGTTAGACAAACTCCAAGCGGACTGTCATGTGCCTTTTTACTGAGGAGTGGCTTCCGTCTGGCCACTCTAACATAAAGGTCTGATTGGTGGAGTGCAGAAGAGATGGTTGTCCTTAAGGAAAGGTTCTCCACAGAGGAACTCATGAGCTCTGTCGGAGTGACCCTCGGGTTCTTGGTCACCTCCCTGACCAAGGCCCTTCTCACCCGATTGCTCAGTTTGTCTGGGCGGTGGTTGGTGATTCCAAACCTCAATGCTACCCTCCCACAGATCTGTGCCTCGACACAATCCTGTCTCGGAGCTCTACAGATAATTCCTTCGACCTCATGACTTGGTTTTTGCTCTGACATGCACTGCCAACTGTGGGACCTTATATAGACAGATGTGTCCCTTTCCAAATCATGTCCAATCAATTGAATTTACCACAGGTGGACTCCAATCAAGTTGTAGAAACATCTCAAGGATGATCAATGGAAACAAGGATGTACCTGAGCTCAATTTTTGAATACTTATGTAAAGGTATTTCTGTTTTTTATTTGTAATAGATTTGCTAAAATCTCAAGAAAAAAAAAACTGTTTTCGCTTGTGTGTGTAGATTGATGAGGAAAATTTATAAATAAAATGTGGAAAAAGTCAAGGGGTCTGAATACTTTCTGAATGCATGGTATCTCCCATTGAGCAGGTCTTGGATTGGATATCACTATCAGATGTTTAGGATTAAAAGTTGTCTGCTTTGGGTTAGTCTCTTGTCCCCATGCACCCTCCCCCACTAGAATATAAATAACCACTAAGCCCGGGTGGTACCTTCTCATTCATCGCCTGTCGATATGGACGTTCTCAGGAGATTTGTGGTAAACGGTTCTGTGCACTTCTAGAGCCCTCTTTCATTTCAGAGTAGTTTAAACGTCTGACGTGTTCCGTAATACTTTTATAAAATGGCTCAAATGCAACAAAACTGTAAAATAATGAGCCTTGTCGACCACCCACATTTTACTGTCGGCAAAATTAATGGAAGTCACATTGAGCTGCGGTTCATACATCTACAAAGACAAAAAAAGCCACAGTTTTCACACAGTTTTAAATTGTTTTTCAAAATAAGGAATTTGCACTCTTACTTCTGTGGGAACCATATAGGGCTATCTCAATTTGGGGGAATTTGTGGTTCAACGCTTCATGGTTCAAAAGCAGTTAGAAAGTGCTATTTTTGCAGTCATTATAACACACACACACACACACACACAACTAAAGCCAAAGGAATTAGGGCTAGCCAGTAGCCTGCTGCCATCACTGTTCAGCTATTTCATTCCACTCCTTGTATAGTGGAATGTTAGCTAAAACGACTGGTAACCCAGACTAAATTAGGGGTGCATGCTTGCCAAAACCAGCAGGTAGCCTGACTCACCTGTCTTCGCAACCCCCTGGTCTTGAAATAACAGCCTGTAGTGGGATTTAAACGTCATTAATGAGATGTACAAGCCACATGAGGAATCACGCGATGGGCGTTTGCCAATAGCCTATTCGGGCTACATTAAATAGGCCCTGAGCCAAATAGAAGGTTCTGTATACCTACATGTATTAGGGCCATGTTTTTTTCCCGGATAAAAATGAAAGATTCCTATTGGCACCTGTTAGGCTGTACAACCTTTATTACAGAAGAAAGTTGGGGCTGTTATGGACTTATATAATCATGTGGGCTGCACACATGTCACTTTAATAAAATATTTCCACTGTTCGTATTTAGATTGGTCCTAAGATTTGTGAAAGAACAAAACGTTGTAAAACAATAGAGTTTATAATAGCCCAAAAATTCCCAAAACGTTCTGTAGAATTATAGATTTTGGAACCACTTAGCCAGGCCTATATGTTACTTACAGATCAAAGTAGAGGCGTGAATAACAAACCCGCAACGTCTACAGTAGGATACATTTATTTCGGAGTAATTCAAAATGAATTCCACTTCAAATAAGAGCGACTATGTTTCCAAACGTTGGATGAAAACGGTTGATTCATCGTAATACAATTGAAGACAAATGTTTTTTGAGAGAGTGAGTTGTCAGACTATAATAATTTGCAGTCATTTTATTCGTCGTGATGTTTTATTTATTTTTGTCTTCAAGTTTTGATGGGGCACACTATGAATGGAGTTGCTTGATATTATTCAACTTGAGTGTTGTGGCTATTTTGAATGAAACACTTGTTGGTAGCCCAAGTCAAATTGAGTAGTCTAAATGTGTCGAGTAGAATTAGAGTAGGCTAATTATTTATTTACGGAATGGTCCAAAACGCAATGGCCATGGTGGCGTGATCTTTATCAGTTATATCATTAACAATATGTGTAATTGAAGATAATTGGACATAATTGAACTTTCAGCCTTAAATGTTATTCAGATGTAACAGGGGTGCAATTAGGCTAACATGTGGTAGCCAACAATCAACAATATCAAAAAGGCACAGGTGAACTGTTGCAAACTTTGGTGAACTCTATCATTGATGTCTCATATAAGATACTATATTTTTATGGAAACAATTGTAGGCTATGTAGGCTATTTAGTGGATATTTTGGTAGCAATTCCTTGCTAACCGTTTAATGTAAAGTCAATTTATTATTATTATTGTTATTATTAGTAGTGGTAGTATTAATACTATGATTATTATTAGGATTATTGTGGTGTTGATTTTTTTGTTTGATTATTATTATTAGGCTACCACCACCAGCCAGCCAGTTGTCTGAGCTGCCCCCGACGTCTGAGCCCAGACTTGTCTGACCTGACCTAGAGACAGACAGAGGCTATATTGATTCCCTCAGTGTTTCCGCCCCCATGTGGTTAAGCAACACTTGCATTTAACCGACTGCGCCCCGGTCCCGTGGGAGGGCACCAACTCACTTAAGGTTCGCGGCTCGAGACAAACGCTGGTGTCTTACAGTGGGCACTTTCAAATCAGTTATTCCTCGAAAGATACGGTTATAGGTCCTAGAGGAACATAGCCAACGACGTGGAGTTTTTATTCCACTCAGGCCCTCATGTAAAATAAACAGCCACTGAGCGCCAGATCACTTCCCCAAAGCTATGGGATGGGATCAGTTACCTATACTATAGGCTAAGGAAGGAGAGCTGGGACCTGGGCAAAATAGAAAGCTCTTGGAAAATGTGTATTTCATTGAATTGTATTGAATCCAAGGGACGATTTTATTGGGTTTGATTAAATAATTATAGATAAACTGTAGAGTTTCAGTTCCAACTGGATTGTGGCCCACTGTTAGCTAAGTGATTCTAATATACCATCAGAGACAGAAAAGAGACATGCCTATATTTATCCAAAATGTAGGTTTACTTTTATTCATATACACATAAACTGTAGGGCACAAAGGAGTCTAAGGGGATTTCCACATAACACAATCATTTGAAAAGCCACTCTAGCTTCAACCTCATGTGGCTGCTAGCAAGCAGGCTAGGTGGTGCTAGGTATCAACAGCCAATTCAGTAGGGGCTGGATGCTTTAGTGAGCTTCGATTGGTCAATAGTGTCGCGATATCGCAGAGTATTTAGATCAAGTTCAGCTTTCCCCAACTTTGGTCCCTCCCTGTTCACACTACCTCGTCCATGCTTGCATCGCCCAATGCTCCCCCGTCCATTTCCCTTCCGTACATTGAAGATTAATGGAGCTCCGTTGTTTCATCGCCCCCAACGTGGTAAGTGGAAATACATTGTTAAGCAAGGCCCCGCAATCTCACGTTTACACTATACAAGCGGCCATCACCTAGCCACACTAGCCTCGCAAATGGTTAAGATGGCGCCGAAGAGGATGGCTGACGTTTTACATGCTCCCGACCATTTGTGCTATTTTGTTCGTTTTTTTGTGTTGTTTGTAACTTATTTTTTTACTTATTTTGTACATAATGTTGCTGCTACCGTCTCTTATGACCGAAGATAACTTCTGGAAATTAAAACAGCGATTACTCACAATGAACTGGAAGAAGCTTTTTCCTTTAACCTGTCTAGGACCCTCGCCAACAGCCAATGAAATTGCAGTGTGCCAAATTCAATCAACAGAAATCTCATAATTCAATTTTCTCAAACATACAAGTATTAGACACCATTTTAACGATAAAATTCTCGTTAATCCAACCACAGTGTCCGATTTCAAAAAAGCTTTTCGGCGAAAGCAGAACATATCATTATGTTAGGTCAGCAACTAGTCACAGAAAGCATACAGCGATTTTCCAACCAAAGAGAGGAGTCACAAAAAGCTGAAATATTGATAAAATTAATCACTAACCTTTGATATTCTTCATCAGATGACACTCCGGGGACAACATGTTACACAATACATGTATGTTTTGTTCGATCAAGTTCATATTTTTATCCAAAAACGTCAGTTTACATTTGGCTTTGCCTCCAAAACCTCCCGTGAATTTGCACAGAGCCACATCAAATTACAGAAATAGTCATAATAAACATTGATAAAAGAAACAAGTGTTATTCACAGATTTAAAGATATGCTTCTCCTTAATGCAACCGCTGTGTCAGATTTAATAAAACTTTACAGAAAAAGCAAACCATGCAATAATCTGAGTACGGCACTCAGAAACCAACACAACCCAAGAAGATATCCGCCATGTTGGGGTCAACATAAGTCAGAAATAGCATTATAAATATTCACTTACCTTTGATGATCTTCATCAGAATGCACTCCCAGGAATCCCAGTTCCACAATAAATGTTTGATTTGTTCCATGAAGTTCATCATTTATGTCCAAATACCTCCTTTTGTTAGCACGTTTGGTAAACAAATCCAAACTCACGACACGCGTGCAAGTCCAGCGGAAAGTACGGACGAAAAGTCCAAAACGTTATATTACTGGTCGTAGAAACATGTCAAACTAAGTATAGAATCAATCTTTAGGATGTTTTTAACATAAATCTTCAATAATGTTCCAACCGGAGAATTCCTTTGTCTTCAGAAAATTAAATGGAACAGAGCTCGCTCTCACATGAACGAGCGTCACGAGCTCAAAGCATTCTGCCAGACCTCTGACTCATTCCCCTCTCATTCGGCCCCACTTCACAGTAGAAGCATCAGACAAGGTTCTAAAGACTGTTGACATCTAGTGGAAGCCTTAGGAAGTGCAACATGACCCATATCCCTCTGTATCTTCAGTAGGGAAGGAGTTGAAAAATGACCAACCTCAGATTTCCCACTTCCTGGTTGGATTTTTTCCTCAGGTTTTTGCCTGCCATATGAGTTCTGTTATACTCACAGACATCATTCAAACAGTTTTAGAAACTTCAGAGTGTTTTCTATCCAAATCCACTAATAATATGCATATAGCAACTGGGACTGAGTAGCAGGCTGTTTACTCTGGGCATGCTTTTCATCCAAATGTGAAAATGCTGCCCCCTATCCATAAGAAGTTCCTTTAAAGAGTCCGACGAGAAGGATATACTGCTCTCCCGGGAACATGCCGAAATCCCCATCATTTGCATGAAGAAAAGACGGAGAAAAGACGGAGGAAAAGAGGAAGCAGATCGGGCTGCCTTCTGAGAATCCGTAGGCGAGCAAGTAAACTCCCACTACCGTTCTACTTTCTAACATGCAATTGTTAGAGGAAAAAATTGATGACCTACGATTACGATTATCCTACCAACGGGACATTAAGAAATTTAATATCTTATGTTTCACCAAGTCGTGACTGAACTACGACACGGATAATATAGAGCTGGCGGGATTTTCCATGCACCGACAGAACAGAGATGCTACGTCTGGTAAGACGAGGGGTGGGGGTGTGTGTCCTTTTGTCTATAACTGGTGCGCGATGTCTAATACTAAAGAAGTCTCGAGGTATTGCCCGCCTGAGGTAGAGTACCTTATGATAAGCTGTAGACCACCCTATATACCAAGAGAGTTCTCATCTATATTATTCATAGCCGTCTATTTACCACCACAGACCGATGCTGGCACTAAGACCGCACTCAACCAACTCTATAAGACAAAAGCAAACAAGAAAATACCGCGGGTATGGAAGTCGGCCATAATAACGGCCATCTTTAAATCAGGCGACCCTGCTGACGTGAGTAACTACAGGCCCATTAGTATACTACCTGTGGTGTCAAAGGTTGTTGAAAAGTGTGTAGCAGAACAACTGATTGCCCACCTCAACAACAGCCCCTTCACATTACATTCCATGCAGTTTGGCTTCAGAGCGAAACACTCCACAGAAACGGCCAACTGCTTTCTTCTGGAAAATGTGAAGTCCAAGATGGACAAAGGGGGCGTTGTTGGGGCTGTGTTTCTGGACCTAAGGAAGGCTTTTGATACTGTTAACCATGAGATTCTCATCACAAAATTGTCCAAGTTCAACTTTTCCCCCGATGCCTTGAGATGGATGAAATCATACCTTGAAGGCAGAACTCAGTGTGTCAGAGTGAGCAATGAGCTGTCGCCCACTCTTAGCTATGATGTGGGTGTGCCCCAAGGGTCAATACTGGGGCCCCTCCTGTTCAGCCTGTACATTAATGATCTGCCTTCTGTCTGTACTGGGTCTGAAGTTCAAATGTATGCAGATGATACAGTGATATATGTGCATGCAAAGAGCAAACAACAAGCTGCACAAGAACTCACTACTGTAATGGTCCAGGTTACAAAGTGGCTCAGTGACTCGTGTTTGCATCTCAATGTGAAAAAAACTGTTTGCATGTTCTTCACAAAGAGGGCAACAGATGCTACTGAGCCAGATGTCTATGTGTCAGGGGAGAAGCTCCAGGTGGTATCTGATTTTAAGTACCTTGGCATCATACTTGATTCCAACCTCTCTTTTAAAAAGCATGTGAAAAAGGTAATTCAAATAACCAAATTCAACCTAGCTAATTTCCGATTTATACGAAATTGTTTGACTACAGAGGTAGCAAAACTGTACTTCAAATCTATGATACTCCCTCACTTAACATACTGCTTGACTAGTTGGGCCCAAGCTTGCTGTACAACAGTAAGACCTATTCAGTCTGTCTACAAACAGGCTCTCAAAGTGCTTGATAGGAAGCCCAATAGCCATCATCACTGTCACATCCTCAGAAAGCATGAGCTCCTGAGTTGGGAAAATCTTGTGCAATACACCGACGCATGTCTTGTATTCAAGATCCTAAATGGCTTGGCTCCCCCTCCACTCAGTATTTTTGTTAAACAGAAAACCCAAACATATGGCAGCAGATCTACAAGGTCTGCCATGAGAGGTGACTGTATAGTTCCCCTAAGGAAAAGCACCTTTAGTAAATCCGCTTTCTCTGTGAGAGCTTCCCATGTCTGGAATACACTGCCATCAGACACACATAACTGCACCACATATCACACTTTCACAAAATGCTTGAAGACATGGCTAAAGGTCAATCAGATTTGTGAACATGGTCCCTAGCTGTGTGTTGCCGCTTTCCATGTCTGTTGTCTGTAACTTGTGAGGTGTGGAAACACTTCGTTGCTTTTATGAATTTTGTCTTACTGCTTTTTGTTCTATGTTGCTCTGTCTGTATGCTACGTCTTGCTTGTCCTATGTTGCTATGTCTGTATGCTATGTCTTGTTCTATGTTGCTATTGTCTATATTGTAATTGTTTTTAATAACCTGCCCAGGGACTGCGGTTGAAAATTAGCCGGCTGGCTAAAACCGGCACTTTTACTGAAACGTTGATTAATGTGCACTGTCCCTGTAAAAATAAACTCAAACTCAACTCAACTCAAACTCAAAATGCTCATCCAGAAGCGGCGCTCCTAGTGGCAGGGGACTTTAATGCAGGCAAACTTATATCAGTTTTACCCAATTTTTACCAGCATGTCACATGTGCATCCTGAAGAAAAAAAACTCTAGAACACCTTTACTCCACACACAGAGATGCATACAAAGCTCTCCCCCGCCCTCCATAATTCTATCCTCATGATGCCTGCTTACAAGCAAAAATGAAAGCAGGAAGTACCAGTGACTCGCTCAATACGGAAGTGGTCAGATGACGCGGATGCTAAGCTACAGGACTGTTTCCTAGCAAAGACTGGAATATATTCTGGGATTCATCCAATGGCATTGAGGAGTATACAACCTCAGTCATCGGCTTCATCAATAAGTGTATCGGCGACGACGTCCCCACAGTGACTGTACGTCCACTCCCAGCCAGAAGCCATGGATTACAGGCAACATCCACATCGAGCTAAAGGCTAGAGCTGCCGTTGCACACTAATCCAGACGCTTATAAGAAATCCTGCTATGCCCTCAGACGAACCATCAAACAAGCAAAGCGTCAATACAGGATTAAGATTGAATCCTACTAAACTGGCTCTGATGCTCATCGGATGTGGCAGGGCTTGAAAACTATTACGGACAACAAAGGGAAATCCAGACGTGAGCTGCTCAGTGATGCGAGCCTACTAGACGAGCTAAATGCCTTTTATGCTCGCTTCAAGGCAAGCAACACTGAAGCATGCACGAGAGCACCAGCTGTTCTGGATGACTGTGTGATAACGCTCTTGGTAGACAATGAGAGTAAGACCTTTAAACAGGTCAACATTCACAAAGCCGCGGGTACAGATGGATTACCAGGATATGTACTCAAAACATGTGCTGACAAACTGGCAAGTGTCTTCACTGACATGTTCAACCTCTCCCTGACTGAGTCTGTAATACCTACATGTTTCAAGCAGACCACCATAGGTTACCTTTGCTTCCTTGGGCACAGGGACTATCTAAATCATTACCGCCCCGTAGCACTCACGTCGGTAGCCATGAAGTGCTTTGAAAGGCTGGTCATAACTCACATCAACAGCATCCTCCCGGATACCCTAGACCCACTCCAATTCGCATACCACCCCAACAGATCCACAGATGACTCAATCGCAATCGCACTCCACACTGCCCTTTCCCACTTGGACAAAAGGAACACCTTTGTGAGAATGCTGTTCATTGACTACAGCTCAGCGTTCAACACCATACTGCCCACGAAGCTCATCACTATCACCTATGCACAGTCACTACCCCCTGTATATAGCCTCGTTATTGTGATACTTTTTATTGTTTTTTACTTTAGTTAATTTGGTAAATATTTTCTTAATATGGCTGCAAGCCCGAGGCCGCCCACAATATGACAACAGCCAGCTCAAGTGCAGGGCGCGAAATTCAAAAGATTTTTTTTTTTAAATATTTAACTTTCACACATTAACAAGTCCAATACAGCAAATGAAAGGTACACATCTTGTGAATCCAGCCAACATGTCCGATTTTTAAAATGTTTTACAGCGAAAACAGCACATATATTTATGTTAGCTCACCACCAAATACAAAAAAGGACAGACATTTTTCACAGCACAGGTAGCATGCACAAAGCCAACCTAACTAACCAAGAACCAACCAAACTAACCAAGAAACAACTTCATCAGATGACAGTCTTATAACATGTTATACAATAAATCTATGTTTTGTTCGAAAAATGTGCATATTTCAGGTATAAATCATAGTTTACATTGCAACTACAATCAGAAATTGCACCGAAAGCAGCTGTCACGCCCTGGCCTTAGTATTCTTTGTTTTCTTAATTATTTTAGTTAGGTCAGGGTGTGACATGGGGAATGTATGTGTTTTTTGTAGTGTCTAGGGTGGTTGTAAGGTTTAGGGGGTTTATTAGAGTAGTTGGGTTTATGTTTAGTATAGAAGTCTAGCTGTGTCTATGGTTGAGTGTAGGAATCTAGGAAAGTCTATGGTTGCCTGAATTGGGTCTCAATTAGAGACAGCTGGTTATTGTTGTCTCTGATTGGGAGCCATATTTAAGGCAACCATAGGCTTTAGCTGTTTGTGGGGAATTGTCTATGTCAGTGTGTAGTGGTCAGTGTCAGCACCATTTTGTTATTATAGCTTCACGGTCGTCAGTTTGTTATTTTGTTTGTTTAGTTGTATAGTGTTCGTTTCGTGTTTTTTTCCCTCTTCTGAATAAAAGAAGATGTACTTTCCACACGCTGCGCCTTGGTCCAATCTCTCACCCAAAGACGATCGTGACAGAATTACCCACCAATGCGGGATCAAGCAGCGTGAAAAGCGGCAACAGGAGCAGCGCAAGGAGGAATGGAAATGGGAGCGTAATATGGACTACACTACGTGGGAGGAGATCGACAGGTGGGCGATCGACCCAGGGCGAGTGCCGGAGCCAGCCTGGGATTCTCTGGCACAGTGTGAGGAGGGATACCGGCGAATGGAGGCAGCACGACGACGCGGTAGGAAGCCTGTGAGTCAGCCCAAAAAATTTCTTGGGGGGGGGCTTAGAGGTAGTGGGCCGAGGGCAGGTAGGAGACCTGCGCCCACTTCACAGGCTAACCGTGGAGAGCGGGAGTACGGGCGAACACCGTGTTACGCAGTAGAGCGCACGGTGTCTCCTGTACGTGTTCATAGCCCGGTGCGGGTTATTCCACCTCCCCGCACTGGTAGGGCTAGATTGGGCATTGAGCCAGGTGCCATGATGCCGGCTCAACGCGTCTGGTCTCCAGTGCGTCTCCTCGGGCCGGCATACATGGCACCAGCCTTACGCATGGTGTCCCCGGTTCGCCTACATAGCCCGGTGCGGGTTATTCCACCTCCCCGCACTGGTCGGGCGACGGGGAGCATTCAACCAGGTAAAGTTGGGCAGGCTCGGTGTTCAAGGGAACCAGTACGCCTGCACGGTCCGGTATTTCCGGCACCACCTCCCCGCCCCAGTCCAGTTCCACCAGTGCCTACACCACGTAACAGGCTTCCAGTGTGTCTCCAGAGCCCTGTTCCTCCTCCACGCACTCGTCCTATGGTGCGTGTCTCCAGCCCGGTACCACCAATTCCGGCACCACGCACTAAGCCTCCTGTGCGTCTCCAGAGTCCTGTGCATCCTGTTGCTGCTCCCCGCACTAGCCCTGAGATGTGTGTCCCCAGCCCGGTACCACCAGTTCCGGCACCACGCACTAGGCCTAATGTGCGTCCCCAGGGTCCAGTATGCCCTGTTCCTTCTCCCCGCACTAGCCTGAAGGTGCGTGTCCTTAGCCCGGTGCCTCCAGTTCCGGCACCACGCACCAGGCCTACAGTGCGCCTCATCCGGCCAGAGCCATCCGTCTGCCCAGTGCCATCTGAGCCATCCGTCTCCCCAGCGCCATCTGAGCCATCCGTCTCCCCAGCGCCATCTGAGCCATCCGTCTCCCCAGCGCCGTCTGAGCCATCCGTCTGCCCCGAGCCATTAGAGCCGCCCGTCTGTCCCGAGCCGTCAGAGCCGTTAGTCAGTCAGGAGCCGCTAGAGCCATTCGTCAGTCAGGATCTGCCAGAGCCGCCAACCAGACAGGATCTGCCAGAGCCGCCAACCAGACAGGATCTGCCAGAGCCGCCAACCAGACAGGATCTGCCAGAGCCGCCAACCAGACAGGATCTGCCAGAGCCGCCAACCAGACAGGATCTGCCAGAGCCGCCAACCAGACAGGATCTGCCAGAGCCGCCAACCAGACAGGATCTGCCAGAGCCGTTAGCCAGCCATGAGCAGCCAGATCCGTCAGCCAGCCATGAGCAGCCAGATCCGTCAGCCAGCCATGAGCAGCCAGATCCGTCAGCCAGCCATGAGCAGCCAGATCCGTCAGCCAGCCATGAGCAGCCAGATCCGTCAGCCAGCCATGAGCAGCCAGATCCGTCAGCCAGCCATGAGCAGCCAGATCCGTCAGCCAGCCATGAGCCGTACAGCCAGGATCCGCCAGAGCCGTCCAGCCAGGATCCGCCAGAGCCGTCATCCAGCCAGGATCCGTCCCTCAGTCCGGAGCTGCCGTCCCTCAGTCCGGAGCTGCCCCTTATCCTGGTGCTGTCCCTTATCCTGGTGCTGTCCCTTATCCTGGTGCTGCCCCTTATCCTGGTGCTGCCCCTTATCCTGGTGCTGCCCCTTATCCTGGTGCTGCCCCTTAGTCCGGTGCTGCCCCTTAGTCCGGTGCTGCCCCTTAGTCCGGTGCTGCCCCTTAGTCCGGTGCTGCCCCTTAGTCCGGTGCTGCCCCTTAATCCAGTGGGGTTAAGTTGGCGGGTGGTCATTTGGAGGAGGCTACGGAGGCGGGTAGTGACTGTGGTGGGGTGGGGACCACGACCAGTGCCGGAGCCGCCGCCGTGGACGGACGCCCACCCAGACCCTACCCTAGACTATGTGCTGGTGCGCCCGGAGTTCGCACCTTAAGGGGGGGGTTATGTCACGCCCTGGCCTTAGTATTCTTTGTTTTCTTAATTATTTTAGTTAGGTCAGGGTGTGACATGGGGAATGTATGTGTTTTTTGTAGTGTCTAGGGTGGTTGTAAGGTTTAGGGGGTTTATTAGAGTAGTTGGGTTTATGTTTAGTATAGAAGTCTAGCTGTGTCTATGGTTGAGTGTAGGTATCTAGGAAAGTCTATGGTTGCCTGAATTGGGTCTCAATTAGAGACAGCTGGTTATTGTTGTCTCTGATTGGGAGCCATATTTAAGGCAACCATAGGCTTTAGCTGTTTGTGGGGAATTGTCTATGTCAGTGTGTAGTGGTCAGTGTCAGCACCATTTTGTTATTATAGCTTCACGGTCGTCAGTTTGTTATTTTGTTTGTTTAGTTGTATAGTGTTCGTTTCGTGTTTTTTTCCCTCTTCTGAATAAAAGAAGATGTACTTTCCACACGCTGCGCCTTGGTCCAATCTCTCACCCAAAGACGATCGTGACAGCAGCCATAATAATTACAGACACCAACGTCAAATACCTAATTACTCATCATAAATCATTTCTGAAAAATACATAGTGTACAGCAAATGAAAGACAGGCATCTTGTGATTCCAGCCAATATTTCCGATTTATTAAGTGTTTTACAGCGAAAACACAATATAGCGTTATATTAGCTTACCACAATAGCCAGAAACACAAGCCATTTCCCAGTAGCAAAAGTTAGCGATCGTAACAAACAAGCAAAAGATATATAATTTTTGACTAACCTTGATATACTTCATCAGATGACAGTCCTATAACATCAGGTTATACATACACTTATGTTTTGTTCGAAAATGTGCATATTTAGAGCTGAAATCAGTGGTTATACAATGTGCTAACGTAGCTACTATTTCCCACAACGTCCGGATATTTTTCTGACACTTTTTCTGACACACATATTCTGACCAAATAGCTATTCATAAACATAACTAAAAAATACATGTTGTATAGGAAATGATAGATCCATTAGTTCTTAATGAAATCGCCGTTTTAGAATTCTAAAAAATAACTTCATTACGACATCCAGCTTCGGTATAGCTAGAGTACCCAAAACTTGGGCGCCGACGACTAGTTCACATCTACGACAGATATATGAAATAGCATCATAAAATGTTAATTACTTTTGCTGATCTTCCATCAGAATGTTGGACAAGGGGTCCTTTGTCCAGAACAATCGTTGTTTGGATTTAGAACGTCCATTTTCCCTCTTGAATTAGCAAGCACACTAGCCAAGTGGCACGGATCTCTCCATCGTCAACAAAGTCAGAGAACGGAACACGGCAAAACTCCCGAATTTTTTTTCAATAATCTGATTAAACTATATTGAAAAAACATACTTTACGATGATATGGTCACATGTATCAAATAAAATCAAAGCCGGAGATAGTAGTCGCCTATAACGACAGCGTTTCAAAAGGCAAATCCATGTCCCTCTTCGCGCCTTCCTGAAAACAGGAAATGGAGGACACGTCATTCCATGAGCTGTAATTCGAGTCCAGATCAAGTTACACAGTCCATTTCTTCTCTCACTCCTTGTCGACATCTAGTGGAAGACGTATGAAGTGCATCTAAACTAATAAATAACAAGGGCTTTAATAGGCAGCCCCTGGAACAGAGCCTCAATTTCAGACTTTCCACTTCCTGTCAGGAAGTTTGCTGCAGAATGAGTTCTGTTTCACTCACAGATATAATTCAAACGGTTTTAGAAACTAGAGAGTGTTTTCTATCCAATAGTAATAATAATATGCATATTGTACGAGCAAGAATTGAGTACGAGGCCGTTTGAAATGGGCACCTTTTATCAGAGCTACTCAATACTGCCCCTGCAGCCATAAAAAGTTAACTCTTCTTGAACTGCATTGTTGGTTAAGGGCTTGTAAGTAAGCATTTCACGGTAAAGTTTACACTTGTTGTATTCGGAGCATGTGACAAATAAAGATTCATTTGATGTGGGTGCTAACAAGCTAGCAAGCAAGCTAGTGGTACGTATCAACAGCCATTGTCAGCATTCTAGTAGGGTTTGGCAGCTATGCGGAGCTTCGTTTGGTCACTCGCGAGGATTAAAAAAAAGTCAGCTTTCCCCAACTTTAGTCCTGCCCTGTTCAGCTTCCTCGCCCACGCTAGCGTTGCCCAATGGTCCCCGCCCACTCTGCTTCTCTCACTTTCCTTCCATTGAATGCAGGGGCGCAACTTTCACTGGGGATGGGGGGGGACATGCCCTCCCACCTCCACATTCCGAAATTGCATTTTTGGCCCCTCCAGTTGTATCATTGGAAAGTGACACGAAACTAGGCAACAGTGTGCTTTAGGACCGTGCGGATGCCTCCGAGCGGTCGGGTAGGCTGTGTGAAGTGTTAATGCAACTGGATACAAAAACTATAAAAACAAACAAATTATGTCCCCCCTACTTCTAAAACCAAAGTAACACCCCTGATTGATTAATGCATTAACAAGGAAAGAAATTCCACAATCTAACTTTTAACAAGGCACACCTGTTAATTGAAATAAATTCCAGGTGACTACCTCATGAAGCTGGTTGAGAGAATGCCAAGAGTGTGCAAAGCTATCATCAAGGCAAAGGATGGCTACTTAGAAGAATCTCAAATCTAAAACATATTTTTATTTGTTTAACACTTTTTTGCTTAGTATATGATTCCATATGTGTTATTTCATCGTTTTGATGTCTTCACTGTTATTCTACAATGTAGAGAAAGAAAAACCCTTGAGTAGGTGTGTCCAAACTTTTGACTGGTACTGTAGATCCCTAGATGTTTCATGGTAAACGCAGAGACGGAAGATGAAGGAGACAGCCAACTAGCAGTTTTTTTTAGTTTTCAATGAAAGTCAATGAACTAAGTAGGCTAGACCCAGTGTCATGATCGTCATTATGAATGGACCAAGGTGCAGCGTGGTAGGCGTACATTTACCTTTAATAAATGAACACCGAACACCGAACAAAAACAACAAACTACCAAACGAAACGTGAAGCTAATAATAGTGCTGACATGCAACTATCCATAGACAAGATCCCACAAAGCACAAAGGGGAAATGGCTGCCTAAATATGATCCCCAATCAAAGACAACGATAAACAGCTGATTGGGAACCATAAGAGGCCAACATAGACACACAAACACCTAGATGACCTACCCTAGTCACACCCCGACCCAACCAACATAGAGAATAAAAAGCTCTCTATGGTCAGGGCGTGACAGTACCCCCCCCCCCCCCCCCCAAAGGTGCGGACCCCGGCCGCAAAACCTGACAAAATAGGGGAGGGTCCGGGTGGGCGGGCATCTACCGTCGGGGGCGGCTCCGGTGCGGGGCAAAGTACCCACTCCGCTCGCAGGTACGTCTTCCTCCATGGCGGCTCTGGTGCGGGGATTGTCGCCGGAAGCTCCGGTCCGTGGATCGTTGCCGGATATTCCCGGACCGCGGATCGTCGCCGTGGATCATCGCCGGAGGAACCGGACCATGAATCGTCGCCGGAGGAACCGGACCGTAGATTGTCACCGGGGACTCCGGACCGTAGATCGTCGCCGGAGACTCCGGACCGTGAATCATCGCCGGAAGAACCGGACCGTAGATCGTCGCAGGAGGCTCAGGACCGCGGACCGTCGCAGGTGGCTCCGGACCGTCTCAGGAGGTTCCAGACCGCGGACAGTCTCAGGAGGTTCCGGACCGCGGACCGTCTCAGGAGGCTCCGGACCGTCTCAGGAGGTTCCGGACCGCGGACCGTCTCAGGAGGTTCCGGACCGCGGACCGTCGTAGGAGGTTCCGGACCGCGGACCGTCTCAAGAGGTTCCGGACCGTGAAACGTCGCCGGAAGCTCTGGACTGGGAACTGTCGCCGGAAGCTCTGGACTGGGAAACGTCGATACGATACCTCGATTCCCTCATCTTTCTCACCATTAGGATTGATGGTCTACGGGAACGCAGGAGTGAGAGGAGGTCTGACCTGGGTCACACTCATTCATCCTCTATGGCTTTCTCACCTCCGAGGGAATCCGGAAGTCCCAGAAGACTGTTTTTCCTGAGAGGATCTGAAGCCACCCAAGCTCCCTCGAGAATAATCGACGACGGGTGAGTTGGATACACCGGAACCTATGCAACTGGGAAGAGCTAGATTATTGCGTTCACATAGGCTAAGCTCCAACAGTTGTCTGTATTGTGGTGCTGTGGGGCATTTCATAGCTACCTGCCCTGTGAAGAGACCTAAATCATTAGTAGGTACAAGTACACTGGTGAGCCAGACTGGGAATCCTCAAATTCCTATTACCCGTACCCCTTTTGCTGTTATCCTGCTGTGGGGAGACCAGTCAAAGTCTCTTCGGGTGCTCATACGCTCTGGGGCTGATGAGAGTTTCATGGACATTACCCTGGTATCGGAACTAGGTATTCCCACTCAACTCCTCTCCGTTCCCATGGATGCCAGAGCACTGGACGGCCATTCCATTGGTAGAGTCACGCACAGCACAGTTCCCATTAATCTGCAGATATCTGGTAATCACAGTGAGTCAATACAGCTTCTCCTCATTGAGTCTCCTCACATCCCTGTTGTTTTGGGATTTTCTTGGCTCCAGAAGCACATATTGACTGGAACATGGGTTCATCCTGGGTTGGAGCCCGTTCTGCCATTCACACTGCCTAAAGTTGGCGCAGCCTTCCCTGGAACGTCTGCCTCCTGGGTTAAGTATGGCCTCGGATCTCTCTGCTGTTCCCATAGAGTATCAGGACCTCCGGGAGGTGTTCAGTAAGGCTCGTGCTACCTCCCTTCCTCCACATCGTCCTTACGATTGTGCTATTGACCTCCTCCCGGGCACCACACCTCCTCGAGGCCGGCTATATTCCCTGTCTGGCCCTGAGACCAAGGCCATGGAGGAGAACATTGAGAACTCTCTGGCTGCTGGGAGCATTCTCCCTTCTGCCTCTCCTGCCGACCCATGGTTCTTCTTTGTGGGAAGAATCGGTACCCGCTACCACTCCTCTCCTTGGCTTTCGAACCTCTCCAGGGGGCAACCATCTTTTCTAAACTGGACCTCCAGAATGCCTACCACCTTGTTCGGATACGCGAAGGAGACGAGTGGAAGGCGGTTTTCAACACAGCAAGTGTACATGAGTACCTGGTCATGCCGTTTGGACTCACTAATGGTCCTGCTGTCTTCCAGGCCCTGGTCAACAATGTGCTCCGTGACATGTTGAATCAGTTTGTTTTTGTCTACCTTGATGACATCCTGGTTTTCTCCCGTTCTGCCCAGGAACACATCCTCCATGTTCGACAAGTCCTTCAGCGCCTCCTGGAGAACCAGTTGTTTGTAAAAGCGGAGAAGTGCAAGTTCTACTGCTCCACAATCTCTTTTCTGGGATACATCATCACTGAAGGGAATGTTCAGATGGATCTGGAAAAAAAGCGAGAGCGGTGGGGGATTGGCCCCAATCCAGGGTGCAACTACAATGGTTTCTGGGGATTGCTCATTTTTACCACCGTTTCATTCGGGGCTACAGCAAGCTGGCGGCTCCCCACTCTGCACTCACCTCTCCCAAAGTACCGTTCACATGGTCCCCAGCAGTGAATAAGGCTTTTGTGGATCTGAGGCAGCGACTCGCCCCATCCTCCTCCATCCGGATCCGAACCTTCAGTTTGTGGTAGTGGTTGACGCTTCCGACATGGGAGTAGGGGCCATCCTTTCCCAGCGATCCATCCAGGACCAAAAGCTTCATCCCTGTGCCTTCATGTCCCATTGTCTCAACTCGGCGGTGAGGAACTATAAGGGCACAGGGCGAATCCCAGATGCAGACACGGGAGGCAGACGGTTCGAGTCTCTGATATTTATTAGTATCCAAGGAGCAGGCAAGAGAATGATCATGGACAGGCAAAAAGATCATAACAAAGTCAGAGTCCAGGAGGTACAGAGTGGCAGGCAGGCACTATGGTCAGGCAGGCGGGTTCAGAGTCAGGGCAGGCAAGGGTCAAAACCGGGAGGACTAGCAAAAGTGAGAATAGAAAAAGCAGGAGCACGGGAAAAACACACTGGTTGACTTGACAAAACAAGACAAACTTGCACAGAGACAGGAAACACAGGGATAAATACACCGGGGAAAATAAGCGACACCTGAAGGGGGTGGAGACAATCACAAGGACAGGTGACACAGATCAGGGCGTGGCATATACACTGAACAAAAATATAGACACAACATGCAACAATTTCTAAGATTTTACTGAGTTACAGTTCATATGAGGAAATCAGTCAATTTAAATTGTCAAGGGTGTGTACGGGAGGCGAAGTCAGGTGCAGGAGAGCAGAGTGTAGTGAACAGGCGCACTTTAATTCCGTTCCACAAAATACAGCACATAAAAACAATAACGTGCCAAAAACACGGAACATGGCAAAAGTAAGGCGCCCGACAATAATCCACATCACAAACAAACAATTACACACAAAGACATGGAGGGGAAACAGAGGACTAAATACATGCAGTAATTATGGAATGAAAACCAGGTGTGTAATGGAACAAGACAAAACTAATGGAATATGAGAAATGGAGCGGCGATGGCTAGAAAGCCGGTGACGTCGATCGCCGAACGCCGCCCGAACAAGGAGAGGAGCCTACTTCGGTGGAAGTCGTGACAAAAACACATTAGTTAGGCCCTAATCAATGGATTTCACATGGCTGGGAATACAGATATGCATATGTTGGTCACGGATTTTAAAAAATAAAGTAGGGGTGTGGATCAGAAAACCAATCAGTATCTGGTGTGACCACTATTTGCCTCATGCAGCGGGACACATCTCCTCTGCATAGAGTTGATCAGGCTGTTGATTGTGGCCTGTGGAAGGTTGTCCCACTCCTCTTCAATGGCTGTGCGAAGTTGCTGGGTAATGGCTGGAATTGGAACACGCTGTCGTGCATGTCAATCCAGAACATCCCAAACATGCTCAATGGGTGACATGTCTGGTGAGTATGTAGGCCATGGAAGAACGGGGACATTTTCAGCTTCCAGAAATTGCGTACAGATCCTTGCGACATGGGGCCGTGCATTATCATGCTGAAACATGAGGTGATGGGGGTGGATGAATGGCACGACAATGGGCCTCAGGCTCTCGTCATGGTATCTCTGTGCAATCAAATTGCCATCGATAAAATGCAACTGTGTTTGTTGTCCGTAGCTTATGCCTGCCCATACCATTCGTGAACTTTGCTGGCGCAGTGTTATAAGCAGCGCACTCCGGCTCTATGCATCATGACTTCGTACCCAGTGCTGGGCAGTCGTTTACAAGCATTTCGCTACAACCCAAATAACATCTGCTAAACACGTGTATGTGACCAATACAATTAGATTTGATGGGGCACTCTGTTCACAATGTTGACATCAGCAAACCGCTCACCCACACGACACCATACACACGGTCTTCCATCTGCCCGGTACAGTTGAAACCGGGATTCATCCATGAAGAGCACATTTCTCCAGCTTGCCAGTGGCATTTGCAAGTTGGTTATGACACCGAACTGCAGTCAGGTCAAGACCCTGGTAAGGACGACGAGCACGCAGATGAGCTTCCTGAGATGATTTGTGACAGTTTGTGCAGAAATTAATCGCTTGTGCAAACACACAGTTTCGTCAGCTGTCCGGGTGGCTGGTCTCAGACGATCCCGCAGGTGAAGAAGCCGGATGTGGATGTCCTGGGCTGGCCGGGTTACACATGGTCCGCGGTTGTGAGGCTGGTTGGATGTACTGCCAAATTCTATAAAAGGACGTTGGAGGCGGCTTATGTTAGAGAAATGAACATTCAATTATCTGGCAACAGCTCTGATGAACATTCCTTCAGTCAGCATGCCAACTGCACGCACCCTCAAACTTGAGACAACATTTATGAGATCTTTTATTTCAGCTCATGAAACATGGGACAAACACTTGACATGTTACGTTTATATTTTCGTTCAGTATACCTATGGCTCTGGCAGCAAATAGAAAAACGTATCAGCAACATACACAGCTGGTGGAATAATAATGGCTATTATGTAGTTACAGTCCCTCTATTAGCATATAAATTACTTCCAAACCAGAGAAAGACATTTTATGTCGTGGGAACCCCCTACCATATCAGAAGCTGTTACAGAAGGCTGAGGCAGTGGCCAGACACCAGTCCCGCTTCAGAGTAATGGAGGACACTTGAATCAGGTTGGTCACATTTGATCTGGTCAATGGTCAAAATACTATCTGTCCTGGAATTCAACTAACCACCATTGATAATGTAATCGGTGCTGTGTGTATGTGTGTATTGTATGTTGTAAGGAGGTGACATCTCCACTGTGCCAATGCACTATTCCTGGGCCCGAGTGAGTAATGCCAACCAGTCAGTGCCATGCTGGCACGTGTCCCTTGTGAATTAGTTGTCAATCAGGATCTCTGATTGGCTATGTTCAACAGTGTATTTACTGTTGGCTTCCATGACTGTATGGTGACAGTCTTTCTCTCTCTTCCTCCCTCTGTGATCTAGGAGCTGGGTCGGATATAGGAGCCGTATTTGGGCTCCTTCATGACCAGTATCTGTGATGAGAGGAGCCTGGAGATGATCTACACTGCCATGCCCATCAGACGTTGGCAAACACCTCAGAAGGGACAAATGGTAATTTCTAATAAGACCGTACATCACAAGTGTTTAGTAATATCACCTTTTCAGTATTCTTCAAACATGTCAGGGAACTCCTGTCTTATACGGGACACCATACCGGAAGGTATAATATTTGCACATTGTTAAATTAGCAGAACACTGCTTCTACAGTATTACATGGAACTGTTACACTTGAAAGTGTAATCAACACACTTTGTTTAGAATATATACAAAAGTTCAGCAATTGCACTCTTCTCATATTACTCTGTAGGCTACTGACCGATTCAAAGCTTCCTCCTGGAGGAAGCTTTGAATTGGTCAGTAGCCTCCAGAGTGGTATGAGAAGAGTGCCATCCTCCTGTATTTCACATCTACCTGTAGTTATTGAACTCTTCCTGCTGGACCCATAGGTTGAGGCAAACTCTGTCATATACAGGATGGAGTGCCACCTGACTGCACCTGTCCGTAACCTGTAATACATTACATAGATGGAAGGGACTTAATCACCCACTGGAGACTTGAAGACAGAACCTCACCCAGAGAGCTGTGCCTGTTAATGTATATGGTTAGACACCCAAACCCTTAGATTTGGCCAAATAGACAAATAGAATGCCATTATACAGCTGAAGTTGTACTCTACACACAACGTATTTGTATTTGCTAGGTAAGTGTATGCATACTGTCTTTATAAGCACATCAATATGATATTCACAGCATAACATTTTTTTGTCTTTGTAATACGAACACACACATCGATTTCTTGTTGATAAATGTATCTACGGTCAAGCTGGGCGATGTTTGTGCAATGTCCACATGAAGCCTACCCCAGTTGTAGGGGTATTAGTACTTCTGGGATTTGTCCCGGGAAAGATTAAACAGAGGACATAAGGAGAAACGAGACGAGACAAAACTAGCCAGTTATAGAATATTGTGTTAGGACAGCTGAGCTGATTCAAGACCGGACATTCAATTCACAGTTGATACAATTGTCACGGTAACGTGGATTTACATGATGTGATGAAACGGTGAAACTAAGTTGCAAGCTACTTTCGTAGCAAGGTGTTGTAGAACAAATGTCTCATGAAACACATTATAGACACTGGCTCTTGCTATCTTGCCACAACTTATTTGAAAGATAAATATCAGCTGGATAGGACAACCAGCTACAGCTATCACCCAGCTATGCTTTGAACGTCATGCCCACCAGATCCAGGAATATCCCAGAGAACAGAAGGGTAGCCCCTGTCTTCTCCCCGTCTGAGACCGACACCTGGCTGTCTAACTGGCTCAGAGGAGGGATGGATCCGATAGAGATAGGTACCACCTTCAGAGAGAGATCGTCGAAGGTGCCGGTATCATTAGTGGCAGTTACTGCCGTGTCTCCTCTGCCGGTGTTGTCGGCTGAGACTGAGGCTGCTGGCCTGTCATGCTCTTCCAGAAGTGGCGAACTCCAGTCCGGTCTGTCACCTCACTCCTGTGTTTGTGCTTTTAGTTGGAGCCATGCCTCCTGTCACTGTGGGTATTGATAAACTGTCTGAATTTCAACATTTCCACCACTAGCCCCCAGCTTGCCCCTACCCCATAGTCACTCCTGCAGATATGAAATGATCAGATGTACATTTCCATCAAGCCTATCAAAAGGCAAGTTGAAGCTATTACCATAATGCTTAAACCTATCCAAAACGTTCAGCTCTACAGAAGTGCCTAAATGGTAGAACTAAGGGGTAGGGGCTAGGGGCAGATTTGACATTCAAGAACATTCAAGAAGTGTCCATCTATTACAACACTGGCTAACCCACTGGCTAACTCAGAGAGCAGGTTGTTGATTAATATACACAGGGCTTTTGTTTCTCAAGGGTTTGTTTTCCCACATGGGGGTTGGTTCCTGTGTCCGTTCACATGTTTAACCCCTCAGAACCGTGTCAGACGAGGATAGACATGTGCAGAGCAGACAGAAATGTCTCCTGACCATTCATGACTCAACATTTTCATATTGTAAAGAATTTCTCACTGTCCATAGTACCGGCCTATTTGGACAGATTCAGTGACCTGAATCATTTACTAAGTACTCTTAACCACACAGGATTTGTTATACCCGGCCAAACATTAATAACAACATGCAGATACAGTAGGCTGTATTGGAGCTTCATGATGCTTGATCAAAACTTGTTTACTTTAAGGCCATGACCTCACATAGCTGCTGCTGTGCTTGTTGTGGAAGTTGATGTCTTAACCACGCAGTTCATCTATTCGGACTACAACTCATATTTCATTGACAGAGATAAAAGCAAACCCATTCAACAGGTTTGGAATCAATATTTGAGTCAGTTGTTACACATCTCATTACCCAAAGGAGAACTACAACGCATGGAGAGTTCAAGAGAGGAGAGTTGTGTTTGAACACACAGGACTGTTCGAGGTCTAACCCAGCTAGCACATAACATTCTGAGAACCATATATTTCTTAGAGCTTGGAAAGCGCGTTCTTGTCCTATGGTTATTTTGCATACAACCTTCCCACAACTTTCTGGGAATGGTGCAAGACAGTTGCTTGGCTATGAAACATTCTCAGAACATTTAAGGAACTTGACAACAAAAAATAAATCTTGGTATTTCATTACTTTAACAGAACGTTTCCTAAAAGTTTAAACATGGTTACATTGAATTTCAATTTTGGTAATGTTCTAGGAACGTTCTCCAACTGGTTTGACATTGGGCATGTTCTCAAATAGTTCAGAGAACGTTAAGAACCAATGTTCTTCTGTAGGAATTTCAGTACTTCAGTATAACGTTTCCTACAGGTTTCCTCGTGGTTCTATTTAAAGTCGTGTTCTCAAATTGTTCTGAGAACATAAAGAATATATTCCAGAAAAGCCAAAGGAAAGTCTTAATAATGTTCAGAGAACGTTCTAAGAAAGTTATTTAAAAACATATACACTACCGTTTAAAAGTTTGGGGTCACTTAGAAATGTCCTTGTTTTTGAAAGAAAAGCACATTTTTTGTCCATTAAAATTATGTTTTCATGTCCAGATGCTGTCCTGTTTCATGTCTGTTTATGCATTAAATGTTCACTCCCTGTACTTGCTTCTCGTCTCCAACTGTCTGTCCTCACAACTTCTGTTCTCAGAATGTCTTTTAAACGTTCTGTTTTACCGGTCAGGAAACGTATGGCTTCGTTCTCACATCCAGTGTGAAACAAAAAACATACGTTCCCACAACTTCCAAGGAATCAAGTGTGCTAGCTGGGAAGACAGAGGAGGGGAGAGAAGGAGAGGGAGGGAGAAGAAGTAGAAGAAGAAAGGGAGGTGCCTTCCTGCACGCACAGACCATGGAACACGAGCTGCAATCCACCTTGTCAAATATAATTTCACATGATCGCATCTCCAATCGCACTGTTATACATAACTTATCACCATCAGCCCAATATTGCAATTGTTGAACAATCAGTGTAGCATGGTAAGTGCAGGGGATTTAAAAACGCAGGCATCACGCAAGACATGGCATCGGGAAGTGGGTAACGAGCTGAGCGTTGGGTAAAAACCAGCGCAACACGCATCTGCCTGCTACAGCAAAATAGCAGCCTAACTTGTAAGATACAGAAAGTCTCCTAACCACTTAACCCAAGACGATTTCTTAGGCACTCAGTAGCACATTAGATGACTTGGTTGCTAAGTTAGGCTCAATTTAGTCCCCATATCACACACACACACACACACACACACACACACACACACACACACACACACACACACACACACACACACACACACACACACACACACACACAGTCTTGTACAGCTAACCTTGTGGGGACATACAATTCAGTCCCATTCAAAATCCTATTTTCCCTAACCCCTAACCCTAAACCTAACCCTAATCCTAACCCGTACTCTTACCCTAACCTAACCCTAACCTTAACCCTAACCCTAACCCTAACCCAAAAACCTAAACTTTATCCTAACCCTAAACCTAACCCTAGCTCCTAACCCTAACCCTACAACTAACCCTAGCTCCTAACCTTAATATTTAACTTAATTCTAACCCTAACACTAATTCTAACCTTAACCCTAAACCCCCTAGAAATAGCATTTGACCTTGTGGGGACTAACAAAATGTCCCCAGCTGGTCAACTTTTTGTTCGTTTACTATTCTTGTAGGGACTTCTGGTCCCCACAAGAATAGTTAAACACGTCCACACACACACACACACACACACACACACACACACACACACACACACACACACACACACACACACACACACACACACACACACACACACACACACACACACACACACACAGCATTGTTTTATAGGTACCACTATGTTAATGTAGCATGTTTTATCAACCTGAACAAGCATATGGATTTGGTCACGGCAACAGTCCATAAGTGCAGGGTCTTCAAATACGGTTTGTGAATATTCTTGAGACATACTCTTGAAACTGATGTCAGCAACTTGTCGGTCGATGGTTGTGTCTTGTCTCTTTTTAAACCGTTGTTCTGGTAGATCAAGTCAGAGGCACAATATGTCAGTGCAACCACCCACAGTCACACTAATTAATATTCTACATTCGACTGAAATAGCTCTGATCTAATGGCGTCATACTGTTTCAACCCTTCAATAGATTTGAACAACGCGTCTATTCTATTAGGGATATCATGCGACTGAAAAAACATTCCAGAAAATAGCCCATTCAACTTGAGGTAAAATACGTGTGATGTCTTATTTCAGGCTTCCCCCAAAAATGACCAAGAAAAAACGACTCTGTGTTTCATAAATGTCCTTCAATTATTTTTTTTATTATTTATTTCTCACCGGAGAAAGCATCTAAACAAACAAAACATGTAGCCCCTCTGTCTCTGTACATGAAGCCCATCTATGCTGGCTGGTCAAAAAGAGTATGACATTGTTGCAAGCATTTGGCCTCCCTTTATACAAAAATGATCAAATAATAGCCAATCAGTTTTGAGTTAAACTGAGTGAGCTCAACTGTGAATGGTTCTGGCGCACCAAAAAGAAAGTGTCAAGGGAAGCCAGTTTGGATTTGGCTTCACAGCAATCACATCACATTAGAAGCCAAAAGTAATTTACAGAAAACTTGAATTGTTGCATCTCGTTGTGTCGTTGTCCTCCGGTGGCAAGCTAGCTAGCTAAAATCAGCCCTTTCCTAAAAAAGCCATGGACGGCGATAGGGATTTGGATTTGTGGCTTTTGCAACAGCTAATTGGGATCCTAATAAAGAAATTCTTTAGACTTATTGGCAAGAATGCATTTCTTCACTTCGCTAAAAGCTTCCCAAAATCAAGTAAATAATTGTCAAATGATCACCCCCAAAGGAACATCAATGTGAAACTAAAAGTGCTCAAGGACACTTGACGTAGAGTACACATTCATTCTTTGAGAATTTGAACAACCTCGTGGTCAACTCACTATATGTGTATTTGTGCCAACCCTCAGTGGAAGTGTTGTATCAGTTTAAGTGTTTGATGGTTAAGCCAATGCAAGTAAAGCACCTCCTTTGACACTGTCTGTTATGCAAATTTGGTAAGAGAATGTAATGAGCTACGCTGTATTGTAAAAGTCACAATAACCTATTGGCAAAATGTTGCCAGTAACCCAGAGCAGGGTTTCCCAAACTCGGTCCTTATTCTAGTTGTGGCTTTCAGTTAGCTCTTTTTGGTCTCCAATTAGAGGGAATGTCATCCCAGTTAATGTGCTCTATTCATAAATATGAAGCTTTTACACTGTAAGTTACTGTGCATTTTACAATAAACCCACTTGTTACTAGTTGACAGTAAGTTATGTAAGGGATAATCAAAGAGGAGCTATGAATTCTCTGGAAAACAATAGCGCTTCGTGGAACATACCTTTCTGCTAGAAATGTGTTTATTTGCAGGTGGAAATGTGTTAATCATCCACTAAATAGTTAGCAAGTTTACTAGATACTGTAGCTACAGTTTAGCTAACCAAACCATCAGTCCAAGCTTGCTATTATGAAAATCTAATTCAACAATGCCAATGTTTTCAATTTGACTTTTGCTTTCAAAAGCAGCTCAAAATAACATGTAAGAATTAACTATAGCCATTTTATTCTACCGTGCTGATATGCCATGCATTATAAGGGAATAAAGAACGCTCTAGAATGCCCTTCAATCAGAAACAATTATTCAACAATGCCATGGTATAATGAAAATTAAACATTAACTTCCTGTGAATCAGCTGCCCTTAATCTACTGGAAAATGCACAGTAACCTATTAAAAGTGCAGCTCTTGCGTGTCAAGTTCTTACAAAGAGTGCAGAACTGACTATGTCAAAAGTGGTGCCCAACCAGGACTGTTGCGGTGACCTTATTACCGCCACACCACACACCGACGGTCACGAGTCATGAAGGCAGTCAAATTCCACGTGACCGTTTAGTCACAGTAGTTAGGCTACTCCAAGCTCTGATGCTGCTGATGGTCATTAGTAGCCTACCAAACTTGCTAACTTCCCTGGTACTCAGCACTCTATTGTCCCTCTAACCACTCTGACATCAATGCAAATATAATCAAAAATCTAATCAAACACTTCATGAGAGCCCATGAGCTCATGTTGCACAACATTTCTATAGGCTATGCAATTGTGTGAGAAAACAGAGTGATGGCCTCTATTAAAAAGAGGAGGTTCCCATCAGCTTTCTATAGGCTAGGCCTACTATATTTCTTTCTCAACTTTCCTAATATCAAGCACAAAACTTATCTTTACAACTGGAGTATAGCCTACCTGGCTGGCATGAAAATGAACCACGGGAAAAGTGTCCTCCATTTCGCTACACTTGCATTAACATCTTCTAACCATGTGTACAGTGGGGAGAACAAGTATTTGAAACACTGCCGATTTTGCAGGTTTTCCTACTTACAAAGCATGTAGAGGTCTGTAATTTTTATCATAGGTACACTTCAACTGTGAGAGACGGAATCTAAAACAAAAATCCAGAAAATCACATTGTATGATTTTTAAGTAATTGATTTGCATTTTATTGCATGACATAAGTATTTGATCACCTACCAACCAGTAAGAATTCCGGCTCTCACAGACCTGTTCGTTTTTCTTTAAGAAGCCCTCCTGTTCTCCACTCATTACCTGTATTAACTTCACCTGTTTGAACTCGTTACCTGTATAAAAGACACCTGTCCACACACTCAATCAAACAGACGCCAACCTCTCCACAATGGCCAAGACCGGAGAGCTGTGTAATGACATCGGGGGTAAAATTGTAGACCTGCTCAAGACTGGGGTGGGCTACAGGACAATAGGCAAGCAGCTTGGTGAGAAGGCAACAACTGTTGGCGCAATTATTAGAAAATGGAAGAAGTTCAAGATGACGGTCAATCACCCTCGGTCTGGGGCTCCATGCAAGATCTCACCTCGTGGGGCATCAATGATCATGAGGAAGGTGAGGGATCAGCCCAGAACTACACGGCAGGACCTGGTCAATGACTTGAAGAGAGCTGGGACCACAGTCTCAAAGAAAACCATTACTAACACACTACGCCGTCATGGATTAAAATCCTGCAGCACACGCAAGGTCCCCCTGCTCAAGCCAGCGCGTGTCCAGGCCCGTCTGAAGTTTGCCAATGACCATCTGGATGATCCAGAGGAGGAATGGGAGAAGGTCATGTGGTCTGATAAGACAAAAATAGAGCTTTTTGGTCTAAACTCCACTCGCCGTGTTTGGAGGAAGAAGAAGGATGAGTACAACCCCAAGAACACCATCCGTGAAGCATGGATGTGGAAACATCATTCTTTGGGGATGCTTTTCTGCAAAGGGGACAGGACGACTGCACCGTATTGAGGGGAGGATGGATGGAGCCATGTATCGCGAGATCTTGGCCAACAACCTCCTTCCCTCAGTAAGAGCATTGAAGATGGGTCGTGGCTGGGTCTTCCAGCATGACAACGACCCGAAACACACAGCCAGGGCAACGAAGGAGTGGCTCCGTAAGAAGCATCTCAAGGTCCTGGAGTGGCCTAGCCAGTTTTTCTTTGAGACTGTGGTCCCAGCTCTTTTTTTATTTAATTTTTATTTATTTTTATTTTTATTAATTTTGTTTGGTTTTTAACCTTATGGTCCACTTAGGAGTAACAAGTCACAGTAAAACATGAACATTTTTAACCATACATTTTTTTACATTTTTTGGTATACAATCTACATTAACAATCTAAATGGACCAAAAAGAGACAATCAAAAAAACTGTCAATGGCAATGTGAGAAAATTATGGTAACTAGTCTGGCCCTAATTCAGGTAAAAAAAAAAAAATTCCAGACCCGCCTCCACACACACACACAGGCTGTGCTGGCTCACAGAAAGAGTGGGTCATCGTCATTTTGGTCAAGGCTCTCTATGGCAGGTTCAGCAACTGAGGGAGCTGACTTAAATGAGTAAGCAGCTGATGTGCCAAAAAGCTGCAAAACATTATCAGGCAGCTGGTGCTCATAGCAAGCCTCATCAGACAGCTTCAGTCCATATCGAATGTACAGGATGGAGTTAAGGGTCTGCAAGGACATCCGATTTCTAAGTTTGCTTTTTACCACACTCATCTGGCTGAACACTTTCTTGACTTCAGCAATCGAGTGTGGCAAGGACAACACAGACACAGCAGCCATGGCAAGTTCTTGAAACGGGTTGATATCAGCTGCATCCCTGAACTTCCAAATCTCACTCCAGAAGCCCAGTGTTGTCTCATTCCATTTACTAAGATGGATGGCACGCCATTGCTGGACAATCTTGTCTATCTCTGCAGAAGAGTAGCCAAGGAGCTTGGCTATTTTTTCTATTTCTCCAGGGCTCTTATTGTGCTTTAGAGTTTCCTCCACATTGAAAACTGATATGTACTGCAATGCTTCACCCTCAACTCATTAGTGAGGGAGATGGTTGAAGGCTACACACCGCTTTCGGACATTGTTTTCATCCTCAGGCGCAAGGTGGAGCTCAGCTGCCTTTGACTCAAAAAGGTAACCAAGGTACGGTTTGGGACTGATGTATCCATCTATTGGCCCTTTGAGTACATCAACATTTGCCAGTGGATTCAGTACCCTGCTGCTCACAGACTTGATCAGGCTAACCAAGCTGTCAAGTAGCTTAAGAGGATCTACTTGCTCTCCCTCAAAAACCTTGATGGCCAACTGTACCTCACCCAGCACTGACTTCAAAAAAGTCAAATACAATATATTTTGAGGATCACTGTACACGGAGTATAAAACCTCAGCCATGTAGCAGTGTTCACTGGACTTGGTGACTGCGAAATGCAGCCTAAGCTCCTTCCACTGGTCCAAAATGCGTGAAACCGCGGGTTCAATGGAGAGCCAACGTGTGGCACATACCTTGGTTATCTGTAAAGGTTTCTCCCCACAGTTGATGGTCTCATATACGGCCTTGTAGGCTTCCCTGCGCTTTGGAAACACTGAAAACCAGTTATAAGTCTCTCGTACCAAGTACTCCACACTACGGGGGATGGTGTCATTGGATGCATGACTTACAGCAAAGCTGCAGAGAGTGGCACACACAGCGAATAAGAACCAGATATTTGAGGCCATACTCCTCCTTCAGCACTTTATGGACCCCATTGTTAATCCACGTCATAACAGAGAGTCAGTCCCTATCCCCAGGAGTTTCTCTTTTTTAAGACAACACTTCGAGGAAAGCCACAACAGCACGGGCTATAGATTTGGCATCTCCTCCCTCCAACTCAACAAGCCCCAGAAATGTTGATACAATTGCCTGCTTGGTGTCACTAAAGTACCTTATCACAACCCCCAGGTACTTAGAAACACTTACATCCGTGGACTCATCGAGGAGGAGGCTGAAACACTGGTCACCCACATCTGCAACCAACTTTTTCAGAAAGTATGGTGCTAGAACACCATTAATCATTTCTGTGCACTTTGTCCTGTGCATTTTGAAGTGGGTAGCAGCAGTGGAGTCTGAGAAAGCAGCTCTACATGCTTCTCTAATGTGATCACATGCCAGCATGGAACAGTGTTCAGTGATAGCTAATGCCATGGTGGCCTCAGCCTTTTTTGCTGAGTCAATTTTTTTAACCATAAATGGCAGCTTGTTTTGGGTGGAACTGTTATAAGGCTTTGCCTTTTGAGTATGTTTTTGAGTTGTCATGTGTTTTTTTACATCACTAAGTTTGGCGTAGAAATAACCAAGCTAGATGTTTAGCTTATGTCACAGAGAGGCAAACACACAGTGGACAAGGTGAGTAAGTGACTGAGGCTGTGTGAGTCAAGTGCAGTGATTTATTTTAGTCAAAGAACATTTTACATTTACATCACACCCTGAATGTAAGCCAGGGCAGGATCAGCCAGCGGCGGCTTCCCGCATGCGCGATTCATTTGCAGTCTGGAAGCGGAGGGGTGAACATCTCCTGCTCTGACTGCAGCTGGGAGGGACTGCTGCACGAGGACTGGGCCACCTGTGAGTGCTTTGGGACAGGGGTGGGGTCCACGGCAGCACCCACTGCTCGTTGAGAAGAGTAAGAACGATACGTACACCAGAAAAAGTCGCTAGATTTGTCACTAGTCGATTTTTTGGAAATGTGTTGCTAGAGGGGTCTGAATATTCACTAAATATAGCGACAGCTGCGTCCCGGATGTGTCTTCAACCACCAATTTCAACCACTAGCCCCTAGCTTATTGTGAAGGTGTAGGCTATATTACATGGATTTATTAGACTTTTTAAAAAGTATATGTTCCAAGGGCTTCCACACTGGCTTGTGTGGAAGCCAGGAGACGCTAAATATGTTTATGATAATTCATGTCAATAACTGTGAGACCAACCGTTATTAGCTTGACAGTCACCGGCTGACAAAATTTCTTGACCACCACAGCCCTATGCTCAAACTTAATCAACTTAACGATAAAATCAATTAAACTAATACAACATTTCTACTGACGGTTGGGACAAATACAACATATTTTAGACCATGCCCACAAATATGTTAATGAGCCCCGACAGCACATTGGCCACACATACATTTCAAAGTGCAGTAATGATTGTTCCTTATGCTGAAATTCGTAACCAAGTGGGAAGTGGAAATTTAGCATATACGACTGGGAAAAATCCACTTGAACGGCCCCCAACTAGTAATTACTAGTAGGAAACGCGTCAATCATCCCTGAGGTCCAACTTCTCCCACATGCTGACCTCTGACGTCACCTACTAAGGAAATGACCTTTGAAAATAGCACTTTCAGCAGTTAAACATAAGAACAAAACACTATTTATAAAATGCAAACTCTTAATATTGTTTTTGAACTCTATAATATTTTTTTTGTTTGAAGGCTGTACTTTTAGTTTATGATTGATGCAGCTTGTTGGCGATTACCCACTTAGCGTTTCCCAATGATTTCAAAGCAATTTAATGCATCTAAATGGTGTTTACATCTTCACACATGGTTACGAACTATTTAATATATTTTGTAGAAGAATGTACCATTATATTACACTGAACAAACATATAAACACAACATGTAAAGTGTTGGTCCAAAGTTTCATGAGCTGAAATGAAAGGTCCCAGATGCACAAAAAGCTTATTTCTCTTAAATGTTGTGCACAAATTTGTTTACATCCCTGTTAGCCAAGATAATCCATCCACCTGACAGGTGTGGCATGTCAAGAAGCTGATTAAACAGCATGATAATTACACAGGTGCACCTTGTGCTGGGGACAATAAAAAGCCACTCTAAAATGTGCAGTTTTGTGACACAACACAATGCCACAGATGTCTCAAGTTTTGAAAGAGCATGCAATTGGCATGCTGACTGCAGGAATGGCCACCAGACCTGTTACCAGAGAATTGAATGTTAATTTCTCTACCATAAGCCGCCTCCAACGTCATTTTATAGAATTTGACAGTACATACAACTGGCCCCACAACCGCAGACCACGTGTACCACTCCAGCCCAGGTCCTCCACACCCGGCTTCTTCACCTGCGGGATCGTCTGAGACCTGTGCCCTCCCAGGACCACCCATGGCTGCACCCCTGCTCAGTCATGTGAAATCCATAGATTAAGGCCTAATTTATTTATTTCAGTTGACTGATTTCCTTATATGAACTGTAACTCAGTAAAATCGTTGATATTGTTGCATGTTGCGTACATTTTTTTGTTCAGTATATAATACCTCTCTGCACATAACTAAAGTAGCAGTGCAGTGCTCTTTTGCTATCAGTTATTCTGACTATTCTCTCATCGTGGATTTAATTGACTCATTTCAGCAATTTCCGGGTTTTCTGTATAGTTGTCTAATGTTGCTGGGGTATATTATTCTGCTTTAATGTTACTGCTGAATCACTATGATACATATAATCGTTTTTCTTCAGTGTATTTTTAACAAACCTGAGATTTACTTTGAAGTCCAAAATGTAAGAATACAGGTGAAATCTGTTACAGACACAGACATGGTGGCATAGCAGGAAGATTGGAGGTTGTGAGTTCAAATCCCAGGTAAGGCCATGTTAAATAACAATTACTGTATAAATATACAATGTGGTCAGGTGTGTCAAATATAGTTTGTTAAAAGCCCTGTGTGCATATCAAAATGACACATTTCTGTTCACAGGGCATTACCTGTGAAAGTTTGCGATCACATGTGAAAATCCACTTGTGAAACTTTATTTAACATATCATCACATGTGAAGTGTTTCAAATTATTTCACATATTAAAAACATGTGGAAATGGCACATGTGTTTTTCCATAAGGGGTGACAGTTAAGTGTAAAATATGCGAACATAAATTAAAACATATTTCTACTAGAATTGCCTTCAGCTTGTGTTTTTCATTTTCCAGCCTAATAAACATTATGCAAAAAAAATGCATTTTCGCCTACCTTAACTTTTAAATTAAGTCCATTCGTCTGTCCTTATATCAATGACTGCTTCCATCAAATAATTCTATATTGCGTGTGATGCATCTGAAAACGAATCCTCCGTCTTTTTCAGCAAAGGGAGGCTATACAACAACTCTAAGAATGTAGCTGCTGTTAGCTCAGTTTACACCGTAGCTAATCTCTTTTCTAAACAATATTACGTTTCTCCGATGTGCTAAATTGTAAACAATTCTAGCTGTTAGGTCACTAGCCTATTTTTTGTTTTCTGTCAGCAAAGCCTGTCATTTAGATAGGTTCACATTTCGTTTCATAAAGCTGCCTAAATGTTGGTTTTTGTTTATGGACAATATTCCTTGGATGCGTTGGTTTTATCAAGACAGAATTCCGTTGTGATAGGAGTCTTTTCGTTGCCGTTTTGAATTGCATTTATCAGACATTTCGATAGTTTAAATATGGGCATTTCGTTAGAAATCTTGTAAATATTATTTATGCATCATTTATTTATAATCATGTTTCCCAAGCAAGCACATAGAGAGAACGTTTGCTAAGTGCGTCTTTAGACCATGTGTCAATACTGATAGGATCGAAAGAAAAGCAACGCTACTCTCGGATCAGCCTTCTCCACTCAAAATTGCACCCACCTGATGTTCCAGGTGTAAATCAGCCCCTGTTTAGGAGAGGAACAATGAAAAAATGCAGTGGAACTGGCTTCAATATCCATAGTTGAGTTTGAGGGACCTATACATACCTTATTACCACCTATGGCTGCAAATATTGAGGCAGCTCATTATGCTTTTTTAAGAGCAACATTAAACAAAATGCTCTGGGAAACAGATCGGCTACTAACAATATTTTTATTTTATTTAAAGTCAGTTAAGAACAAATTATTATTTACAATGACGGTCAAACCTAGACAACCATGGGCCAATTGTGCACCGCACTATGGGACTCCGAATCACAGCCAGATGTGTTGAAGCCTGGATTTGAACCAGGGACTGCACTGAGATGCAGTGCCTTAGACCGCTGCGCCACTCAGGAGCCCTCAATAGCATAAGATGGTTCTCATGATGATCTTAGCACTATGATGGCTCTGGGAAACTAGGCCCAGAGCGACTTCTCGCCATTCAAACTTCTACTATACTCTTAGTTAAAACAATTGCTCAAAATAAGTGACTAAAATATATTGCTATTCCTGAGCTATAGACTACTCCTTCAGTACAAGAGCTATTCGGAATTGAGAGAGGAGAGGGGGAAGAGATAGAGGCCAGTGGAGCTGTATGCCAGCGGAGTTGAGTGAATTGTACAAGACGGAACAGTGAAGAGAGAGATGTGTTAATTAGAAATGTGGGTAGGCTAATTCATATATTAATCTAGACATATTTACAAATGTGGTGTCAGCAATCAGCCACACTAAAATGGCTAATGTGGTTGTGCATTTCATCTTCATCATATGCCTCGTGTCTCATAGCTGTCTCTCTATCCCCTTCAAACTTTCCTTGTCAATTCATTTGATAGGCTACATTGTTTTAGCATTATCCTATAGGCCTAGGTTTTTAATAGCCTACGTTTTTGGGAAAGGATAAATATGATTTGCTGTTGTGTGTTTGAGATGCGCTGGGGGCCATGATTGATGGGTCCTTTTAACTGGTGTGCATGTGAGCTCTCTAATTCTCTCAATGTTCATTCAGAAAGTTTCCTAAAGTAAATTCAGTCATTTCTGTTGTTGCATTGTGATGAGACTGTCGCGTTATCAATTTGACCGAGCGCTCCCACACCCCGAGATGGACAAAACAGACAAGTCGCCTTTCCCAATTAGTTACAACATGCCACAACATGCCACTGTATTCTGAATTACATTTCTTTTGTGACCACAGTTGGTTAAATAAGTTTTTGCCCTGGGCCCCATAATTTGTTACTCCGGACCAAATAAATGGCTCTGTTCTGGTGTATATTTGAACATTGTTAATGCTTTGCTCAATGGTTTTATTTTTTACTTTTATTTAACCAGGTAGGCCAGTTGAGAACAAGTTCTCATTTACAACTGCGACCTGGCCAAGATAAAGCAAAGCAGTGCGACAAAAACAACAACAAAGAGTTACGCATGGGATAAACAAACGTACAGTCAATAACACAATAGAAAAATCTATATACAGTGTGTGCAAACGTAGTAAGATTAGGGAGGTAAGGCATTAAATAGGCCATAGTGGCGAAATAATTACAATTTAGCATTAACACTGGAGTGATACATGTGCAGATGATGATGTGCAAGTAGAGATACTGGGGTGCAAAAGAGCAAAAAAAATAACAATATGGGGATGAGGTAGTTGGGTGGGCTATTTACAGATGGGCTGTGAACAGGTGCAGTGATCGGTAAGCTGATCTGACAGCTGATGCTTATAGTTAGTGAGGGAGATATGTCTCCAGCTTCAGTGACGTTTGCAATTCGTTCCAGTCATTGGCAGCAGAGAACTGGAAGGAAAGGTGGCCAAAGAGGTGTTGGCATTGGGGATGACCAGTGAAATATACCTGCTGGAGCACGTGCTACGGGTGGGTGTTGCTATGGTGACCAGTGAGCTGAGATAAGGTGGGGCTTTACCTAGCAAAGAGACTTATAGATGACCTGGAGCCAGTGGGTTTGGCGACTGATATGTAGCGAGGGCCAGCCAACGAGAGCGTACAGTTCGCAGTGGTAGGTAGTATATGGGGCTTTAGTGACAAAACGGATGGCACTGTGATAGACTACATCCAATTTGCTGAGTGGAGTGTTGGAGGCTATTTTGTAAATGACATCACCGAAGTCAAGGATCGGTAGGATAGTCAGTTTTACAAGGGTATGTTAGGCAGCATGAGTGAAGGAGGCTTTGTTGCGAAATAGGAAGCCGATTCTAGATTTAATTTTGGATTGGAGATGCTTAATGTGAGTCTGGAAGGAGAGTTTACAGTCTAACCAGACACCTATGTATTTGTAGTCGTCGAACGCATTCTAAATCAGAACTGTCCAGAGTAGTGATGCTAGTCGGGCGGGCGGGTGCGGGCAGCTTTCGGTTGAAGAGCATGCATTTAGTTTTACTAGCATTTAAGAGCAGTTGGAGGCCATGGAAGGAGTGTTGTATGGCATTGAAGCTCATTTGGAGGTTTGTTAACACAGTGTCCAAAGAAGGGCCAGATGTATACAGAATGGTATCGTCTGCATAGAGGTGGATCAGAGAATCAACAGCAGCAAAAGCGACATCATTGATATATAGAGAGAAGAGAGTCGGCCCGAGAATTGAACCCTGTGGCACCCTCATAGAGACCTCCAGAGGTCCGGACAACAGGCCCTCCGATTTGACACACTGAACTCTATCTGAGAAGTAGTTGGTGAACCAGGTGAGGCAGTCATTTGAGAAACCAAGGCTATTGAGTCTGCCGATAAGAATGCGGTGATTGACTGTTGAAAGCCTTGGCCAGGTCAATGAATACGGCTGCACAGTTCTGTCTTTTATCGATGCCGGTTATGATATCGTTTATGACCTTGAGCGTGGCTGAGGTGCACCCATGACCAGCTCGGAAACCAGATTGCATAGCGGATAAGGTACGGTGGGATTCAAAATGGTCGGTGATCTGTTTGTTAACTTGGCTTTCGAAGACTTTAGAAAGACAGGGCAGGATGGATATAGGTGTGTAACAGTTTGGGTCTAGAGTGTCTCCCCCTTTGAAGAGGGGGAGGACCGCGGCAGCTTTCCAATCTTTAGGGATCTCAGACGATACGGAAGAGAGGTTGAACAGGCTAGTAATAAGGGTTGTAACAATTGCGGCGGATAATTTTAGAAAGAGAGGGTCCAGATTGTCTTGCCCAGCTGATTTGTAGGGGTCCAGATTTTGCAGCTCTTTCAGTACATCAGCTGTCTGGATTTGGGTGAAGGAGAAGCGGGGGGGGGGGGGGGGGGGGGCTTGGGCAGGTTGCTTCGGGTGGTGCAGAGCTGTTGGCCGGGGTAGGAGTAGCCAGGTGGAAGGCCTATGTGGTGCATTGGCATGCACAGAAACCTGTTGGTGGAAGATTTGTTTCATATACAGTACATAAATAAGGCATCAAATAGAGTGGAGAAAAGAGGAATGAAATCTCAGCCCTGCTTCCCGGCAGTGCCGTGGGTATGGAAAGGAAAACAAAGGATGGAATTCACAAGTGCAGACGAGGCCCTGGACAGAGTGGAAGAATCCCTTCCAGTTGAAGGAGAGCCCCCTGCTTTGAGGAGAGGAAGAGGCAGGGAAAGGTGATACACACTAGGCTACATACATGGATGCCTAGGACCAGCTCATCGTAAATTGAGACAATATTCTTCCCCCTTCCCCCCAATATAATCTATGGTCTACCTTCCCCATGTAGTTATTATTCTTTATACAACGGGTGGGTCTAATCCTAAATGCTGATTGGTTAAAACTGCATTCCAGCCGGTGACTATTCCACAAGTTACCACCAGCTAAATCTATTAAATTAAAATGCCTATTTACTCTGTTCCATCTGACTGCGCAAGCCACTGTCTCATCAGCCCAGCCAGGTGATTTATAAACTTGATCTCCACTATAAAAAGCATCAAGACATTATCTCACATTTCTTTTAGACTAACATTTAGTTTTCAACATTGGAGATTTGTATAAACCTTGCTGTCTGTCTCGCCGACATTTGCAACATTGTTTCAATATTTATATTCGATCTCCAGCTGTCCCATAGTAATGAACGTGTAGGGAGTCTTAACGAGACAGGCAGGCAGCGTTTCTCAGCCAGTCGAAATCATGAATCAGCTGGCATAATTTTTATGAATATATACAACGAAATGTCAATTTCAAAAAGGTCAAACGAAATGAAGTGCAGCTAGTTTGCAGTCTTTCCAGCTTCAGTTTGAAGTGATTGTGTTAGCTGTGTTGATGGCTAGCTCCTCTGAACAACAGTGTCCTGGCGAGAGAGCACATTTTCTATGCCAGGCAAAATCGCTCTTCATTAGCTCATTGTTATGGATGTCACAAAATAAATGTCTCTAGAAAACAGCTTAAACAAATGCAAATGCAGCTACTTTGTTGTTATTCTGGCTGCACTGTTTGATGTGACTAAGTTAGCCGTAGTTGGCTAGCTAGCAAGCAAGGGATAAGAACGTTGCCAGCTAGTATGGGCTATACTCGGCCTTGTCTCAGGATGGTAAGTTGGTGGTTGAAGTAATCCCTCTAGTGGTGTGGTGGCTGTGCTTTGGCAAAGTGGGTGGGGTTATATCCTGCCTGTTTGGCCCTGTCCAGGGGTATCGTCGGATGGGGCCACAGTGTCTCCCGACCCTTCCTGTCTCAGCCTCCAGTATTTATGCTGCAATAGTTTATGTGTCGGGGGGCTAGGGTCAGTCTGTTATATCTGGAGTATTTCTCCTGTCTTATCCGGTGTCCAGTGTGAATTTAAGTTTGCTCTCTCTAATTCTCTCTCGCTTTTTCTCTCCCTTTCCCTCTTTTTTCCCTCTCTCGGAGGACCTGAGCCCTAGGACCATGCCTCAGAACTACCTGGCCTGATGACTCATTGCTGTCCCCAGTCCACCTGGTCGTGCTGCTGCTCCAGTTTCAACTGTTCTGCCTGCGGCTATGGAACCCTGACCTGTTCACCGGACGTGCTACCTGTCCCAGACCTGCTCTTTTCAACTCTCTAGAGACAGCAGGAGCGGTAGAGATACTCTGAATGATCGGCCATGAAAAGCCAACTGACATTTTCTCCTGAGGTGTTGTCCTGTTGCACCCTCTACAACCACTGTGATTATTATTATTTGACCCTGCTGGTCATCTATGAACATTTGAACATCTTGGCCATGTTCTGTTATAATCTCTACCCGGCACAGCCAGAAGAGGACTGGCCACCCCTCATAGCCTGGTTCCTCTCTAGGCTTCTTCCAAAGTTCTGGCCTTTCTAGGGAGTTTTTCATAGCCACCGTGTTTCTACACCTGCATTGCTTGCTGTTTGGGGTTTTAGGCAAGATTTCTGTACAGCACTTTGTGACATCAGCTGATGTAAGAAGAGCTTTATAAATCAATTTGATTGATTGATTGATAGTATTGTCACGCCCTGGCCATAGAGAGGGTTTTAGTCTCTATTTTGGTTAGGCCAGGGTGTGATTAGGGTGGGCATTCTATGTGTTATATGTCTTTGTTAATGGCAGGTACAGCCTTACCGAGCTTCACGTTCGTTTTTGATGTTTATTGTTTTGTTGGCGACATCTAATTAATAAAAGAATGTACGCTTACATTACGCTGCACCTTGGTCCACTTCTTCAGACGAGCGTTACAGAACTACCCACCACCAAAAGACCAAGCAGCGTGGCCAGGAGGAGCAGGGATCCTGGGCCCGGGAGAAGAGAGAGTGGAGGACATCTTGGACATGGGAGCAGGTTATGGCAGGGGACAAGACCCTGCCATGGAAACAGGCGGAAGTAGCAAGGGAGGAACGACAACGATACCAGGAGTCACGGCAATGAAGCAAGCACGAGAGGCAGCGGGTCACACGGGGAGATTGGCGGAGTCAGGTTATAGACCTGAGCCATCTCCCCGTGCTTACCGTGGGGAGCGTGGTACTGGTCAGGCACCGTGTTATGCGGTGGAGCGCACGGTGTCTCCAGTGCGCGTTCACAGCCCGGTGCGCTATATCCCAGCTCCCCGCATCGGCCGGGCTAGAGTGGGCATCCAGCCAGGACGGATGGTGCCGGCTCAGCACTCCTGGCCTTCAGTGCGTCTCTACGGCCCAGGATATCCTGCGCCGGCTCTGCGCACTGTGTCTCCGGGTCGCCTGCACAGCCCAGTGCGTCCTGTGCTAGCGCCCCGCATTTGCCAGGCGAAAGTAACCATTCAGCCAGGACGGGTTGTGGCAGCTCTACGCTTGAGACCTCCAGTGCGCCTCCACGGCCCAGTGTATCCAGTGCCTGCTACACGCACCAGGACTCCAGTGTGTCTCTCCAGCCCGGTGAGTCCTGTGCCTGCTCCACGGACCAGGCCTCCTGTGTGTCTCCCCAGCCTGGTGAGTCCTGTGCCTGCTCCACGGACCAGGCCTCCTGTGTGTCTCCCCAGCCTGGTGAGTACTGTACCTGCTCCACGGACCAGGCCTCCTGTGTGTCTCCCCAGCCTGGTGAGTCCTGTGCCTGCTGTACGAACGAAGCCTCCAGGGATGATCCATGGCACGAAGCTTCCAGTGATGATCCATGGCACGAAGCCTCCAGTGATGATCCATGGCACAAAGCCTCCAGTGATGATCCATGGCCCGAAGCCTCCAGTGATGATCCATGGCACGAAGCCTCCAGTGATGATCCATGGCACGAAGCCTCGAGTGATGATCCATGGCACGAAGCCTCCAGTGATGATCCAGGGCACGAAGCCTCCAGTGATGATCCATGGCACGAAGCCTCCAGCGACGGTCTCCAGTCCGGAGCCTCCAGCGACGATCCCCAGTCCGGAGACTCCAGTGACGATCCCCAGTCCGGAGCCTCCAACAACGATCCCCAGTCCGGAGCCTCCAGCGACGATCCCCAGTCCGGTGCCTGCGGCGAGGGTCCCCAGTCCGGGGCCTGCGGCGAGGGTCCCCAGTCCGGGGCCTGCGGCGAGGGTCCCCAGTCCGGGGCCTGCACCGAGGGTCCCCAGTCCGGGGCCTGCGGCGAGAGTCCCTAGTCCGGGGCCTGCGGCGAGGGTCCCCAGTCCGGGGCCTGCAACGAGGGTCCCCAGTCCGGGGCCTGCAGCGAGGGTCCCCAGTCCGGGGCCTGCAACGAGGGTCCCCAGTCCGGGGCCTGCAACGAGGGTCCCCAGTCCGGGGCCTGCAGCGAGGGTCCCCAGTCCGGGGTCGACGACGAGGGTCCCCGCACCAGAGGCGCCACCAAAGTCGGGGAAGCCAGAGGTGGAGCGGGGTCTACGTCCAGCACCGGAGCCGCCGCCGTGAATAGATGCCCACCCGGACCCTCCCCTTTAGAGTCAGGTTTTGCGGCCGGAGTCCGCACCTTTGTGGGGGGTACTGTCACGCCCTGGCCATAGAGAGGGTTTTAGTCTCTATTTTGGTTAGGCCAGGGTGTGATTAGGGTGGGCATTCTATGTGTTATATGTCTTTGTTAATGGCAGGTACAGCCTTACCGAGCTTCATGTTCGTTTTTGATGTTTATTGTTTTGTTGGCGACATCTAATTAATAAAAGATTGTACGCTTACCACGCTGCACCTTGGTCCACTTCTTCAGACAAACGTGACAAGTATGGCAATGGAACATTTAGAACAAACGACTGGTTCGCGCCCATAGATACTGGGTTGCGTCTCAAGCAACCAAACGGATAGAATGAACGACCAGCCAGCTTGGGTAGCAACCCTAGATTTGTGTCGGGTCTATATCTTGTGGAAGGATGAAATAATGCTTTGAATAAATTTGTAGAAAATATGTCAACCATTATTTGAATATGTTGGTAATCTGTTGTATAAAAGTGATAATGCCCTCGAAGACGTTTTTTGGAGGATATATTGGCACGGTTTGCCAGCACTCGACTTCGTCTCTGGCTGAACAACACCCGTGCCAGTATATATCCTCCAAAAACCGTCTTCTCAGGCATTTAAATATGAAGTAGCGATAGAAGCAGTAGCGGTGGGTGGGTACAATCACTGGGGAAGCTAAGCCAGAAAAAAAGAGGCGTATTACAACCTGTGTTGTGATAATTGTGTTGTTTACTTTATAACCTGATAGTTCATATTCTTTGCCACCGTGATATATAGGCCTAAGGCCGAGACAATAAGAAGACACAGTTGCAGAATCAATTCAACCACAGTTTTGTTTCATCACAAAACCGGAGAGCAACCTCTGTCCGGTCAAGTCCACAAAGCATATTGCATGTAACAAACAGTTACATGACCTACAGCATGGTCAAGAAAGTTACTGTTTCCGACATTTTCAGACTACTAAACAGCTATTGATTTAGAACCACAGAGAGTTATCGCAAGTAGCAAAGAAAACAGGAGCTGCCTCCACTATTCCAGCACCATTTCAGCTTCAACATTTCAACATCATCAAATCATCTATAGATAGTCTAATACAGTGACAACTAAAAGATAGCAAAAACAATTTAGTCCAATCGACTTAAGCTAAATACGATGTAGCTATCCATAGTTTTGAGTTCTGTGCGTGTGTGCATGCATTCCTGCTCGTAGAAAAATGATGAGCCAGTTAGTTGACATTAGCCTTCAACATCTAGCTACATATTGAACTTCTATCCATCAAGCCCGGGGCACAATGTATGAATCACCGCTATATTCATTGGCCAGTATGAAGTTTAACCACAAGTCCAAATCCCCATCTCCACCCATGGCTAATTGAGCAAAGGGACCATTTTAGCCAGCTAGCTATCCACCGGAGGACAACAACACAACGAGATGTAACAATTCAAGTTGTTTCTGTCAATAAAGTTTGGCTCTCGATGTGATGTATTTGGAGTGAAGCCAAATCCAAACTGCCTTCCCTTGACACTTTTCTTTGGTGCACCAGGACCATTCACAGTTGAGCTCAATCAGTTTAGCTCTACACTGATTAGCTATTATTGTATTTTTTTACCAAGGGAGGCCAAATGCTTGCTGGCTTCCCTTTCTTGCATTCAATGCTACGGGTGGCAACAATGTCATACTCTTTTTGACCAGACAGCATCAGAAAGATTGACTACACATACAGAGACAGAGGGGCGCTGTTTTGCTCGCTCAGATGCTTTCTCCGGTGAGATACAGTCAGAAGAGAGAAGAAATTATTTAACTATATGAAATTGTAATTGTATTTATTTTTGTGACTTTCAAACATGCTGTAAAATGAATAAGAGTTCTGGTAAGGAGATAAGGAGATAATGTTGATCGTTATTATTCCGTGTTTGTTATTATAACTAAGATTCAGTGGTGGTTATTGGTGAGGGTGGAGAGGGGATTGGGACGGGGTGACTGGGTGACTGGGAGGACATCAGACACTTCTTTGAGGTGTGTATGTGAGGCCTCCACTCATCTCACTTCAGTCTCTCAGTGGACCTACTCTCCGCAACTATAATTACATTTAATTTACAAGGTATTACAAACTGCCCACAGTACTTAAGCGTCAGTCTTTCCTCAATGTATGAACTCCACTGACTTTAGGTGCATTAGGAGAGGAGTTGGAGCGTAAAAGCCCTAAAATGGTGCAGCACCTCAATGTACAAAGACGTACTTTGCTTAATGTTTTTTGTGTGTTTTTTGTTAAATGTCTGCTCAGCCCGTATGCTCACATGCTCTATATATGTAATGTATACAATAACTATGTATTATACTATGATCTTCACATTTTATGGAATGCCCACTGCCCTCATGTCTGCTAAAATGTTTTATTTGGTTCTTCAATTATAGACGGAACAGATAAGGTTAACTTTGATTTTATACAAGTAAAGACCAACTAAATCCAATTTATCACATGGAATGTGCACAGGTCTATGATGGAAAAAAGCATATGGTTCTCGAACACTTAAAGAGATTGTCAGCAGATGTGATTTTCTTGCAAGAGTTACATCCAAATAGTTTTTTGAAATGTAATATTTAAAGATGAGATTGGTTGGAGAGGCCTGTGCTGCCACCTACTGCAGTAACAGCAGGGGTGTAGGCATTCTGATAAATAAGAATACACAATTTCCCCTCATATGCCAGCACATGGACCAAGAAGGCTGTTTTCTAATGTTGAATTGTACCTTACATGGTGAAAAATACACATTGATTTAATTGTATATCTCTTTTTTTATCGAATTGAAGATATATTAGATCTTATCCAGACAGGAACTATTTTAGCAGGTGACCTAAATTATAATTTTGATAAGATTAACAGTGGTAGTAATAAAAAAAATGCCAATTTAGGGAGCTCCAAAGAGGCTGAAAATGTTAATCTCTACAAATAATTCACCTGGAGATTACTATTCACAACTACAAAATACTATTCCTTTTTTTCACAAAGTAAGAAAAGTTATTCAAGAATTGACTACATTTTTATTTCCAAAAATGCACTCAACAATTTACTGGATTAAAAAATGTATGATATAGTGATATTGGATCATTCTCTGGTATCATGCCTACCAACAGAAAATACACTTAGCGACAGAATTTGGAGAATGAGCAGAGCGTATCTTCTGGACCCGAAATGTATTAAATACATAAAAAAATGTTTTTACCATTACAAATGTAGACAGAGGACAGAGAAAAGCCGACCCAATATCATTTGGAAGGCCTTTAAGCCGTACATTAGGGGACTGTCACGCCCTGACCATAGAGAGCCTTTTTATTCTCTATTTTGGTTAGGTCGGGGTGTGACTAGGGTGGATAATCTAGGTTGTTTTATTTCTATGTTGGCCTTGTATGGTTCCCAATCAGAGGCAGCTGTTTAGCGTTGTCTCTGATTGGGGATCATATTTAGGGAGCCATTTCCCCACTGTTTTTTTGGGATCTTGTTCGTGTGTAGTTTCCTGTGAGCACGCCATAGCTTCACGTGTTGTTTATTCTTTATTGTTTTGTTGTGCGGTTCACTTATAATAAAAAATGTCGAACCGATTTCACGCTGCGCTTTGGTCCGAATGTTCTTACGATGATCATGACAGGGACAGATAATTTCATACTCGGCAAAATAATAATGACATCTGATTTAGACATTTTCAATTAAAGAAAAATAAATTACTCTTAGAAAAATCCCATACAAAATCTTTACAAGGGAAAGAAAACATTTCTGAACTTAAGCAAGAATATTATATTTTACTTTTGAAGAGAGCCAACAACTACAGGTTATTAAACTCAAATTTAGCATAATACTTCATGGAAAATAAACCTGATAAATATCTCACAGCTCTCACAAAATTAATACACACTAAACCAGTTATAATTTTGAAATATAAAGATACAAATGCGTTGATTACAAACAACAACACGATTAATGACAATTTTAAAAGCTTCTATGGAAATGTATATAAATCAGTTGGACATATCCTATACCCTTCTTAGACTCAACAACCCTGAAGTAATTATCAGCAGACAAAAAAAAATCACTAAAAACAGAGATGAAAATAAATATTAGATACTGTTCAAACATTCGCGTGGGGAAAAGCAACATGAATGGGTTGCTTTCCCATAGAATTCTATTTAACATTTTGGGACAAAGTAGTGCCTCTATTAACACAAATGACAACACACATGTCACTCAAGAGGAGTATTTCTGTCTGTAATAAAGCACTTTTGTGGGGAAAAAGTATGGGGCCTGGCTGCCGGAAAAAGGGCCTGGCTGCCGTTTGTGTGGGCCTATGCCCTCCAAGGCCCACCCATGGCTGCGCCCCTGCCCAGTCATGTGAATTCCATATCTTACATAGATTAGGACCTAACAACTTTATTTCAATTGACTGAGTTCCTTATATGAACTGTAACTCAGTAAAATCTTTGAAATTGTTGCATGTTGCGTTTATATTTTTGTTCAGTTGCACTGAAGAGGAACAATGGGTACATATTGAAGATGCACATGCTCATCACCAGAATGTTCCTACGTGGCTATTTTCAAAGGATAGAGCTAAGAACATTAACAACTTGTCAGGGTTGTGTGCGGCGAAGTAGCAGAGTCAAATGCAGGACACAGGTGTTGAGCGAAACAATTCCACAAAGGGAATAATTACAAAACATCATATGAACTAACAACAACCACTAACGTAACAAACAATCACGGACAAAACAGAAATGAAAGCCAGAGGGTTAAATAGGGAACATAATAGGGGAATTGAAACCAGGTGTGTAATTATGCAGACAAAACAAAACGAAACAGAAAAATGGATCGGTAGTGACTAGAAAGCCGGTGACGTCGACCGCCGAACACCACCTGAACAAGGAGAAGGGCCGACTTCGGCGGAAGTCGTGACAGTACCCCCCCCCCCTTGACGCGCGGCTCCAGCAGCGCGACGACACCGGCCTCGAGGACGACCCGGAGGGCGAGGTGCAGGGCGATCCGGGCGGAGACGGTGAAACTCTTGTAACATAGATGGATCTAGAATGTCCTCCACCGGTACCCAGCATCTCTCCTCCGGACCGTACCCCTCCCACTCCACGAGGTACTGAAGGCCCCTCGCCCGACGCCTAGAATCCATGATGGCTCTTACGCTATACGCCGGGACCCCCTCGATGTCAAGAGGGGGCGGAGGAACCTCCCGCACCTCAGATTGTTGGAGCGGACCAGCCACCACCGGCCTGAGGAGAGACACATGGAACGAGGGGTTAATACGGTAATCAGGGGGGAGTTGTAACCTATAACAAACCTCGTTCAATCTCCTCAGGACTTTAAATGGCCCCACAAACCGCGGACCCAGTTTCCGGCAGGGCAGGTGAAGGGGTAGGTTTCGGGTCGAGAGCCAGACCCGATCCCCCGGTGCATACACCGGGGCCTCACTGCGGTGGCGGTCGGCACTCGCTTTTTGTCTCCTGATGGCACGTTGTAGCCGTACGTGGGCAGCGTTCCAAGTCTCCTCTGAGTGCCGAAACCATTCATCCACCGCAGGAGCCTCAATCTGGCTCTGATGCCATGGTGCCAGGACCGGCTGGTAACCTAGCACACACTGAAAAGGTGATAGGTTGGTAGAGGAGTGGCGGAGGGAGTTTTGGGCCATCTCGGCCCAGGGGATGTAAGCTGCCCACTCCCCCGGCCGGTCCTGGCAATAGGACCTCAGAAACCTACCCACATCCTGGTTTACTCTTTCCACCTGCCCGTTGCTCTCGGGGTGGAAACCTGAGGTAAGGCTGACCGAGATCCCCAGGCGTTCCATAAACGCCCTCCAGACTCTAGACGTAAATTGGGGACCCCGATCAGAAACTATATCCTCAGGCACCCCGTAGTGCCGGAATACATGGGTGAACAGAGCCTCCGCAGTTTGTAGAGCCGTAGGGAGACCGGGCAAAGGAAGGAGACGGCAGGACTTAGAAAACCGATCCACAACGACCAGGATCGTGGTGTTACCCCGCGACGGGGGAAGATCCGTCACGAAATCCACCGATAGGTGTGACCATGGTCGCTGTGGAACGGGAAGGGGTTGTAATTTCCCTCTGGGCAGATGTCTAGGTGCCTTGCACTGTGCACATACCGAACAGGAGGAAACATAAACCCGCACGTCCTTAGCTAAAGTGGGCCACCAGTACTTCCCAGAAAGGCAGCGCACCGTCCGACCGATACCAGGATGACCAGAGGAGGGTGACGTATGAGCCCAACAGATCAAACGATCGCGGACATCAAACGGAACGTACAGACGCCCAGCTGGACAGTCATGTGGAATGGACTCTGTACGTGACGCCCGTTCCGCGTCCACCTCCCACACCACCGGTGCCACCAGGCGAGAGGCTGTAATTATGGGAGTGGGATCTGTGGACCTCTCCTCTGTATCATACAGCCGGGACAGTGCATCTGCCTTAACATTCTGGGAACCTGGTTTGTAGGTAAGGGTGAAATCAAAACGGTGAAAAACATGGCCCACCTTGCCTGGCGAGGGTTCATTCTCCTCGCTGCCCGTATGTACTCCAGATTGCGGTGGTCAGTCCAAATGAGAAAAGGGTGTCTAGCCCCCTCAAGCCAGTGTCTCCACGCTTTCAGAGCCATGACAACAGCCAGCAACTCCCGGTCCCCCACATCATAGTTTCGCTCCGCCGGGCTGAGCTTCTTCGAAAAGAATGCACAGGGGCGGAGCTTTAGTGGCGTACCCGAACGCTGAGACAGCACAGCCCCTATCCCCGCCTCGGACGCGTCCACCTCAACTATGAATGCTAAGGAAGGATCAGGATGAGCCAGAACTGGACCCGAGGTAAACAGTGCCTTCAGGTGACCAAAAGCCCTGTCCGCCCCAGCTGTCCACTGCAGTCGCACCGGTCCTCCCTTCAGCAGTGAGGTAATGGGAGCCGCTACCTGACCAAAACCCCGGATAAATCTCCGGTAGTAGTTGGCAAACCCTAAAAACCGCTGCACCTCCTTTACCGTGGTTGGAGTCGGCCAATTACACACGGCTGAAATGCGGTCATTCTCCATCTCTACCCCTGACGCTGAAAAGCGGTACCCTAGGAAGGAGATGGATCGTTGGAAGAACAGACATTTCTCAGCCTTGACGTACAGGTCATGCTCCAACAGTCTACCAAGCACCCTACGCACCAGGGACACATGCTCGGCGCGTGTAGCGGAGTATATTAGAATGTCATCTATATACACCACTACACCCTGCCCGTGCAGGTCCCTGAAGATCTCATCCACAAATGATTGGAAGACTGATGGAGCATTCATTAACCCGTACGGCATGACGAGGTATTCATAATGCCCAGAAGTGGTGCTAAATGCTGTCTTCCACTCATCTCCCCCCTTAATACGCACCAGGTTGTAAGCGCTCCTGAGGTCCAATTTTGTGAAGAAGCGCGCCCCGTGTAATGACTCGGTCATACTGGCTATGAGTGGTAGCGGGTAACTGTATTTTACCGTGATCTTATTTAATCCTCGATAATCAATACACGGGCGCAAACCTCCATCCTTCTTCTTCACAAAAAAGAAACTCGAGGAGACAGGTGAGATGGAAGGCCGAATGTATCCCTGTCCCAGAGATTCGGTGACATATGTCTCCATAGCCACCGTCTCCTCCTGTGACAGAGGATACACATGACTCCTGGGAAGTTTAGCGTCTACCAAGAGATCTATCGCACAATCCCCCGGTCGATGGGGTGGTAATTGAGTCGCCTTCTTCTTACAGAAGGCGAGTGCCAAATCGGCATATTCGGGAGGAATGTGCATGTTGGAAACCTGGTTTGGACTTTCCACCGTAGTGGCACCTAAGGAAACACCTACACATCTACCTGAACACTGACAGGACCATCCCTTGAGAGTCCTCTGTTGCCACGAAATAATCGGATCATGAGAGGCCAACCAGGGAAGACCCAACACAACAGGAAACGCAGGAGAGTCGATCAAAAAGAAACTAATTCTCTCCTCGTGATCCCCCTGCGTTCTCATAGCGATGGGCGCTGTGACCTCCCCAATCAGCCCCGACCCCAAAGGACGACTATCTAAGGCATGTACAGGGAAGGGAACATCAACAGGAATAATAGGGATCCCTAATCTATGTGCTAAAGAGCGATCAATAAAGTTCCCAGCTGCGCCTGAATCTACTAGCGCCTTATGCTGGGGATGCGAGGAAAACTCAGGAAATTCTATATGTAACCACATGTGCGCAACAGAAGACTCTGGGTGAGTTATGTGCCTACTCACCGGAGATGACCCATCAGTGCTCCGCCTGCTACCTCGACTACCAGGAGAAACACCCCAGCACCGGACAGCAGTGTGTCCTCTGCGTCCACAGTTGGTGCATGGAGTGGTCCTCCCTCCGGTCTCCCTTCTAGCAGCCCCTCCTAACTCCATCGGTGTAGGATCCAAGGGGCTGGGTAATGGAATGGGCGGACCCCGATCTAGACGTCCGCGGGAGGCCAACAGGTTATCCAGCCGGATAGATAAATCCACCAGCTGGTCCAGGTTAAGAGTGGTGTCCCTGCAGGCTAACTCCCTACGAACGTCCTCTCGTAGACTACACCTGTAGTGATCGATCAGGGCCCGCTCATTCCATCCCGCACCAGCGGCCAGAGTACGGAAGTCCAGGGCGAAATCTTGAGCGCTCCTCATCCCCTGTCTGAGATGGAACAAACGCTCTCCCGCCGCTCTCCCTTCAGGTGGATGATCAAAGACCGCCCGGAAGCGGCGAGAGAAGTCATCATAGTCATCCAGGGTTTGGCCCTCTCTTCCCCAGATGGCGTTGGCCCACTCCAGGGCCTTTCCAGTCAGACAGGAGATGAGGGCGCCCACTCTCTCTCGTCCTGAAGGGGTCGGATGAACAGTTGCCAGGTATAACTCCAACTGTAGGAGGAACCCCTGACACCCGGCTGCTGTACCATCATACGCTCCTGGGAGCGAGAGCCGAATCCCACTGGGTCCTGACGATGGAGGGATGACCGGTGGAGTAGGGAGAGGCGCGGGTGGGGTTGATGGGGTATGATTACCCGGGAGACTTCCTCTCTCCCATCGGTCCATTGTCTGCAGCACGCGATCCATGGCGGTCCCTAAACTGTGTAACATGGTCGCGTGCTGTTGAACTTGCTCCCCGACTGGGAGAGAGGGGCTGGTTGTGCCTGCTGACTCCATTTGAAGTTTGGTCCGTGATTCTGTCAGGGTTGTGTGCGGCGAAGTAGCAGAGTCAAATGCAGGACACAGGTGTTGAGCGAAACACAAAACGTTTACTCAAAAATGACAGCAAAATTCCACAAAGGGAATAATTACAAAACATCATATGAACTAACAACAACCACTAACGTAACAAACAATCACGGACAAAACAGAAATGAAAGCCAGAGGGTTAAATAGGGAACATAATAGGGGAATTGAAACCAGGTGTGTAATTATGCAGACAAAACAAAACGAAACAGAAAAATGGATCGGTAGTGACTAGAAAGCCGGTGACGTCGACCGCCGAACACCACCCGAACAAGGAGAAGGGCCGACTTCGGCGGAAGTCGTGACACAACTTCATAGTGAAACACAATAACAATATGGAACAAAATGAAAAGTATCTTCAAGAACCAATATCACCCACTAAAAACACAACCTTGTGGATCAATCCTTGGATAGCTTTTCAGAATTCACAGATAAATTGGTCTACAAGGAAAACTAAAGGCATAGAAACCGTAAACGACTTGGTAACAGGAAATGTATTTATTTCCATGACAGTTATTAAAAAGCCATATCAAGGGCCACATGCCAGGGATGTCCAATGTCCCATCTTTTATTTTGCCCTCCTGTTCTCCACTCATTACCTGTATTAACTGCACCTGTTTGAACTCGTTACCTGTATAAAAGACAGGTACAGTGGTACAGTGATACAGAGGTACAGTGTTCTCCCCACTGTGTCTCAGACCCTGAAGTGTGTGTCCCTGAGGTAGTGGACCTACTGCGTAGATTTGGTGTGTTTTCGGGTTATACATTTAGTTTCTCAAAAAGTGAATGTTTTCCTATTAATGAATTAGCATTGCAAATTCCACAGGATACTATTCAATTTCGTATGTCCAAGTCTGGCTTTGAATATTTAAGGAACAATATCATCCGTACCTTGTCTTCCTTCCATGATGAGAACTTTATTCCCCAGATTTAAAAAAATATTTTATTTTTATTTTATTTCACCTTTATTTAACCAGGTAGGCAAGTTGAGAACAAGTTCTCATTTGCAACTTAGCAAACTTAAACTGGACTTTCAGAGATTTATTTTTCCTATTTATTTTCCAAAGTCTTTTTTCACTTTAATGGATAAGCTTTTTTATTTTTTATGGGTTGGTGGGAATCCAAGAATACGTAAGGCATTCCTCCAGAGATATAGAACACATGGAGGACTAGCCCTTCCTAACTTTATGTATTATTACTGGACAGTGAATATACAAAATACTGTTTACTGTCCCTCTCACCCCAGAAACTGACTGGTGTCAAACAGAAGCCAACTCCTGTTTCTCTTCCTCTTTGTCAGCTTTATTCACCTCCAATCTCCCTCTTTCAGCTTCGCGCTACACATCCAATCCAATTGTTGTCAATACTCTTAAAATGTGGGCTCAATTCCGTCAACATTTTACATTTTGTGATTTTTCTATTCAAGGTCTATATGTAATAATCCCATCTTCATTCCAGGCAAACTGGATTCAGCTTTCAGGCTGTGGCAGAAGAACGGTCTTACTAAGTTTAATGACCTTTATATTGATGGCACTTTTGCCGATTTCGAGGACCTCGCTATCAAATTTAATCTACCGCGTTCAAGTTTATTTAGGTATTTCCAAATCAGCCAGTTTATTCGCACTCAAAGCCCAACCTTTCCAATTTGATCACCCGGATCTGGACTGGATGCCCTTTTGAAGACTCTTAGAAGAAAATATAAACTATTGGAACCCAGACTTAAAAAGAACTGATGTTGGCACAAGATGGAGGGAATGTTGGAGCATAACTAACGAAATTACAGTTACCTAAAATGTGTACCAAATTTTATAATTTCTTATACGAGAGACTAATCTTTAATGAGCAAGCCAATCGGCTTCTGTCAATTGGTATAGAATCAGCTTGATCCCCCTCCGTCGAAGAAACTTGGAGCTTCTTTTTTGATGACCTCAGTGATATTGTTAACAAACACGCCCCCATAAAGAAAATGAGAATTAAAAAGAGGTTCAGCTCCTGCTTCGACTGTTATCTGGCAGAGTTACTCCACCTCAAGAATTGCATTTGGCGAAAGTCTCTACACACGCATACTCAGGCTGACTGGCTCTCGTTCAGGCAAATGAGAAATAAGTCCACTCAGGCTATCCGAAAGGCCAAAGTAAGTACCAAAGTACTTTAATTAAGGAGCAGTTCTCTCTCTATGGGTCTAACCCCAAGAAGTTCTGGAAAACGGTTAAAGACCTGGAGAATAAACCCTCCTCCTCACAGCTGCCTATGTCCAGCCAGGATTCCTATTTGACTCAGCCATGCCTCCTTGCCCGTTCAACATTTCCTCATCTCCCACCCCTTCTAATGCAACTAGCCCCGATGCTCCTCCCTCTTTTCCCCCTGCCCCGCTACAAAGTTTCTCTCTGCAGGCGGTCACTGAGTACGAGGTGCTAAAGGAGCTCCTTAAGCTTGACCCCAAAAAAACATCTGGATCAGATGGTTTAGAGTCTAAACTTTAGACCCTTTCTTCTTTAAGGTTATTGCCTCTATAATCGCCAATCCTATCTCTGATCTTTTTCACCTGTCTCTCCTCTCTGGGGAGGTTCCCATTACTTGGAAGGCAGCCACAGCTAGTCCTTTATTTAAAGGGAGAGATCAAGCTGATCCTAACTGTTATAGGCCTATTTCTATTTTGCCCTGTTTATCAAAAGTGTTGGAAAAACTTGCCAATAATCAACTGACTTGCTTTCTTGATGTCTATAGTATTATCTCTGGTATGCAATCTGGTTTCCGCTCAGGTTATGGATGTGTCACTGCAACCGTAAAGGTCCTCAATGATATCACCATTGCCCTTGATTCTAAGCAATGTTGTGCTGCTATTTTTATTGACTTGGCCAAAGCTTTTGATACGGTAGACCATTCCATTCTTGTGGGCCGGCTAAGGAGTATTGGTATCTCTGAGGGGTATTTGGCCTGGTTTGCTAACTACCTCTCTCAAAGAGTGCAGTGTATAAAGTCAGAACATCTGCTGTCTCAGCCACTGCCTGTCACCAAGGGTGTACCCAAAGGCTCGATCCTAGGTCCCACGCTCTCAATTTACATCAACAACATAGCTCAGGCAGTAGGAAGTTCTCTCATCCATTTATATGCAGATGTACAGTCTTATACTCAACTGGCTCCTCCCTGGATTTTGTGTTAAACGCTCTACAATAAAGCTTTCTTAGTGTCCAACAAGCTTTCTCTGTCCTTAACCTTATTCTGAACACCTCCAAATCAAAGGTCATGTGGTTTGGTAAGAAGAATGGCCCTCTCCCCACAGGTGTGATTACTACCTCTGAGGGTATAGAGCTTGAGGTAGTCACCTCATACAAGTACTTGGGAGTATGGCTAGACAGTACACTGTCCTTCTCTCAGCACATATCAAAGCTGCAGGCTAAAGTTAAATCTAGACTTGGTTTCCTCTATCGTAATCGCTCCTCTTTCACCCCAGCTGCCAAACTAACACTGATTCAGATGACCATCCTACCCATGTTAGATGTCATTTAAAGATCGGCAGGTAAGAGTGCTCTCGAGCGGCTAGATGTTCTTTACCGTTCGGCCATCAGATTTGCTACCAATGTTCCTTATAGGACACATCACTGCACTCTATACTCCTCTGTAAACTGGTGATCTCTGTATACCCAACCCACTAGTTGATGCTTATTTATAAAACCCTCTTAGGCCTCACTACCCCCTATCTGAGATATCTACTGCAGCCCTCATCCTCCACATACAACACCCGTTCTGCCAGTCACATTCTGTTAAAGGTCCCCAAAGCACACATCCCTGGGTCGCTCGTCTTTTCAGTTCGCTGCAGCTAGCGACTGGAACGAGCTGCAACAAGCACTCAAACCGGACAGTTTTGTCTCAATCTCTTCATTCAAAGGCTCAATCATGGACACTCTTACCGACAGTTGTGGTTGCTTTGCGTGATGTATTGTTGTCTCTACCTTCTTGCCCTTTGTGCTGTTGTCTGCGCCCAATAATGTTTGTGCCCTGTTTTGTCCTGCTACCATGTTGTGCTGCTGCCATGTTGTGTTGCTACCATGTTGTTGTGTTGCTGCCATGCTATGTTGTCGTCTTAGGTCTCTCTTTATGTAGTGTTGTGTTGTCTCTCTTGTTGTGATGTGTGTTTTGTCCTATATTTTTATTTAATGTCTTTTTATTTTTAATCCCAGCCCCCATACCCGCAGGAGGCCTTTTGCCTTTTGGTAGGCCGTCATTGTAAATAAGAATTTGGTCTTAACTGACTTACCTAGTAAAATATATATATATATATACACTGCTCAAAAAAATAAAGGGAACACTAAAATAACACATCCTAGATCTGAATGAATGAAATATTCTTATTAAATACTTTTTTCTTTACATAGTTGAATGTGCTGACAACAAAATCACACAAGAATTATCAATGGAAATCAAATTTATCAACCCATGGAGGTCTGGATTTGGAGTCACACTCAAAATTAAAGTGGAAAACCACACTACAGGCTGATCCAACTTTGATGTAATGTCCTTAAAACAAGTCAAAATGAGGCTCAGTAGTGTGTGTGGCCTCCACGTGCCTGTATGACCTTCCTACAACGCCTGGGCATGCTCCTGATGAGGTGGCGGATGGTCTCCTGAGGGATCTCCTCCCAGACCTGGACTAAAGCATCCGCCAACTCCTGGACAGTCTGTGGTGCAACGTGGCGTTGGTGGATGGAGCGAGACATGATGTCCCAGATGTGCTCAATTGGATTCAGGTCTGGGGAACGGGCGGGCCAGTCCATAGCATCAATGCCTTCCTCTTGCAGGAACTGCTGACACACTCCAGCCACATGAGGTCTAGCATTGTCTTGCATTAGGAGGAACCCAGGGCCAACCGCACCAGCATTTGGTCTCACAAGGGGTCTGAGGATCTCATCTCGGTACCTAATGGCAGTCAGGCTACCTCTGGCGAGCACATAGAGGGCTGTGCGGCCCCCCAAAGAAATGTCACCCCACACCATGACTGACCCACCGCCAAACCGGTCATGCTGGAGGATGTTGCAGGCAGCAGAACGTTCTCCACGGCGTCTCCAGACTGTCACGTCTGTCACATGTGCTCAGTGTGAACCTGCTTTCATCTGTGAAGAGCACAGGGCGCCAGTGGCGAATTTGCCAATCTTGGTGTTCTCTGGCAAATGCCAAACGTCCTGCACGGTGTTGGGCTGTAAGCACAACCCCCACCTGTGGACGTCGGGCCCTCATACCACCCTCATGGAGTCTGTTTCTGACCGTTTGAGCAGACACATGCACATTTGTGGCCTGCTGGAGGTCATTTTGCAGGGCTCTGGCAGTGCTCCTCCTGCTCCTCCTTGCACAAAGGCGGAGGTAGCGGTCCTGCTGCTGGGTTGTTGCCCTCCTATGGCCTCCTCCACATCTCCTGATCTACTGGCCTGTCTCCTGGTAGCGCCTCCATGCTCTGGACACTACGCTGACAGACACAGCAAACCTTCTTGCCACAGCTCGCATTGATGTGCCATCCTGGATGAGCTGCACTACCTGAGCCACTTGTGTGGGTTGTAGACTCCGTCTCATGCTACCACTAGAGTGAAAGCACCGCCACCATTCAAAAGTGACCAAAACATCAGCCAGGAAGCATAGGAACTGAGAAGTGGTCTGTGGTCACCACCTGCAGAACCACTCCTTTATTGGGGGTGTCTTGCTAATTGCCTATAATTTCCACCTGTTGTCTATTCCATTTGCACAACAGCATGTGAAATGTATTGTCAATCAGTGTTGCTTCCTAAGTGGACAGTTTGATTTCACAGAAGTGTGATTGACTTGGAGTTACATTGTGTTGTTTAAGTGTTCCCTTTATTTTTTTGAGCAGTGTATATGAAGTCCAAAAGTTATGGGTGGAGCTAGAAAGTTGGCTGACAGAAGTATTAAAATGTAAACTTACTTTTAATCCATCTGTCTGCATATTTAAAGATATGGCATATGGGGGTGCTCATCTTGAAAAAACTTAGGCTAAAAACCTGGAAATCAATCAATCCACCATCATTAACACAATGGAAAAATCCAATAATGTATTATTGAAATAGCACGGGCAACCATGTTGATACAATTTAAGGCCATGTGGCAAACAATAATGCAGGCACTAGGGATGGGGGTGTAAGCATGTGGGTCTGAGCAGATTAAATGTCGTCCTTGTTTGTGTGCGTCTGTAAGTTGTTGTTTGTATGTATATGTTTGTAACTGGTTTGGAGAAGAAAAAATTCAAACATTTCAAATAAAATATAGTGTCCCCATTTGGAGAAAAAAAAATGGCCATAGTCTGGCGCCCACGCTGAGGCTAGGGAACTACAAAGGCCATTTTTAACATTATTTATTGCAAATTACACCGTTCAATTCACAAAATTAACTGAAAGAACTGTTAGGCTTGGCTACCAACAACCCTAAACATAACTGAATTACAACCTGTCCAGAATAAGTCAAGATAATCTTGTTTCTTAACAAGTCCATATCTTGAGTGAAAACCTGTCATGGCTGAGAATTGTAGTCTATACTCTGTCTCCGGTGTCCCGTGTCTGATTCCAAATCCTGCCACACACACACACACACACACACAAAGGGCCTGGTCATCCAGTTCTAGGCCGAATGTATTGGATGGACTTGCCACTTTTTTCAATACATTTCTTAAAAATGATAATAATCAAGCGGACACGCGTTAACAATTTTTTATTGTAGGCAATCAGGTGTTCACACATTCAACAAGGTGTTAGTAAGGCGTTCGGTCGCTCGCCCCCTTTTGTTCATTTATGGCCTTTATCACCCTTCGTGTGTGTAATCTGCCCTGCAGGTCATTGAATGTGTTTGGGTTTTTACAACTGCAAACACTAATGAATGCAGGGACAGATAACTATACAAAGAATACATATGAACACAGAGTGTTTAAAAGAACCCACCAGAATTGGAGCGCCACACATTCTTTCAATTAAGACAAGTCCAAATATTTATAATCAGAACATTTCCTCTCTGGAGCTAGTGTGTGTGTGTGACGTGAGGGATCGATGACTCTGTGTGTGTCCTGCTGACTCATTTCGAGTTCAAATTGATTCCCTGTGTTCTTGCTTGACTTCCCTTCACTTCCCACTTTCCCGAGATCTACACCATCTCTGAACAAGTGAATAAAAAGACACATTTATAACTCCTAATAGTAGAGCAAAGGGAAACATACAATCTTTCTTTGACTGTCTGTCTCTCTCCACACTTCACCCCTCCCCCCTCCTTCCCTCTCGCATGCTCAGCTGCACACAGTCTTTAGCTGCACGCTAGGCTGGACTCCAAGCGTCGCTCCTTGTCCTCTGCCCGCCCGGACAGACAGATGGACGGACGGATGGGGCATGGTGTCTGACCACGGAACGCTATCCTGATTCGCCACCACACCCTGCTTTTACAATCCATTTCCTACATTAACCACACCCACCATAATACCACGCTACGAGTCCACAGCTGCTTTGATTGAGACAATGCACTTTTTGTGTTCGTGATTTTTTACATTAAAAGTACTCAATTCAGAGTACTTTGCACTTTACCCAGGGAGTTGAACTAGAATGACATGGTAGTCTGTGATGTCTTTCTCTGAGGTCAGAGAGGACTAGAGTGGACAGGGTCCTTATGGGAAAACCACATGAATTTCACATGTGAACACGTGAACACGTGATCTTGTATGATAACATGTGATTTAATGTGAAGGTAATGTGATAACGTGACAACATGTGAAGCAACATGCGACAACGTGAAGCAACATGTGATAACATAAATCTACACATGAGCTCATGTGAAATAAATGTGACAACATGGGGATGCAGAAGTTCAACATGTGATACCATGAAACTACACGTGACAACATGTGAGTGTAACAGGGTTATATTGGTGATTCCCATTGCCACTTTATTGTTAAGCCAATGAGTTTTTGGTTTTATTTTTGTCTTGCCTTCACCTACTCAACATGGCATTTATTGGCTGGTTTGCGTAGCTTGCTTACGAGGGAGGATGTTTCAGTTAGAATCGTCCCAGTGAACAAGCACCAAACCAGCAGTAAATTGTTGGTTGCAAAGCACTGTATATCAAAAGGGATTTTTATACTCCCAAGTGATGATTTAAATGTACAATTTATATCAATTTGTTTGTAAATGTTATTAGAACACCACACATAAAATGTAGTGTTTTTTGGTGCATATTTGTTGTGCATTTTATTGTAGAGAATTCCAGCTAATACTAGCTAGCAACTTACTGTGTCTGGTGGGGGGGGGGGGGTTCGTATATTTTGTACAGTGCGTGAGTGCAGAGTTGGATGGTGAGCTGTGCATTGCATGACGTGCATTGCATGATGTGCAATTTTGTGTTGTTTCTATCAGGTACATTGTTCAAAATATTATATTGTATATTGTAATTGTTGTATTATTTTGGTAACTACATCGTCCCAGTGAACAAGCACAAAACCAGCGTGCGTGCGTCCAGAGTTGGTTGGTGAGCCGTGCATTGCATGACATGCAATTTTGTGCTGTTTCTATCAGAATAAATCTCCATGACTGGTGCTACAAGTTGGAGTTCGTGTCGATGATTGATTGTACACAACGCAAGAAGAGTACTGTTACATGAGCACATGTGGAAATGCAATCTCATGTGAATAAATGTGGCAACATGGTGATGCAAAATGTCAACATGTGATACCATGCAGGCACATGCACAGCTCTGACAGAGCTCCGGAGCTCCTCTGTGGAGATGGGAGAACCTTCCAGAAGGACCATCTTTGCAGCACTCCACCAATCAGGTCTTTATAGTGGAGTGGCCAGACAGAAGCCACTTGTCACGTTCGTTGATGGAATGAGGAGACCAAGGTGCAGCGTGGTAGGCGAACATCTTACTTTTATTAAAATGAACACCGAAAAACAACAAAATACAAAACTAACGTAAAGTTCTGCAGGCTACACAGCAACTATACAAAATCAAGATCCCACAAACTAAGGTGGAAAAAAGGCTGCCTAAGTATGATCCCCAATCAGAGACAACGATAGACAGCTGCCTCTGATTGAGAACCATACCCGGCCAAAAAAGAAATAGAAAACATAGATTGCCCATCCTAGTCACACCCTGACCTAACCAAATAGAGAATTAAAAGGATCTCTAAGGTCAAGGCGTGACACCACTCCTCAGTAGAAAGCACATGACAGCCCGCTTGGAGTTTCCCAAAAGGCACATACAGACTCTCAGACCATGAGAAACAAGATTCTCTGGTCTGATGAAACCAAGATTGAACTCTTTGACCTGAATGCCAAGCGTCACGTTTGGAAGAAACCTGGCACCATCCCTACAGTGAAGCATGGTGGTGGCAGCATCATGCTGTGAGGATGTTTTTCAACGGAAGGGACTGGGATACTAGTCAGGATCAAGGGAAAGAGCAAAGTACAGAGAGATCCTTGATGAAAACCTGCTCCAGAGTGCTCAGGACCTCAGACTGGGGTGAAGCTTTACCTTCCAACAGATCAACGACTCTAAGCACACAGACAAGACAATGCAGGAGTGGCTTCAGGACAAGTCTCCGAATGTCCTTGAGTGGCCCAGCCAGAGCCTGGACTTGAACCGGTTCGAACATCTCTGGAGAGACCTGGAAAAAGCTGTGCATTCAAACTGACAGAGCTTGAGAGGATCTGCAGAGAGGAATGGGAGAAACTCCCCAAATACAGGTGTGCCAAGCTTGTAGCGTCATACCAAAGACTCAAGGCTGTAATCGCTGCCAAATGTGCTTCAACAAAGTACTAAGTAAAGTGTTTGAATACTTATGGAACTATACAGAGCAGCAGGATCAACAAAAATACTTAGAAATTTGACGTTTGGAGCAACTTCTACATTTTATCATAAGGGAATTGTTTAGACCACACTTACCAGTAGGACTAGTTATTTCACGCTCTCTGGCAGAGAAGTATCCTATATGTGAGTGCTTTATCAGCAGTCTAAACGCACAGTTAGAGTGTCCATCATCAATAAATTAATGAACTTCAGAGATAATAGGCTGGTTTATATGACATGTAGGCTGTAAATGACATGTTAGGCTGCAAATGACATGTTTTTATTAGACCATCAGAATTGCCTACAAAAAGAGGTTTGTGATAGGCCTTCAATTGAGATTTGGTTGGTAAGCAAAAATATTGATTTGGAAGCATCCTCGAGAAGGAGTGCTTGAAGACATGAAGGTCAGTCTATCCGGAATTTCTCCATCCCCTTCTCCGGCCGTTGTATTGGGCAGTTCAATGGTGAAAAATGTCTTAGTCCATGGAGCAAAAACTTTGTGTTATCCAGGAGCACGAGTACAGGACAAGCTACCAAATATTTTCAGTCTCCTGAGGGGGAATAGGCATTGTCGTGCCCTCTTCATGACTGTCTTGGTGTGTTTGGACCATGATAGTTTGTTGGTGATATGGACACCAAGGAACTTGAAGCTCTCGACCTGCTCCACTACAGCCCTGTTGATGTGAATGAGGGCATGCTTGGCCCTCCTTTTCCTGTAGTCCACGATCAGCTCCTTTGTCTTGATAACGTTGAGGGAGAGGTTGTTGTCCTGGCACCTTCTCCCTATAGGCTGTCTCATCGTTGTCGGTGAACAGGCTTACCACCGCTGTGTCGTCTGCAAACTTAATGATGGTATTGGAGTCGTACTTGGCCACACAGTCGTGAGTGAACAGGGAGTACAGGAGGGTACTAAGCACACACCCCTGAGGGGCGCCCGTGTTGAGGATCAGTGTGGCAAATGTGTTGTTGCCTACCCTTACCACCTGGGGGCGGCCCATCAGGAACTCCAGGATCCAGTTGCAGAGGGAGGTGTTTAGTCCCAGGGTCCTTAGCGATGAGCTTTGAGGACACCATTCTCACGTAGGTGTTCCTTTTGTCCAGGTGGGAAAGGCCAGTGTGGAGTGCAATAGAGATTGCATCATCTGTGGATCTGTTGGTGCGGTATGCGAATTGGAATGGGTTTCTGCGATGATGGTGTTGATGTGAGCCATGACCAGCCTTTCAAAGTGCTTCATGGCTACAGAGTGTCACGGGTTGATAGATCGTACCAGATGCAATGTTATTTACGAGCCAACTTTTTAAGAGTGTTTCCAAAACAAGCAGATTGAGAGAAAGTTCGCTAAATGCATCGTTAGACCAATTAGTTAAGGGAAGTTTGGCTCTTTTACTGACTTGGATATTTTTGACTCGTTCAAACAAAATAATACATCTTTTGACTCATTTCGTTCATTTGAGTCAGTGATGTCCAGAACAAGCATAACTCCCTACCGGTGAACAATAAACTCAAAACTCAAAAGAGTCATGGATTCTACAAGCCTCTTGTTCACATGTCGTTCACCATAAGGGGCTTATCGGAGCGGTCATTTATAACTGAGACTTGTGAATGTGTGCTTTAAACAATGTACATTTGTTGATTGCTAGGCATGCAAATAATATTATTTATTGATACATTTGAAACGAGGTCTAATTGTCGCCACAACTGGACTAGGTTGTGAACAACTCTTGGCGGAATGCATTGCCCGACTGCTGTAAGGGTGATAAGTACAATATTCGTGAACAGCAGAGTCTGTGTGCATGTTTCTACAAAGCTGTGTCCATCATAACATTCAATAATCAATGAATTGCATGAATTATTGCACCATGCGATCAATTACAAGTTCTAAACATGTATTTTTCTTCTCTATGCTGTTATTGATGCCTGCAACTATGTAGTTGGAGCACTTCTCATGAGCCGCTGAGGCGGAGGAGCGCATATTAAGCCTGCTGTAGTCATTGCGGCCAGCAGGTCAAGCAAACGACAAAAATAAAGGAGTCACTTAGAAAAACGAATCATGCCTTTCAAGTCAGTAAAAAGAGTTGTTCAAGGCCTCCCGAGTGGCACAGCAGTCTAAGGCACTGCATCACAGTGTTGCGGCATCACTACAGCCTGGGGTTCGGTCCTGTGTCACAACTGGCCATGACCGGGAGATCCATAGGGCGGCGCACGATTGGCCCAGCGTCGTCCGGGTTAGGGGAGGGTTTAGCCGGGGGGGGCTTTACTTGGCTCATCGCACTCTAGCGACTCCTTGTGGTGGACCCACTTTTATGAAACGTCACAGCACAGTTGAAAAATATATGGCAAATACAAAACTGGATAGTGTTCAGAAATAGATGGGAGGGATTGAGTGGAGATGAAGGGTGGGACTGAAAATAACAAGATAACTAAAGTAAAATATACTGTGTTTGTAAAATGTGTACACAGTACCAGTCAAAAGTTTGGACACACCTACTCATTCAAGGGTTTTCCTTTATTTTCACAATTTTCTACATTGTATAATAATAATGAAGACGTCAAAACTATGAAATAACACATGGAATCATGTAGTAACGAAGAAAGTTACTTTTAAATTTGAGATTCTTCAAAGTAGCCACCCTTTGCCTTGATGACAGCTTTGCACACTCTTGGCATTCTCTCAACCAGCTTCATTAGGTAGTCACCTGGAATGCATTTCAATTAACAGGTGTGCCTTGTTAAAAGTTAATTTGTGGATTTCTTTCCTTCTTAATGTGTTTAAGCCAATCAGTTTTGTTGTGACAAGGTAGGGGTGGTATACAGAAGACGGCCCTATTTGAAAAAAGACCAAGTCCATATTATGACAAGAACAGCTCAAATAAGCAAAGAGAAACGACAGCCCATCATTACTTTAAGACAAGAAGGTCCGACCCACTTTGGTCGTCAGTTGAACGGTGTTTCCTCCGATACATTGGTGCAGCTGGCTTCCGGGTTAAGCGAACGGTAGTTAAGAAGCGCGGTTTGGCGGGTCATGTTTCGGAGGACGCATGACTCAACCTTCGCCTCTCCCGAGCCCGTTGGGGAGTTGCAGCGATGAGACAAGATCGTAATTGGCTCGCAATTGGGGAGAAAAAAATGTAATAAATAAATGATCGTTTGTGTAGACCAGGTGTTTATACTGATAGGATGGAATGAAAATCAGCGCTGCTCTCAGATCAGCTTTCTCCATTCAAATCTTACCTTTACGATTACACGGAACCCAAACCGGCAGCGCGCGTGTGCCATCGTGCATCAATTTATTTTGTCCCCCCACACCAAACGCGATCATGACACGCAGGTTAAAATATAAAAACAAACTCTGAACCAATTACATTAATTTGGGGACAGGTCGAAAAGCATTTGCACTTGTTTGTCCTATTTAGCTAGCTTGCTGTTGCTAGCTAATTTGTCCTGGGATATAAACATTGAGTTGTTATTTTACCTGAAATGCCCAAGGTCCTCTACTCCGACAATTAATCCACACATAAAACGGCCAACCGAATCGTTTCTAGTCATCTCTCTTCCTTCCAGGCTTTTTCTTCTCTTGACTTTATATTGCGATTGGCAACTTTCATAAATTAGGTGCATTACCGCCACTGACCTCGTTCATCTTCAGTCACCCACGTGGGTATAACCAATGAGGAGATGGCACGTGGGTACCTACTTCTACAAACCAATGAGGAGATGGGAGAGGCAGGACTTGCAGCGCGATCTGCGTCAGAAATAGAACTGATTTCTATTTTAGCCCTTGGCAACGCAGACACTCGTTGGCGCGCGCGAGCAGTGTGGGTGCAATAATTGAATAACATAGATTTCTAAATATATTTTGCAACGCGAGCGAGGTGTGGTCAGCCTATTAGAATTATTCCACAATACTGAATAAGGATCGGATTGAGGTGGTTTATGACTCTTACCCAATAATAATGCACAAAATCACAGATTGGGCACATCATTGCGCAAGTTGTCACACATCATGAAACACATTGCGGCAACATTTTAGACAGTAACGTAGTTGTAAAATAGAACTTAATTGACTGAACATGAAATTGATTTCAATAGGATTAAAATAGCCTATTTAGGCCCATGTAGCCTATGTATCTTTTAATGCAATCATCTATGTATTCATTGAAGCATCATTTTATCCTTCCCTTGTTTTTAACAACTGCAAATACTTTGGCCATTTTGTATTTGTACTCAACTTCCTTCTGAAGTAATCAGCAGTCAGCAGTCACAGTCAGACATATAGAATCATATAGAATCAAGATGTTTAGGCTATATTTAGTAGCGGAGATCTTCTGTAAATAAATTTTAATTTTTCTGCTTCTCTACGAATGGTCCGGCTCTACGAGTGATCTGGATCACTCGTAGATGTGCAAAGGCTTATAAGAGCCACATTACTAACAAAGGCTCTGGGAAACACCTTGGCTACTAAAGATACATTGTGCAAAGGTTCTAAAAGCTCAGATAAACCGGTAGGATTTTCAAATGTTTGCCTGTGGACAGTACTTTAGCAACTCTGAACAGCAAAGACCTTGGAAGTCGTCAGCCACTCAGGCTTGTTAAAATACTCCAATCCAGAATGTGGCAGTAGTGTTGTTTGGCAATGAATATCCATGCATATTTCTTAGTGTCTAGATTCCAAGCTATTTGCACTAATGTTGCTATTTTGTAGAAAGCCCTTGTTGATACTAGCCAGATATCCACAGCTAGATAACTAGCTAGCAAGATGATGAAGAAACAATTGAATTCATTCTAAATAATCCCATACTGCCAGTGCCAGCCCATAGCCAAATGTTTAGCCAGCTAGCTAATGTTAGCATATTTTCTAGCTAGCACAACATTCAGTAGCTAGCTAGCTAGCTAAGGACACTGCACTAACTGGGCTGCTAACACAGGCGTTTCATGGAAACTTGCTAATCCATTGTGATTTAATTATAATGTCAATACAAGCTACAGTTGAAAGGCTAGTTTGGAGGAAGTATTTAGTGTTGTGTGCATTGCGTCTGTGCACTTAGCTAGCTACCATACCATAGCCTACATTGCATATGAAGTGTGACTGGCTCATCCGAGGATGTACGGAGAAAATGCTCTCTTGCTCTCTTGTGATTCTACAAGTAGAAACGGTAGGTTCGGCGCTACTGGGTCGGCACGCAGCAGGTACCGCTTTTGTTTTAGCAAGAAAAGGAACGGCCTCCCACTGTGATAAGTACCTATCGGCAGTCTATCGGCAGTGAGATTATTGGTGTGTTTCATGCTTAACGATGATGTCAACGCTACAAAAGCTCTGGGAAACGAAGACCTGGTTTATTTATATGATATGAAGAGTAGCTCCCACCCCCAATTTTTTTTATTTTTATAAAGGAACATACCTAACCTAAACTACAGCACTTAAGCCTAAAAATACAGGAAAAGTGGAGGAGAGGAGAGAAAAAAGAGAGAGAGAGAGTCATACACACAAAGGGGTGGGGGGGTGTTGTGGAACAGAGAGAGAGGCTTCTGCATCTACAGCTGGCGGCTCCGAAAACTAGCAAATCACAGAGCCCACTTTAGTTCACCTCGGCAGATGGCCAATTGTATCACTTCCAGCCTCTAACTGGATTCGGGCCAGACTTCATGCACACAATCGAAGCAAGGAACGGGGGAAAAGACACTTCAAGCTGCTGGGTTTTTTGGGGTGTCAGAAACACACACACCAAATCACTGTACCAGCAAGCACGCATGCACACGCACACTCACTCAGGGCCAGCGGGAAGACCCTCTAATTACATCTGATTATTCTGTTATTACCAGAGGAAGTGATAAAGGACACTGGGACATCACTACAAGAGATCAGAGGGCAAAGGTTAAGGGATAGCTTGGACAAGCATGCAAGTCAAATCAAATAAAATGTTATTAGTCACAAGCGCCGAATACAACAGGTGAAGACCTTACAGGGAAAAGCTTACTTACGAGCCCCTAACCAACAACGCAGTTAAAAAAAAAATACGGATAAGAATAAGAAATAAAAGTAACAAGTAATTAAAGAGCATCAGTAAAATAACAATAGCGAGACTATATACAGGAGGGTACCAGTACAGAGTCAGTGTGCGGGGGCACCGGTTAGTTGAGGTAATATGTACATGTAGGTAGAGTTATTAAAGTGACTATGCATAGATGATAACAACAGAGAGTAGCAGGGGTGTAAAATAGGGTGGCTGGAGTCTTTGACAATTTTTAAGGCCTTCCTCTGACACCGCCTGGTATAGAGGTCCTGGATGGCAGGAAGCTTGGCCCCGTTCGCACTACCCTCTGTAGTGCATTGCGGTCGAAGGCCGAGCAGTTGCCATACCAGGCAGTGATGCAACCAGTCAGGATGCTCTCGATGGTGCGGCTGTAGAACCTTTTGAGGATCTGAGGACCCATGCCAAATCTTTTCAGTCTCCTGAGGGGGAATAGGTTTTGTCGTGCCCTCTTCATGACTGTCTTGGTGTGCTTGGATCATGTTAGTTTGTTGGCGATGTGGACACCAAGGAACTTGAAGCTCTCAACCTGCTCCACTGCAGCCCCATTGATGAGAATGGGGGCGTGCTCGGTCCTCTTTTTCCTGTAGTCCACAATCACCTCCTTTGTCTTGATAACGTTGAGGAAGAGGTTGTTGTCCTGGCACCACATGGCCAGGTCTCTGACCTCCTCCCTATAGGCTGTCTCGTCGTTGTCGGTGATCAGGCCTACCACTGTTGTGTCATCAGCAAACTTGGTATTGGAGTTGTGCCTGGCCATGCAGTCATGAGTGAACAGGGAGTAGAGGAGGGGACTGAGCACGCACCCCTGAGGGGACCCTGTGTTGAGGATCAGCATGGCGGATGTGTTGTTACCTACCCTTACCACCTGGGGTCGGCCTGTCAGGAAGTCCAGGACCCAGTTGCAGAGGGAGGTGTTAAGTCCCAGGGTCCTTAGCTTATTGATGAGCTTCGTGGGCACTATGGTGTTGAACGCTGAGCTATCAATGAATAGCATTCTCAAATAGGGGTTCCTTTTGTACAGGTGGGAAAGGTTAGTGTATGCAATAGAGAGTGCAATAGAGATTGCATTATCTGTGGATCTGTTGGGGCGGTATGCAAATTGGAGTGGGTCTAGAGTTTCTGTGATAATGGTGTTGATGTGAGCCATGACCAGCCTTTCAAAGCACTTCATGGCTACAGATGTGAGTGCTACGGGTCAGTAGTCATTTAGGCAGCTTACCTTAGGGTTCTTGGGCACAGGCACTATGGTGGTCTGCTTAAAACATGTTAGTATTACAGACTCGGACAGGGTGAGGTTGAAAATGTCAGTGAAGACACTTGCTAGTTGGTCAGCGCATGCTCGCAGTACACGTCCTGGTAATACATTAGGCCCTGCGGCCTTGTGAATGTTGACCTGTTTAAAGGTCTTGTCACTCCCTGACCGTAGATTGCTTTGTATGTTTCTATTTTTAGTTTGGTCAGGGTGTGATGTGGGTGGGTATTCTATGTTGTAGGTCTAGGTTTTCTATTTCTATGTGTTTGGCCTGGTATGGTTCTCAATCAGAGGCAGCTGTCTATCGTTGTCTCTGATTGAGAGCCATACTTAGGTAGCCTGTTTTCCCATTTTGAGTTGTGGGTGATTATTTTCTGTTTAGTGTTTTTCGTCACCTTACAGGACAGTTCGTTTGTCGTTTTTGTTGTTTGTTCAGTGTTCAGTTGTTTTATTAAAAATATGAACACTTACCACGCTGCACCTTGGTCCTCCTCTCCTTCTCCCGACGACGTTCGTGACATAATCACCCACCAAGAAAGGACCAAGCAGCGTGGTATAGAGAGGCAGTGATATCTGGAGAAATGGACATGGGAGGAGATATTGGACGGTAAGGTACCCTGGGCACAGGCTGGGGAATATCGCCGCCCCAAAGAAGAACTGGAGGCAGCTAAAGCTGAGCGGCGGCGATATGAGGTAAGGCAGCGCAACAGGCACGAGAGGCAGCCCCCCCAAATCTTTTGGGGGAGGCACACGGGGAGATTGGTGGAGTCAGGCAATAGACCTGAGCCAACTCCCCGTGCTTATCGTAAGCAGCGCGTTACTGGTCAGGCACCGTGTTATACGGTGAAGCGCACGGTGTAGCCAGTACGCGCTCATAGCCCGGAGCGCTATAGGCCAGCCCCCCGCAAGTGCCATGCGAGAGTGGGCATCCAGCCAGGGCGTATTGTGCCGGCTCAGCGTGTTTGGTCTCAGGTACGCCGTTTCGGCCCAGGGTATCCTGCGCCGGGTCTGCGTGCTGTTTCTCCGGGGCTCTGGGAGGGTGCAGTGCGTCCTATGCCTGCGCTCCGCCCGTGCCGGGCGAATGTGGGCATTGAGCCTAAGGGAGAGGTGCGAGTGGTATGCACCAGATCTCCAGTGCTCCCCCACAGCCCGGTTCAACCTGTGCCTGCACTCTGGAGGGTCCGGGCTAAAGTGGTCATCCAGCCTGGAGGAGTGGTGCCAAGGCTGCGCACCACAGCTCCAGTGCTCCCCCACAGCCCAGTCCATCCGGTGCCTGCTCCACGCACCAGGCCTCCTGTAGGTCTCCCCAGCCTGGTGGGTCCTGTGGCAGCCCCACGCACCAGGGCTATCTCTCCGTCTCCTCCCTCCAGGTTCTCTCTCCAGTCCGGCCCTGCCAGAGCCTCCCGCCTGTCCGGCGCTGCCAGAGTTTCCCTCCTATTCGGGGTCCGTTGTAAGGGTCCCCAGTCCGGGGTCGGCGGCAAGGGTCGCCACTCCAGAGGCGCTACACAAGGGGGCCAAGACTAAAGTGGAGTGGGGTCTACGTCCCGCACCAGAGCCGCCACCGCGGTGAAATGCCCACCCAGACCCTCCCCTATTGGTTCAGGTTTTGCGGCCGGAGTCTGCACCTTTGGGAGGGGGTACTGTCACGCCCTGACCATAGATTGCTTTGTATGTTTCTATTTTTAGTTTGGTCAGGGTGTGATGTGGGTGGGTATTCTATGTTGTAGGTCTAGGTTTTCTATTTCTATGTGTTTGGCCTGGTATGGTTCTCAATCAGAGGCAGCTGTCTATCGTTGTCTCTGAGAGCCATACTTAGGTAGCCTGTTTTCCCATTTTGAGTTGTGGGTGATTATTTTCTGTTTAGTGTTTTTCGTCACCTTACAGGACTGTTCGTTTGTCGTTTTTGTTGTTTGTTCAGTGTTCAGTTGTTTTATAAAAAATATCAACACTTACCACGCTGCACCTTGGTCCTCCTCTCCTTCTCCCGACGACAATCGTGACAGGTCTTACTTATCAGCTGCGGAGAGAGTGATCACAGAGTCTTCTGGAACAGCTGGTGCTCTCATGCATGTTTCAGTGTTATTTGCCTCAAAGCGAGCATAGAAGTAGTTTAGCTCGTCTGGTAGGCTTGTGTCACTGGGCAGCTCTCAGCTGTGCTTCCCTTTGGAGTCTGTAATGGTTTGCAAGCCCTGCCACATCCGTCGAGCATCGGAGCCGGTGTAGTACGATTTGATCTTAGTCCTGTATTGACACTTTGCCTGTTTGATGGTTCGTCGGAGGGCATAGCGGGATTTCTTATAAGCTTCCGGGTTAGAGTCCCGCTCCTTGAAAGCGGCAGCTCTAGCCTTTAGCTCAGTGTGGATGTTGCCTGTAATCCATGTGGCTTCTGGTTGGGGTAGGTACGTACGGTCACTGTGGGGACGACGTAATTGATGCACTTATTGATGAAGCCAATGACTGATATGGTGTACTCGTCAATGTCATCGGAGGAATCGCGGAACATATTCCAGTCTGTGATAGCAAAACAGTCCTGTAGCTTAGCATCTGCTTCATCTGACCACTTTTTTATTGATCTAGTCACTGGTGCTTCCTGCTTAAATTTTTGCTTGTAAGCAGGAATCAGGAGGATATAATTATGGTCAGCTTTGCCAAATGGAGGGCAGGAGAGAGCTTTGTATGTGTCTCTGTGTGTGGAGTAAAGGTGGTCCAGAGTTTTTTCCCTCTGGTTGCACATTTAACATGCTGATAGAAATTTGGTAAAACGGATTTAAGTTTCTCTGCATTAAAGTCCCCGGCAACTAGGAGCGCCGCCTCTGGGTGAGTGTTTTCTTATTTGCTTATGGCGGAATACAGCTCATTCAATGCTATCTTAGTGCCAGCCTCTGACTGTGGTGGTATGTAAATAGCTACGAAAAATATAGATGAAAACTCTCTAGATAGATAGAGTATCTCATGATAAGCTGTAGACCACACTACCTCAGAAAAGCAATAGCTTGAAACTTCCTTAGATATCGTGCACCAGCTGTTATTTACAAAAATACATAGCCCGCCGCCCTTTGTCTTACCAGATGCTGCTGTTCTATCCTGCCGTTACAGCGTATTTTTTTAAATAATTTACCTTTATTTAACTAGGCAAGTCAATTAAGAACAAATTCTTATCTTCAATGACGGCCTAAGAACAGTGGGTTAACTGCCTTGTTCAGGGGCAGAACGACAGATTTGCACCTTGTCAGCTCGGGGATTTGAACTTGCAACCTTGCGGTTACTAGCCCAACGCTCTAACCACTAGGCTACCCTGCCGCCAGCTGGCTGTATGTTGATAGTGTAGTCATTCAGCCACGACTCCGTGAAGTATAAGATATTGCAGTGTTGAATGTTCCGTTGGAAGTTTAATCTTACGCGTAGGTCATCGATTTAATTTTCCAAAGATTGCACATTTGCTAGCAGAATGGAAGGAAGTGGGGGTTTATTCGATCACCTACGAATTCTCAGAAGGTAGCCCGCCCCCTAGCCTCTTTTTCTCCGCCTTCTCTTCACGCAAATCACAGGGATCTGGGCCTGTTCCCGAGAAAGCAGTATATCGTTCACATCGGGCTCGTCAGACTCGTTAAAGGAAAACAAGGATTCTGCCTGTCTGTGGTGAGTAATTGCAGTCCTGATGTCCAGAAGTTATTTTCAGTCATAAGAGACGGTAGCGGCAACATTATGCACAAAATAAGTAATAAAAGAAGTTACAAAAATGCTAATAAACGTACAAAAAACACAATCGGTTGGGTACAAATAAAGCGTCTGTCACGCCCTGGCCTTAGTATTCTTTGTTTTCTTAATTATTTTAGTTAGGTCAGGGTGTGACATGGGGAATGTATGTGTTTTTTGTAGTGTCTAGGGTGGTTGTAAGGTTTAGGGGGTTTATTAGAGTAGTTGGGTTTATGTTTAGTATAGAAGTCTAGCTGTGTCTATGGTTGAGTGTAGGTATCTAGGAAGGTCTATGGTTGCCTGAATTGGGTCTCAATTAGAGACAGCTGGTTATTGTTGTCTCTGATTGGGAGCCATATTTAAGGCAACCATAGGCTTTAGCTGTTTGTGGGGAATTGTCTATGTCAGTGTGTAATGGTCAGTGTCAGCACCATTTTGTATTTATAGCTTCACGGTCGTCTGTTTGTTGTTTTGTTTTGTTTTTTCCTTCTTTAAATAAAAAGAAGATGTACTTTCCACGCGCTGCGCCTTGGTCCTCGCTCAGTCCCGTTGACAATCGTGACAGAATTCCCCACCAATGCGGGATCAAGCAGCGTGAAAAGCGGCAACAGGAGCAGCGCAAGGAGGAATGGAAATGGGAGCGTAATATGGACTACACTAGTGGGAGGAGATCGACAGGTGGGCGATCGACCCAGGGCGAGTGCCGGAGCCAGCCTGGGATTCTCTGGCGCAGTGTGAGGAGGGATACCGGCGAATGGAGGCAGCACGACGACGCGGTAGGAAGCCTGTGAGTCAGCCCAAAAAATTTCTTGGGGGGGGGCTTAGAGGTAGTGGGCCGAGGGCAGGTAGGAGACCTGCGCCCACTTCCCAGGCTAACCGTGGAGAGCGGGAGTACGGGCGAACACCGTGTTAAGCAGTAGAGCGCACGGTGTCTCCTGTACGTGTTCATAGCCCGGTGCGGGTTATTCTACCTCCCCGCACTGGTAGGGCTAGATTGGGCATTGAGCCAGGTGTCATGAAGCCGGCTCAACGCGTCTGGTCTCCAGTGCGTCTCCTCGGGCCGGCATACATGGCACCAGCCTTACGCATGGTGTCCCCGGTTCGCCTACATAGCCCGGTGCGGGTTATTCCACCTCCCCGCACGGGTAGGGCGACGGGGAGCATTCAACCAGGTAAGGTTGGGCAGGCTCGGTGCTCAAGGGAACCAGTACGCCTGCACGGTCCGGTATTTCCGGCGCCACCTCCCCGCCCCAGTCCAGTTCCACCAGTGCCTACACCACGCACCAGGCTTCCAGTGTGTCTCCAGAGCCCTGTTCCTCCTCCACGCACTCGTCCTATGGTGCGTGTCTCCAGCCCGGTACCACCAATTCCGGCACCACGCACCAAGCCTCCTGTGCGTCTCCAGAGTCCTGTGCATCCTGTTGCTGCTCCCCGCATTAGCCCTGAGATGCGTGTCCCCAGCCCGGTACCACCAGTTCCGGCACCACGCACTAGGCCTAATGTGCGTCCCCAGGGTCCAGTATGCCCTGTTCCTTCTCCCCGCACTAGCCTGAAGGTGCGTGTCCTTAGCCCGGTGCCTCCAGTTCCGGCACCACGCACCAGGCCTACAGTGCGCCTATTCCGGCCAGAGCCATCCGTCTGCCCAGTGCCATCTGGGCCATCCGTCTCCCCAGCGCCATCTGAGCCATCCGTCTCCCCAGCGCCATCTGAGCCATCCGTCTCCCCAGCGCCATCTGAGCCATCCGTCTCCCCAGCGCCATCTGAGCCATCCGTCTCCCCAGCGCCATCTGAGCCATCCGTCTGCCCAGTGCCGTCTGAGCCATCCGTCTGTCCCGAGCCATTAGAGCCGTCCGTCTGTCCCGAGCCGTCAGAGCCGTTAGTCAGTCAGGAGCCGCTAGAGCCATTCGTCAGGCAGGATCTGCCAGAGCCGCCAACCAGACAGGATCTGCCAGAGCCGCCAACCAGACAGGATCTGCCAGAGCCGCCAACCAGACAGGATCTGCCAGAGCCGCCAACCAGACAGGATCTGCCAGAGCCGCCAACCAGACAGGATCTGCCAGAGCCGCCAACCAGACAGGATCTGCCAGAGCCGCCAACCAGACAGGATCTGCCAGAGTCGCCAACCAGCCATGAGCAGCCAGATCCGTCAGCCAGCCATGAGCAGCCAGATCCGTCAGCCAGCCATGAGCAGCCAGATCCGTCAGCCAGCCATGAGCAGCCAGATCCGTCAGCCAGCCATGAGCAGCCAGATCCGTCAGCCAGCCATGAGCAGCCAGATCCGTCAGCCAGCCATGAGCAGCCAGATCCGTCAGCCAGCCATGAGCCGTCCAGCCAGGATCCGCCAGAGCCGTCCAGCCAAGATCCGCCAGAGCAGTCATCCAGCCAGGATCCGTCCCTCAGTCCGGAGCTGCCGTCCCTCAGTCCGGAGCTGCCGTCCCTCAGTCCGGAGCTGCCCCTTATCCTGGTGCTGCCCCTTATCCTGGTGCTGCCCCTTATCCTGGTGCTGCCCCTTAGTCCGGTGCTGCCCCTTAGTCCGGTGCTGCCCCTTAGTCCGGTGCTGCCCCTTAGTCCGGTGCTGCCCCTTAGTCCGGTGCTGCCCCTTAGTCCGGTGCTGCCCCTTAATCCAGTGGGGTTAATGTGGAGGGTGGCCATTTGGAGGAGGCTACGTAAGCGGGTAGTGACTATGGTGGGGTGGGGACCACGACCAGTGCCGGAGCCGCCGCCGTGGACGGACGCCCACCCAGACCCTCCCCTAGACTATGTGCTGGTGCGCCCGGAGTTCGCACCTTAAGGGGGGGGTTATGTCACGCCCTGGCCTTAGTATTCTTTGTTTTCTTAATTATTTTAGTTAGGTCAGGGTGTGACATGGGGAATGTATGTGTTTTTTGTAGTGTCTAGGGTGGTTGTAAGGTTTAGGGGGTTTATTAGAGTAGTTGGGTTTATGTTTAGTATAGAAGTCTAGCTGTGTCTATGGTTGAGTGTAGGTATCTAGGAAGGTCTATGGTTGCCTGAATTGGGTCTCAATTAGAGACAGCTGGTTATTGTTGTCTCTGATTGGGAGCCATATTTAAGGCAACCATAGGCTTTAGCTGTTTGTGGGGAATTGTCTATGTCAGTGTGTAGTGGTCAGTGTCAGCACCATTTTGTATTTATAGCTTCACGGTCGTCTGTTTGTTGTTTTGTTTTGTTTTTTCCTTCTTTAAATAAAAAGAAGATGTACTTTCCACGCGCTGCGCCTTGGTCCTCTCTCAGTCCCGTTGACGATCGTGACAGCGTCTGCCTTCTTCTCCGGCGCCATTTTCTTAGTGTGTTATGGAATATACAAACACAGAATACCAATTGAGAAGAGACTGTCATTTTGATAATAAGATTTAAATACGGGATAATTGATGTATGTACCGACACTAACTGGTCGTGAATTATTTTCTTCATGTGACATGCCAATGTATGTGAGTCAGTAAGTGAATACTCAACTTGACAAATACACTATAAAAAGCAGGGAAAATAGTACATGTATGCAACTGAATAATAGCTAGAGATACATGTTTTATCACATTGGAAAGAAAGGTCCTGAAACCTGTCCTTTTGTTCCTATTTTCAGTGAGCGGGGATGAATAGTTCAGGGACTGCGTCACCAATGGTACCCGATTACATATATATAGTGCACTACTTTTTGACCAGAAACCCATAGGCTCTGGTCAAAGTAATGCACTATGTAGGGAATAGGATACCATTGGGGATGCACATGGGGCTTGAGCTGCTCTTCCAAAGGAAAATATGATGAGAGACCATTCCCCTGGATGTAAACTGTACCACTTCAAGCTCTGAGTTATACTGAAGAGGTCTTCTGGGCTTTAGAGCGTGGCGAAGGAGGATAGGAATCCATATTAATGTAATAAACTTACACCATCCCTGTTTGTTCAGATGGTTTTCCTCATGTTTGAGAGAGAGATCAAATAAGCACATCAATTAAATGTAACTGATGTTGCTCTCGTTCTCTGATTTCTAAAATAACTCATGTCTATGGCTCCACTGGGCCTCTGGACAAATATGACTCTGTGTGTGTGTGTGATGGCAGCCAGGAAAGGCCAACTGCTCCCTGTGCTCCAGGCTCAATCGGAGTCCATCTGAGGCCCAGACCCTCTCAATCTACACCAGACACACAATCTCAATCTATACCAGATACATATCCTTACAGAGTACATCAGACACACTGACCCCCTCAATCCACACCAGATTCATAGACCTTCAGGGCTAAAGTCTAAGTGTACACTGTAGTCTCTCAAATAGATTTTGTTCAACCTACAACACCCTCGTAGACCCTCTCAGTCAACTCCAGACTCACTGATCATCTAGATCAGTGGTTCCCAAACTTTTTATAGTCCCCTTCAAACATTCAACCTCCAGCTGCGTACCCCCTCTAGCACCAGGGTCAGCGCACTCTCAAATTTTGTTTTTTTGCCATCGTAAGCCTGCCACACTCTATACAATACATTTATAAGAATGAGTGTGAGTTTTTGTCACAACCCGGCTCGTGGGAAGTGACAAAGAGCTCTTATAGGACCAGGGCACAAATAATAATATAATAATCAATCATTTTGGTCTTTATTTAACCATCTTACATATAAAACCTTTTTTGTATATCAAAAATTGTGAATAACTCACCACAGGTTAATGAGAAGGGTGTGCTTGAAAGAATGCACATAACTCTGCAATGTTGGGTTGTATTGGAGAGTGTCTCAGTCTTAAATCATTTTCCACACACAGTCTGCGCCTGTATTTAGTTTTCATGCTAGTGAGGGACGAGAATCCACTCTCACATAGGTACGTGGTTGCAAAGGGCATCAGTGTCTTAACAGCGTGATTTGCCAAGGCAGGAGCGCAGCCCAATCCAGAAATCTGGCAGTGGCTTCTGATTACATTTTCACAGAACAGCTTGTTGCAATTTCGATGAGTCTCTCTTGTTCAGATATCGGTAAGTGGACTGGAGGCAGGGCATGAAAGGGATAACAAATCCAGTTGTTTGTGTCATCCGTTTCATTAAAGTACCTGTGTAATTGCGCACCCAATTCACTCAGGTGCTTCGCTATATCACATTTGACATTGTCCGTATGCTTGAGTTCATTTGCGCACAAAAAATCATACAATGACGGAAAGACCTGTGTGTTGTCCTTGTTAATGCAGACAGAGAAGAGCTCCAACTTCTTAATCATAGCCTCAATTTTGTCCCGCACATTGAATATACTTGCCGAGAGTCTCTGTAATCCTAGATTCAGATCATTCAGGCGAGAAAAAACATCACCCAAATAGGCCAGTCGTGTGAGAAACTCGTCATCATGCAAGCGGTCAGACAAGTGAATATGATGGTCAGTAAAAAATGGTTTAAGCTCGTCACTCAATAAAAAAAACATATCAATACTTTCCCCCTTGATAACCAGCACACTTCTGTATGTTGTAAAAGCGGTCGCTGCCCATAGCATTGCATAATGCAGAAAATACGCAAGAGTTCAGGGGCCTTGCTTTAACAAAGTGACCATTTTCACTGTAGTGTCCAAAACGTATTTCAAGCTGTCAGGCATTCCCTTGGCAGCATGAGCCTCTCGGTGGATGCTGCAGTGTACCCAAGTGGCATCAGGAGCAACTGCTTGCACCCGCGTTACCACTCCACTATGTCTCCCTGTCATGGCTTTTGCGCCATCAGTGCAGATACCAACAATTATTGACCACCAAAGTCCATTTGATGTCACAAAGCTGTCCAGTATTTTATAAATATCCTCTCCTGTTGTCCTGGTTTCCAGTGGTTTGCAGAAGAGGATGTCTTCCTTAATTGACCTCCCATAAACGTAACAGACATATACCAGGAGCTGTGCCAGGCCTGCCAAGTCTGTTGACTCATCCATAGAATTCACTGGCTTGTACACGAAGCAGTAATTGTTTCAGAACATCTCCATCCATGTCACCGATGTGTCGTGAAACAGTGTTGTTTGATGAAGACATTGTCTGTATAGTTTTTTTGGCCTTTTCCTCCAGCATTGTCCCAGCCATATCTGCGGCAGCAGGAAGAATTAAATCCTCCACAATAGCATGGGGATTGCCTGTCCTAGCCACTCGGTAGCTCACCATATAAGATGCTTCTAGTCCCTTCTTATTAATGGTATCTATTGCTTTTATACATCTTACTACTTGGAGGTTGTCTTAATTCTCGCTCAAAAAACTCCTGCGGCTTATTTTTCAAATTGGCATGTTTTGTTTCTAAATGTCTGCACAAGAGTGAAGGTTTCATCGAGTTATGAGATAGTACTTTAGCACATATAACACACTGTGGCTGAGGAAAGGCACTACTCCCAATATAAGTGAACCAAAAATCAATGTAGTTCTCATCATATTTGCGCCTCTTCGATGGTCCAACATCCCTGTCTGTTGTTTGGTGCTTTCCCGAGTAAGAGGGCGGTAGCTCTTCGGCTGCGTCAGATTCTGTCAATGTCCATGCTAGCTGGGCTAACAACAAATGTAGAATTACTGATGCTAGCATTGGATGTGCTCGTGGAAGCAGAACAACTTGTGTCGTCAACAGGTGCAGGTGTAGTACTGCTGGTAGTAGCAGTACTACCAGTAGAACTGGTATGTGTCTCTATGGACGCGGCCTTACTTTTTTTAACCATTTATCAATTTTTGAGCAAACAGGATGAGCAGCAGCTACGTTTGGCTACATACGGACTGTTAGTGGAATTCCCATGAGAGAGTAATGGTTAATGTGATTGGAATTTAATTATTTGACTAAGCTACCTGTATTTGACATTGTGTTGTTGTTTCGCTGAACACTAGATGGCCTAATTGTATTTTTGCCAGTGAAACGAGGCTACTCAGGCGAGAAAAAAAACTCACCCAACTGTATAGCCATATCGGAAAATGTGAAGATTTTTTTAAATTATAAAAAATAAATAAATGTGAATCACATTTTTATTTGGCGCACCCCAGTTTTGGAATACCTGATCTAGATTAATGCTGTTCGTGGATTAGACACATGACGTTGAATTTGTGCACACACACACACACACACACACAGAGTCCATGCCCAGCACACACACACCACAGTCAGAGGTCTGAGTGAGGTGGTGGTGGGGGGGGGGGGGGGGGGAGAGGGAGAGAGAGAGAGAGAAGGGAACATGGTGATGGTTCACACATGTGCCTGTGGACCGGCGGGCCGACCCACCAGGCGGCTCAGAGAAGCTTTATTTCAATTAGCAAGGAGGTCTGGAAGTGGAGCAGCTGTGACATAAGGCATGACTGACTGTGTAAATATGCACAAGGAGGCGATGTAGTGCCCGTACGCACACGCCATTACCTCAGCCTCAGAGCCTGATGCTCTCATCTCATCTCCCGTGACACACTCCCTCTCTCTGATGGTCGGCCTACTGTAGGCCACTGCGTATACATCACATGCGAAATAGCTTCAATGCCCTCATTATGAATGTTCAGAATGATACATCTTGAATAGAGTATGCTGTACAGACAGTGGCCGTATGGAACTTTATGAAACAAAATGGTCAGACATGAGCAAAATTAAGCAATGCACGCACACATACTCACACATGGGTGGGTGGGTATGTACACACAATTATGTCTCACAGATTGTGAGAGTGTCAGAGGGCTAATTAGCTGAATAAATTAGGCTAAAAGGTGTACCAGTGAATTCATATTGAATTCATTGGATGTGTTGCTAGTCTCTGAAGGCCAACTCAGCCTGCCTGAAGAAAAAGAAACACAGCCAGGACTGTTCATATGAGCAGTGAGTATAGTAAGGCTATCAGGTTATATTTATTCCACTTCAAGTCCTTAACCCTATACTAAAATCATAAAACTCTGAGAATATTGTCATCCTAACAGTAACCGGTCATTTGTTGACTTAAAAACTCTAAAGTCATTGTGGGGCTGAATGAAGCCAGGACAGGAGAAGAGAGGCAAAGGCCAGTAAGCTGGACATAATAAGGTCTCTGGAAGGTCAGTGAGAAAATTGCTCCGAATGCACTGGTGTAATAGGGTTCATACGAACAAGGTCTCATCACCCTCTGTTTTTCATTCAGAGCCTGGGCTTGTTGAGATCCCCAAACACAAATCAGACCTAAATCGAGGCTCTATCTCAACCCAGAAATCAACCGTCATCTCTTAAAAAGCAATATTATGCAAGTGTGTCCCTTACAGATTGTTCTTGCACATAGGGACCTAGTTATGAATTTACCTTTAGTTGACATAGGGTTCATGTCAGATTTTTTGTTGTTGACATGATAGTGATCTCTGAATGATCTCCCCTTGACAATAGCCTTATAAGGCATCATCATCAATTTAGGATCTGCATTTAGAATCTAGATGATTCACACAGGTGCACAGGAAGAAAAAAAAACATACAAGAGACACCATTTTAAGTAGTCATTTTTATATACACATGTATATATTCATATATTACACATTTAATACAGGCATATTGAGATCGATCATGAAGAGAAGAACAGAAAAAAAGTGGCTGAGATATTTGTAAAAATGTACATTTCATGAGAAATCATATACACACAATTTTGCTTTTTTTAACTCTCCTTTTGACAGACATACAAAGAATTACCATAATGACAAGCCCCCACCCCCCCCCCCCCCAAAAAAAAATCACAGGGTGTTATGTAGAGACAGCAAGAACCAGCTTGCTAAATATACGTTGAATATATATTCCCGTTTCTGTGTGGGGTTTCTCTGATCGAAGGGGTGAATCGAGAGTAGCCTGTGCTGTTTAAAGGAGAACGCCACAAAGAATATGTTGTTCCACTCTAAACGTTCCTCACCTGCTACCTGCTAATGCTTTCGTTTAGTAAACTCCATTCAGATAACCTCACATCATTTGGTTGGGACCGTATGGTGTCAGTGTTCTTGAAGAGATTTAAATAAATGTTGAGTTTTTTGGTGTATTATTTTACCCATCATACAACTAAAGTAAGTATCTGCCTCTACAATGCTACTGAAGGTTGCAAACCTCATCTTTAAAAAAAAAATGTACATACAATTTAAACATTTCCAATAAAACAGTGGCGATTCAGATTAATCCATGCCCTACAAAACTAAATCTTGACCGAATCGTACTGTGTACAAAACAAATCATATTTAAAAAATGCTTCTCGATCAACATTGTTAAACAATAATTACTTCTTTCTCATAGTTATTAAATTCTGTGGCCACATATGGACTAAGTATTTTGTTGTTGTACTGAACAGTTTTATTTTTGAGGACAGGTTGGATACAGAAATAAATAGAAATAGATAGAGATACATAGAGGAGTCGAGATGGATATATATGGAGATGAGTCCTCTATCTATCTCTATGGGCGGATCACATATGAACTAGTAAGCGATGTGATGAAAGGCACCTTTTTATACAAGTAAGAGAAAGGCTTGGATTAACCAGATCTACTCATAGTGCCTCTGAAATGGCGTAGTGCACTACTATTCCGTAGTGCACTACTATTAAACAAAATAATTGAACTATATACTGTGGGTCATAGGCTGTCATTTCAGAAGCAGCGAGAACGTTAACAGTATCAAACCCTAACTGTTCCAAAGACCAGGTGTCTACAAGGATACAGTGGTCAGATGGCCACATACAGGATTGACAGTAACAGTACAAATCTAGTATTGAAGTAACCTACAATGCCTAGAGGGGCCTTTAGAAAATAGTCCACAATCACAGTGTTGCTGATGTGCCCATGATCAATGTTTGTAATGACAATACACTACTGATCATTTACCTACACCTATGTCAAAACAATGGTTTTGGGGAGGAGGCATTGGATAAAAAAGGCATACAAAAAACATCTTTGTGATATTGATAGAACTAACTGCTACATAACGTGTATGCATATCCCTCCATCTAGGAGATGTAGCCCGTCTAGATACTGGTCCTCCATTGGTATATAAGGCAAGAATGAATCACTCAGTATGACATCGAGTCAGCACCAAGAACCTTTGTCTCTCTCCTCACAGGCAAACATGGCAGTTACAGTATGTAACCTATCCCGACTGGATAGCGTTATATTACCGTCATCAACAGATGTCAAGGTATATTTTCTTAAGGCATTTCTAGAATTGATTTGGCCTGATTTTGATTAAGAAGCTAGGTCAGTAGGCTGTCCAGTGCTCTTAAATAGACAGGCTTTTTGGGAACAAAGATCTCTCGCTCTGATCAAAGAGAGAAAAATACCCAAGATAGAAAAGACTTTCAAAAGGTGACACCGTAGCAAAGAGAGAACTGAGACAGTGAGTCCACTGGATCAGTGGTTTCTGGAAGACAAGATGCCTTTGGGTTTGACTGGTGTAGAAACTGGAGGCATTTTCCTTTCAATGTCCGAAAACAGTACTATTATAAAACAACAACAGGCACAAGATTAGTGCTTTCTTTTTTTGTTAGCGGTGTTTTTTTTAACATACAAAAGGGCAGAAAGAAAAGATAGGCACGTTTCTCTATGAATGTATCCACAGTAAAGAAGAGGCACTGAGGTCAGTTAAGTATGGGTTGCGCCTGCCACTCGGCCGTGTCATTGCCATTGTTATCAATGTTCTAGACGTCACAGCCATATTGATACCCAAAAGTAGAACGGGGGCTAATGACTGTTCTGTCTAAATTACACTATAGTGGCATGGAAATACGATGACATTGCTCAAGTAGGCAAATATTTAGTAAGAAACAACTTTGCCATCATTATCATGTTGTCAAATGTACTTTATGCAGATATAACAACATTTCTTACTTAGCACAGTTCGTCAAAAATAGCTAGCAATGCTAACGTTAGCTATCCGGTAGATTCCTCTCAGTCTTAGCTAGCCAGCAAACATTATACTGCATCTAAAGTCAATATAGCAACATGAAAATGATGACAAAAGGTTTTCCTACGAATTATTTGCCTTCTTTAGTAATGTAATTATTTTTCCAAGCCACTGTAATGCACTTTTGATTAATATTCATCGGCACCAATTGACAATGCATTGAGTGGAATGATCAGTCGGCCATCAGTCCTAAAACCAATGTTCAAAACAATATTGTGACGAAACGTGCAGCCCACAAATTGTTTTTTGCCTTTGAACGAGAACACTTAAAATGTACTTTGTATGGTTGTCTGAAGCAACATACAACCAATTAAGCTTGTTAATTCTACTTCAATTTCTTCAATTTCTTCATTGCACACAATCAGAATAGAAAGAGCCCAGAAAAAAAAAAATCTGTAAAAAGAGATCTCGAGTTAAGTCTAAAGTACAATACTCAGCGACCGTATTTCGACTGGAGAAGAGAAGGAGAGAGGGGTGAGGGAAGAAAGTTTGGCCTTCTCACATCTTCTCTTCTCACTGTTTTACACAAAATCTTTGTTACTCAAGAGCTTCAGTGGAATACACAGAACATTTACAAAGGAGAGAAAATAAAATGTCCGGAAAGATTGTTAGTGCATAATTTTTCCCCCAATTTTTTTTGTTGATATAATATATATATATTTATATATAAGCCATACATTGTCACCTATACATAACAAAACACTACGATTCTGACTTTATAAAAGTCTGAATTAAATCAGAAAGCATTACACTTCTCAATATCTATACCTTTACATTTCCTGACAGCCCAATGTTTATTTTTATTTTATTATTATTTTTAAACAGTGTTCAATACTCAGTGCTGCTTTATTGCAGTAAGAAGCTCTCTTCTCTCTTCCCGGGGACAGACAGGTGCATTGGGACATAATATTAAGACGCTTTCCAAAATGTCTGGATGTGTCACAAAAACCTGTTGTATTCGCTGCACCTCTCCCCTCTAACCCTCCCGTTCCATAAATATGACAAAAAGGACTAAAATATTGAAAATAAAAACTTTCAATAGAGCCGTTGTGCTTGGGGGTCCAGGCCGGTGTGCCTACTCAACAGTCTGCCATGTAACGACCTAGGAGAATAAGGAACAACACAGACATTAGACCCCAGTATAGACCACGTCATTCACATTTAACTAACCAAAAGGGAGTGTCTACACGTCAAGTCACAACAGATACATTAAAACAATAAATTGGTGACAAGTTAGTAGTTATTACCTGTAGCTATTCACGTATAGCTAGGTAAGAATAGATTATGTGGTGAGTAGGAAAGAAAGAATCTACCATATGCTCTTTTGCTTTATTCCTGCACCCATATGTTTCGGCTGCAGAAGTCTTTATCAGGTGTCAGATTCTGTGACTAGATCTTGGTCCTATACGTACCTGTGGCAAACCTCTTCTTGTTGAGGGACAGTCTGTACCCGGCTCCCAACAGCTCCATGTCCACCCCTGACAGTGTGCTCCCCTCGCTCATAAACTGCACAGCCAGGGTGGTTGGGGTGGACGGGCCATCCGACAGCTCAAACTTAGCCCTCAGAGACCCCGAGCCTTCATTGTCAGACTTCTCTGAGATATCACTCAGCTTCCATAGAGACTTATTCAGCTCTGAGTTCCTGGTGGAAAGAGATGGAAGAAGACATGTGAACGTGTATCTTACACAAGCAGTTGCACTTCCACTCTACCATAGAGACATGACAAACACAGATACACGATTCAGTGTTTCCCCTAAATTCATTCATTTTAAATCGTTGCCACCACTGGAAAAAAAAAGGTAAATTGTGAGTCTCGTAGCAAAGAGTCTGAGAATACTTATGTGAATAAAGTATTTCTGTTTATTATTTTCAAAAATGTTGCAAAAAAATTCTAGAAACCTGTTTTTGCTTTGTCATTGTGGGGTATTGTGTATAGATTGATGAGGGGGAAAAAATATTTTATACATTTCAGAATAAGGCGGCAACGTAACAAAATGTGGAAGAAGTCAAGGGGTCCGAATACTTTCAGAATGCAATGTATATATAAAGTATATATAGATTTCAAATGTTTTTCTGCACAGATGGGCTTTTAAAATCAGAGTGACACGTTGCAAAGTTACATATCCAGATTCTCATCAGATCGTCCGAGAAACCTCCAAGGTAACTAGCTAGCTAGCGTGTAATCCTGGAAGTATAGCCAATAGACACATGTAATAATTGTTAGCTAAGATGCAGTAATGTTAAGCTAGCTAAATTCTTTGGGGGTTAAAATAGAATTGGCTGGTGATGATGTCATTGAGTTCAAGAAATACAATTAAAACAGTCCTCGATTTTAAAATGTGGTAAAAAAAAATTGAATTTCAAAGTAAGAGAACATAATTAAATGTTCATGCATTTTGGAGTAGGAATGTCCTTTTAAAAAAAGTGTTAAAAAATGACCTCCCAGTCATTCAGGAAGACCCCACCCTCACCACTACCTCTGCCCCCCATCCCGGAAAAAAACCCTAGAGGAAACACTCCTGTTACTAGATACACAACAACAAAACACAGGTAATGCTAGCGATAAGTACAGTACAACATTAACCAGGCTCACAGCTGATGCCAGTGCTGTGCTGTCTGGAATGTTGTGGTCTGTTTTTGTCATGGAAAAACTATTTATCAATACGAGTCAGTCAATTCGAATCAATCAAGCAAGCAATATATCAAAGCGTCAGTGACTGGCAGGTGGCAGCGAGGTAGGAACAGCTTGTCCCACGAATTAATCACAAAAAATGGAGGATTAGCTGATAACTACGAAACAAACATTCTGGATAATATAGAGAATCTGGAACTACTTATTGATCAGCATTTTGATATGCTCGAAAAAGAAGCGAACAAGAGAAGACCTTTGATCGAGTTCTGCGAGCAAAACTGAAGAGAAGCCGTCTAAAATTCCAAATGTAACATTGGAGGGGGACGTTTTTATAACCATGTCTCCAGGAGATAGTGCATTGCTTACAAGTATGAGCAAGCAGTTAAAAGAACTGGATCTATTGCCTGGGCTACTGCGGGAGGTTGAGGCCTTAAAAACAGGAATGGATTACACTAATAAAATGATGGAAGAAGTACGAGCGGATAATAAGATATTGAAAACTACCGTGGACTCCCTAAAATACACTACCGAGAGGCTACGATATGATAATAAAACAATGAAAGCCAAATTACTTGATCTAAAGTGCAGAAGCATGAAAAATAATATTGTTATAATTGTTATAATGGGAATAAAGGAAAAAGGCAAGGTGTTCATGAAACGTAATCTCAAGATGAACAGGTGGAAACAATTGATTCTCAAAAGGGCTCACCGTTTTGGTGGCAGAGCAGAGGGAAGGCCCCGTCCGATCGTAGCTGTGCTAACCCACTACAAAATGAAAATTGCCTAGTTACAACAGGGTCGGGAATTGAAGAACACCCCAATTCTTTATTAATGAACAATTTGCCCATGAAATAGTGGAGACGACGTGCCCTGTACCCCACTTTCAAAAGGCTCCGAGCAGAGAAGCAGAATGTTCGTCTAGTGGTCGATAAATTATATGTAAACAACCACATGTTCAAGGACTCGAAGATTACAACGTGGCTGTGAGTGATAGCTACCTCCTGTTGAAGTAGTTCCCGATACATATTTGCACCGCATTACACAGTAAACATGGATTCAACTAACCGGTGCCCCCACACATTGACTCTGTACCGGCTATATATCCCTGTATATATTGTTATTTTTTACTGCTCCTCTTTAATTACTTGTTACTTTTATCTCTTATCCGTATTTTTTGAAACTGCACTGTCGGTTAAGGGGCTCGTAAGTAAGCATGTCACTGTAAGTTCTACACCTGTTGTATTCGGCGCCTGTGACTAATAACATTTGATTTGATTAATTCGTTTTTTTACATAAACGACTTTTATTTGTTTTTGTTTTTTTCATGCAGTATGGAACTGTGGACTATGTTTACTTAAAATAAGGTTGGACGTGGATGGTAATGCAGAATGGGTATGACGAACTTATCCTTTTTCTATTTAGGCAATATGGAACTTTGGGCGTAATATCAGGTTTTGATTCAGGGGAAGGAGAAGTTGGGTAAGGCTGATCTTTTTCCTTTATGATTGTTTATTTATGAAATTTGAAGATTGAAAATTAGAAACACCAAGGTTGTTTTTTTAGTTTGATATGATATGGCCTAATTGTAGAGGTCGGGTATATTATGACTTAAAAGCTGTTATATAGTGCAGCCCTTGTTCGCCGATGTGAATCGGAACGATTAGCTTTTAAGATAAAACATAATAAATATTAATAGATTTATTATAAGGTGAAATTATTATATAACTAAAAACCGGTTCTCTATTGGAATAGGCCTATACGATCCTAAAATAATTGGTGTTGTTACCTATTTACATTTAAAATATAAATCTTAATATAAAAATGTAAAGGATGATTATTGTTCCGATACACACCGGCAAATGGAGTAGGTATTGTCAACAGGGTTGTTGTTGCTATTAGTGTGTGGCGGGCTGGTTAAGACGGATAAACTGATTGAAGTTAACGGAAGAACTAACACAATCACTGGCTTATGGAAGCACTTCTCTAAGCGAGAGAGAGGTATATTATATTTCTGTATAAGCTATTTATGCTACCTTTTATATATTATTGATCCTAATGATATAGGCCTATGTGTAAAACAGCCGAGGTGATAGAGCAACGACCCTGGAATAAAAACAAAATGTGTATCGGTGGAGAGAGGGTTTGTTTTACAGGTTTACTCGCTTTGGATTGTCAGTAATGCATGTATTCTTGGCTATCGTGCCATGGCTGTGTCAGAGTCGATTGTAAGTTAAACTTGGGTATTCCTTTATGGGCAGTGTGAAGCCTAAGACACATTTTTACTTGCAGTCATTAGCGGCCGTTAGAATCTATGTTCCTTTTTCCTTCCTCCTTTTTTGGTCGGAATACAACAGGCTATATGAGGACTACATGAAATATGTCTTGCATGTAATGGACATAAAAAAGGGACTGGTCTTGCGATAGATAGGTTGTTTTCTCTTAATTTTTCGAACATTTGAATCCAATGAACTGAGCAGGATGGGCTGACATGCCTTGCTAGGACTTTCAAAATATGAGCATGCATTTATAAGATTGTGCTGTTATTCTTTCTATTAATATGATCTATTATTGGTACTATTTATTTTTTTCTGACTGTTTTCCATGTTATTTGGTTAGTTCCCTTAAGCACCCTCATAGTTATTTATGTTATCATGGGACTGCCCATATTTCCCTTTGGGCAACTCCAATTGGCGGCCAAGGGTTTGCCTTAGGACACAAAGGTGCGTCACGAGTCAGGGAGATGGTTGAACAGACCTAGATATGGGGGGAGGTTTTAGTGGGTGGAATATTAGGACAATTGGAGGTTTACAAAGTTGCATATGATTATGGTACAACTATTTGGACACTATCATCATGGTGCTTTTTAATGGTAAGTTTACAAACATTGGTTGTGGTAAGTATAATTGAAACTTGGGTATCATTATGGTAAGTGCGGAAATAAGTATAGCAGATCATAAAAAAAGATATACATTTTTACATGAAACGGAAATAATATAATATCTATTGTTTACAGGTAACTCATTCTACAAATATAGATGAGGTTGGGTGGAAAAAGGACTGGGAGGGAGAAATAGATTTTTGTCATGGGCAAAGAAACTCAAAAGGGGTGATTATACTAATTGATACAAATTTTGATCAGATGGCACAAACAGATCAAGGAAAATTGATTCTTTTAAAATATGCTATTGGACCAAAAACAGATCTGGCTAATTAATCTATATTGGCCAAATAATGATGACCCACACTTCTTCGAAAATATATATAATAATTTATTGAGCGCACAAGCAACAAAAGAATCGGATATTACGGTGGGAGATTATAACACGGTTTTAAGTACCTCGATGGATCGTAAAGGAAATCATTCTACAAACTATCACCCTCAAGCACTTAAGGAGATCACAAAGATCATGGATACATTAGAACTCGTGGATATATGGAGGTTGAAAAACCCTGACCTAGTGAGATATAAATGGAGGAGGCTTAATCAAGCTAGCCGTTTTGATTACTTCCTAGTCTCGTTCTTGCTGGCATCAAAAGTTTTAAAAAGTTTTAATAGGAGACCGAATGCGATCAGACCACCATCTAATTGGCCTCCATATAACTCTTACAGTATTTCCACGTGGACAGGGATAATGGAAATGTAATCAAAGCCTATTGGATGACCATTTTTATTCTTAACTAAGACAAAATAATTAATAATTTACTTTTATTTTGCATAACATAGGTACAACAGATCCCCTTATTGAATGGGACACTTTCAAATGTACTTTTAGAGGCCATTCAATACAATATTCATCATTTAAACAAAAGCAGTTTAGGTCAAAAGAGTTTGGACTAATAAAGGAAATAGAGGAAGTAACATCGCAGGTAGATGGTAATGGAAACTGTACTATAGAGGCACAAAATAAAAAATAAAAAAAATTAATGGAGGTACTTATTCAAGAACGAGTGTAATGTGTTACAAAATATAGTGAATTGGATGGAAAAAGGTTAAAAATGCACAAACATTATTTACAGAAACTTGTTACAAATGGAGTTATCCATGATTCACCAAATTATATTTTGAAAAAGGAAGCAAAATATTTTAAGCATATGTTCTATTTTCAGTCTCTTCCATTTCCACTGAATGATGTTAACTGTAAGGATTTCTTTCCTAATAATAATAATAATCATCATGTAAAATTAACACATTTACAGAAAGACCTGTGTGAAGGCCAACTTACAGAAGAGGAACTTTTTGATGCAATACAATCTTTTCAGTCTGGAAAAACACCAGGGCTTGACAGTATACCAGTAGAGGTATATCAGACCTTTTTTTATGCACTCAAAGATCCATTATTAGCCTGTTTCAATTACTCTTATACAAATGGTAGACTTTCAGGTACTCAACAAGAAGGTCTGATTTCATTACTACTAAAGCAGTATCCAGATGGTAAGTATAAAGATCCAGTCCATTTAAAAAACTGAAGGCCTCTAACACTTCAATGTAAATAATGGTTACTTCTCAGAAAGTATTGAGCTTTTAAGAAGAGTAAAACAAGGCTGTCCGTTGTCTCCATATCTATTTATTATGGCCATTGAAATGACAACTATTAAAATTAGATCCAACAAGAACATCAAGGGGTTAGAAATCCTGGGGATAAAAACAAGTGTCAATGTATGCCGATGACTCTAGTTTTTTCTCAAGTCTGCAATCTGGATCTCTGCACAGTCTCATTGAAGATCTTGATCACTTTTCTAGCCTCTCTGGATTAAAACCTAATTATGAAAAGTGTACCATATTACGTATTGGTACGTAAAAAAATACAGTGCTTACACTACCTTGTAGTTTACCAATAAAATGGGCGGATGGTGAAGTAGACCTAATTGGTATTCACATCTCAAAAAATATAAATGAACTTACCAGAATTTCAATAGAAAGTTAGCAAAAATAGATAAGATTCTGCAACCATGGAAAGGTAAATACTTATTTATGGAAAAATTGATTAACTCTTTGGTCCTATCACAGTTTACTTACTTACTAATGGCACTGTCTACTCCAGAGGACTAATTTTTTAAATAATATGAGCAAAAAATATTTCATTTTATTTGGAATGCTAAGCCAGACAAAATTAAACGTGCCTATTTATATAATGAATATGAGTTTAGGGGTGGGCTAAAATGATTAAATATTAATGCTTTAAACCTCACTAAAATCTTCACTCATGCATAAGTCATACTTAAACCCAAAATGGTTCTCCAGTAGATTATTAAAAAAGGCTCATCCTTTGTTCAAAAATTGCCTTTTTGCCTTTATACAACTTCTCATTTCCGACTAATTGAAAATGTAATTTTGTTTAAAGTATCGCCTTTTCTTAAACAAGCCATACAATGCTGTTTACAACTTCAGTTTTATCCTCCATAAAAGATAGAACAAATATTACAACAAATATAGTTAAACTGAAATATACTAATTAATTTAAAAAACATTCTTTATGGATAAAAAAAAAGTATTATATTTATTCATAATATTATGAATAGAAACGGAGGAGTTATGTCACACATGCAGTTATCGAAAATATATGGGAGTATCTGCTCAATCCAAATTTACAACCAACTGATTGCAGAACTACCACAAAAATAGAGGAGGCAAGTGGAAAAGGGAGAAGGTAGGGAACTTGTTTGCTTGCCAAATATTAGAGATACAAATTGGCTGAAAGGAACTGGCATAAATAGAAAAATATACCAGTTTCATTTGAGGACAAAATTGTTGACAGCTGCGCCATACAGGTTGCAAAATAAATGGTAAGAGACTTTCAATGTACCAATTCCATGGCATATGGTTTATGAACTGGTACAAAAAACTGCACTTGATTCAACAGAGTTTTTCAATTGAAATTATTATAAACTCAGCCAAAAAAAGAAACCGCCTCTCACTGTCAACTGCGTTTATTTTCAGCAAACTTAACATGTGTAAATATTTGTCTAAACATAACAAGATTCAACAACTGAGACCTAAACTGAACAAGTTCCACAGACATGTGACTAACAGAAATGGAATAATGTGTCCCTGAACAAAGGGGGGGTCAAAATCAAAAGTTACAGTCAGTATCTGGTGTGGCCACCAGCTGCATTAACTTCTTTGGGATAGGGGGCGGTATTTTGACGTCCGGATGAAAAGTATGCCCAAAGTAAACTACCTGATACTCAGGCCCAGAAGCTAGGATATGCATATAATGGGTAGATTTGAATAGAAAACACTCAGTTTCTAAAACTGTTAAAATAATGTATGTGAGTATAACAGAACTGAAATGGCAGGCGAAACCCCGAGGACAACCCCCCCCCCCAAAAAATATCCTACCACTGATTTCAATGGCTGGCACTTTTATAATAGGGCAAAATCGTGCCCGATTGCAGTTCCTAGGGCTTCCACTAGATGTCAACAGTCTTTAGAAAGAGTTTCAGGCTGGTTTTTGGAAAAAAGAGCCAGAAATTGTAGTTTTTCTAGGTGGCTCCCATTTTGGCTGTAGTGTTTCCAAGCGCGTCAATGAGAGCGCGTTCCTTGGTATTTGTCTCCGGAAAAGACAATAACGATTCTCCGTCTTAAATTTTATCCCTTAGAGTACCTAAGGGTTGATTATAAACGTTGATTGACTTGTTTGGATACATTTATTGGTAATGTTTGGGATTAATTTTGTATGCATTTTGAAGAAGGCAAAACGAGTGGATTATTGACTGAAGCGCGCCAGCTAAACTGAGTTTTTATGGATATAAAGAAGGAGTTTATCGAACAAAAGGACCATTTGTAATGTAACTGGGACCTTTTGAAGTGCCAACAGAAGAAGATCTTCAAAGGTAAGGCATATAATTATATCGCTATTTCTGACTTTCGTGTCGCAACTCTCTGGTTGAAAATGATTTGTTATGCATTTGTGTGCTGGGCGCTGTCCTCAGATAATCGCATGGTTTGCCTTTTTGAAATCTGACACGGCGGCTGGATTAACAACAAGTTAAGCTTTATTTTGATGTATTGCACTTGTGATTTCATGAAAGTTGAATATTTATAGTAATTTCATTTGAATGTGGCGCTCTGCAATTTCACCGGATGTTGGCCAGGTGGGACGGTAGCGTCCCACTGATCCGCAAGAAGTTCAGTACTGCAGTGCTTCTCCTCCTCATGGACTGCACCAGATTTGGCAGCTCTTGCTGTGAGATGTTACCCCACTCTTCCACCAAGGCAACTGCAAGTTCCCAGACATTTCTGGGGGGAATGACCCTAGCCCTCACCCGCCGATCCAACAGGTCCCAGACGTGCTCAATGGAATTGAGATCCGGGCTCTTCGCTGGCCATGGCAGAACACTGACATTCCTGTCTTGCAGGAAATCTCGCACAGTACGAGCAGTATGGCTGGTAGCATTGTCATGCTGGAGGGCCATGTCAGGATGAGCCTGCAGGAAGGGTACCACGAGGGAGGAGGATGTCTTCCCTGTAACGCACAGCATTGAGATTGCCTGCAATGACAACAAGCTCAATCCGATGATGCTGTGACACACCGCTCCAGACCATGACGGACCCTCCACCTCCAAATCGATCCCACTCCAGAGTACAGGCCTCGGTGTAATGCTCATTCCTTCGACGATAAACACGAATCCGACCATCACCACTGGTGAGACAAAATCGCGACTTGTCAGTGAAGGTCACTTTTTGCCAGTTCTGTCTGGTCCAGCGACGGTGGGTTTGTACCCATAGGCGACGTTGTTGCTGGTGATGTCTGGTGAGGACCTGCCTTACAACAGGCCTACAAGCCCTCAGTCCAGCCTCTCACAGCCTATTGCGGACAGTCTGAGTACTGCTGGAGGTACTGTGCATTCCTGGTGTAACACGTGCAGCTGTTGTTGCCATCCTGTACCTGTCCTGCATGTGTTATGTGCCGATCCTGTGCAGGTGTTGTTACACGTGGTCTGCCACTGCGAGGACGATCAGCTGTCCGTTCTGTCTCCCTGTAGCGCTGTCTTAGGCGTCTCACAGTACGGATATTGCAATTTATTGCCCTGGCCACATCTGCAGTCCTCATGCCTCCTTGTAGCATGCCTAAGGCACGTTCATGCAGATGAGCAGGGACCCTGGGCATCTTTCTTTTGGTGTTTTTCAGAGTCAGTAGAAAGGCCTCTTTAGTGTCCTAAGTTTTCATAACTGTGACCTTAATTTCCTACTGTCTGTAAGCTGTTATTAATGTCTTAACGACCGTTCCACAGGTGCATGTTCATTAATTGTTTATGGTCCATTGAACAAGCATGCGAAACTGTGTTTAAACCCTTTACAATGAAGATCTGTGAAGTTATTTGGATTTTTACTAATTATCTTTGAAAGACAGGGTCCTGAAAAAGGGAGGTTTCTTTTTTTGCTGAGTTTATACAATTCTTGCCACCAACAGATTGCTATATATATGGGGCATACAACTATCTCAGCTCACAGGTTCAGGAATTGTTTAAAAAAAATCACAACATGCACTTAAAATGAACTTTACAAATAGCATTGTTGGGCGATTTGGAAAGCCATAGTCAGTCAATAAATAATATAATAATACTCGTAGGAAAGGTTTTAAACTTTAGCTCAAAAGCTGTGGATACTATACGATTAGAAAGGTAAAAAAATTATGTAAAACATCACAGCACAATGAAAAATATACAGCACATGGAAACCAAGGCCCCGTGTGGCTCAGTTGGTAGAGCATGGCGCTTGCAACGCCAGGGTTGTGGGTTCGATTCCCACGGGGGGCCAGTACAAAAAAGTATGAATGTATGTACTTGTAAGTCGCTCTGGATAAGAGCGTCTGCTAAATGACTTATATGTAAATGTAAATGTAAATGCAAACAAGGGTAGTCTATGGTGATAGGTGGGATGGGCTGAGATTGGCTGAGGATTGGGATTAAAGAGTTTATGTTTGGTATTGTATTATTGTTATGTGACTGCTTTAAATATAAAAGTGACATTTATGTAAAAGTTGTATGTAAAATGTGTATGCTAAATTTGTATGTCAAATGTATGTATATGTAGCAAAAAAAGCTGTAAAAAAACTATAATATATTTGTCCTCTGAAGCGGGGGGGGGGGGGGGGGGGGGGGTTAATAAAAAATAAAAATATATAAACTAAATAGTACTGCTGTCCACATGTTCTCTGGTCGTTTTTCTCACCAGACAGCATTGGGCAGGGACTGCATGTTGATGACCTCCCCGTCTACGGGCACTAGGACCTGTACGTTGGAAAGAGGGCCGGGGCAGAGCATGGACTCTGGGTTGTAACGGTAGTCCAGCCTCAGGTCAGTGGTGGTGGGGGTACACTTCCAGTACACTGCCAGGTTCAGAGGGGTGGACTGGATCCCATTAGAGGACACCTAGACAGAGGGACAGGTCAGAGGTCAAGTCAGTGGTAGCGGGGGTGCACTTCCAGTACACTGCCAGGTTCAGAGGGGTGGACTGGATCCCATTAGAGGACACCTAGACAGAGGGACAGGTCAGAGGTCAAGTCAGTGGTAGCAGGGGTGCACTTCCAATACACTGCCAGGTTCAGAGGGGTGGACTGGATCCCATTAGAGGACACCTAGACAGAGGGACAGGTCAGAGGTCAAGTCAGTGGTAGCAGGGGTGCACTTCCAATACACTGCCAGGTTCAGAGGGGTGGACTGGATCCCATTAGAGGACACCTAGACAGAGGGACAGGTCAGAGGTCAAGTCAGTGGTAGCGGGGGTGCACTTCCAATACACTGCCAGGTTCAGAGGGGTGGACTGGATCCCATTAGAGGACACCTGCACACCCAGTGACACAGCATAAGGTCAGAAGGATAACAGCAAAGATCAAAATTATTGGAGAGAAGCCAAAACAATTAATACACTAACAATCTGTGAAATAAATACATTTACAAACACACATTTGATGGTAATAAATGTTTCATTTTGAGTATAACTTATTTTACTTCTGGAGTATATACTGTAGGCGTATACAATATACTAAAGTGACTATTTAGTTTAGTCTGGGACTAACCTGGTATTTGAGGATGTCCACATTGTAGTAGGATGCAGCAGGGTTCTGCTCTGATGCTTTCCTGAGGTAGGATGTGAGAGCTTGCATGTTGAACCAAAAGTCCTTGGTATTAGTGTCACTTTGCGAGGGATCACTGGATAACACACACACACACACAGGAAATTATCAGAGATTCAAGTATTCATTGCTCTGTGCGTGTGCAAACCCTTTTATTGCCCCGCAGCTATTAAAAAATGAATTCCGTTTGATTCAATTAGTCCAGCCATGTGGACTCAGAGTTACCCAGAGGAAGCAGACTGAGAAGGACAGAAAGAAAAACGAGGAAGAAAATATCCTCTTTTCCTTTGGGGGAAGAAAGGAATCCACTCTTCAAAGAGACTCTCAGGTGGCTGTCTGTTTTCCACGGATGATTCACTGCTAATAAGTTGGCTAGGGCTAGACACAAGGTGGCTATGCTGGAGAAAACACAACACGGAGCTTCAATTTAGAGGCGATACTGTCGCTTGTTGAGAGTTGACGCAACACTCCTCTAGACATGGCCTGTTGAGAACCTGATGTCTGAAGAGGAATGGTGGAAAATAGTTCGCTGTCAGGATAATGATAGGTTTATGACCGATGCTAATAGAATTTCCCCTCAATGACGCAAGCTAGGTTTCCCCTCATCACCCCACCACCACCACTATCCCCTCAACACCTCTCTCTCTCTACGGGCTGCCACCCTGATATGCTCCAGTCTTGTCCACTGGTGTTCAACCAGTGTTATAGCCTTTCTTTGGGTCCAAACGCACACACCTGTATTGGAATCTGGTCTTTACGGATATAGCTGAATGATTCTCTATGGTCCTGTATGCCTGTATGGTAACCACACATCAATCAGGTTCATTAAAACGTTGAAGGAATGTTTATGTTAACCATATCAACTGTGAATAAAACGTTATCAGAATGTTGGAATTTCTCCACTCACCTGAACAGTAGTGTCTGGTTGGGGAGGATCTGCTCCAGTTTGGACGTGCTCTTCAGTTTGAAGGTGAGCACGGCAGGGGAGGGGTTACTGGTGAACACCTTGATGATACCCATGGGGAAGGACAGGGTCATGTCACCAGTGATCTTTACTATGCACCTAGAGAGTGAAGGAGAGCGGCACGTAAAAGGGTTAAACCTGTGATCTTCAGCACACCTGAGGAGACGAGAAAAGCAGCAAAGAAAGAGAGCAGGCCCTACAGCTCACGCAAAGAGACAAATTTGCCTCCACACTGGATAGTTTTGTTCAAGTGACATGCGGATGTTGCAGCACGTCAGAGATTGTACTGCCGCGGATGCGCACAGAAAAGGAAACGGTACGTGGGACATGTCTATGCATGAACTCAAAGCTCATATCAATTTGATCTGATAGGTTTGAGGTTAACTTTTTTCCGCCCCAAGAGACCATGCCACGCAACCGCTTCAGAGATTATGAGACACCTGCATTTTGATGGCAAGGATACCAACACGTGTGCAGACGGACAAAGATCACCGCCGTCTCAGACACCTGGAAATGTTGTGTGAAGAACTGCATTGCCAGGAGAGAATATAGCTGTTGATGAGCAACTATTCCAAAACCAAATCTCGGTGCCATTTCACCCAATACATGGCCAACAAACCAATTCATGGCCGCCGATGTCGAAACCAAGTACTTGCTCAATGGCTTTCCATATCTGGGGAAAGATGAATCCAGGCTAGCGGGTGAGCGACTGTTTGAGTCTGTGGTTTTGAGACTCAGAGCGTTACATGGGCAATGGCAGTGACAACGGACAACTTCTTCACATCAATTTCCCTGGCAGACAAGTTGATTGCAAAGAAGACTAGCCTGCTCGGAACCGTGAACAAACAGAGTAGGGAGCTGCCGCCCTCTGCAAAACAACATACCAGCGGAGCTGTACTCCATATCAGTGATGGAGAGTGACAACCGCCTGGTTATATTATTTACTTTCTACATTGTCAAAAGAAGCTGAAACTTAACTGTATTACTTACTATAACTCTATTACCAACCAAATCTACAAATCAAATTGATCAAATGTATTACACTGTAATGTTTTATTGTAGGGAACGAAAATAAGCTATACCTTTTTTCACTAGGACTTTGTAGAACGTTACAAAACTTATCCTTGACTCTATCCAACCAAATAATGATTGTTTTTATATCTTGTCATGGATATATTTCCACATCCTTTATACATGTTTATGCACTACTTAGCAAATCAAATTTTATTAGTCACATGCACCGAATAGAACAGGTGTTGTACAATAAAATGCTTACTTACGAATCCCTAACCAACAACGCAGTTTAAGGAAATACGGATAAGAATAAGAAATAAAGTAATTAAAAAGCGGCAGTAAAATAACAATAGCGAGACTATATACAGGGGTAACGGTACAGAGTCAATGTGCGGGGGCACCGGTTAGTTCAGGTAATATGTACAGTTGAAGTCGGAAGTTTACATACACCTTAGCCAAATACATTTAAACTCAGTTTTTCACAATTCCGGACATTTAATCCTAGTAAAGATTCCCTGTCTTAGGTCAGTTAGGATCACCACTTTATTTTCAGAATGTGACAATTCAGAAAAATAGTAGAGAGTATTATTTATTTCAGCTTTTATTTCTTTCATCACATTCCCAGTGGGTCAGAAGTTCACATACACTCAATTAGTATTTGGTAGCATTGCCTTTAAATTGTTTAACTTGGGTCAAATATTTCCGTAGCCTTCCGCAAGCTTCCCACAATAAGTTGGGTGAATTTTGGCCCATTCCTCCTGACAGAGCTGGCGTAACTGAGACAGGTTTGTAGGTCACCTTGCTCGCACAAGCTTTTTCAGTTCTGCCCACAAATTTTCTATAGGATTGAGGTCAAGGCTTTGTGATGTTCACTCCAATACCTTGACTTTGCTGTCCTTAAGCCATTTTGCCACAACTTTGGAAGTAAGCTTGGGGTCATTGTCCATTTGGAAGACCCATTTGCGACCAAGCTTTAACTTCCTGACTGATGTCTTGAGATGTTGCTTCAATATATCCACATTATTTTCCATCGTCATTATGCCATCAATTTTGTGAAGTGCACCAGTCCCTCCTGCAGCAAAGCACCCCCACAACATGATGCTGCCACCCCCGTGCTTCACGTTTGGGATGGTGTTGTTCGACTTGCAAGCCTCCCCCTTTTTCCTCCAAACATAACAATGGTCATTATGGTCAAACAGTTCTATTTTTGTTTCATCAGACCAGAGAACATTTCTCCAAACAGTACAATCTTTGTCCCCATGTGCAGTTGCAAACTGTAGTCTGGTTTTTTAATGGCGGTTTTGGAGCAGTGGCTTCTCCCTTGCTGAGTGGCCTTTCAGGTGTCGATATAGGACTCGTTTTACTGTGGATATTGATACTTTTGTACCCGTTTCCTCCAGCATCTTCACAAGGTCCTTTGCTGTTGTTCTGGGATTGATTTGCCCTTTTCGAACCAAAGTACGTTCATCTCTAGGAGACAGAACGCGTCTCCTTCCAGAGCGGTATGATGGCTGTGTGGTCCCATGGTGTTTACTTGCGTACTATTGTTTGTACAGATGAACGTGGTACCTTCAGGCGTTTAGAAATTGCTCCCAAGGATGAACCAGACTTGTGGAGGTCTACAATTGTTTTTCTGATGTCTTGGCTGATTTCTTTTGATTTTCCCATGATGTCAAGCAAAGAGGCACTGAGTTTGAAGGTAGGCCTTGAAATACATCCACAGGTACACCTCCAATTGACTCAAATTATGTCAATTAGCCTATCAGAAGCTTCTAAAACCATTACATAATTTTCTGGAATTTTCCAAGCTGCTTAAAGGCACAGTCAACTTAGCGTATGTAAACTTCTGACCCACTGGAATTGTGATACAGTGAATTATAAGTGAAATAATCTGTCTGTAAACAATTGGTGGGAAAATTACTTGTGTCATGCACAAAGTAGATGTCCTAAACAACTTGTCAAAACTATAGTTTGTTAACAAGACATTTGTGGAGTGGTTGAAAAATGAGTTTTAATGTCTCCAATCTAAGTGTATGTAAACTTCCGACTTCAACTGTACATGTAGGTAGAGTTATTAAAGTGACTATGCATAGATGATAACAACAAAGAGTAGCAGCAGTGTAAAAGAGGGTGAGGGGGGCAATGCAAATAGTCTGGGTAGCCATTTGATTAGGTGTTCAGGAGTCTTATGGCTTGGGGGTAGAAGCTGTTTAGAAGCATCTTGGACCTAGACTTAGCGCTCCGGTACCGCTAGCCGTGCGGTAGCAGAGAGAACAGTCTATGACAAGGGTGGCTGGAGTCTTTGACAATTTTTAGGATCTTCTTCTGACACCGCCTGGTATAGAGGTCCTGGATGGCAGGAAGCTTGGCCCCGTTCACACTACCCTCTGTAGTGCCTTGTGGTCGGAGGCCGAGCAGTTGCCATACCAGGCAGTGATGCAACCAGTCAGGATGCTCTCGATGGTGCAGCTGTAGAATCTTTTGAGGATCTGAGGACCCATGCCAAATCTTTTCAGTCTCCTGAGGGGGAATAGGTTTTGTCGTGCCCTCTTCACGACTGTCTTGGTGTGCTTGGACCATGTTCATTTGTTGGTGATGTGGACACCAAGGAACTTGAAGCTCTCAACCTGCTCCACTGCAGCCCCGTCAATGAGAATGGGGGCGTGCTCGGTCCTCTTTTTCCTGTAGTCCATAATCATCTCCTTTGTCTTGGGCAAGGTTGATATGCATCTGATGCGTATGCTAAAGGGGACGCCCGGAAACGTTCTCTATCTAGCCTAGCGGGTACTTATAGGCTGAAAAGCCCAGCGGTTCTAGTGTTAAACCTGTGATCTTCACTATGCACCTGAGTGGCACAGCAGAGCATTAACACAAAGGGTTAAACATCTGCCCACTAGTCCAGTCTATCACAGTACTGTACCTTTAATGGAATTGTAGTCCGAGGCAGTGCACAGTCTCAGTCTTAGTTAGTCCTCTCGTTTAACTCCAAATCTAACTCATCCATGTCTAAATTCGACCCTGGACAACTCAGGCCAAGGCTAACTCAGTCCAAATGTAAACAAGGCCCTGTAGTCTAACCCCATCCCATTTTGCTGTGGTGTGGTCTACGTGCGAGCCCCAACCATGCCCTGTGTGTCCACTGCACTGCTTATGAAATGTTCCATTTGCTAATCCCTGCAAAAATAATCATTTTGCACAGCAGCAATTTAACAGCAGTTAACTAATAAAAGGGTGTATGTTTTCTATGTCCCAGACTATAATCTGCCCCATGTGGGTTATCCACTCTGAAAGAGTAGTGTCGGTCTAACCAAAATCATTGCACACACAGACGCACAGACAGACGCACAGACAGAGAAAGACAGACAGATGCACAGACAGACAGACGCACAGACAGACAGACGCACAGACAGACAGATGCACAGACAGACAGATGCACAGACAAATGCAAAGACAGACAGACGCACAGACACAGACAGACGCAAAGACAGACAGACAGAATCACAGACGCACGTACAGACAGACAGATGCACAGACAGACAGACAGATACACAGACAGACAGACAGTTGCACAGAGAGACAGATGCACAGACAGACAGACAGATGCACAGACACAGACAGACGCACAGACACAGACAGACAGACAGATGTACAGACATACAGACACACAGACGCACACAGACAGACAGATGCACAGACAGACAGACGCACAGACAGACAGACAGACGCAGAGACACACTGGCTCGTCATGTGTGTGTGAAGTATGGAGCAAAGTTTAACTTCAATATTTGTGTAACATATTATGTGCATGGACGAGTTGAATATCAGTATGCAGCAGTAAATGCAGTGCAACAATGGTTGTTCATAGTGTGTGTGTACAGTGATATGTGTGTGTGTGTGTGTGTCTATGTGCAAGGTGTGTGTTCACTTGCGTGCAGGTTGTGTGTTTGTGCTTGGGTGCTGTGTGTGTTAGGCCCAGGCTAGCTCTCTGAGCTGTAGGTGGCCATGTGAGACTCACTTAGTGGGATCAGCTCCTTTAAAGTAGGCATTAACAGACTCTGTGAAGGCCACAGCGATGGGCAAGGCATCCTGGGATGCCAGGGTCACCGGGCTGGGACCGCGAGACGTCCCTGAGAGAGGGAGAGATAAAGAGAAAGAAAGAAAGAAAGAAAGAAAGAAAGGAGGGAGAGAGAGTTGTGGGGGATCGAGAGGGAGATAAAGAAAGATCAAATGAGTGTACTGTTATGACTGAAGTGTACAATTCAATTGAACTTTGACATCAAAACGAGAAAGGCTCACACTCACTCATGCAGCAGACAACACAACCTGAAGAACACAGTTAATTTACTACATAATAAGGTCATTCATTCAATTATATCATTATGGAAAATAGGCTAATAATCATTCCATTATTTCAGAGGAAAAGTACATTTAAAAAATCCCAAGACATTACATGCAAAAACAATCACACCTCTCTAGGAAGTAAATGTTCTAGATTTGGGTAAAATATGATGTATTGCTAAGAATTATTATAAATGTACCATTGGAATGAATTACTGTCTGGGATTCTTTGAGTAAGAACTGTTAAACACGGCAATTAACTTCTAACCTTTAAATGATTTGTTATTAAGCGAACGCAACCATGCTTTACGGTTTGTTGATTACATGGACTTTCACAGTGAGAGACGGGCGTATGCTGACAGACGCGTTGAGAAGAGAGATACATTTCATAAGCAGGCAGACAGAGATTAGATAGCCAATCCGAGTGGCCGTTGTTAGTGTTTCACACACAGAGAGGCATGTCCCGGCTATTTGACCACACCCCCTACCTGCAGGCGTTTCACAGCGCTTCTCAAAGGTGGGCAGCTTCCCAATGAAACCATCATCCTCTTTAAAGGGCCCAACAAAAGAAAAGAAAGAGGAAAGAAACCAAAAAACCCCAAGAACGTGGTGAGATGAGGTGAGATGATGGCACAGGGCAATGGGCTCCAAACCAACACACCTGGGTGTGAATGTGAGCATGTGTACGAAATCAGGATGGGAGACAAACCCTAAAGACACTGTGTGCATTAGGTGCTTTACGGAGTGACAGTGAGGCTGGAGGTGGGAGAAAGGAGACTCACTTTGGCTGAGGAGAAACAGAGGAGAGGGAGAAAGGAGGAACTCTGGTTCCGGAGAGGAGCGGGAGAGACGAAAGGTACGCTCAGGCCCTGTGAGGAGGAGAGGAGTGAGGGAAGGAGAGAAGCCCAATAAGATTTAAAGACAAGAAGTGGGGTTAGGTCAGGTGAGAGTGGAGGAGAGGAAACAAGCAGAGACTTGTGAGAGAGGAAAGGACGTTGTTAAGAAATGTGAAATTGCAGTAGAGGAGGTGAAAGGAGAAGACTGTAAAGAGGAGGTACAGAGATGGGAAGGTGATGGAGCGTGGGCATGTTCTTACCCACGGTGGGTGTGTTGGAGGCACTGAGGGAGGCGGTGGAGGACAGGGAGGAGGAGCTCTCTGCCCGGGCGAGAGGAGCTGCCAGAGGAAGACTGGCGTTGGACAACGTCTTCGGCGGGCTGAACGGCCGCACCTGGTTGGATAGACCACACAAACCCGGAAATGTAACCAATAGTAACAGATATGGCAAGTTAACCCCATACAGGGTACTGTATATAGCAAGAGTGAAAAACTCAAAATAAATGTAGTCCATTATCATGAATTAATAGAGAATGGTTTCATCAATCAATGCTCTAATGCACAAAGAGATATGTTAGATACTGGGCAGATACTCGGCTGGAGATACTCACAATTTCAGTGATTCCTGTGAGTTTTCCTGTGGGTAGTTTGGGTCTGGAGGAGGGTCGTGGAGGAGGCACCAGGGCCCCAGCTAGAGGAGTAGTGGGTCTGGCCAGGGCAGGCACTGCAGAGGGACGGGGAGGAGGGGGGTAGAGAGGGTCAATCATAGACTAAAAGCAGAAGTGAGCTAAGGTACGGTAAGGTAACGCCATGCTGCAATACCTGTGATGTACTTGTGATGGAATTCTAAAACAGGTTCAGTGAATTTAAACTTCTTAGACAACAGAATCACTCAAAGTAATGCAAAATCATGCATCAACGCAGAACTCACGACATGCAAATTCCAAATCATAGAATACAAACAGAAAAAAATTAACATAGCTCACAAAACTTTGGGTTAACAATTCTCCAAGGCAAACAAGCATAACAAAAACACACAAATAAAAATGTATTATTCAACCAAAAATATTGTAAATAAGATCAAAAGAACAACATTGTCATGAAAAGGTGGACATTTCAAACTGAAAAGACAATTTAAAAAAATAAAAAAATGGAAAAAAACTCAAGTCAAAACTTCACTCAGACAAAAAAAACATTTGTTTATGGCATGCTACAGGTTACCGTTGTTTGTTTGGCTAGCTGCTGAGGCTACCATCCCCTCTGTCAGTGCTGATAACACCTCCGAGACACAGGAGGCGCTGTCCTCCACAACCCCACTGCTCAGCGGCATCTTGTTATAGGGGTCAGCGGGGTCCTCAGAGAAGAAACGGATGGACCGGCCAGACTGGACCCTGTCAATAGGAGGGTTAGACTGGGTCCTGCTGGTAGGGGGGTTTGACTGGGTCCGGTCATGGCTGACCGGGCCTGTACCCGTACCAGGACCGCAACTCTGTTGGCGTCGGAATGGCACAAAGTCATCATTGAAGGCTATCCACTGGCTCTGGGACCAGGAGAATGCTGACTGGTCCTCTCCCCGAGGGAGCCTGGCTGGGGCTGCAGGGGTTGGGGTTGGATCCTGGGGGTCTGGGGGCTCAGCCTGCCGGGTGATGGGGGCACTCTGGGCCCGTGCTGGGATGGGCTTCAGAGCCAGGAAGGGGTCGTCCGGTGAGGCCTCCCATGGAGAGAAGGTATTAGTGGTGGTGGAGGCGAGGGAAGGGGTGACCTCTCCTTTGGTCTGCAGGCTGCCTGCCAGTGGGGGAGAGGAGAGCTCCCGCTGTAATATCACTTCAGCTGTGAGGGGCGCCGGAGAGTCCAGGGTGGGGGCAGAGTGATAGACACATGCCACAGATTAAGGAGAAGGAACCAAAGATATTCATGCAAACATCTTTACATTCCTACCTCAGCAGGTGAATGATAATGGCAAGGAGAAGTAATCAACATTTTAAAATGAATAGATTTGATCGTTTTTCATTATTTTGACCTCCCCACATTATAATTGAAAGAGGAAGTGTAAACGTTAACATAGCCTATTAGCTGGAAAGGTGACTCCAAACACATGTTCACTAAGAGCAGCTGTTTAACTGGTTAAACAATGGTTAGCCATGTGTTGGCAAAAATGTGTCACGAGAGCTTACCAGCAGCCAGCGACACTTGTCGCAATGGTGCTTTATCAAAGCCTATGTCGGATACTCCAGTGAGTGTAATTTGCTCAATATTAGGAGTTGAGAAACAAACTCACACTATATTTTTGTCCATTAAAATAACATAAAATTTATCAGAAATACAGTGTAGACATTGTTAATGTTGTAAATGACTATTGTAGCTGGAAACGGCAGATTTTTTATGGAATATCTACATAGGCCCATTATCAGCAACCATCACTCCTTGTGTTCCAATGGCACGTTGTGTTAGCTAATCCAAGTGTATCATTTTAAAAGGGCTAATTGATCATTAGAGAACCCTTTTGCAATTATATTAGCACAGCTGAAAAAACTGTAGTTCTGATTAATTAAAGAAGCAATAAAACTGGCCTTCTTTAGACTAGTTGAGTATCTGGAGCATCAGCATTTGTTGGTTCGATTACAGGCTCAAAATGGCCAGAAGCAAAGAATTTTCTTCTGAAACTCATCAGTCTATTATTTTTCTGAGAAATGAAGGCTATTTCATGTGAGAAATTGCAAAGAAGGTCTGGACAAATAAAATGTGCTTTTCTTTCAAAAACAAGGACATTTCTAAGTGACCCCAAACTTTTGAACGGTAGTGTACATACACATAATTTTTTTTTTTTCTTCCATTTAATTTTTTTTTTTTTTTTACGTGGACCCCCATGCAGGACCCCCGGTTGAATACACCAGTCATTCCATTCAATGAAATTGAACAAACCAGTAGCGTAGTTGTCTTTTTTTGTCACCAATTCAAAGAACAAGGCTTTATAATCCTTACGCAGTGACTTCCATAATAATAAAAAATGATTTCCATCAAAAACATTTAAACGTTAAACCCAACCCTGCTATGAGACAGCCAGGTGTAGGCCTAGTTCACTGTGAACTGCAATCATATGCAATCTCTGTGCAACATTAGGCAATGTGAGTGTCAGGCTATGATAGGAATGTCTGACATGTTTAAAATTTAACTGTGAAGGGTTGGTTGTGGGTAATAAATGTGTTGGAGGATTACAGCTGGTGGAGGGGAGCTCAGTTACTCGGACTGTTTGGTGTTAGGTCATCACACCCTGCAGACACGCAGCGTCACACATAGCTCTCAGCTTATCAAAGTTTAGCAGGGCCTTTCAATCTACCACTGTTTAAATTAGCCATCTTCCTCACTGGCTTGATTGAAAAAAAAGTAAACATAGCTACAACTCATAACTATGAAATCCTACGATAACAGAGTAGATTTTTGGAGAGAGACGAACAAAGCAAATGTTGACCCAAAACGTGTTCATTTGAAAAACCAAAAACGCCACGACGACAAGCAATTGAATCAAATGTTGGATGCCATGTAAAGGCTATTTGTACGTGAGGTTAGATAGTTGAAAAGCTATTGGGATACTCGGAAAACTATTTAGCACAGTGCAACCACACTGCTCTAAAGAGGGGCAGCTAAGGAACAGATGTTACCTGGCTACCCTGGTAGAAAGACAGGGGACTCAGTAATGTGTGGAGGGGATAAAGGGATGGAGAGGAAAAGACTAAATGTCCGAGGAGGAGGGGTGAAAGAGGGAGAAAGGCGGAGGATAAACACACATACAGACAGCAAAAAAACAATAACACAGCAACCAAACCAAACACAAGACTGCAAATCTTACAGACAGAAAATAAGACACAAAAAGAATGAAAAGCAAAAGAAGCAACTTCAAAGTTGGAAAGCCCCTGAATAATCAAACAACTATAAATTCTTACAGGTTTCTCAAATGAACTGTTTGCAGTTCAGTCAGGGCTAGCTGAATGTGATGAATGTGCTATCTCCTGGTAATGCCTCCATTGTACGGAGAGTGTTTAAAAAGCATCATCACAGTATCTTAACCAGGGAACGTTATGCTGCTCTTTTGGCTTTTGGCTCTTTTGGCTTTACAGCATACGTGTCAGTGGGCCTTATAGCCAGCCCTCTGACCCAAACTAGGTGCAATTAACTGTGGATTACGATTAGCTCAGGCAATGGATCAGCAGTAACGTCACTCTATATAAAAACACACACAGTCAGTCACGGTCTTGAAATGTTGTCAGCCAGTGACTGTCCCGTGGATCATTTTCATGCCAGCCAGGTAGGCTATACTCCTGTTGTAAAGAGAAGCAATGTGCTTAATATTAGGACAGTTTAGAAAAAAAATAGTAGGCCTAGCCTATAGAAAGCTGATGGGATCCTCCTCTTTTTAATAGAGGCCATCACTCGGTTTTCTCACACAATTGCATAGCCTATAGAAATGTTGTGCAACATGAGCTCATGGGCTCTCATGAAGTGTTTGATTAGATTTTCGATTATATTTGCATTAATGTCAGAGTGATTAGAGGGACAATCGAGTGCTGAGTACCAGGCAATTAGCAAGTTTGGTAGGCTACTAATGACCATGAGCAGCATCAGAGCTTGGAGAAGCCTAATTACCATGACTTTATTTAACCAGGTAGGCCAGTTGAGAACAAGTTCTCATTTATAACTGCGACCTGGCCAAGATAAAACAAAGCAGCGTGACAAAAACAACACAGAGTTACACATGGGATAAACAAAAGTACAGTCAATAACACAATAGAAAAATCTACATACAGTCTGTGCAAATGTAGTAAGATTAGGGAGGTAAGGCAATAAATAGGCCATAGTGGCAAAATAATTACAATTTAACAGTAACACTGGAGTGACAGATGTGCAGATGATGACGTGGAAGTAGAGATACTGGAATACAAAAGAGCAAAAACAAATAACATGGGGATGAGGTAGTTGTGTGGGCTATTTACAGATGGGCTGTGTACAGGTGCAGTGATCGGGAAGCTGCTCTGACAGCTGATGCCTAAAATTAGTGGTAGATATAAGTCTCCAGTTTCAGTAATTTTTGCAATTCCTTCCAGTCATTGGCAGCAGAGAACTGTAAGGAAAGGCAGCCAAAGAGGTGTTGGCTTTGGGTATGACCAGTGAGATATACCTGCTGGAGCGCGTGCTACGGGTGGGTGTTGCTATGGTGACCAGTGAGCTGAGATAAGGCGGGGCTTTACCTAGCAAACACTTATAGATGACCTGGAGCCAGTGGGTTTGGCGTCGAATATGTAGCAAGGGCCAGCCAACAAGAGCAGACAGGTCGCAGTGGTGGGTAGTATATGGGGCTTTAGTGACAAAACAGATGGCACTGTGATAGACTACATCCAGTTTGCTGAGTAGAGTGTTGGAAGCTATTTTGTAAGACAATCACCGAAGTCAAGGATCAGTAGGATAGTCAGTTTTACGAGGGTATGTTTGGCAGAATGAGTGAAGGAGGCATTGTTGCGAAATAGGAAGCCGATTCTAGATTTAATTTTGGATTGGAGATGCTTGATGTGAGTCTGGAAGGAGAGTTTACAGTCTAACCAGACACCTAGGTATTTGTAGTTGTCCACATATTCTAAGTCAGAACTGTCCAGAGTAGTAATGCTAGTCGGGCGGGCCGGTGCGGGCAGAAATCGGTTGAAGAGCATGCATATAGTTTTACTTGCAGTTAAGAGCAGTTGGAGAACACGGAAGAAGTGTTGTATGGCATTGAAGCTTGTTTGGAGGTTTGATAACACAGTGTCCAAAGAAGGGCCAGATGTATACAGAATGGTGTCGTCTGCGTAGAGGTGGATCAGAGAATCACCAGCAGCAATAGCGCCATCGTTGATATATACAGAGAAAAGATTCGGCCCGAGAATTGAACCCTTTGGCACCCCCATAGAGACTACCAGAGGTCCGGACAACAGGCCCTCCGATTTGACACACTGAACTCTATCTGAGAAGTAGTTGGTGAACCATGCGAGGCAGTCAGTTTGAGAAACCAAGGCAATTGAGTCTGCTGATAAGAATGAGGTGATTGACAGAGTTGAAAGCCTTGGCCAGGTCGATGAAGACGGCTGCACAGTACTGTCTTTTATCGATGGAGGTTATGATATCGTTTAGGACCTTGAGTGTGGCTGGGTTGCACCCATGACCAGCTGGGAAACCAGATTGCATAGTGGAGAAGGTACGGTGGGATTCGAAATGGTTGGTGATCTGTTTGTTAACTTGGCTTTCGAAGACTTTAGAAGGGCAGGATGAATATAGGCCTGTAACAGTTTGGGTCTAGTGTTTCCCCCTTTGCAGAGGGGATGACCGCGGCAGCTTTCCAATCGTTGGGGATCTCAGACGATACGAAAGAGAGGTTGAACAGGCTAGTAATAGGGGTTGCAACAATTGCAGCAAATAAGTTTAGAAACAGAGGGTCCAGATGGTCTAGCCCAGCTGATTTGTAGGGGTCCAGATTTTGCAGCTCTTTCAGAACATCAGCTATCTGGATTTGGGTGAAGGAGAAGTGCTTGGGCAAGTTGCTGTGGGGGGTGCAGTGCTGTTGACCGGGGTAGGGGTAGCCAGGTGGAAAGCATGGCCAGCCGCAGAAAAATGCTTGTTGAAATTCGATTATTGTAGATTTATCGGTGGTGACAGTGTTTCCTAGCCTCAGTGCAGTGGGCAGCTGGGAGGAGGTGCTCTTATTCTCCATGGACTTTACAGTGTCCCAAAACATTTGGAATTAGTGCTACAGGATGCAAATTTCTGTTTGAAAAAGCTAGCCTTTGCTTTCCTAACTGACTGTGTATATTGGTTCCTGACTTCCCTGAAAAGTTGCATATCGCGGGGGCTATTTGATGCTAATGCAGTACGCCACAGGATGTTTTTGTGTTGGTCAACGGCAGTCAAGTCTGGAGTGGCAACAGTGAGAGACTTATTTCTGGAAAGGTGGACTTTTAAAAGTAGAAGCTCGAACTGTTTGGGCACAGACCTGGATAGCATGACAGAACTATGCAGGCCATCTCTGCAGTAGATTGCAACTCCGCCCCCTTTGGCAGTTCTATCTTGACGGTAAATGTTGTAGTTAGGGATGGAAAATGTTGGTGAATGAAATGTTGTAGTTAGGGAATGAAAATTTTGGTGGCCTTCCTAAACATGACTAAACGGTCATGTGGAATTTGACTGCCATCATGACTCGTGACCGCCAGTGTGGCGATAATACGGTCACCGTAACAGCCCTAGTCACACACACCACATAAACCTTGCCACTAAAAAACAGGTTCTCACATATCTGTACTGGAGTGAGGCAGGACAGAGTGAACGAGAAAAAGTGGGATGTAAATGAGATGCAAAATAAAGTAAACATACATGTGTGTGTGGGGGGGGGGGGGGATTTGTACTTACATTTGAAGACAGCCAAATGCATACTAATCAAAACTGTGACAAGAATTTCACACAAAAAATCTGGAAAATTAAATACACCGTAAATAAAGGTATGAGCAAAACCTCCTCACATGACACCTTTAAGTCAAATTTTAAACAAATAAAAAATAAGGTCACATCATCTATTAGAAACTCATAACCAACACAAACAGTACACAAAACATGAGCACTGGAGAGTTGCCTGTCAACATAAGATATGTATGAGGAAGACTGATGTCAATGTGTAATGTGTACACAGTAGGAGCTTCCTAATGTTGTTGAGCTCTGCAGGGGACTGCCTGGACTACATGTGGAGTTGTGTGGGGTCATGTCTGTATCAGTAGTAGTTTGAGATGATAGTGAAAACATGACCTAAATGATTGGCACCCTCGATAAATGAGCAAAAAAAAAAAAAAAAAAAAAAAGACTATAAAATAAAATCTACAAATACTGAGCTATATTACATGCAAAACATATGTTTTAATGATATTATTTTATACTAATACAAGAAAATTTGATTTTGTTAAACAAGTAATGAATTTTTTTTAAAACAAATATATGGGTAAACATTATTGGCACCCCTGTTTTCAATACTCCGGCACCCTCCCCTTGCGAGGACTGAGCCCTTTTCTAAAATGTTTTATAAGATTGGAGAACATATTGGGAGGGATTATAGACCATTCCGCCCTATACAGTGCCTTCTGAATGTACAGATTCCCCTTCACTTATTACACATTTTGTTGTGTTACAGCCTGAATTCAAAATGGATTAAATATTGATTACATTTTTTTTTTTTTACATCTCCCCCACCTACACAAAATACCCCATAATGAAAGGTCCAAAAACATTTTTAACACAAATGACAGCAGAGAGAAACATTTATTTATGTTTTGAAGTAAATTTCCTGCAATTCTACACATTTTGCCTTGGGGCTTGCAGAAAAATGTGCTGTTTTAAAGCACGTTTCATGCAATTCTAATCATTTTGCCATGGGGTGGAGAGATATCTTTGCAGTTTTAAAGCTAAATTCCTGCAATTCCACACATTTGGCCCAAATCAAAATGGGGGCACCCTGGGGGTCAGGGCCCCTGGGCATATGCCCTGCGTGCCCGGTCGGTATCGAATATCATTTCTAGACTAACTGGCTAGACTAACTTACTAATCTAAAACTTGTTAGCTGACATGGCTAATTGAGTGACTGTTAGTGACTGACATTACAAGAGAAAAACTGCTGATGCACAAGCACATGTTTTAATTGCACGTTGTGTATTCTACTATTCTAATAAGTTCAGACCCCGACTGAGATCATAAAAAAATATATACAAGGGCCTCCCGAGTGGCGCAGTGGTCTAAGGCACTGCATCACAGTGCTATGTAGCTGTGCCACTAGAGATTCTGGGTTCGAGTCCAGGCTCTGTCGCAGCCGGCCGCGACCGGGAGACCCATGCGGCGGCGCACAATTGGTCGTCCGGGTTCGAGGAGGGTTTGGCCGGCAGAGATGTCCATGTCCCATCGCGCACTAGCGACTCCTGTGGGGGGCCGAGCGCAGTGCACGCTGACACGGTCGCCATGTGTACGGTGTATTCCTCCAACACATTGGTGCGGCTGGCTTCCGGGTTAAGTGGGCATTGTGTCAAGAAGCAGTGCGGCTTGGTTGGGTTGTGTTTCGGAGGACGCACGGCTCTCGACCTTCACCTCTCCCGAGTCCGTACGGGAGTTGCAGCGATGAGACAAGACTGTAACTACCAATTGGATATCACGAAATTGGGGAGAAAAAGGGGGTAAAAAAAATAATATATATATATTAAATAAATAAAATTTACACACACAGCAACCCACCATTAACATGGTCGCGACCCATACTTTAGGAAAGTGATCTAGATAGAACCCCGTGGTTGGCACCGAACTCGCCCAGCCACCCATAGGAGTACATTGAAACTCTGTTTATACAGCTCTGGGAAAACATGGTGGGTGGGGATGGGGCTTACCTGTAGATGAGGAGGAGCCTCCCAGGGTCGGGCCGAAAGGATCCAGAGAGAGAAGGTCATTATTGAAAGCAGGCCTACTGCTTAGAGAGAGAGAAAGAGAGAGCGAGCGGGCAGGAGAGAGAGAGGGGCAGGGGGAAGGTAGGGACACGCGGAAGGGAGAGGTAGGGATAGAAAGAGACATGGAAATTAGAGCAATTACTAAACAGTGAGAGAATGGCACTAGAGGGTGTGAGTCAAGGAGCTTTTACTGCTAGTGTTTCTGAGCCAGTTTTTAACTGCGAAAGTTAAGGGACATCAACTTACTCGTTGAAGGACGCTGGAATCCTGGTCTTTCCCAACTCATCGCCTGGTTGAGGAAACAACATACAAATGACAGACTTAACCTCAGCACACACAAGGTGACGTAGGTGCAGAGGAAAACCCTGTCTCATACATACCCAACCAGACACGCACATAAAACACACACTGCAGAGAGCCCCATGTTAAAGGACAGGGCTGCAGTGCTCTGCGTCGCTCAAACTAGAATGTGCGTTTAGGTGCTATGTGAAGCAGAGGTTCCCCACCAACAACATTGGACACATATTTGTTCAGATCTACATCAAGCTACTTAAACTTAAGTGTATCCTCTCTAAGACCGTGTCAAATATAGCCACAAAGCCGCATATCCATAGTGTTAGCAAATCTCTAGCTTTGAAGCATTGCTAATAGCATTGTTATTAGCTAGCTATGTTAGCTTTAGCTGTAGAGAACAAGGTACTGTATGGTCCACTAGCCTAGGCTGTGGCAGTTGGCGGTGGGACTGAGGTGGAGGTCAGGAGGACTACCTGGCATGGCGTGTGGTGGTGGGAGGTCAAACTGACTAGAGAGGTACATAGTACTCACCTGGCACCTGAGAGCCTAACCCTGGGGTGGAATACACTCCCAAAAGCCCTGAGCACGTGTAGAACACATGGCTATCAATTTCTTATCTCTACCAAATATACCCAGTAACAGTCTTAAGGATTGAACTATCACTCTTAAACTCTATCAAAAAGTTGGAGGATTAGTCTTAACTCTATCAAATGGATAAAATACTTTAAAACTATAACTTGATATGATGGAGATTTGAATGAAGGGATAATAAAGTGGTGCTATTTAAACCTTCAGAAAGTATTCATATCACATTCAAAATGGATCAGATTTGCTTCTCACCCATCTACACAAAATAGCCCACAATGAAAAAGTGAAAACATGTTTTCGGAAAATGTTGCTAATCTATTGAAAATGAAATACAGAAATATCTCATTTACAGAAGGATTCACACTCGAGTCAATATTTTGTAGAAGCACCTTTGGCGGCTTTTTGCACATCTGGATTTGAATATTTTCTCCCATTCTTGCCTGCAGATTTTCTCAAGCTCTGTTAAGTTAAATGGGGAGTGGCGGTGAACAGCAATCTTCAAGTCTTTCCACAGATTTTCTGGGCTTTGGCTGGGTCACTCACATTCTTGTTCTGAAGCCATTCCAGCATTGCTTTGGCTGTATGTTTGGGGCCATTTTTTATTTAGATTTTTTTTTAACCTTTATTTAACTAGGCAAGTCAGTTAAGAACAAATTCTTATTTTCAATGACGGCCTAGGAACAGTGGGTTAACTGCCTGTTCAGGGGCAGAACGACAGATTTGTACCTTGTCAGTTCGGGGATTTGAACTTGCAACCTCTCGGTTACTAGTCCAACACTAACCACTAGGCTAGCCTGCCGCCCCTGTTGGAAAGTAAATCTTTGCCCTAGTCGAAGGTATTTTGCACTCTGAACCAGGTTCTCATCAAGGATTTGCCTGTATATGGCTCCATTCACTGTTCCCTCAATTACGTATATCATTTAGTAGACGCTATAGCCTAACCAGTCTCCCAGTTCTGCTGCTGAAAATAATCCCCATAGCATGATGCTGCCACCACGCTTCACAGTAAGGGATGGTATGAGACAGGTGATGAGCTGTGCCTGTTTTTTTCCAGACATAGCACTTTGCATTCAGTCCAAAGAGTTCAATTTTTGTCTCATCAGACCACAAAATCCTTTGCCTTATGATTTCAGAGTCTTTGACGTGCATTTTTGCAAACTCCAGGCGTGCTGACATGTGCCTTTTTCATAGGAGTGGCTTCCATCTTGCCACTCTCCCATATGGCCCAGAATGGTGAAGTGCTATACTGTTGTCCTTCTAGCAGGTTCTCCCATCTCAGCCAAGGAATTCTGTAGTTCTGTCAGAGTGGTCATTGGGTTCTTGGTCACCTCCCTGACCAAGGTCATTCTTTCTCGGTTGCTCAGTTCGGTCGGACGGCCAGGGTAGTTCCATACTTTTTCCAATTGCCCTTGGAGATTTTCACAAGTCAAGAAATTGTTTCATACCCTTCCCCAGATATATCTAGGAGATCTACAGCCAGTCCTTGGACTACACGGTGTAGTTTCTGCTTTGACATGCACTGTCAACTGTGCTACCTTATATAGACAGGTGTGTTTCTTTCTAAATCATGTCCAAACAATTGAATTTACCACAGGTGGACTCCAATCAAGTTCTAGTGACATCTCAAGGATGATCAAAGGAAATTGGATGCACCTGAGCTCAATTTGGAGTGTCATAGAAAAGGGGTGTGAATACTCATGTAAATGAGATTTCTGTATTTCATTAAAAAAGAAAAAAAGAGAAAGGGACACATTTCTGAGAATATGTTTTCACGTTGTCATTATGGGGTATTTTGTGTAGATGGGTGATAAAAAAAAGTATATATTCATAACATTTTGAATTCAGGCTGTAACAACTAAATGTGGACTAAGTCAAGGGGTTTTAACAATGTATACAGTACATGTATACAGGCAATGTATAGTGTGTATCAATAATATAATTAATATATTTTTCTTTCTTCATTCTTTACTTGCTAACCCCCACTAATACTTCATAGTGAGTTCACAGTTTGAGACTACGTGACTTGTTGCATTCCTCCATAGATAATTAATGAACTTGTTCAAGCACTTATTTGTCCAAGCAGAAAATCAAACGTAGGAAAATATACAAAATTGTTGCCAAAGCGCAGGAGGAAAAATATAATTTCTGACATGCAAAATAGAAACAAGCAATTAAGCAATTCATCTTACTCGTAGCTTAGAGGGGGAATGGAAGTCATTTCTCAAATACACACACAAAAAACAAACTGTGTTTACTTTCGCTGGGGATGTGTTGGTTTTGGCGAGGTCGCTAGGATTTTGAAAAAAAAAAAAAAAAGAGCGAACCTCTTCAAAAACGACCGAGCTAAGAAAAATGAAGTTGAAAAGTCAAATGGTAGCCCCCCTGGCCGCAGCCACAGATGAGGAGGAAAGAGAGAGAGCGAGAGAGACAGAAAGACACAGAAAGAGGAGTGTAAAATAAAATACTCACTGGATTGATTCCTTCGCATCTGACCCTGAGAATATAAACACACTAATTAACTACAGCACGGATAAGTTACACACACACACACACCACACACCACACACACACACACACACACACACACACACACACACACACAGAGAACTTCAGCCCTCATTCTCCACAACAACAAAAAAAGACTCCCTAGCAAAACCAGAACATACTTCTTAATGTACAGAGACAAACCGAAGACCAGGGAAAGTACATTTGAAGTAGATGCGGTAACGTATGTAAAAACATGTTTGTATCTGGAACGTGCTTGAAAAGTATCCGTACTTAGATACCATTATCACAGACTATAAATGATTTTAAGACATGGCTTAAGTACTACCCAGCCTTAGGACATATATTGAGTAGAGCAGGGTCAATTCACTTTTACCTGTTTACAGGGACTGAAACTAGGCCTACTTAAAAATGACAGCACAAAGTTCCTCAACGTATTACTCTTTAAGAATCAACACTTGTGTTATAACTTACTTTCTGAATAATACTTCCTAAAAACAGAGATGTGCAGTACAGGCTACATTTATCAGTGGTGACACAGTACTCGCAAACCCTCCAAATTGTCCCGAACAGTTAGAGTATACACTGAGTATACGAAACATTAAGGACACCTTCCTAATATTGATTTGCATCACCCTTCTGCCCTCAGAACAGCCTCAATTCGTCAGGGCATGGACTCTACATGGTGTCCAAAGCGTTCCACGGGGATGCTGGCCCATGTTGACTCCAATGTCCTTTGGGTGGTGGACCATTCTTGATACAGACGGGAGACTGTTGAGCGTGAAAAACCCAGCAGTGTTGCAGTTCTTGACACAAACTAGTGCACCTGGCACCTACTACCATACCCTGTTCAAAGTCACATTGTGTAAATCTTTTGTCTTGCCCATTCTTCCGCTGAATGGCACACACACAATCCATGTCTCAACTGTCTCGAGGCTTAAAAAAATCCATCTTTAACCTGTCTCCTCCCCTTCATCTACATTCTACACTGATTGCAAAGGATTTAACAAGTGACATGAATAAGGGACCATAGCTTTCACCTGGATTCACCTGGTCAGTCTATGTCATGGAAAGAGCAGGTGTCCTTCATGTTTTGTACACTCAGTGTAATTGATACATGGAAACTTTAAAACGGTACTATTAACTATTAACTTTTTTCACACCAGTGTTAAAAGACAGTAAAAATCACAGGATTAAGCCTCAAACACACATAGCACATTAAACCTAGGGGGAAAGATTCAGCTGCACAGAACAGACAGGACACAGTATCTAACCCTGCACTCGGATCAATCAGGTACTACACACAGAGGGAGAGACAGACAGACTGACACTGCGAGTCGAGCTCCCTGACAGAGGACATACATCGGTTGTCGAGGCAACCAACAGAAGATCTGCATGTACTTGTGTGTGACCCAATGGAAACTAGGACCATCAATCCCAATGAAGCCTTTATTCACACACTGAAAAAGATAAGGAGAGGGGGAAAAAAGAAGAGGGAGAAGAAGAGAACCAGAAGGGGTTTAGAGGGACGCAGCTAAAGCATTAAACCACCATAGCGCCGTGAGGTCAGGGTTTAGTCCCACAGGCACTAAGCAGCAAATGGGTTCAATCACAGCTGTAGCCAGCAACACAAACGCTACAGATCTCCACACACACACACACCATTCCGGCTTCCAACTGTGGTTTCAATAAAAGGAACAAAAAGCACAGAAGTGTAACGGGCAGGAAAAGGAGAAAGACGAACAGCAAAGAATGGGGAGGAAGAAGGAAAAGGAATGTGTCTTCAATAATTCACACCAGATGATGCAATGTTCGTCTCGTCACCTAGATGTTTTAACTCAAGAACTTTGAGCACAGAACGTTTCCTTCAACATTAAAAAGTGGGAAAAAATGGCGAAGAGGTAGGAGGTAGCGATAAAAGAGAAAACACGGAGGGAATAGTCCAGTATTTAGTTGAAGTTCAAGTAAAAAAAAAAAGAAACAGTAGGTTGCCGTTTTCTGTCGTTGGACTGAGATATTATTTGTAACGAACCAAGTCAGAGGGTCAGGCCTTGGCAAAGCCATAGAATGTTTTTCCTCAAGATACTCCTTAATGCTTAGAAAATATCAAGAAAAGAAAGAATTTTTGCCAAAGTGGAATCACTCTGCTTAAAACAAACAGCATGAATAAAACATATGTGGAAAAACATTTCTACACACGGTGTCACATTTAATGGGCGACTAACCCCTATAAAGTGTGCATAAATAATCACATTCAAGTCATGTCCAAACCAAGAAGCAAAATGACCCTAATAAAACAAGAGCGCAAAAGACCGAGAGAGAGAGAGAGATAAAGAGAGCGTGGCAGAGTGAATGAGAAAACGATAGAGAGAGATTCCGTGACAGTTGTTTAGTGAGCAATAGGACTCCTCTCGCTGATATGAGGAGGGGGGGGGACCTCTTTCAGAATCAGCACACTGAGCGTGCCCCCTACCGCACACAAACACGCACACTGTAGTGAAGTTTAATGGCAGGCGCTAATTCCAACCTGAGCAGGCAGGTAGAGAAAGACAGAGGTGTGAGAGAGAGAGAGAGAGACAGCGGCTCAGAGATTGAGAGATTTTATGGCTAGTCAGTCAGTTAAGGTTGAACGGAGAGCTTAACTCCAGGCAGAACGGTCAAAGGTCAGGCCAGGCTTTGCGTGCAGTGCAGCTCTGACAGTCTCTGCATGCCAGAGCATCCTATCCCATGCCATGCCATGATGTGACAGCAGGGTGAAGTGGTGTGTGTTTGTCTACTGACTCTACTGTGTAACACCACGCAACTAACTATACAGAAGCGGCATCCCTGCTGCCGTCTAAGCCGGGGGGGGGGGGGGGGGGGGGGGGGTTCTACTAAGCTAGATGGAATTGTTTTAAGTAAGTCATACCAAGGATTATTTAGCTGAATGTTAAGACTCTTTGAAGTATTAAAAAAAACATACAAAAACATTTGATTAAAAATGATGTTTGGCCTTCCTGCTATTAGCCCATACAAATGCATTGAATAACAGATTCACCAAAAAACCAAACCAAACCTAAAAGGAAGTTAGTTCTGAAGTGACTGTCCTATATCTGAGAGATGGAAGAAAGATCAGGAAACGGTCATTTTTTAACCTTTCCACGCGTGAGTTCCAAATATCTAACGGTCGTCCCCAGAGTGAGTTTTTTATGTGCGTGATGTCAGAATGCCCTCACTGTTCCAAAATGGACAGTTAACCCACGCTGCCCTCAAACCAAGGTACACTGCCTGCTAATTATCTATAGGCTACATTTCAATTTACCAATTTCAAATTATTTTCTAACCAGATTTATTTTCTAACAACAGTTTGAATTGAGGTGTGTTCCACCTCCTCATTAATTCCCATAGAAGTAGCCCATTTCACTGTTGCGGACAATTTACCTTTGAGGCTTTACTGAGCCGGGCGAACTTCTCTCTTTGACAAGAGATCAGGCACAAACTTTTTCCTCCCTAGCACATTTTCCGGGTTGCACCCTCATTGCTTTCACTACTAATAAATAACTTTGGACGTGTGCATTCCTATCAAAGTGCCTTATTACGTTATCATTCTAGTTTCTGAACATTGTGTTTACGTTTCTTCTGTAGCACACCGTATGAATGTATGGAGCATAATGTATTTACTGTTTTATTTACATATTTTCAAGTACTGGTGACAAGTCATGCATTCCGATTTTGCATAGATTGTAGTGGACACATACTGTATGATGTGTGTAAAAAACTTTTTGAAGGTTGTACTGATTATGATGAGCTAATGCTAAGTTAATTGCCAGCTATGTGTGGTGCCATGTTTGCAATGCAATCTGGCCAAATATGTTATAACAAAATGAGGTGAAGGGATGGTTCACTCACCTTTCGAGTAAACTTCCGGAAGTGAATGATGGAAGTGAATGATGGTAGACGACACACCCCATTCAACATGCATACTGTAAACAGACCCAACTCATCTTGTAACTTCTAATCTTTGGTTGACACGAAAAAACAAACATGGCGGCGTACACAAACTACACATTGTCTGATAACTTCAGATTTTTTAAAAGTGGTTTACTCAATTATTTCGATCACTGGTGAGGTCACCTGTGGTGTGATGAATTGTATATAGTAATTGTTATTAGCTAATTCATATTATGGTTTCTATCAGCCAAGAGTTGGCTAAATATGACCGCCTGTGTTAGGTCACTCTTTCCCCGGTGCTACGACTAATTGTGTTATGCTGTCGCTACTTCTGTGAATGTCTGAACATTGCATCCAAAAATAAACGGCTCACATTGAGGATATAACCTTGTAAAGACTGTCTGTGCAAAATGTTTCTGTGAAGAAAAAAAAAGTGTGGCCAGCTCAAACACTGACTGTTGCGTCAATCATAAGTGGACGTTCTAAATAAGCGTTCTAATCACACCGGTTTGAGCGTACAAACACACGTCAAAGTGTTAACCCCTTATTTTTGGCACTAAACAGTCTAAGCCTTGTCTAAGCTATATGGAATTGTTTTAAGAATGTTATACCAAAGATCATGTTGCTATTAGCCCATACAAATGCACTGAATAACAGATTCACTACATGTATCAACAGATAGCGCCCCCCCCCCCCTAAAAAATCTAAAGGAAGTTTGTTCTGAAGTGTCTGTCCTATATCTAAACCCTTACAGTCTCCATATATACACACACTTCTTCCATATTTTTTTAAAAAACTGGAACCGGGGGACCTTCAGATGAGTCTCGTCAGGCCTGTGGGCATCCTCGAGCAAAACATCTGATACGTACATGTTCGCGAGAGTCTCACCTTTCCACAGAGGGGTGTAGTGTGTAGCCCAAACTGTTCGGACGCTACAGAAAGAAGTTGACAGATCGGCAGGACTGACTCCAGACAAGTCCCAAGACGCTCGTGGGGTTGGGGTCATAAATGACGGAGAACACCACCTCTAGCTCTGTATCTTTCACCGCAGATGCAGAAGTGTGACATCGGCAGATGGGGGTGGGAAAAAAAACAGGTATCTCTAGCTTAAACTGATAGATTTATGAGGATTTTTAAAATATGATGTTAATTAGATTTCCGTGGCGGTGCGGACATTGACTCTAGGGGGTTAAATAGAGTGTTCGAGAGACTAGAGATATTGCCATTCCACCTGTGCCATTAAACAGATGTACATGTGTTAAAGTCAAGTAAGAGAGAAAACAAGTGTCCAAAAGTGGAGACTATTTGTGACACTTTTTTTTCCATACTCCCGGTCTTGTAAATAACAAACACAAGCAAATGAAAAATAATGTTTGAATTCTAACTCCAGACGATCAAATTTCAATTGTTCAAGAAAAACTCAACTTTCTGAATGAGCTCACTCACACTGTCCACAGTGACTCATCTTAGAGAACAGAGGCAATGGTCCAAACAGGCAGAACGGAATACCTCAGGAAAGACTTTCAAATATGAATGATACAGTGACTGTCTAATAATGTTTGTCAGAAGGAGAGCTTTTTGATAAGTACCCATTTCCCAGAACTTACAGGAGAAATACAATGTACTGTTGCCCCCTAGTGTTAGAGAGGAGATGGGACAGACTGACAGACAGACAGGGGGAAACTGTACTGCTCCTCAGACAGGCAAATTGAGAGGGTAGACGTACTAAGGTCAGTGAATGGGTCCAGATGAAGTGTACAGAGGAAACATCTTATGATAGGATATAGATCAGAATAAATTTGTTTTGTATGTACATGCCTAGAGTGATAATGGTAGTACTGTATATCACTTTCTTGGTCTTAACATTGTAGGATATAGGATTTCCTTCATCCCAAATCACTTTCTTGGTCTTTTCAAAGTATTCAAGTATGGAGGACTCCATTATTGACTGATATATGATCAAATGGCCACCCAAACTATTTACATTGACATCCCCCCCTCCTGTCTTTACACTGCTGCTACTCACTGTTTATTATCCATGCATAGTCACTTTACCCCTACCTACATGTACAAATTACCTCGACTAACCTGTACCCCTGCACATTGACTCGGTACCTCCTGTATACAGCCTCGTTATTGTTATTTTTTTGTGTTACTTTTTATTTATTTTTAACTTTAGTTTATTTAGTAAATATTTTCTTAACTCTATTTCTTGAACTGGATTGTTGGTTAAGGGGTTGTAAGTAAGCATTTCACGGTAAGGTCTGCACCTGTTGTATTTGGCGCATGTGACAAATAAAATGCTATCATAATATATTATAATATATAATAATACCACCATTAAGCAAATGCTTTTATCCAAAGCAACTTAGCCATGCGTGCATACATTTTACCTACGGGTGGTCCCAGGTATCGAACCCACTATTCTGACATTGCAAGCACCATGCTGTTCTACCACCTGAGCTACAGAAGACCAAAACGTTTGTGACAGTCTACAATATGTGAGTGGAATCTCTGACAGATCTGTGGAGCAACAGGTTTCTATCAACTTAAGTTGTAAAGACTACAGAATTGACGTACCGCGTTTGGTGGCGACAGGCTGATGTTCCCGATGGAAGCCTTGAGTTCGTCGATGGAGGCTCGGCTCTGGTGCGTCCCGTTGTTGGGCGCCACCGGCTTGATCTCCACGCGGAACTTCCTGGGTTCATCCTCGTCCTCCGAGTCACTCGATGAATAGAACGAGTTATCTTTGGCATGTGGAACACACGGTTAAGGAGCAGAACAGATCATAACACACAGCCAGACAGATTAGTGGCTCTATGGCAATATAGTGGCTTCATGGAGATATGGTAACATGAAACCAACAGTTACATCTTATTGAATGCATATTAGAATGGGATCGGTGCAAAAAGAATGATAAAATGCATTTGAATACAAAGAGTTTTTGAACAGTGTAAAGCATTGAGGAGTGTTGGAGGATATCATTTTCGTTGCGGTCTTCCGGTCTGATACAGAAGCCATCTTCGTCAACCGTGGGGACATTCTAGAAGAGAGACGACAAAATATTGGGTCATTTATGCACATAACTTGCTGTGGTATTTTGTTGTTAGTGTGTGTGTGATACTCACAGCGTTCTGGAAGTCTATGGTGCCATAGTACCCAGGAGGAGCTCCGTTGGCATTATTCTACAGCCCAGGGAAGAAGAGAGAGAGACAGGCAGAGAGTGAGAGAGGCAGAGAGCGAGAGAGGGGGAGAGAGTGAGAGAGGCGGAGAGCGAGAGAGGGGGAGAGAGAGAGAGAGGATTACTATAACTTCAACTAATTTAATTACTTTAACAATTTCTACAATAATTGACAAATATTTGCAATACTATTGCATGATGACGACACTACAAAATAATTCACTAGTATAATAATACAGTATCATACATACTATTGAATGAATGTCATTCAAATAAATGCCATTTTAAAGTATGTAACTGAAGGGTACTCACAGCAGGTTCAACTTCTGTCGACTCCCTGAGAACATGCCAAAAGAAACAACCAAGAGTAGTTTCATTCTCATAAAAAAGCCATGGTCATAAAAGTTAAACATTTTATCATCGAGTCCAACGAAGCTAAAGGAGTATCATCTATCAGGACACCAAACCTGGGTTACATGAGTATTTTATGATTTGTTATTTAAATTCTTGTTTTCTGTGTATTTTCAAATAACTTGGCCGAATCAACTACTTCTATTGGAAGTATTTCAAAAGTATTTTCTAATAATTTCCTATAAATAGCCTACTATTTCAGAGTTCTCAAATACTTATTTCAAATACTATTTTCAAATACATGGGAGTGTATTTGAGTCCGCGCATGAGTATTTTCAAACACTATCTGAATACGTATTTCGAAATGTATATGTGAAACTATTTGAGATATTAGAAATAGTAGAACCTGGGTCTGCAGGACACCACCATTAAAAAGCAAGATCATTTCAATGTATCTTGGATAATTTGAAACAGAATCAGTCAGTTAAAAAGACTCTCCACAAAGCCATCGCATCATATTCCCAGACAGTGGAAAGTACATAATTAACAGTATAAAAACGACTTAAAAAAATCCTTGATAAATACTTTTCAAAGTGTAAAAGTAGAAAATGTATACTCACGTGGAGTCTGTGTCCTTGTTGTCTTTCCGGCGGCCAGGGAACGCATATGTTTTTCTCTTCCTGGGTTTGGCTCCTAGAAACAAACCAAAGGAGTGCGTGTGAGACTGAACAAATGTATCTGCTTTGACAAATATGAGTGACAAACTCCAAACCGAAAAAAAGTGATAAATCAGCAACTTTTAGAAACACTCACAATTCTTCAGATTTATTACAAATTGAACTGGGAAGAGGTCAGACAACTTAAAACATCTAGACTTTAAATGTTACCACCATTTATTTGCAAAATATAAAGTCAGACTTTTCACATTTATTTCTGATTTTCATCCAGTTCTCGGTTGGTTTGTTTGTTTCATTGAGGTGGAAATAGACTATAGAAAAGCAGGGTGTGTGTGAGACTTACCTTCAGTGGCGATGGCAGTGTTGCACTCCTCAAACTCAATAGGACCTGATAAGATAGAAACAATCATTTAGGTTCATTTGGCATTTAGAGGGGCTGCAGTGGCTCGCAGGTCTGCGTACCCACATCCTTACCCACACATGCAGTCAGATCCGGCCCTAGCCTTTTAGGGGAACTAAGTGAAATACGTTTAAGAGTTCATTTCCAGCGATTTTATGCATTTTGCCATGGGGCATAGAGAAAACGCGGTAGTTTTAAAGAAAGTTTGCGGCAATTCTACACATTTTAACATGGGGCGGAGAGAATATTTAGCAATTTTATTACTGATTTCATGCAATTTGACTCATTTTTGCGATGGGTTGGAGAGAAATGTTTGCAGTTTTGAATAATGTGCCCACCAGATGCCCATCCCTTCCCTAGAGTCTCCTGATAAGACAGAAACAACAAGTTAGGTTCATTTGGCATTTAAGAGGTGAATGCAGGGCTGTGACGGTCATGGAATTTTGGATGACGGTAACTGTCCAGCCAAGTGACCGCTGTCATTGTAATAACCGCTCAAACAGCAAAACATATATTTTTTAAAACACACATTTTCTCCTCTCTGGACTACATGTGCTGACAAAGAAATAGAATTAATAGAATGGGCATCCCCATTCAAGTCAATGATGGCAAAACGGGTAGACTAGCGGCCATTGCGAGTGTACCCATAGGAAGTAAAAGCAGGAAGTGTACCTATCAATGTGCCGTGATTTGTGGATTAAACTCAACTGACATAAAAAAATACAAAAAATACATTGCATGAGCCACATCAGTTAACATCATTTGAATGAACATTCTACAATACCATGCAAATGATTGCATGACAATACCAGGCAGCCATTGCAAGTGTACACGAGTTTACCAGTCAAATTGCCAGGTTTAGAACGTCCATGCCCTGCTGCTACATTGTGGGGGGTGTTGCCTAGGCAACCGACTCATTTGCTACAACAACTTGCTTGTTTTCGCAAGTGGCAACAAAGTTTCAATAAGTTGTTAAGAGTCCATGTTACCTCAGAAACGGACTCAACTGAATGAATGCCCGGCCGTCCGCTATTCAGTCAGCAGTTTGCTCCACAGAAACAACAATTTAAACGGTTCCATTTTATTTCCATGACAGTCTTCATCCATAACCGTCGGTCACATGGTTATACGGTAGTTGTGTGAGCCCGAGGTGAATGACCCTCTGCTGGCAGTGTTGTGAATGTCGCGCACGCACGCACGGCTTGGCAGGAACAGACAGCATCCGGTCAGACACGCACAGGCTTGGTAAATTGTCCACGCTGATCCTAGAGGGCAGACAGGGTCAATAGCACATTCAACACGGTGTCTGGTGGCCATCGGCAAGATGTGACGCTCTATCCAGAAACAGGGGAAAACACTACAGCACGCAAGGTACAGTGCAGTACACTACACACATTCACTGCACTCATGAGCACATACAGACACACACACAAGCACGCAACACAAACACACACTACAGCACACTACACACACACGCACGCATGTATAGCCACACTAACAAGGAATCAGTATTCCTCAGTCTCTCTCTCACAAACACACACCCTCACAGCACTATTAGATACACATTCTCATGGACGTACACGCATTTAAGACAATTATACTGTACACCTGAGAAAGAGACCAAACAACCAATCAAATGAAATAACACCTGCCATTCAAACTAAGCAGACTAGCAGAGTTAGAGGGATTTAACAGGTTTGAGCCACTGAACCACTGAAAGTGTCACGGAGTGAGGTGTTTAAAACCCATGGATAGACACACCCCACGAACCTGATCTGCCCCTCTCGTAAGCGAGAACGCACGCACACACTAAAGCACACAGAGCTTGTGTGCTTTAGTCTGTCGGTCAAGTCTGCTCGGAGGAATGACCTTGATGTAATTTTGAGCCAAACTTGATTTTCACAATAAAAAAATAAATGAATGAATTTAGATAAATGAATAAGAAAACCCCCTGCGAAAAACAACAAAGATCTTGCTTAATTTAATGTTCATCAATTATGCATATTTACCTCTGAGCTCTTGCACTTGGAATGCCACGAGTCCTGAGAAAATGCCTCTAGCATCTCAGTGCTAGAGGCGTCACTACAGACCCTGGTTCGATTCCAGGCTGTATCACAACCGGCCGTGATTGGGAGTCACGTAGAGCGGCGCACAATTGGGCCAACGTCGTCCGGGTTTGGCCGGGGTAGGCCGTCATTGTAAATAAGAATTTGTTCTTAACTGACTTGACTAGTTAAATAAAGGTTGAATATTTTTTTTTTTTAAAGCTGTGGGGGGAAAAGCAACACTCACGATGAATGTGCGTGTCAATAGTACAAGGCCCCATATGACGTTAGCACAATGACAAGTCAGCGAGTCAAAAGCTATCATTTTACGGTTTATCATGAGCAGAAAGACGATGAGTGTGAAATGGTGCCTTTTACCTCGTTTTATGTGAATTTTCTTAGAGGATTAATCTATGAACAATAAATAAATTCCTATTAACATAAGATTAAAGTGCTATAGTCTATAGTAGATGGGAATAACTATGATTTTATAAATTTTGTTATCTATTTTGTCCGTTGATAAAGCAATGTTGGGATTCCGTGACTACACAGCCTACTCAGCAGAATACAGATCTGTTCCAAGTGCCTTTTGGGGCATTTTCCTTTGTATTTATCTTCTTAAAAGCTCATGCACGAAACACACTGTCTGCGTTTGCTAGCCTATACCAGACCATGGAAAGAGAAAGAAGAGAGGGGAAGAGGCCAGCCTTGGGCAAGATTTTATTTCCATGGCACCAAAATGCCATGACCTGAAAAAACAATGCTAATGATGTTTTAGTCAAACATATACGGCAACAGTGGTTCAATGCAGCCTTCCCCAGAGAACGTCAGTCGCGGGCAGAATTGACGCATTGTTCAGGGCGCGCAGAGCTTGGAGAAGCGCATGGAAGCGGGGAGTCACGAGAGGCACGCATCACGCCAAGTGAAGTGGATAGAGTCCACCAATGACCGATCTCCTCTACTGTGCAATATCAGACCGTCTACCGTTAGCTCTTCACCGTCGGCTAACACACACTGACGTGACTACTGTTTGTGTGTGCGCTCCGTTCCAATCAAAACACAAACGCTACGCTCATCCAAGAACTAGTTCACGAGAGAGAGGAGAGAGGAGAGAGACCCTTGCTCAATGCCTAATCCACAGAGTGCTGACAAGAAGCAGGTATATTTACTTAGCCAAGAGGGAGCACTTACATTTACCATAATCTTCAAAAGTATTAAACAGTTGCTGCCATTGCCAAACACCCCATAGTAACCAATTCTAAGAGAATAAACATATTTGAAAGAACATTGCATGACTATTGCCTGAAATAAAGCAAGAGCAGTGCAGGAACCTTTCGCTGACAGCATCCTAAAATTGCATCTGACAATATTTACGCATACATGGACTACAGCAAAAAAAACTACAAACTAGACACGCTAATCTTACCTAAATCTGCACAGGCGGCATTGGGAACCGTTTAAACATTTCATAAACAGACAGGCGACTTTGTTTATATAGAGGAAGAGGTTTCTTTTCTATTTCTCTCTTTGAGAGAAGCATGCAGTCGAGTCACACATGAGCGGAGAATGGTTTTTTAAAATTGCATTTGCTTCATATGGTGCTCGGAGCGGAGCGGGGAGAGAGGGAGAGGGGCGGAGGGGTTGCGTGTCTGGCTAGCCGCCAGTTGACAGCTCAGCTGGATATCGGTGAACACTGCGAACCCCCCCACCCACCCTCGCAGCGTGTCACTTTAGGATTGTTTCCGCAGTAGAAAGTTTATTCAAGCTCCCTCTCTCGAAAGGCACTGGACCGGCCATCCGTTCAGCTATTTCATCAAGGGACAGGCAGGTTATTTTTCTGACACGGCCTAGGCCACGGTGCGATCTCTAATGAACAGCTTGAGAAGGGGAGGAATTTTACAACTGTTTTCAGCCCTCAATTAATTCTGCTGTCAAAACAAAATGAAGGCCGCTGCTGTCTGGACGCCACGTCTGGACACAGAGGTCAAGGGTCACCATTTGTATACACACAAACACACCCCAAGTCGGGCCCATTGTGTCGGCTACCTGATAGGATGTGGCGCAAGCCCCTGGGAAAGCCACAATGCATAACACAACATCGGCTGTAACCATAGATAACTCCTTCACCAGGAGTCAAAAGGATGGCATAAGCTATTCAGGAATATGGAGATGAGAGAAGGATGTGAATGATGCCCCATTATCCTTGCCATATTTACAGTGCCTTGGGGAAAGTATTCAGGCATCTTGACTTTTTCCAAATTTTGTTAGGTTACAGCCTTATTCTAAAATTGATTAATTAGTTTCCCCCCTCATCAATATACACATTCAATACCCCATAATGACAAAGCAAAAACAGATTCAGAAATGTTTGCTAATTTATTCAAAATAAAAACTGAAATATCACATTTAAATAAGTATTCAGACCCTTTTACTAAGTACTTTGCTGAAGCACCTTTGGCAGCGATTACAGGCTTGAGTCTTCTTGGGTATGACGCTACCAGCTTGGCACACCTGTATTTGGGGAGTTTCTCCCATTCTTCTCTGCAGATCCTCTCAAGCTCTGTCAGGTTGGATGGTGAGCGTTGCTGCACAGCTATTTTAAGGTCTCTCCAGAGATGTTCTATCTGGGTGGTTCCAAACTTCTTCCATTTAATAATGATAGAGGCCACTTGGTTATTGGGGACCTTCAATGCTGCAGAAATGTTTTGCTACCCTTCCCCAGATCTGTGCTTCGACACAATCCTGTCTCGGAGCTCTACGGTCAATTCCTTCGACCTCATGGCTTGGTTTTGCTCTGACCTTATATAGACAGGTGTGTGCCTTTCCAAATGTCCAATCAATTGAATTTACCACAGGTGGACTCCAATCAAGTTGTGGAAACATCTCAATGATGATCAATGGAAACAGGATGCACCTGAGCTCAATTTCAAGTCTCATAGCAAAGGGTCTGAATACTTATGTAAATACAGTATTTTTGCCTCATTTTGCCAAAGAGGCAAAAATGTCTAAAATCCTGTTTTCGCTTTGTCATTATGGGGTATTGTGTGTAGATTGCTAAGGATTTGTATCTATTTAATCCATTTTAGAATAAGGCTGTAACGTAAAACAAAATGTGGAAAAAGTCATGGGGTCTGAATACTGTATGTGATAATCAACCCACTTTCTTTAGGCCTACCATGATTGGCTTTAAGATTAGGATCTAATAAACTCCTGACACACAAGGTTTTACACAGACGAGTGTGCGAGAGAGTGCAAGACCAACCGAGCAAGAGAGAGGGAGAAGGAGTTAAACCATTTGGAGAGATTTCCCTTGATTACTGTAGCATGTCGTAGTTTACACAAGAGCCAATGTTGAGCTCCTGACCTCCAGAAGAGCTTGGTTCTGGCTGCTTAGTTCAGTCTGCAGCCTCAACACAGCAATGTGTGTGTGTGTGTGTAAATATCTCCGCCATCATTTCCTATGGCCGAAAACAGCTTCTGAACCACAGAACAGCGATCACTAACCTCGATTTGGATGACAATTTCTACTTCAATGAGCCAGCAGCTCTGGATGTTCTGCTTTCTCCGGACCAGGCCCTAATCCCCGGCACCCGAAAGAGAAAGCAACGGCGCCAGAGGCAAACGAGCCGGCATCCTGACAAGACTATGTTGGCGAACAAATAAACCGCCTCCACCCTTCATTCTATTGGCAAATGTACAATCACTAAAGAACAAACTGGAAGAGCTCCGCTCGAGACTATCATATCAACAGGACCTGAAGTACTGTAATATTCTATGTTTCTCGGAAGAAGGACATGGATAATATACATCTCGCTGTTTTTTTCCCATAAATCCTCTAGACCGGACGGCTGCCTTAGGTAAGAAGGGGGAGGGGTGTGTGCTCTTTCTTAACAACAGCTGGTGTGCGATCGCTAATATTAAGGGAGTCTAGAGTTTTTGATCGCACAGGTTAGAATACTTCATGATAAGATGCAGACCATACTATTTACTTTTCGTAACTGTCTATTTACCACCACAAACCGATGGTGGCACTAATACTGCACTCAACAAGCTCTATAGGGCCGTAAGCAAACAAGAAAATGCACATCCAGAGGCGGCGCTGCGTGTGGCCAGTGACTTTAATGCAGGGAAACAGAAATCAGTTCTCATTTCTACTAGCATGTCACCTGTGCAACTAACCTCTAGATCACCTTTACTCCACACACAGAGACGCATAAAGCTCACCCTCGCCCTCCCTTTCCCAAATCTTACCATAACTCATCCTTCGGATTCTTCTTTACAAGCAAAACAGAAACGTACCAGTGATGCGCTCAATACGGAAGTGGTCTGATGAAGTGGATGCTAAGTTACTGGACTGCTTCGCTAGCACAGAAGGGAATATGATCCAGGATACATCCGATAACATTGAGGAGTTTTACCACATCGGTCACCGGCATCATTAATAAGTGCATCGACGACGATGTCCCCGTAGTGACCGTACGGACATATCCCAACCAGAAGCCATGAATTACAGGCAACATCGACACTGAGCTAAAGGCTAGAGCTGCCGCTTTCAAGGAGCGGGACACTAATCCGGATGCTTATAAGAAATCCCGCTACGACCTCAGACGAGCCAAACAGGCAAAGCGTCAATACAGGACTAAGATCGAATCCTACTACGCCGGCTCTGATGCTCGTCAAATGTGGCAGGGCTTGCAGACTATCACGGATTACAAAGGGAAACACAGCCGTAAGCTGCCCAGTGACACAAGCCTACCAGACGAGCTAAATGCCTTACATGCTTGCTTTGAGGCAAGCAACACTGAACCATGCATGAGAGCACCAGCTGTTCCAGACTACTGTGTTCTTGCTCTCCGCAGCCGATGTGAGTAAACAGGTTAACGTTCACAAGGCCACAGAGCCAGAAGGATTACCAGGACGTGCACTCAAAGCATGCGTTGACCAGCTGGCAAGTGTCTTCACTGACATTTTTTACCTCTCCCTGACCACCATAGTAACACCTATATGTTTCAAGCAGACCACCATAGTCCTTGTGCTCAAGAACGTCAAGGTAACCTGCCTAAATGACTATCACTCCGTAGCACTCACATCTGTAGCCATGAAATGCTTTGAAAGCCTGTCATGTCTCACATCAACACAATCATCCCAGATACCTTAGACCCACTCCAATTTGCATACCTCCCCAACAGATCAACAGATGACGCAATCTCTATTGCACTCCACACTGCTCTCTCCCACCTGGACAAGAGAAACACCTATATGAGAATGCTGTTCATTGACTACAGTGCAGCGTTCAACACCATAGTGCCCTCCAAGCTCATCACTAAGCTTAGGACCCTAGGACTGAACACCTCCCTTTGCAACTGGATTCTGGACTTCCTGACGGGCCACCCCCAAGTGTTGAGGGTAGCCCACGTACGACTCCGACTGCTAAATAGTTAACCAAATAGCTACCCGGACTATCTGCATTCACTCCTCAAATGGCTCATCATATATGTTGCTGCTTATTAGCTATCCTGTTGCCTAGTGACTTTACCCACCTATATGTACATATCTACCTCAATTACCTCGTACCCCTGCACACCGACACAGTACATATCCAAGTTATCATGTGTGTAAACGCCCCGACCACTCTCCCGGCTTGCATGGTGTCACATGCTAAGTGGAATATCACCTACCTACCTTTACAGCAGATTACATCTATTGAGTCAGATGGCCTTGTACAACCTCTCATTACTGCTCTCTCATTGGCTAACTCCCTATCATAGGCCCCTATCCACCTTAAAGACAGGAAGTTACTTTCAAGGAAGTGGCCTCTAATAAACTAACACTGATACAGGGTCAGATTCAGCCACATTGAAGGAGTAAGTATAGAAGTTGCCCCTAACTAACCACTGATCCACAGTCAGATTCAGGCATCCTGAAGGAGTAGACAAATTATATAGAATTGCCCCTAACCACTGAAGTGCTTCACCAGTCATACACGATAACATATGTGTAATACATTGATCTGCATACGTGTTTTTCCTATCATCCCAGGTGAATGTGCGTGTAGGGCATCTTACCTGGTCTCTCTTTGCCCGTTCCTTTACTTTCAGCCAGTTTCTGTATCAAACCCTCCACAGAGGTGTTCTCCATGTTCCCCAAAAACTCTGTATGGACCTGCAGAGGGACAACACAACAAACACATAGGGTCAAGACGTGCACTTCGTTTACAGATTGATTTTGTCCCCAAATGCATATTATATAAACTCAGCAAAAAAAGAAAGCATCCCTTTTTCAGTACCCTGTCTTTCAAAGATAATTCGTAAAAATCCAAATACCTTCACAGATCTTCACTGTAAAGGTTTTAAACACTGTTTCCCATGCTTGTTCAATGAACCATAAACAACTAATGAACATGCACCTGTGGAACGGTCGTTAAGACATTCACAGCTTACAGACGGTAGGCAATTAAGGTCACAGTTATGAAAACTTACGACACTAAAGAGGCCTTTCTACTGACTCTGAAAAACATCAAAAGCAAGATGCCCAGGGTCCCTGCTCATCTGCGTGAACGTTCCTTAGGCATGCTACAAGGAGGCATGAGGACTGCAGATGTGGCCAGGGCAATAAATTGCAATATCCGTACTGTGAGACGCCTAAGACAGCGCTACAGGGAGACAGGGCGGACAGCTGATCGTCCTCGCAGTGGAAGACCACGTGTAACAACACCTGCACAGGATCGGTACATCCGAACATCACACCTGCGGGACAGGTACAAGATGGCAACAACAACTGCCCGAGTTACACCAGGAACGCACAATCCCTCCATCAGTGCTCAGACTGTCCGCAATAGGCTGAGAGAGGCTGGACTGAGGTCTTGTTGGCCTGTTGTAAGGCAGGTCCTCACCAGACATCACCGGCAACAACGTTGCCTATGGGCACAAATCCACCATCGCTGGACCAGACAGGACTGGCAAAAAGTGCTCTTCACTGACGAGTCGCGGTTTTGTCTCACCAGGGGAGATGGTCAGATTTGCATTCATCGTCAAAGGAATGAGCATTACACCGAGGCCTGTACTCCGGAGAGGGATTGATTTGGAGGTGGAGGGTCCGTCATGGTCTGGGGCGGTGTGTCACAGCATCGTCGGACTGAGCTTTTTGTCATTGCAGGCAATCTCAATGCTGTGCATTACATGGAAGACATTCTCCTCCCTCATGTGGTAACCTTCCTGCAGGCTCATCCTGACATGACCCTCCAGCATGACAATGCCACCTGCCATACTGCTCGTTCTGTGCGTGAATTCCTGCAAGACAGGAATGTCAGTGTTCTGCCATGGCCAGCGAAGAGCCCGGATTTCAATCCCATTGAGCACGTCTGGGACCTGTTGGATCGGAGGGTGAGGGCTAGGGCCATTCCCCCCCAAAACGTCCGGGAACTTGCAGGTGCCTTGGTGGAAGAATGGGGTAACATCTCACAGCAAGAACTGCCAAATCTGGTGCAGTCCATGAGGAGGAGATGCACTGCAGTACTTAAAGCAGCTGGTGGCCACACCAGATACTGACTGTTACTTTGACCCCCCCTTTGTTCAGGGACACATGTCTGTTAGTCACATGTCTGTGGAACTTGTTCAGTTTATGTCTTAGTTGTTGAATCTTGTTATGTTCATACAAATATTTACACGTTAAGTTTGCTGAAAATAAACGCAGTTGACAGTGAGAGGACGTTTCTTTTTTTGCTGAGTTTATAAATAGTTTATGGTTAGTGAATGCCATTTTGTGAGATACTCTCCTTATTAGCTGAAATCGTATTTTTTCAAGGCCATTTTAGCTGTCAACCTAGCTGTTCGGTTCGAACAGATTCACAAATCATGGGAATTTGTTGCCCTATGCAGAACGTTTTCTCCCTCCAAGGCACGTGTTGCTCGGCAACCCCCCTGAACAGGCCTGCTCCCTCTGGATAAAGCCAGTGTAAGAATGCTAACAAACGTTTGTGCCATGAAACTAAATAAATGCTGCATTGACCCACAAAACTTAAGTGTTAGATTCATCATAGTGTTGTTAGACAAAGTAAGGAAAGTGAACTTCAAAAATGTTGTTTTATTGGAATTTGCAGCTGTTATTGGTAAGTAATGAATCTGCTAGCTTCTGATAAGACTCACGGAATCTTTATCTTGGATTTTGCACTTTTGGGACTATTTCATTGGTTCCATTGTACAGGGCAAACTAAATCAAGCTCAGCTCAAGTATTTTCACATGTATTTGACCCCGGTATGGCATCAATACAGTTAGCATTACATGAATAAACTAAAAAAATCACTTGAAGAACTTAAGGCAGAGAGGCAGACACTTGGAATATGACACATATGAATGGGTGTTGATTGAGTCCATTGAGGGCTCACTCTGTGGTAGTAGTAACACTGGGAGGTGCTGGTGCAATAAGAAAATGGGGCAGTGGGTGTGTGACAGAGAGTGGGTGTGCCTGTATCTGTGTGTGTGTGTGTGTGTGTGTGTGTGTGTGTGTGTGTGTGTGTGTGTGTGTGTGTGTGTGTGTGTGTGTGTGTGTGTGTGTGTGTGTGAGATAGTCATGTGTGAGACGGAGAGAAAGGAGGGAGAATGTGTGTGTATTTGCTGTGTGATGGTTTGTGTTGTGAGTGACAGGTCGTATCCCTGGGGACTTCTCTCTGGGTGTCTCTGGTTTTAGAATGCTCAGAAGGAGTGACACATACAATATGGCTCTGTGCTTTTCACTGTATACTCCCTCTAAAAGACTGTACTGCCCAGCGTTTGCTTCGCTCTCTGTTATTAAAAAATATATATAAAAATCTCTGTACAATGTGTCTCAATGGCCTGTGGAGACTGGCTTACATAATACATTTTGGTATGGTTTTGTGTCGGTAGGTTTGTTGTTGACAGAGCGGTTCCCTGATGCCCTCTGGGTGCTATCACAGAAAGGATGATGTTTGTTTATTTGTTTAGGATGTCAGTGGCGTGTGTGTCAGTGTGTGTGTGCGCCGTTTGTGTGTGGATGTCAGTGGTTTGTGTGTGTGCGTGTGCGTGTGTGAGACTGTATCGGGGGAAGGGTAAAAGGACCAGACAGATGACGAACATCTGACTGACTGACTGTGCCATCTCGCCAAACGATTCAGATGTGCGTGATACTGTAAGCACAACAGAGTACCTCCATCCACTATCATGACCATACATACACGTCTCCCCCTCCCCCCTCCTGAGCCCCTCCGGCAAGGCGGAGTGCATTAGCCCCCTGCACCCTCACGGGGGGTGGGGGGGGGGGGGGGCCTTGGCGAGGTCGAATGCTCACTCCAGCACACGCGATATGTCAGGTGCTCTAGCCCAGCTGCTCACTGCTGCCGTGAGGAAATGCACTGTAATGTCATCACCTGCGTCTCACACACAACCCCCCCCCCCTCAAACCCCTCTCTACCGGTAGTGATTTTTCACACATGCACAAAAAAAAAAACACACATTCGCACTCAAGGGCACTTCCCTCACACACAAATGCTCGCTTACAAATACAAACATTGCACGCACAACAAACACACAGACTACACACACACACACACTTGCCCTCCTGTGACTCTGCACAGCACGGAGGCATATCGTTGTAAAAATATCAACCAGAATAAACACGCAGTAGGAATGAAGTAGTACCATATATGACTTTTAGTTCAATTGTCCACATTCTAATAGATATATATACATAAATAATAGTATATGCCAAAAAACGACATATGGGCGTTCCCGGGAATCGAACCCAATATCTTGGCATCGCAAGCTCCATGCTCTACCAACTGAGCTACAGAGGACCTCATTCTCCTCTTAAACTGCATTGTACCGTGTGGCCTCACATCCCCTCTTTACTTCCATGCAGTCTCTTTACATTCTCCCCTCTTCCCTCCTCTTTTCCTATGCCGTGGTCTTTGGTGGTTTCTGTTCATGTCCAGAGAGTAGAGGGGTAGTATAACTAGAAAATGGCTGAGACATGCAGACAGCCACGCCACTGTTTAGACCCCAGCCCCAGGTTAACATGAAACTACACTTAACGCCAGGCTAGCCAGTGTGCCAAACAGCCAAACTGGGGCTGTGTGCATGTCGGTACACATTCTGGTCACCTGGCCAGTGAATGTGTGTGTGTGTGTTTGAGTCACTAGACCGTATGAATTATTTAAGTGTGTTGATGTGTTTGGAAAATATGGATTGCTTAAGAGTATGTGTTTACTTGACCATGTGTGTGTACAGTGTAATGTCCATTTGCGTGTGCAGAAGCGTCATGCCCATATGGGGCACAGGGACACATCCGATTGTCCCTGTTTTACAACGTTGCAGATGTTAAAGAAATGACTAAACTTCCTTTTTAAGACCATGTTTTATCATCATTATTTAGTTGTATTTTTGAGGGGGCACACTGGACCAGGCAAAAAGTCCCCCCCCCCCCCCATCATTCTCCCTAGTACATGGTTCCTTCCATAGTGCACAATGGTGCATTTGATTTGATTTTAGCTGCCGGTGATGGGCAGGACTTTTGTTTGTAAATTAATATGATCAAGCTATGCAGCCTATTGATTCCTTCTTGATGAATAAATAAAACAAAACATGTTTGGTTGTTTCTCTGTAATAATAGCCACCTAGCAATCGTATGAAGTTGGCTTTAGCTAGCCAGCTAGAATGGGAATCTCCCAACCTCGTAACTGCCTACCAAGCCATTTCTGGCTATCAATCAAGTTGTTGTTAGACAAGCTGCTCTCTTAGCTGGCATGCCTGCTGGAAATGTGGCTACACTTTAGAAAAGCAAGCTATTATAAACGTAATAAGACTCACATTCCTTTCAATATTTTACCCAGATTTTAGCAGAGAAGCAAATCAGGAGGATACAACAGCTCAAGATGTATGCTTCGATATGGGGGGAAAAATACTTGGTTTACAAGTAAAACGGGCCCCTTATGATAATGAATCTACAAATATCATGATATTATGATGCCATGATATGTGCCTGTATTGATGATGTATGTTATGATCCCTTGTACTATGTTGTCATTTGGATGTAATATCATAGGCGTGTTAATGCAGTATATTGAGACGTGTGATTTACAACAGTCAGAATGACACCCTCATTGAAATGACAATTTAACAGGTAAAGATAATTTATGCAAAAAAAAATTTTTTATTTGTTTTACATGGCATAAAATATTATGGTTCTAGATTGCAGGAAAAAAACAGTTTCCATCCTCACACACTTTGTGCCCCCTCTAAAATAATGGGAGCAAGACACCCCTGTGAGTGTGCATAGTATATTGACAGTGTGTGTATTTGTTGGTCTATAGTGCTGGTCAAGTAAGTGTACCCGTGTGCGTGCGTGTTTGCATGTCTGGGCCGAGTTTGAGTGCCTGTGGTCTAACTGATGAAGCAGTATCTTGCACGATTAGAGTGGCCACATTCTCCCTCCCTCGCTCCGATCCCACCTCTCCCTCTCCCCTCCAACCTGGTTTAAAGGGTATTCATCACGGAATCACAATTACTTGGTCTGCCTGCGCATCATTTCCCAGCTGTTTGGGACAGCACTCATCCACCTTTAGGCTCTATTTTAATTAAGCCCAGCCCAGCCTAGCCAAGCTAACACAGACAGGCAACGTTGTCCTTCTCCTGTTCAAATGCACGGTAAGACTGGAGGGCAGAGAATGGGGCTGTGGCTCCCCCTGTGGACACTACTGGGACTGCAGCAGCAACAGCCATTGCACAGTACACACACACAGTGGAGCAGAGTTTCTTTTGAGTTGTCTATTCTGTCAAGTAGTAAAACCTCTAGAATTTCTTTAAGAATATCTATCATATAAGATAAACATTTGAGGTAAAAAAAAAGAAGATATTATGTTGTAATTGGAACGATCAACATTGTAATTATCACTGATTCAGTACTATATGTACAGCAAAACACAGTAAAAGTTCAGTAAAATATTCACACTTCTTAAGATCAGAGTGCGATGCCTAGTACAGTTGGCATGCCGTGCCTCTGGTTGCATGTTGAAGGTGTTTTAGATTGGTCGAGAGGGAGTTTTGATCAGTTTTTAATTGGTTGGTATAAACCACTGAATGGAAGGCTTCCTGGTTCTCAGTTAAACGATTAGAGTGATCAAAGACTACACTAATTCATCTGACGCACAGTGAACCCACTGAGCAAGGGGACAGGACACAAACCCCACCCCGCCCACAGGAATGTGTGTGTGTGTGTGTGTGTGTGTGTGTGTGTGTGTGTGTGTGTGTGTGTGTGTGTGTGTGTGTGTGTGTTGACTCACTTCTCCGATCTGAACGTGTGTTTCGTCAACAGACTGTGCGTACGACTGAATGATATCCTTCATGTGAACGATGTGGCTCTCCTCGATGTTCTGAAATTTCTGGAACACAGAAAGAAAACGCAAAGGAGTAAATATGCAGAAATTCATCCACTTACACGTAGGAGTCACTAAACTAGAGGAAAACAAATATGCCAGTAGAAGAGTTAGGACCCCGAGTTTTCCATGACGTTTGACCTGACCAGGAAAGCCCCGGCTGATTTATGTTTGCATTTTGCACCCTACCTTCTGTAATTTTTGTATTCTGAAAGTTACATAAAGTATCTAGAAAACCTGATTGCTGACGTGAAAAATATGTTGGGACTATATCAACAATGGGACTAATGAAACAAACACCAAAATACTTTCCTCTAAGCTACAGGTCCAGTTGACTGCCTGCCCCTCTCCCAGCCTCTAGAGAATCTTTGTTTTCATTTCAACAACTTTCGACGTGCTAGACGCCTCAGCTTTCTGCTCCTCTGATCGCAGAATCTTTAACCTTACATTTATTTCTGGTACCATCCCTTGGGTCTGCAAATATATATACTCCCCCCCTTCAGAAAGGTGGTGACACATGTGACCTAAATAATTTTCGCCCCATTTCCAAACTGTCTTGCCTAGCAAAAATTATAGAATCCTTGGTAAATACTCAACATTAGATTGTTTTTAACTACAAAATATATACTAAATGTACAGTCCTGGCCAAAATGTCACGCCCTGACCTTAGATATCTCTGTTTTTCTATATATTTTGGTTAGGTCAGGGTGTGACTAGGGTGGGTACGCTAGTTTTGTATGTCTAGGGTATTTGTATGTCTAGGGGTGTTGTATGTCTATATTGGCCTGATATGGTTCCCAATCAGAGACAGCTGTTTATCGTTGTCTCTGATTGGGGATCATATTTAGGTAGCCATTTTCCTCGTTTGTGTTGTGGGATCTTGTCTACATTGAGTTGCCTGAGTGCACACCTGTAGCTTCACGTTTCGTTTGGTTGTTTGTTGTTTTGTTAGGTGAGTTTCAGTTGATTCAAATTATGTGGAACTCTACTCACGCTGCGCCTTGGTCTCATCTTTACGACGAGCGTGACACAAAAGTTTTGAGAATCACACAAATATTAATTTCCACAGTTTGCTGCTTCAGTGTCTTTAGATATTTTTGTCAGATGTTACTATGGAATACTGAAGTATAATTACAAGCATTTCATAAGTGTCAAAGGCTTTTATTGACAATTTTATTTATTTCACCTTTATTTAACCAGGTAGGCTAGTTGAGAACAAGTTCTCATTTACAACTGCGACCTGGCCAAGATAAACCACAGCAGTTCGACACATACAACAACACAGAGTTACACATGGAATAAACAAATATACAGTCAATAATAAAGTTTTAAAAAAGTTAAGTCTATATACAGTGAGTGCAAATTAGGTAAGATAAGGGAGGTAAGGCAATAAATAGGCCATGGTGGCGAAGTAATTACAATATAGCAATTAAAACACTGGAATGGTAGATGTGCAGAAGATGAATGTGCAAGTAGAGATACTGGGGTGCAAAGGAAAAAGATAAATAAATAAATACAGTATGGGGATGAGGTAGTTGGATGGGCTGTTTACAGATGGGCTATATACAGGTGCAGTGATCTGTGAGCTGCTCTGACTGCTGGTGCTTAAAGCTAGTGAGGGAGATATGAGTCTCCAGCCTCAGTGATTTTTGCAGTTCGTTCCAGTCATTGGCAGCAGAGAACTGGAAGGAAAGGCGGCCAAAGGAGGAATTGGCTTTGGGGGTGACCAGTGAGATATACCTGCTGGAGCGCGTGCTACGGGTGGGTGCTGCTATGGTGACCAGTGAGCTGAGATAAGGCGGGGCTTTACCTAGCAGAGACTTGTAGATGACCTGGAGCCAGTGGGTATGAAGTATGGGTACGAGTATGAAGCGAGGGCCAGCCAACGAGAGCGTACAGGTCGCAGTGGTGGGTAATATATGGGGCTTTGGTGACAAAACAGATGGCACTGTGATAGACTGCATCCAATTTGTTGAGTAGAGTGTCGGAGGGTATTTTATAAATGACATAGCCAAAGTCGAGGATCGGTAAGATGGTCAGTTTTACGAGGGTATGTTTGGCAGCATGAGTGAAGGATGCTTTGTTTCAAAATAGGAAGCCGAGTCTAGATTTCATTTTGGATTGGAGATGCTTAATGTGAGTCTGGAAGGAGAGTTTACAGTCTAGCCAGACACCTAGGTATTTGTAGTTGCCCACATATTCTAAGTCAGAACCGTCCATAGTGATGCTGGACGGGCGGGCAGGTGCGGGCAGTGATCGGTTGAAGAGCATGCATTTAGTTTTACTTGCATTTAAGAGCAGTTGGAGGCCACGGAAGGAGAGTTGTATGGCAGTGAAGCTCGTCTGGAGGTTAGTTAATACAGTGTCCAAAGAAGGGCCAGAAGTATACAGAATGTTGTCGTCTGCGTAGAGGTGGATCAGAGAATCACCAGCAGCAAGAGCGACATCATTGATGTATACAGAGAAGAGAGTCGGCCCGAGAATTGAACCCTGTGGCACCCCCATAGAGACTGCCAGAGGTCCGGACAACAGTCCCTCCAATTTGACACACTGAACTCTGAGAAGTAGTTGGTGAACCAGGCGAGGCAATCATTTGAGAAACCAAGGCTATTGAGTCTGCCGATAAGAATGTGGTGATTTACATGAAGTTGATGCAAAGAGTCAATATTTGCAGTGTTGACCCTTCTTTTTCAAGACCTGTGCAAACTGCCCTGGGATGCTGTCAATTAACTTCTGGGCCACATCCTGACTGATGGCAGCCCATTCTTTCATAATCAATGCTTGGAGTTTGTCAGAATTTGTGGGTTTTTGTTTGGCCACCCGCCTCTTGAGGATTGACCACAAGTTGTCAATGGGATTAAGGTCTGGGGAGGTTCCTGGCCATGGACCCAAATTATCAATGTTTTGTTCCCCGAGCCACTTAGTTATCACTTTTGCCTTATGGCAAGGTGCTCCATCATGCTGGAAAAGGCATTGTTCATCACCAAACTGTTCCTGGATGGTTGGGAGAAGTTGCTCTCGGGGGATGTGTTGGTATCATTCTTTATTCATGGCTGTGTTCTTAGGAAAAATTGTGAGTGAGCCCACTCCCTTGGCTGAGAAGCAACCCCAAACATGAATGGTCTCAGGATGCTTTACTGTTGGCATGACACAGGACTGATGGTAGCGCTCACCTTGTCTTCTCCGGACAAGCTTTTTTCCAGATGCCCTAAACAATCGGAAAGGGGATTCATCAGAGAAAATGACTTTACCCCAGTCCTCAGCAGTCCAATCCCTGTACCTTTTGCAGAATATCAGTCTGTCCCTGATGTTTTTCCTGGAGAGAAGTGGCTTCTTTGCTGCCCTTCTTGACACCAGGCCATCCTCCAAAAGTCTTCGCCTCACTGTGCGTGCAGATGCACTCACACCTGCCTGCTGCCATTCCTGAGCAAGCTCTGTACTGGTGGTGCACCGATCCCGCTGCTGAATCAACTTTAGGGGACGGTCCTGGTGCTTGCTGGACTTTCTTGGCCGCCCTGAAGCCTTCTTCACAACAATTGAACCGCTCTCCTTGAAGTTCTTGATGATCCGATAAATGGTTGATTTAGGTGCAATCTTACTGGCAGCAATATCCTTGCCTGTGAAGCCCTTTTTATGCAAAGCAATGATGACGGCACGTGTTTCCTTGCAGGTAACCATGTTTGACAGAGGAAAAACAATGATTCCAAGCACCACCCTCCTTTTGAAGCTTCCAGTCTGTTATTCGAACTCAATCAGCATGACAGAGTGATCTCCAGCCTTGTCCTCGTCAACACTCACACCTGTGTTAACGAGAGAATCACTGACATGATGTCAGCTGGTCCTTTTGTGGCAGGGCTGAAATGCAGTGGAAATGTCTTTTGGGGATTCAGTTCATTTGCATGGCAAAGAGGGACTTTGCAATTCATCTGATCACTCTTCATAACATTCTGGAGTATATGCAAATTGCCATCATACAAACCGAGGCAGCTGACTGTGAAAATTTATATCATTCTCTAAACTTTTGGCCACAACTGTACACCAGTCAGGTTTCAGACCGGGTCATATAACAATTTCTGATACTTCTTTGGTTTTAAATTATGTTCTTAATTGTTTGCATAAGAAGAAACACTGCGTGGCCTGTTTTATTGACCTGTCTAAAGCCTTCGACACTGTGGACCAATCATTACTTATTCAGAGTCTTTCATCAATTGGCCTGGACCTGGCTGTGTGTAGCTGGAATGAATTTACTGGTGGTGTTAAATCAGGGTGTCCCACAGGGATCGATTCTTGGTCCGGTTCATTTCACTATTTACATAAAAAATATATTTTTTTACAGAAATAACTGACTTTCACCTGTATGCAAATGACAATGTAGTGCATGATATTGCCCCCACAGCTGACCAGGCTCTGTCAGAGCTTCAATCTGCATTTATTGCCCTGCTGAAAGCCTTTAACTACCAATTTCAGATCAATGTAGGTAAAACCAAGTATGTTATTTTCCAAATCAATTAAAAATGTTTGATTTGTGCATACGTACTTTGGACGGTGCCCTCATTAATCGTGCCCCACTTCTAAATATTCTATTAGGACACGGTCCTGTCTTACTTTAAATAGCAGAAAACAGATAATTCACTTCACATTCATTCTGGTTATTGACTATGGCGATATCGTCTATATGAATGCAGCTGCTACTGTATTGAAGCCATTGGACGCAGTTTATCATAGCGCATTGCACTTCATTACGGGTGATAGAAAACGCAATGATGTGTACTGAACCTATCAGAAAGTAGGCCGGCCCTCTTTGAAGGCTAGTATATTGATGCGTTGCACACTCAATGTCTATAAAGTACTCTTGCATAAACTTCTGCCATACCTTACCTCATTGTTAACCTTCAAACGTTTAAGTTACCAGACCCGGACTCAGTGGTGGCTAATCCTGGGGATCCATTCAATCTCCACCGAGTTAGGTAAATCTGCTTTTAGTGGTTTTTGTTGCGCCTCTCATGCGGAATGATTTCCAAATGTTGGTGGAGTTGGTGCCTCTAATTCAGGCGGATGTTAGAGGGCTTTTCACTGAATAATGTGTTTGTTTCATATGATTGTGTTTTGCTTTTCGTGTTTTCCGCGTTTGCTTTTCATGTATTGTGTAATTGATGTGTATATAGATAGGTTACGTAGCCAATAGTGTAATAGTTGTCTATTGATGTGTTGATGCAGGGCTCATCTGCAAAAGACACCGTAACCTCAGCATGACTCCCTGCTTAAATAAAAAGGTAAAAGAATATATAAGGAAACACCAACATCAAAGTGTCTTAATAGGGCGTTAGGTCACCACGAGCCACCAGAACAGCTTCAATGCGCCTTGGTGTGCGTAGCTTATAGATAACCTACATAACTAAGACAAATACTTTCTCCTGGTCAGGCAAGACTTTGGGCTCTGTCACGGTCTACGAAAAGAGGAATTCAAAAGAGCACCAACGTGTGTGTACAACAGAACATGTGCACCGTGTCCAATGCAGGAAAAACACACCGCGGAAGGATTACTCTTGGATTGATGAAAACACATGTATACATTTCCCTAAAGACTTCCTCTTTGTGCCCTGGCCACTTCCTTCTTGTGTGTGTCGTCTCTATTTGGGTGGTCTGGAAACGAAGGGACACCAACACAGATCCCCCTGCAGCACAAGGTGCCAATTATCCAGGGTGGGCCAGCCACAAGGAGCTGGGCTCATCTCTGGTCTCTGGGTTTGGAGCGGTCTGTGTGTGTGTAGGGGGGGGGGGGGGGGGGCGGGGCTCTAAACGCTGGTGTTTACTCCCATCAAGTGCTGGCTGGAGAGAGTTTGGGGTAAACTGAGGAGAATGACTATAAATAATCATAAACTCCTAAATCACATGGTGGATAGAGAGGGGAAGATGAGCGTGCCTGACCACATAAACACATACATCGCAGACACACACACATACACACACAAACTCGTAAAATGTGCACAAGCATGGATATAGGCAATCTCATATTCTTTCACACACAAACATCCATGATTGCTCGAGCAAACACTACCACATTTCGTGTACACACAAAAACGCACGACACACAGAGTACATTCACAGGCGAGCACACATGCATAAACCCCGGTATTCACTTCAGCCTACAGACACACTCAGACAGCGAGTCAGACAGACAGATAAGAGACACAAACTCGAAACACACACGCACGCACGCAAGCGACGTCACGGAACACGTGCGCCCGCGCCGTGTGTTTATAAGTCATGCGCACATGTGTTGAATTTGAGATGAGCTGTCGACTGTGATCTAAGGAAGCAGAGCTGTCCTGCTGTTTTCTCTGGGGGGGGAAACAGAAACGCTCCCCTAACTCAAAGCAGTTTGGCCGTGTGTCTCGCTGCGGTGCAGGAGGATATGGAGGGCCACATTCTGTTGATCTGATTTTAATTTAGAGTTGATCTAATCAGCCGTTCAGATGGTTCCAATCAGAGTTTTCCACAATGATTCCGTTAGGGAGGAAAAAACAGGCTGGAGATGATAAAGGCATGGAACGCAGAACACACACAGCACGGAATACTGAGCGGTGGACACACACACACACACACACACAAAGAGTCCCTTAGAACATGCACGCAAAGCACATAAGAGTACAGTACACCACACACAAAAACAAGAAGCACACAACCACATTCTACTGTGGTACTAGAAAGTGCGCGGATTAACCAAATCACACAAACCCACACCTGCGCAGTTTCAGCCATCTTCTGTTCAAACTCGGACTTGGCTGTGGCGTATTTCTCCACGAGGCCCTTGTAGGCTTCTGTGGCTTTCTTGGCCTTCACTCCCGCCTGCAGAGAACAGAGAGAGACAGACAACAGGAAAATGGCCATCTGTTCTCATGTGTCATCGTCAGCATTAGTCGCACAGTGCTCTATGGGGCAACAGATCTCGCCAGACCCGAGACACCAAACTACTACTCACAACAACCAACCACAGTATGTGATTCAGAAACAGATTGTGGCAGTAAACAGTTCTTCTGGCTTTACTATTACGTATGTACATAATGACAGACTTGGGTATGGAAATGGAGACAGAGAATGGGATAGTGATAGGAGAGATATTGGGAATCTACAGCTGCACACTTATCATCTTCTGTTGTCTACCTGCGATTCCCCACATTCCCACCTTGTCCACATCGCTCCGTGTGGCTCGCTCTTAAGAGTCGTTTGGTCTAGTGTACTTAAGTCTAGTGTAGTGTACCTTGTCCACTTCTCTCTGTGTGGCTCCCTCCTTGCGGAGTCTCTCCTGATCCACAGTTTTGGCGTTGTAGTTCTCCTTGGACTTCTGTAAGGCCACCCCGGTTGTCTGGATGGCCTGTACTGCCCCGTTAGTGGACGCCACCTCTTCCTTCGTCTGAACAAGACAGAGGGAGGGGCAAGACGACAACCATTAAACAATCATGTTGGTATAGTTTGAAAAGCCATTTTTTGAAACCGCCTTAACGGCAACAAAGATAATTAAAACAGAAGAGATTGGTTGAAACCACATCCGCACGAAGCGAGGGAGAGAGACGGGCGCTGTGTGTGTGTGACAACACTTTTTGCTATGCTGAAAGCACAAAACACATCTCCGCTGCTAATTCACAGTCCCTGTTTCGTTAGTCAAGACTGAGACCTCCTGACTCATGCATGAGACGACGCTCCGACAGTGGAGGCTGCCGGGGGAAGGACGGCTCATCATAATGTCTGGAACGGAGCCGAATGGAATGTCATCAAACCACGTGTTTCATTGCATTTGATACCGTTCCACCTAGTCCGCTCCAGCCATTACCACGGGCCCGTCCTCCCCAATTAAGGTGCTACCAACCTCCTGTGCCCTCCGAGTCTAAATCGAGCAGGGGGAGAGAGGTGTCTAAAATGCAGGCTTCAAAGCACAGCCCTGGCACGACAGCAACAACTAGCCTAGCTACTACTGATCAGCAGACTTTGGCAGGCTAAAAGACTGATCAAACACAGCCCCTGCTTTGTTGCTCTCTAGAGAAATGAAATGATTAATCACAAGCAGAACCTCATGGTTACTTTAGGAGGGCTCCTCTAAAGCAGTGACATCATGTCTGCAAGCGGATCAGGGGTGAGCTCATTCAGGATGGGCCATTTTCTATAACAGAATCAATAAAGCCAATAGAACTCAGAGCGGGTAAACACATTACACGTTAACTGGAAGATGGGTCAGATCCACGAGCAGAGGGAGGGAAGAGGGATCAAGCTCAACAGCTACACAGTGTGGCTACTGCAGGCAGGACAGTGAATCCCAGACCCGAACACACACATTCTCTCCAGGATCAGTAGAATCACTCCACTAAAACTCCTCCCCATAGTGGCGATTGAAAGGAATCAACTTTATTGATCTTGACGGTGAACATAGGTTTGTCTACCAGCAGCAGCCTACGTGGACAAACAGTACGAACCCACAGGCACACAAAGGACAGACTAGCTGATGCCTAAAGGAAGAAAGTAGTGGTCCTCTGGGGCTCAGTTGGTAGAGCGTGGCTTAGGCGTTTGCAATGCCAGGATAGTGGGTTCGATTCCCGGAGCCAACCAAACATTCAAAATGTATACATGTATGACTAAGTTGCCTTGGATAAAAGCGTTTGCTAAATGGCATATTACTAGTGTGTTGTTGTGTGCAGTTCTCTATGCCATACCTTCTTGTGGACCTTGGCCTGGTCGTCCACGTACTTCTGCACGTCTTTGATAAGCTCCTGTAGCTTCCTCACTAGCTCCAGGTGGCAGCTGGCCAGCTTCTCTGTGGACGTCTTAAACACATCCCACACCGGGGCAAACGTCCTGCGGGGTCACACACGCGCGCGCAGGCACACACACTTTATTAACCGGAGTGTGTTCAGTGGAGCATTCAGGGAAGACTTGTCTCATCGTTAAATAGGGAGGGTTGATATGGAACACAAACTCATCCCTCTTCCCCAAAGTCCCCACGAGGATAGTAAAACAAGGAAAATTCTTCCTTGCGAGGACATTTCACACGTCCTCATGAGGATAAAGACTATTTCAAGCTTCGGGGTTAGGGTTAGAATTAAGGTAAGGGGTAAGGTTTAGGAGTTAGGTTTAGGGTTACAGGTTAGGGAAAATAGGATTTTGAATGGAAATCTATTTTAGTTCCTCACGAGGATAGAAGAACAAAATGTGTGTGTGTGTGTGTGTGTGTCCTACCCAAGCTGAGAGAAGTTGCCAGCTGACTTGGCAAGTTTGGTCATTGACCTGGCATAGACCTCTTCTATGGTAGCCCTAGAGGGACAAAACACATCACGTCATTACCTTCATCATTTTTACCTACCGAATCAGTAACATCACTCAGTATGCGTTCCAAATGGATTCCCTATATAGTGCACTACTTTTGACCCTATGGGCCCCTAGTCAAAAGCAGTCCACTATATAGGGAACAGGCTGCCATTTGGGATTCATCCTCAGTCTCTTCTGAATAAGTTCAACCAATATAAATCCAACAACACAGTATTAAAAGCCCTCAAAACCTCTACCAGTTGTAATGAGTTTTAATTGAGTGATTACAACAAGTACTGCACATGTAAGTCAAAGCACAAGACAACTCCACTCCCACAAAACACACACAAACATGGGTAACATACATGTTTGACTGCAGGCACAAAGTTGAGTGTTGGTTGGGCTTTGCTTTGACTAAGTGTGGCTCATCTAGTAGCGAGAGCTGCTCGTCACAGTCTCCCATCTAGTGTCATATCGAAGCACAGAAAGGAAAGAATTGCCCATCCCTCCCCTTCATTCCTCCCTCATCATCCCCAATTTCTCCTGCATGGGAGTGACAGAAGTAAAAACTTAAAACGTTGGTTTAGTGGAGGCCTAAATTATGCATGTGTCATTTACTCAGCCTCCCACTGCAGTCACGTCAGCACGGGAGGAGAAGAGGGTCATGGGGAGGGGGAGCAGGAGCAAGCACGCATGCCGGCCCGCACGTACTCAGGCAGGCACAAAGACAGAACCTACCTTCACTAACAGATATTAGTGGAACTTAGCCTAGACGCACGGGAACGCAACCAAACAAAGGTTTATAGAATGTATTCTTGACAGGTTACCATGGTTGGTCACCCTTATCTGTCGTGGCATACTCTCTCTATATCCTCACCCCAGGAATAATAAATAAATAAAAACGCCCAGTTCCCAAATCCATAACTCAAGGCTCTCACGAAGACACACACACACACACACACACAGAGAGTAAACACACTCCAGGTGTGTAAATACACTCTGGTCCAAGACAATTCTCCCCTCCTAAAAGCTCATTTATGCTTGATCCCAAAATGTGGTCGGAGGCTCCGTATGGACGGTGTGACGGAGCCGCCGGAGGCACGTAGAGGCCAAATTGAGCTCTGTACCACATCGCCACACGCCTCTATTTATCTTTCACTTAAACATTGATTGTACAAAACATTAAAGACACCTGCTCTTTCATTGACATAGACTGACCAGATGAATCCAGGTGAAAGCTATGATCCCTTATTGATGTCCCTTGTTAAATCCACTTCAAACCAGTGTAGATGAAGGGGAGGAGACAGGTTAAAGAAGGATTTTCAAGCCTTGAGACATGGATTGTGTATGTGTGCCATTCAGAAGTTGTATGGGCAAGACAAAATATTTAAGTGCCTTTTGAAAGGGGTATGGTAGTAGGTGCCAGGCGCACCGGTTTGTGTCAAGAACTGCAACGCTGCTGGGTTTTTCACACAACAGTTTCCCGTGTGTATCAAGAATAGTCCATCACCCAAAGGACATCCAGCCAACATGACAACTGTAGGAAGCTTTGGAGTCAACATAGGCCAGCAGAAATAAGGCTGTTCTGATGGCAAAAGGGAGGGGGGGGGGGGGGGGGGCAACTCAATATTAGGAAGTCATCCTTAATGTTTGTACACTCAGTTTATAGATAGACACAAGTTAACAACTCCTTGCAGGACGAATATTGGTTGTGTGTTTGAGAGGCATGGGAAACAGGCCACAGTCATAACAGCAGGATATCACTTTACACAATACAGTACTGTAGGTGCACGACTGTTTCTGGCCACCAGAGGGAGTCACAGTGCAGTGTTTCTGAGATATGAGAGACTTCCTCATGGGAACAGTCTCAGAAAACCCAGATCCAGTCACATGTCAAGAATGATTCTGATGGGTAGGTAAGTGTGCAAGATGAGTTTCAGTTTCACAGAGGAGTAAAGACATAGCATAGGCCTAATCCTGAGATGTAGGCTAGTAAACTACCCGTCTACACCACAGGCCGTGTCTACACTCGACACTTACATGTGACTTCTGCTATCAGAATATGAATATCGTATTGAAAAGACGGGTCGAGACGCACAAGAGTCACATTGTGGTCTGATTGTGTTCAGGTCTGGCTGCACACCTCAGGAGGTGGTCAGGGATGCATCGTGTGTGGATTTCTCCTCAGTCTGGACACAATCAGGCTTCTGAAAGTGCAGAAATTGGGCGACATCATCAGCACTCCGCCCACAAGCCTCCAGAAAACATGTTTTTGGAGCGAGGCACCTTTTCATTATAGAGTTGGAGGAAATGCGTTCCTAGCGTGTGAGGAACGTGTTTGCTGGCCTTGTAAATTCTAGCCAGCTAGCTAGTATTTAGAACAGTTATTGTTTGTTGGACTAGAGCTATGTTAACCAGTTTGGGGTGCGGAGAGGTAGAGGGACATGAACAAAGGCAAAAATATATACTTTTTTTTTGTTAAGGAGCTCAGGTCATGCTTTCAACTTACTCTTGGCATTCTATCTACTATTAAAATTGGGTAGTGTATCAGCAGTTTTCCTCGTCATGTCACTCATTGCAGACCTTAGAGAGCTACACTGAACAAAAATATAAACGCAACATGGAAAGTGTTTGCCCCATGTTTCATGAGCTGAAATAAAAGATCCCCGAAATGTTCCATTTGCACAAAAAGCGTATTTCTCTCAAATTTGTGCACAAATTTGTTTACATCCCTCACAGGTGTGGCATATCAAGAAGCAGATTAAACAGCATGGTCATTACACAGGTGCACCTTGTGCTGGGGACAATAAAAGGCCACTCTAAAGTGTGCAGTTTTGTCAGATGTCGCAAGTTTTGAGGGAGCGTGCAACTGGCATGCTGACTGCAGGAATGTCCACCAGAGCTGTTGGCAGAGAACGATTGTTAATTTCTCTACCACAAGCCGCCTCCAACGTCATTTACTCAATGTATTTTGGTGAGTACAAAAGGCTGTGGAGAAAGTAGATGAATATTGCAGCATTTCATATCACCCAGGAGGGAACACGATCTGGTTAAACCAACCTAAGGAATTACAGTCCCTTTTAGCTCTCCTCAGCACAGAGAATTTGCTGTGGAAGGTGTCTGCAGCCACACCATAGACTGTAAAACACTGGCCTAGTGGACTGCATAACTGTAGTGTCTAAACCATAATAAGACCTTAATCCTACTTTGCTAATTCCTCTCACACCTTGAGATGTCTTGCATTGTGTCTGAGCTCTAAATTTATAACCTCATCTTCTAAAATGTTGGTGGAATTCTACAGGAATTCCACTGCTTACCTTCAGGCCAGGTTGGCCCACACAAAAATGTGATCATCACTTTTTCACTCATGCCACCCTTTCATCATTGGGGAACCAGTGCTTCCCCTAGGATTTTTTTCAGCAGCGGTGGCAGGCTTAGGGGGAAATGTGCTGCTGCTAAATACATGTAGGGGAAACACTGGTTTTAAGTTATAAATATACTGAACAAAAACATAAAACACAGCATGCAACAATTTCAAAGATTTTACTGTTACAGTTCATATGAGGAAATCTAAATGCATTAGGCCCTAATCTATGGACCATTCTTGATACACACAGGAAACAGTTTAGCTTGAAGAACTAAACCAGAAGAGTTGCAGTTCTTGACACACTAACCGGTGCGCCTGGCACCTACTACCATACCCCGTTCAAAGGCACTTTATATTTTGTCTTGTCCACCCTCTGAATGGCACACATACACAATCCATGTCTCAAGTCCTAAAAATCATTTTTTAACCCGTCTCCTTCCCTTCATCTACACTGATTGCAGTGGATTTAACAAGTGACGTCAATAAGGGATCATAGCGTTCACCTGGTCAATCGATGTCATGGAAAGAGCTGGTGTTCCTAATGTTTTGTACACTCAGTGTACAAGTCAAGTAATTGATTAAATACAACACTGGCTCCCTCTACAGCAAATAAGTTGTCTAGCCCTAGTCTCACAATTATCTGAACCTACTTTAAGTGATTGATTGACTTGAGAATGTCATTTGGTTACTAATGAAAATGTGAGCATGTTGGCAAATGTGGTTGAAGATAGAAGGCCAAAAAAAATATGGAAAATGGGTTCCATAAAGTCTTGAGAAACTTCCGTGTGTGAAACATCTATTGATGTCAATGGCAAAAGGGTGTACAATCTTGAGATGCGTGTGAATCTCAAGTTAGGGTTAGGCTATGAACGAATGCCAAATAACAAGTCAAACAGAAAATCCCCAACATTTCATTTGCATAACCATTGAACCGGAAGACTGAAAACAACCGAGACTGAGAGCACTGAGAGAGAACCAGACTGAACATGAAATATTTTAACAGACGGTTAACTCGAAAAAGGTTAACTCGAAAAAAGAGGGTTGAGTAACTTTGAAAGTAAGCCTCGAGATTCAAATTCACCTCTGTGATGAGAAGAACAACATTGGGTTAAAAGGCTCAAAATGAGGGTGAGTGGAACTAAGAAAACCCCAAACCACATAGCCTGGTTACAACCACCGTTAGCACATGACATAGCACAAAACAGATGTGGAACCAGGCTAACCAACAACGTACCTTTCTCTGATGAAATCAGTAAGTTCCTTGGAGGAGATTTGGCCATGCTTCATGTTATGGTAGAGAACATCAAATCCATTGTTTTTATCGCCCTGAGGTAAAAAGATAAAATAAATAAAAACAACAACAAACAGATGGTTAGTAAACTGAAATACCAGTAAGCCTAAATCCACTGAGAACATCAAACATCAAACGCTCTATAGTGTTCCCTTGAGTTAAGCGTTTCCTCCATGCTTTACCGCGCGGGCATTCTCCACTATCAGCGCTCTCATGGTCTGCATGGCTGTCAGCTGCATCCTCAGCAGCCTTGACTGGTCCACCATAGTCATCCTGGCCATAGTGTTCAGGTTCTACTATGCTCCCTATACAGTTCTATGCTCGCTAACAGAGTTCTATGGTCCCTAGAATACTTCTAACGGTCCCTGTACGATTCTATGCTGCCTAAAACATTTCTACAATCTCCATACATTAAGTACGTTCCCGAATAACGTTGACGGAGCAGGTTGACGATAGGTCTTCAACGGTCAGACTGTGTAGATAGTGGCCCCATCTGTGACAGTGGATGATAGTGTTTGTTTGTGTGGTCAGTAACCATCACTACTCTGGAGAAGGGTGTTCAGTTGCACCACGGCCATTAAAAAAGGCATTAAAAATGCATCACTAGGGCTGTGACGGTCATGGAATTGTGGAGGCTGGTAACTGACCAGGCAAATGGCCACGGTTTTCGTAATAACTGCACCGCGACCGCCCCGCCTCTGTTTTGGTAAATAGCTGAGGGATGGGGCTGGAGAACTGTAACAACTACCAGGAACTACTGTTCCTGGGGTCCAGCAACATTACGGCACTTAAATACTATTTAAAACATTACATCACATAACACTTTTCACAGCACATTAAGTGTGTTCCCTCAGGCCACGACTCTACTATCACATATCTACAATACAACATCCATGTGTACGTGTGTGTAGAGTGCGTGTCTTGTGTGTGTCTGTGTGTCTCTTCACATTCCCCACTGTTTCATAAGCTGAATTTCTATGTGGCATGTCTTGTGGGGTATGAATGGGTGTCTGAGCTGTGTGCTAGGAGCTTAAAAACAGACAGCTCAGTGCATACAACATGTCAACACTTGTTACAAAAACAAGTAGTGACGAAGTCAATCTCTCCTCCACTTTGAGCCATGAGAGATTGACATGCAAATTATTAACGTTAGCTCTCTGTGTACATTTGAGGGCCAGCCGTGCAGCCCTGTTCTGAGCCAATTGTCATTTTTGAGGTCCCTCTTTGTGGCACCTAACCCACACGACTGAACAGTAGTCCAGGTGCGACAAAACTAGAGCCTGTTGTTAAAAAGGCAGAGCAGCGCTTTACTATGGGCAGACCTCTCATAGACAGTTAAAATAAGCTTGTGAGACATTTCGGGGTTTTTCTCTTCAAGAATCAATGGCTAAATGTGTATATATATATATATATATACACACAGATAATGAATATAAAAGTTCAAACTGTTTTGAGTAGTAGGTCTAAATAGTAGAGCTAAAGTGACCAGGTATCTATTCAACATATTCAGAGCACAGGTGTACCCGTGTGGGGAAGCGGCTCCTCACCTAAAGACATTCTGGTTTGATCATATACACACTGAAGGTATTTCTTCCCGTTATTTAGTGAAGAGCAAGTTGTGTTTTGTCTATGTAGCCTATTTATTAATTCAGTCACTTACAAACCTTCAACAGTTCTAAGATAACTTATCCACCATCTCAAACCTCGACAGCAAACTGTTTGTATTTTTAATTATTTATTTATTTCAATTGGCTGAGCTCTAATGGATGTGGCTAATTGACACAGCTGATTTTAACTGTGGTAATTAGGTCGCCTGCCATTTCAAATAGGTGTCCCCAAATGTCTGTTAAGCTAGCTGAGCCTCGGTTTTAAAGTTGCCAATGTATTATTCATGGTTAACTTGCGCTGGAAATGCAGTTTTAAAATAAACACAGTACTTTTGAACAGTTCTAATCTCGACCTTTGTTTTAAGCATTAAGTAGTTGAATAAGGCCAGCTCTTTCACAATACGGCCGAATCATTAACTCTATTCACAGCATAGGAGACAATGGGGCTGACACGGTAACACTGCTAATGTACCTCAAATACCAAACAGACGGAGAAAGAGCACAGGGTAGGCCAGCATTAGAAATAGACTGAACTAAAATATTAACGCAACATGTAAAGTGTTGGTCCCATGTTTCATGAGCTGAAATGAAAAAATCCCAGAAACGTTCCATACGCATTAAAAGCTCATTTCTCTCAAATGTTTTGCACAACTTTGTTTACATCCCTGTTAATGAGCATTTCTCCTTTTCCAAGATAATCCATCTACATGACAGGTGTGGCATATCAAGAAGCTGATTAAACAGCATGATCATGGGGTCCTCCCGAGTGGCGCAGTAGTGGTCTAAGGCACTGCATCGCAGTGCATGAGGCGTCATTACAGACCTGGGATCGATCTGAGGCTGTGTCACAACTGGTCATGACTGGGAGTCCCATAGGGCGGCACACAATTGGCCCAGCGTCGTCTGGGATAGGGGAAGGTTTGACTGGGGGGGGGGGGCTTTACTTGGCTCAACGCGCTGTAGCGACTCCTTGTGGTGGGCCGGGCACCTGCAGGCTGACTTCGCCTCTGACAAATTGGTGCAGCTGGCTTCCGGGTTAAGCGGGCAGGTGTTAAGGAGCGTGGTTTGGCGGGTCATGTTTCGGGGGACGCATGACTCGACCTTCGCCTCTCCCGAGCCTGTTGGGGAGTTGCAGCGATGAGACAAGATCGTAATTGGATATCACGATATTGGGAAGAAAAGGGGGGGTAAAATACACCACAAAAAAAACTGCATGATCATTACACCTTGTGCTGGGGACAATAAAAATGTGCAGTTTTGTCACACAATGCCACAGATGTCTCAAGTTTTGAGGAAGCGTGCAATTGGTACGCTGACTGCAGCAATGTCCACCAGAACTGTTGCCAGATAATTTAATGTTCATTTCTCTACCATAAGCTCCCTCCATCGTCGTTTCAGAGAATTTGGCAGTACATCCTACCGGCCTTACAATCACAGACACATGTAACTACGCCAGCCCAGGACCTCCACATCTGGCATCTTCACCTGCGTGTGAAATCCATAGTTTATGGCCTAATGAATTTATTTCAATTGACTGATTTCCTTATATGAGCTTTAACTCAGTAAAATCGTTGAAATTGTTTATATTTTTGTTTAGTATATTCCCAAAATAGACTACATGTGCAAACTTCCCTGAGCCGAAATAAACAACAAACTTCACTGTGCCAAAAGTATAAACACCGCTTTCCCAACCTCGTGCTTTCCTCTGAATAGTAGGCTATGGTTTAGGGAAGTTCAATGGTCGTTCGAGGAATACCTTACAGTGCCATAATTTTACCCCTACACATTATGGAGGTCAAACACAAAACTGACCTAAGATCAGGTCTTCGAGGCAACTTCCTCCTGCAGCAAAGGGCTATCCTGTTGCAGAGCCTAGGTCTGTCCAACAGAGGGCAGAAATTAGCAAGCTCATCCCAGCGCACACAACGCATGTGGACTTCCTAGTGTCCTGCAGGCTTTGGAACTGCCAATCGGTGGTAAACAAGGATGAGTTCATCTCAGCCTTTGTCACCTTAAAGTCCCTAGACTTTCTGATGGAGACATGGATTACCCCATGAGAACAATGCTACTCCAGCTGACCTCTCATCATTTATGTGTTCTCTCATAGTCCGAGAGCATCTGGTCGTCGCGGTGATGGCACAGGGCTACTAATTTCTCCTAAACTGAGACGTTCTATTTTCCCCCTTCTCTCACCTGTCAATTTGAATTCCATGCGGTCACTGTCACTTGTACACTCAAGATTTGAGATCCATGTTAACTACAAAGTAGCTTATGCCTACCTGGCAAAATGATTATCAACATCATGATAATTTGCATCTATTCAATGGCAATTTGTTTTGCAAACTCTGTAATCACGTGAGCACTACAGAAACATTACTAACCAAACACCAGTCTCTGGCTGGTGCACACTTGCATTAAAGGGTAACTACACCCTAAAATGAAAATGCATTATATTTCTCCCAGGCCTCAAAAGTGGTCTTCTGATGTGGTTTAAGCATTGTTGTGAACTTAGAACAACCCGCTTGATGCTAGGACAGCAGAGTCTCTGCCCATCTTCTGAAAACAGCTGAAACCTTACCTCTTCAAAGAGAATCTTAAATAAGACAATTTGTACAAATTAATAAAAAATGAAAACTCGAGTCAATAAGTAGTCAACCCCTTTGTTACGGTCAGCCTAAATAAGTTCAGGAGTAAAAACTTGCTTGACAAGTCACATAATAAATTGCATGGACTCCATAAGTGTTTAACATGATTTTTGAATGACTACCTAATCTCTGTACCCCACACATCCAATAATCTGTAAAGTCCCGCAGTCGAGCAGTACATTTAAAATACAGATTCAACCACAAAGACCAGGGAGGTTTTAGAATGGCTCTCAAAGATGGGCTCCTATTGGTAGATGGGTAAAAAAAAAAAGCAGACATTGAAAATCCCTTTGAGCATGGTGTACAATACAATTTGGATGGTGTATCAACACCCAGTCACTACAAAGATACAGGTGTCCTTCCCAACTCAGTTGCTGGAGAGGAAGGAAACTGCTCAGGGATTTCACAATAGCCAATAGGGACAGTTACAGAGTGTAATGGTTGTGATAGGAGAAAACTGAAGATGGATCAACAACATTGTAGTTACGCCACAATAAAAACCTAAATAACCGAGTCAAAAGAAGGAAGTGTGTAGAGAATAAAAAATATGACAAAACATGCATCCTATTTGCAATAAGGCACTAAAGTAAAACTGCAAATAATATGGCAAAGTAAATAACTTCACATCCTGAATACAAAGAGTTATGTTTGGGATATATCCAACCCAACACATCACTGAGTACCACTGTTGCATGGTGGTAGCTGCATCATCTTTTGGGTATGCACAGTTGTGTAAAGTACTTAAGTAAAAATACTTTTAAGTACTACTTAAGTAGTTTGAGGTATCTGTACCTTATTATTTATATTTTTGACAACCTTTACTTCACTACATTATGTACCTTTTACTCCATAAATTTTCCCTGACACCCAAAAGTACTCGCTCCATTTTGAATGCTTGGCAGGACAGAAATGGTCCAATTCATGCACTTATCAAGAGAACACCACTTGTCATCTCTACTGCCTCTGATCTGGCAGACTCACTAAACACAGATGCTTTGTTTCTGAATGATTTCTGAGTTATGGAGTGTACCCCTGGCTATCCTTAAATACATTTTTAAAAACACGAACAAATGTGCCATCTGGTTTTCTTAATATAAGAAATTTGAAATGATTTATAGTTTTACTTTCGATACTTAAGTATATTTCAAACCAAATACTTTTAGACTTTTACTCAAGTAGTATTTTACTGGGTGACTTTCATTTCATATTAAGTTATCTTTACTTTTACTCAAGTATGACAATTGGGAACTTTTTACACCACTTGGTATGCATGTAATCGTTAAGGAATGGGGATTGTTTCAGGATAAAACAGAAATGGAATAGAGCTAAGCACAGGCAAAATCCTAGAGGAGAACCTGGTTCAGCCTGCTTTCCAACAGACACTGGGAGACTAATTCACCTTTCAGCGGGACAATAACCTAAAACACAAGGCCAAATACACACTGGAGTTGCTGACCAAGAGTTCAGTGAATGTTCCTGAGTGGCCTAGTTACCGTTTTGACTTCAAAATATATGGCAAGACTTGAAAATGGCTATCTAGCAAAAACAACCAACTTGACAGTGCTTCAAGAATTTAAAATGAAAGTGCAAATATTGTACAATCCAGGTGTGCAAAGCTCTTAAAATACTTACCTAGAAAGACCTACAGCTATAATCACTGCCAAAGGTGATTCCAACATGTATTGACTCAGGAGTGTGAATACTTATGTAAATTTGATATTTCAATTTAAGAAAAAGTGCTAACATTTCGAAAAACATGTTTTCACTTTGTCATTATGGGGTATTGTGTGTAAATTGGTGGGGATTTTTTTTTATTCATTCTGAATTCAGGCTGTAACACAACAAAATGTGGAATAAATCAAGGGCTAGGAATACTTTCTGAAGGCACTGTACAGATTCAGTTCTTTATGTCTGACAAGTAGTATGGAGCTGCGTCTCGGTCAGGTTTTCGGTTAGCCGGCAATTTCAGGCTTTTGGCCGATAAATACAACTTGTGATGTTCAAATAATCCCATTTAGAAATAATGCCTTTTATTCATTAATGGAAATACCAGTCGATGGAAATCCATTTGACCGTCATGCTTATTGGTCTATAGGTTAATTTGCATAATTTATTTTACAACCATCACACAAACAGAGCCTATATTTTTCTCAGCTGTTTGCTGCTGGAGTAAAACATGTGCTTTTATAAGCCCATTTATTGCGCAACAATTCTAAATGCAATCATGTGTTAAAAAAACAGTTTTTGCTGCACGATGATAAAAATCTCAAAGTTAAAAGTCAACCAATGCGAGATCAACCAGCCTCTGCAATAAGGACACATTGATACACAGTGATCCAAAGAAATGGAGGTCTGGAACTCATAGCCTATGCAACACTAGGCCAATAACTTCTATTGCTCTTTCACACCAAGGAATGGTGATTATCGAGGGGGAGAGTGCTGTAAAGATTTTTCAAATAGTTTACTGTGAGGAGCTATAGTTTTATTATATAATTCGGAATGGATGTAAAAAAAACAACACTTTCCTACATTTTGGCGCAGCAGGCCAGGTACTTCTATAAATGCTCAGGCGCACGGACTCCCTCAACATTACGAGGACAGGGAAACCAGACACACGCTCATTGCTCACATGGAGCACTCCAAACAAAAGACAATGAAAAAAATGCACAAATCTCGTAAATGATGGTATGAAATAATCTAAAACTTGTTTCTCACAAGTGTAGCAGGTTGTGAACTCTGCAAACCACGTGTATTGTGTGTAGGCCAGTGACAAAAAAAACTAATTTTGATCTATTTTAAATTCAGGCTGTAACACAACAAAATGTGCAAAAAGTCAAGGGGTGTGAATACTTTCTGAGGAACTGTATGTCCCATCCTACATTCTGATATTACCAGGTTGACCTGCATTAGGTGATGAAACATATATATTTTCTAAGGGCACCCAATGTTAAAGGGAAAGTAAACCCAAATGACAAAATATGACATATTGGTTTCCTTACCCTGTAAGCAGTTTATGGAGAATGTATGACAGAAACCAATTCTTTGGTTAAACCATCAACCCTGGCACAACATAGATATGAAATACCCTCATTCGTCCATCTGTGCACCAGCTGTGATTCACCTCATCTGAAATAACCCTTGACTGCCACACAGCCACTTCCTGGTTGCGTCCTCAACAGGGCCACACTTTGTATCGGCGTCATACATCATCATCACACCCCGCTGTGCTCATTTAACACATGGCTTCATTTAATTCATTCATATCGTGTGCCCCCTCCTACCTATCCCCTCCGAGAGGTCAAGGGTCATGCAAGGCGCATTCCAAATGAAACGAAAGAGAGAAAAAGGAAAAGCATAAAGACATCTCTGCAGTGCCCTGTAGTTTCCTGCAGACAGGACAGCATTGGTCTGAAATAGACTTCCTGTTACAGTGTTGTTATTTAAACCAGTCCAGTCGGTGTCTGAAATGTCACTGCACAGGGCTCTAGTCAAAAGTAGTACAGCTCTGTGGCTATAATCAATAGTATGACTTTAGCACATGACTCACACGCCATGCTTTACATACCCTAGGCTAACAGCTGCAAGCTATGTCCACTGTCTGCTACCTACTGTAAAGACCGTGGCTGTCCCAGACCTTAGTCACCGCAATGACTAGATACCAAGAGAGCTACAGAGAGTGAGAGACAGAGGCAGAAAAAGAGAGAAATTAAGATTGTATTTTTTACTGACAGAGAGAGAGAGGGAGAAAGAGTCGGAGACAAAATAAAACTCCAAACAAAATGTTTACAGCAACAGGAAGGGCTAATATTATGTGCCACTGGAATGCAGCAGTATAGAAAAGAAAATGAATACTAAAGCGAAATAAAAACAATCCCAGGAAACAGGTCTGGGCGTTCTTTGCTTTTTCCACCCCACCAGTACAATGCCCCATAGTGACTCGCAGTCACACACATTCTATACAAGGGAAAGCTGTCATGGTTATGAGTCTGAAAACAAGTGTGCTGTGTTGTAACACTACTTACTCAGTGATACTAGGAGACAGGAGTGCCACATGGCTCTCGACTTTAAATGCCCCATTTGGAGACTTATTGACCGAGGCTCTGGTGTAGAGTGATTCAAATTCTAATCACACATTGTGAAATTCAAGGCCAGTCATTACTCTTGGCCTGGCAGTAAGTGGCCCGTTAAGACTGCCCTCCACCCCAGTGAAAGATAACCTGTGGAGGGGTTGGCACGTGCATATCAATCGATGCCTCTGTGGAGCGAGACTAGAGATGTCCACAATGTCCAATTGAAAGAGCTCAAAGCTTCCCAAGAACTGAGAGAGAGAGAGAGAGAGAGAGAGAGAGAGAGAGAGAGAGAGAGAGAGAGAGAGAGAGAGAGAGAGAGAGAGAGAACGAGAGAGAGATCACTTTAATAAATGTACCCATTTACCCAAATATAATCAATAGGCCTATTCAAGTTGTGTCGATGATTAGCAACTGATGCAGTACAACATGCTACTTTTACGCCGCGTAAAAGAATGGATTCTGTCATGTTTTCCATGCCAAACGCAGTAGAATATTGTTTTGCCAGTGAGAGACCAGACCATGGAATCCGCTGCTATGCTTCTCTGCTACAGTCAGCAAACAAACATTGGCCTTAGTTAGACAAAAGTAGGCAAGAGTATAACCATGCGAGAATTCGACAAATTAAGACTGCACGGAGTGTGTACGTGCACAAGCATACGTGCGAACGTGTGTATTTCTACTGGGAACACTGGTTTCACTCACACAGACAGCTAGCCAGGTGGGGAGATAGTGACCTCGAGCTAAATTGTCGTAATGGCTCTCGGTCTCTCATACTCATGTCTCACTTAGAGCGTCACTCAAACTACCTCTGTACGTCTCGCGTTAGTTCACAACTAACTAGCCTACATTCTCTAATGAGTGGAAATTCATTGAGGCATTTTTGCTAACAAACAAAAGACAACATGTACCGTACCTTACACATACAGTCGTCAATAGGCCCTAGTGGGAAAAGTAGCACACACATTATGCAATTGACATTTCCATCAGTTAGCCTATGGTGCCGCACTATCAATTCAGGGGACACAACTTTGGCTTTAGAAGTGGGCGGGGACTTCATACCCGACTACCCAGAGGCATCCGCATGGTCCTAAAGTGCACTGTTGCCTCATTTTGTGTCACATTCCAATGATAAAACGGGGGGGGGGGGGGAAACATGCAGTGGAAGTTGCGCCTCTGCCATCAGTGCACGGACCACTGACGAGAGATCAGCCAAATGTAGCAACACCTCAAATGTCAACAACTCCCTCAATGCTTCTAATCTCATGACGTGTTCAACGGTTGCCAGCTAAACATTGTTTTAATGTCACATACACAAGCACAGTGAAAAGCATTTAGTCCGTTCCAATATCATATGTACAATGTGCAGTGATACTGGAGTGACAGAGGTGCATTACATGACCAAAAGTATGTGGACACCTGCTTGTCGAACATCTAATTCTATAATCATGGGCATTAATATGGAGTTATTCCCACCGTTGCTGCTATAACAGCCTCCACCTTTCTGGGAAGGCTTTCCACTAGATGTTGGAACATTGCTGTGGGGACTTGCTTCCGTTCAGCCACAAGAGCATTAGTGAGGTCGGGCACTGATGTTGGGGGATTAGGCCTGGCTCGCAGTCGGGGTTCCAATTCATCCCAAAGGTGTTCAATGGGGTTGAGGTCAGGGCGCTGTACAGGTCAGTCAAGTTCTTCCACAACGATCTCAACAAACCATTTCTGTATTATCCTTGCTTTGTACACAGGGGCATTGTCAGGCTGAAACAGGAAAGGGCCTTCCCCAAACTGTTGCCACAAAGTTGGAAGCACAGAATCGTCTAGAATGTCATTGTACGCTCTAGCGTTAAGATTTCCCTTCACTGGAACTAAGGGGCCTAGTCCGAACCATGAAAAACAGCCCCAGAAAATGATTCCTCCTCCAACAAACTTTACAGTTGGCACTATGCATTAGGGCAGGTAACATTCTCCTGGCATTCGCTAAAACCAGATTCGTCTGTCGGACTGCCAGATGGTGAAGCGTGATTCATCACCCCAGAGAATGTGTTTCCACTGCTCCAGAGTCCAATGGTGGCGAGCTTTGCACCACTCCAGCCAAAACTTTGCGATTGGTGATCTTAGGCTTGTGTGCGGCTGCTTGGCCATGGAAACCCATTTTATGAAGCTCCGGACGAACAGTTATTGTGCTGACTTTGCTTCCAGAGGGAGTTTGGAACTCGGTAGTGAGTGTTGCAACTGAGGACAAACGTTTTTTTACACGCTACGAGCTTCAGCACTCTGCAGTCCCGTTCTGTGAGCTTGTGTGGCCTACCACTTCGTGGCTGAGCCGTTGTTGTTCCTAGACGTTTCCACTTCATAATAACAGCACTTACAGTTGCCTGGGAAGGTCTAGCAGGACAGACATTTGACAAACTGTCTGATGAGCTCTTCAGTAAGGCCATTCTACTGCCATTGTTTGTCTATAGAGATAGCATGGCTTTGTGCTCGATTTTATACACCTGTCAGCAATGGGTGTGGCTGAAATAGCCAAATCCATTCATTTGAAGGGGTGTCCACAGTCAGAAGTTTACATACACTTTGGTTGGAGTCATTAAAACTTGTTTTTCAACCACTCCACAAATTTCTTGTTAACAAACTATAGTTTTGGCAAGTCGGTTAGGACATCTACTTTTTACAATTTTTCCAACAATTGTTTACAGACAGATTATTTCACTTACAATTCACTGTATCACAATTCCAGTGGGTCAGAAGTTTACATACACTAAGTTGACTGTGCCTTTAAACAGCTTGGGAAATTCCAGAAAATTATGTCATGGCTTTAGAAGCTTCTGATAGGCTAATTGACATTATTTGAGTCAATTGGAGGTGTACCTGTGGATGTATTTCAAGGGCTACCTTCAAACTCAGTGCCTCTTTGCTTGACATCAATCGAAAATGAAAATAAATCAGCCAAGACCTCAGAAAAAAAATTGTAGACCTCCACATGTCTAGTTCATCCTTGGGAGCAATTTCCAAATGCCTGAAGGTAACACGTTCATCTGTACAAACAATAGTACGCAAGTATAAACACCATGGGATCACGCAGCCGTCATACCGCTCAGGAAGGGGACACGTTCTGTCTGTTTGGCCATAATGACCATCGTTATGTTTGGAGGAAAAAGGGGCAGGCTTGCAAGCCGAAGAACACCATCCCAACTGTGACGCACGGGGGTGGCAGCATCATGTTGTGGGGGTGCTTTGCTGCAGGAGGGACTGGTGCTCTTCACAAAATAAATGGCATCATGAGGCAGGAAAATTATGTGGATATATTGAAGCAACATCTCAAGATATCAGTCAGGAAGTTAAAGCTTGGTCACAAATGGGTCTTCCAAATGGACAATGACCCCAAGCACACTTCCAAAGTTGTGGCAAAATTGCTTAAGGACAACACAGTCAAGGTATTGTAGTGACCATCACGAAGACCTGACCTCAATCCTATAGAAAATTTGTGGGCAGAACTGAAAAAGCGTGTGCGAGCAAGGAGGCCTACAAAACTTTTCTCAGTTACGTCATCTCTGCCAGGAGGAATGGGCTAAAATTCCCCCAACTTATTGTGGGAAGCTTGTGACGTTTGACCCAAGTTAAACAATTTAAAGTCAATGCTACCAAATACTAATTGAGTGTATGTAAACTTCTGACCCACTGGGAATGTGATGAAAGAAATAAAAGCTGAAATAAATCATTCTCTCAACTATTATTCTGACATTTCACATTCTTAAAATAAAGTGGTGATCCTAACTGACCTAAGACAGGGAATTTTATTAAGATTAAATGTCAGGAATTGTGAAAAACTGAGTTTAAATGTATTTGGCTAAGGTGTATGTAAAGCTTCCGACTTCCACTGTATCTACACTACAGGTATAAAAGTATAGGGGTAATGTGACTAGGCATCAGGATATAGTGACTAGGCATCAGGATATATGATAAACAGAGTAGCAGCAGCGTAAATTTAGACACAAAACATGTCAAATATCCTATATCCACATGTGGCAGATGTTATAATCCTAATCAAACACCATGCTCCTTTATGTCGTGTGAAATGTGTCTGGCTTTCCAATATATGTATTCCATTCTATGCCAATAGGAGGCCTCCATTCTGCGCCAATATAACACATGTAACCACAACGTTCCATATCCTGAGGAAGTCATTTGTTTATGGCTGAATTGCTGCTTATGCAATGGATAGCATTAGAACATGTCTCTTCCACCTCCACCTTCTACTACACTAACTCTACAGTATTTCCATTTCTCTACCTACCATTACAGACCATTAAGAGGTGTCGGTGTGTGTTTGCACACCAGACGTGGCGATTGTGTGGTTTTGCAGAGCCTTATGCAGGGAGAGACAGCACAGAGCTCAACTCTGATGATCATGAATTAGTGCTCATTTCAGTCACTTAGAAAATCGTGCATTAGTTTTAACAAGAGCTGGCCTGTGCTAGAGGTCTTCACAGATCCACCCGTACCCGAATACCCGGATCCAGAATTCTAAATAATGTCACGGGTCCTGGTCAGATCTGACTGTCAAGAGTCTGTGAAATTTTAACTGATTTGTCCGGAAGGACCCATACAGATCCAAATGCTGCAGTGTGGGGTCGGGGTGGGGTGGGGGGGAAGAGACGGAGAGAGAAATGATATCATTTATGCTACTGCTCTTTGCTTTTCATGAGTGGCGAGTGTAGCTTGTTGTTGGTCAATTATAAGTCATCAAAGCGGCAATAGGCCACAGTCATAGAGCTTCTGTGTGGGGCAAACGTTAGGGGATAAATCAATGGAAGATGGAATTAAAATTATGGAATTAAAAGAAAGATAGGCTACAACGACCAAGATCAAACAGGTCGCCTGCTACTGTATATTCTAAATGGAGTTGTTGTTTGTAACTGTAGGACGAGAAAGTGCATGCAGCCCCAATTAGCCGAGCTATCTAGCTAGCTTAACTAGCTTCTCCGGGTTTCATTACAGTCAAGACATGTAGCTACTACGTAATCATAGTGGATGATAAATAACCTAGCTATGGCGGGTATTAGTCTACTATAGCGCGAGTCGGCTTGGTTGATTGCTGTCTCTCGTCTCTCCCTCCCTCCTCCCGGTTCCCTGTGTCACTCGCTCACACTCACGGTAGCCTATACACACAGCGGCCCCTGCTAGAGCATCACCTCACTCTGCCGCCTCTCCCTCGCGCTTTATCAGCTCTGGTTAATAAAGACGCTTTTTTTTTAATGGAATTTTCTGCTGCTTCCCGCACTCGGATCAGGTCTGATCATGTATATATATATAGAACAGGTTTAGTTGTCCTCGGATCCATTCTGGTCTCTATATTTTACAAATGAATTGATGCATATCGATTACGGATGGGAATGCCCCAGGTCCATCTGTCTTTCTGGCCTCAAACAGAGAATGTGTAATGTGTTCCATTTGCTTTTGGTAGAACAAATTATGCTAAACTAGATCTTTATTGGAAATAGCACCAATCTTCACATTTGAGCCAAGCACAAAATGTACACAATGACGAATAACATGGATTTAAGCAATTAGCCACCAGACCAGAATATGTATCCTCGTCTAAACTCCATGATATGATTTGATTTGTGAGATGTTGGAAAAACACAACACGGTTTATTTTGCCCATTCAAACAAATACAGCTGAAATCCTAAAAGCTACTCCCTAAATCATCATTGGTCATCACTGTATAAATAAATGAGGCAAAGAGTGCAATCTCTGGTTCTCTTCAGTCCCACTAGGCTTGGCCAGGGAACTTTGTTTTGTACATTTAGATCAAATAATATCAGATCAAATGTTCACATATCCTTTGATTATTCAGTAGTGGAAACTTCAGTGATGAAGCCAAAAGAAGCCTTGGAGCAGATAGTTGGCCAACGATACTTATAACCCAGGTGGACACTCCCACACTGGCCAAGTGAAAGCTATGAAAAAACATCCTTGTCTGTACAAACTCACTAAGGCTTTTAGTATGTGTGACAGCTTAACAAGTCTCTCTCCAGACAGATATTGTAAAAGGTTTCCCCTCTGTAAATGGGTGGGAGGCAGGGAGGGAGCCCTCGGGAGAGCAAGAGAGCTCTCCTCAACACGCGCGTGTGTGTGTGTGTGTAAACCCAAACGCCCTTGTGACATCATCAGAATGTCTGCCTGCCGACGGCGCTGAGGATCACGTGACTAGAGAACGCCTGTGAGGCGAGCAGAGCAGCAGCACGCAGGTCTGTCACAACATGTCAAACCAACAGTAACTCACTGACTCACACTGGACCGGAGAGATTCATGGTTAAGTAAGTACACACAAGGTTGTAGTGTAAACTCACATTAGGTTCGCTATGACTGCAAGAAGCTAGGACAGATGGGCAGTATCTGTAAGGCCTTCTCCTCAATGTCATGACATTTGGTATTTTATTAGGATCCCCATTAGCTGTTGCAAAAGCAGCAGCTACTCTTCCTGGTGTCCACACAAAACATGAAACATAATACAGAATATCAATAGACAAGAACAGCTCAAGGACAGAACTACATACATTTTTAAAAAGGCACACGTAGCCTACATATCAATACATACACAAACTATCTAGGTCAAATAGGGGAGAGGCGTTGTGCCACGAGGTGTTGCTTTATCTGTTTTTTGAAACCAGGTTTGTTGTTTATTTGAGCAATATGAGACGGAAGGAAGTTCCATGCAATAAGGGCTCTATGTAATACTGTACGTTTTCTTGAATTTGTTCTGGATTTGGGGACTGTGAAAAGACCCCTGGTGGCATGTCTGGTGGGATAAGTGTGTGTGTCAGAGCTGTGTGTAAGTTGACTATGCAAACAATTTGGGATTTTCAACACATTAATGTTTCTTATATAAAAGAAGAAGTGATGCAGTCAGTCTCTCCTCAACTCTCAGCCAAGAGAGACTGGCATGCATAGTATTAATATTAGCCCTCTGATTACAATTAAGAGCAAAAAGTGCCGCTCTGTTCTGGGCCAGCTGCAGCTTAACTAGGTCTTTCGTTGCAGCACTGGGACCACACGACTGGACAATAATCAGGATTAGACAAAACAAGAGCCTGCAGAACTTGCTGCGAGGCGAGCAACTACCATTTAGACCTATATTTTACCGCTGTCTCCACCACACCCCATTCGTAATCAAGCATTCTGTTGGCAGAGGAATAGTTGCCTTTCCAAGTTGCTCCCAAGCACAAATGTCTATAGGGCCAGGAGTTTTCCTCACAACGTGACCCGACGAGGAACAACTCCGGGCACAAGTTATTGACCTAATTTGGGAGGTAAAAGATAAATTGACTCAACTCAAGAGTAGCCGTTCCCTGCGGAACCCACGTTTCCCAACTCAATGTTGACCTACACCTCCCAACCCCCAGATACCAGGGGAGAACGAAAAGATTCCTCCAACTGTCATATGGCTAGGCCCATCTCTGATGAGCTCAACACCGAATCTCATGGCCATAACCCAAAACAACAACAAATTCTCCTATATTCCTCTCCACAGAGCGAGAGAGTCAGGGGTCGGAGTTAGGAGCTATCCTCTATCTAGCATGACATTTTGTGATGACCTCATATTCAACGCTCAGTGGAAGAAGACAAACAAGAGGCAAGACAAACAAAGGCAGCCATTTATTATTTGGACAGTGGCTCTTTACAGTGAGGGAGCGGGCAGAATGGTAATGTTACTAGGCCAGGTGTCTCATCTCACCATGTTTCATCACATATTGGATGGATGGAGTGATTTGAAACTACATCTGAGGCTAATCAAAGTAAAAACCCAAACCAATGTCAACAGTCATTTTTTAGAACATTCTCGGTGTGTTTCAGTGTGTACAAATTATGTGGATGTGTGTGTCCCTAGGACAGCTTTCTCCTTCCTGGTGTGTGGTCTAATAACTTCCCACTAGGCTCCCTTCCCTTTCCACTGGTACACACACACACACACACACACACACACACACACACACACACACACACACACACACACACACACACACACACACACACACACACACACACACACACACACACACACACACACACACACACACACACACACACACACACACACACACACACACACGAGAAATATGTCCCAGGGCTGTTGGCTCTATTAACACTCTTTGCTTATCGCGGTGCCATCTTATTGTCCCATGAAACGCTGAGGGGGACAGACACAAGCCCTGCCTCCACACAACACTGGTTTAGTGGACTATAGAGAGCTACAGTGCTCTCTCAACCCAACCTGCTGATCCACTGACAGACAGTTCACTTGGAGGGCAGTAGGCTACATGCCTGGCTTGGGGTACAGTCACATTCAGTAGGTTGAGACATATTGAAATAGCAGACCGAAATCTACTGTTTAGAGCCGACACAAAGCTATTCCACACGATAGAGAGCCATGTCTGTTCTGCACAATACATGTCTATCTGAACATTATTGAATACGCTCCTGGTTTAGATGGAGTCTACTGTACACGAACACAATGCATTATGCATGCAAACAAACGCAACAAAAAAAAAACACAGCAGACTGCAAACAATACTGAATATTGTACATTTTACATTTTTTTTTACATTTTAGTCATTTAGCAGACGCTCTTATCCAGAGCGACTTACAGTAGAGTGCATACATTTTATTACATTTTACATACTGAGACAAGGATATCCCTACCGGCCAAACCCTCCCTAACCCGGACGACGCTATGCCAATTGTGCGTCGCCCCACGGACCTCCCGGTTGCGGCCGGCTGCGACAGAGCCTGGGCGTGAACCCAGAGACTCTGGTGGCGCAGCTAGCACTGCGATGCAGTGCCCTAGACCACTGCGCCACCCGGGAGAGACCCTTGTACTGTTTCAGTACAGCTGCAACTGTACTATACTATTGACTGTTGGGTAGAAACTATTAAAATCAGAATGGAAAGAGGGAACAGGTTCATTCAAAATGGGAAGCATAGCAGTAACACAGTAGACACTACACTGTGTTTCCTGCATTCTTAAAAACACTTGTTTGTTTAGCTGAGGGAAGAGATGCTGCCATGTCAACATTTGAAATTCAGGGCATGTGCATGGATGGATGATGTCCAAGAGTCGGTGAAAATATCTGTGTGTGTGTGTGTGTATAAGAGAGAGTGTGTGTGTGCCCAGCGTCCCACATAGTTCATGACTTGATTTCTCTTGTAAATGATTTGATTTCTCTCTAGAGAAACGACACGCTGGGCTTGCGGAAAAAAAACTACAACTATAAATGGAGTTCAATTAATTGAACCGGCGTCAGTTTCTTTTGATTGTGTGGCAAGACATAATCAAAGCCGTTCAACCTGAGAAATAAACCTTGAACTTCAGAGTGCTTGTGATGTGGCAGAGTAAAAATACACCTTGCGGTCTTCATTCTTTCTCTCTAAACCTGATTTCCTACCATCATATACCGGTTTCTCTAGTCTAGTAAGTTGAAGTACATCAAAACATATATTTTTTTTAATTCTTCCAAGAAATCAGCGGTGGTATTTAGCCTATATATTTTTTTATTTTATTTAACCTTTATTTAACTATGCAAGTCAGTTAAGAACAAATTCTTATTTACAATGAAGGGCTACCCCGGCCAAACCCTAACCCGGACGACGCTGGGCCAATTGTGCGCCGCCCTATGGGACTCCCAATCACAGCCGGTTGTGATACAGCCTGGAATCTAACCAGGGTCTGTAGTGACGCCTCTAGCACTGAGATGCAGTGCCTAACATGCTGACCAAACCGGACACGCGCGTGCGGACAGGTCGAAAAGCAGTAAACATTTATGTCAATTTAGCTAGCTAGCTTGCTCTTGCTAGCTAATTTGTTCTGGGATATAAACATTGGGTTGTTATTTTACCTGAAATGCACAAGGTCCTCTACTCCGACAATTAATCCACAGATAGGAATTCAGTTTACCGTTTTTTTCTCGTCATCTCTCCTCCTTCCTCAGGCGTCTTTATCTTATTTTGGACTTAATATGCCGGTTGGCAACCAACTTTACAGCATTACTACAACCTACTGGAGAGTGGACCTAAGTTCATCTTCCAATCACCCACGTGGGTATATGCTTCTAAAAGCCAATGAGGAGATGGCACGTGGGTATATGCTTCTAAAAACCAATGAGGAGATGGCACGTGGGTATATGCTCCTAAAAACCAATGAGGAGATGGCACGTGGGTATATGCTCCTAAAAGCCAATGAGGAGATGGCACGTGGGTATATGCTTCTAAAAGCCAATGAGGAGATGGCACGTGGGTATATGCTTCTAAAAGCCAATGAGGAGATGGCACGTGGGTATATGCTTCTAAAAACCAATGAGGAGATGGCACGTGGGTATATGCTCCTAAAAACCAATGAGGAGATGGGAGAGGCCGGACTTGCAGCGCGCTGAGCGTCACAAATAGAGACGATTTCTATTTAGCGCCTGGCCACGCAGACGCTCGCGAGCAGTGTGGGTGCAATGATTGAATAACATGTATGTGTACATTTATTTTGCAACGCTCGAGCATGCGACGTGTCTGGTCTGGTCAGCATGTTAGACCGCTGCGCCACATCAGGTTTAGTCCAATTGTCTTGAGTGACTTGAAAATGATCAGTTGTATGAATTACTTAAGTAAAAATACTTTAAAGTACTACTTACAGTAAGTCATTTTTGGGGGTATCTGTACTCTACCATTTATATATTTGGCAAATTTTACTACACTACATTCTGAAATAAAATAATGTACTTTTTTCTCCATACATTTTCCCAAATGTACTTGTTACATTTTGACAGGAAAATGGTCCAATTCACACACTTATCAAGAGAACACCCCTGGTCTTCCCTACTGCATCTGATCTGGCGGACTCACGAAACACAAATGCTTCATCTGTAAATTATGTCTGAGTGTTGGAGTGTGCCCCTGGCTATCTGTCAATAACAAACAAGAAAATTGTGCAGTCTGGTTTGCTTAATGTAAGAAATTTGAAATTATTTATGCTTGTACTTTTTATACTTAAGTACATTTTAGCAATTCCTTTTACTTTTGATACTTAAGTACTTTTAAACCAAATACTTTTAGACTTTTCCTCAGGTAGTATTTTACTGGGTGACTTTCACGTTTACTTAAGTCATTTGCTATTAAAGTATCTTTACTTTCACATGACAATTGAGTACTTTTTCCACCACTGAAAGTGAACAATCAGTTGTGTAGCCTACTATTAGCGTAGGCACACAGTCATCCTCCTCCTTCCTCTCCTTGTACTATTATATGGCAAAGTAAAAATACACTTTGTGCTCTTCACTCTGAACCCAATTTCCTTGTATCATATACCCATTGCTCTAGTAGATACAAATATATATCAAAGGTCTTCAAAAAGTCTGTGGTGTGTGTGTGTGTGTTTTACATCATCTTCATCAAGACGAGTTCTACTGTCATCAACAAAGCCTTATTGATAGCGTTCAACCAGTCACAGCCGATATCAACCTACTGTATCACAGACTTCTGGCCTCTTTCCTCTCCACTGTACTTCTCCATCTCAGCAGGACCTCATTTCTGGGTCTGGTTAGTCCAGCTGACTGTTGTGATTGTTATGAAACAGAACAGAGGCGACGCACCCTGACCGCTACTTCCTTATGATCTCAACAAACATCTGTGGAATGCGGCCCCAAACACCAGCGATTACACACCACATGCACTGTCACTGTCCGTCTATGCCCTTCAACAGGGACATGCTGATGTCATGTTATGGGAGGGTTACTGTATATGTGTGTGATGTACAGTAGGCATGGGGGGGAGACAATATCAAAGTCCATTGTCATAAAGTCTAGGCTGTCAAAGTAGCAGGTGGCTGCACTACCCAGCAGATCCAACACCTTACGCTTGCTTTCATCTGCACTACATGGTAAGGCCGTTTGCTTAAATTAAGACACTGCGGAGCCGGTGCGAGATATGGCTTGGAAAACGTACCTCAATCGAGGGATGAGAAATCTGTTGTACTCCAAATTGTCCCACTATCCCAAATGTTACACAGAGAAGATTGAACGACTACTAAAAAACAAAAACTAAAGCAGGAAGCACCAGTAACTCTGTCAATAAAAAAGTGGTCAGATGAAGCAGATGCTAAGCTACAGGACTGCTTTGCTAGCACAGACTGAAATATGTTCCAGGATTCTTCCAATGGCACTGAGGAGTACACCACATCAACAAGTGTATCGAGGATGTCGTCCCCACAGTGACCGTACGTACATACCCCGACCAGAAGCCATGGATTACAGGCAACATCCGCACGGAACTAAAGGGTAGAGCTGCCGCTTTCAAGGTGCGGGACTCTAACCCGGAAGCTGATAAGAAATCCTGCTATGCCCTCCGACAAACCATCAAACAGGCAAAGCGTCAATACAGGACTAAGAATTAATTGTACTACACCGGATCCGATGCTCGTCGGATGTGACAGGGCTTGCAAACTATTACACACTACAAAGGGAAGCACAGCCACAAGCTGCCCAATGACACAAGCCTACCAGACGAGCTAAATTACTTCTATGCTCGCTTCGCAGCAAGTAACACTGAAACATGCATGAGAGCATCACCTGTTCTGGACAACTGTGCGATGACACTCTCGATAGACGATGTGAGTAAGACCTTTAAACAGGTCAACATTCACAAGGCCGCAGGGCCAGACGAATTACCAGGAAGTGTAATACGAGCATGCGCTGACCAACTGGCAGGTGTCTTCACTGACATTTTCAACTTGTCCCTGACAGTGTCTATACTACCAATATGTTTCAAGCAGATCACCATAGTCCCTGTGCCCAAGAACACGAAGGTAACCTGCCTAAATGACTACCAACCCGTAGCATTCACGTCTGTAGCCATTAAATGCTTTGAAAGGCTGGTCGAGGCATCAACACCATTATCCCAGAAACCCTAGACCCACTCCAATTGGCATAACGCCCCAACAGATCCACAGATGATGCAATCTTGATTGCGCTCCACACTGCCCTTTCCCACCTGGACAAAAGGAAAACCTATGTGGGAATGCTATTCATTGACTACAGCTAAGGGTTCAACACCATAGCACCCTCGAAGCTCATCACTAAGCTAAGGACTCTGGGACTTAACACCTCCCTCTGCAACTGGATCCTGGAGTTCCTGACCGGCCGCCCCTAGGTGGTATGGGTAGGTAACAACACATCCGCCACGCTGATCCTCAACACGGGTGCCCCTCAGGGGTTTGTGCTCAGTCCCCTCCTGTACTCCCTGTTCACTCATGACTGCATGACCAGGCACGACTCCAACACCAACATTAAGTTTGCTGATGACACAACAGTGGTAGGCCTGATCACCGACAACGATGATACAGCCTATAGGGAGGTCAGAGACCTGGCCGTGTGGTGCCAGGACAACAACCTCCCCCTCAATGTGATCAAGACAAAGGAGATGATTGTGGACTACAGGAAAAGGAGGACCCAGCACGCCCCCATTCTCATCGATGGGGCTGTATTGGAGCAGGTTTTTGCATGAGTCCTCAGATCCTTAAAAAGTTATACAGCTGCACCATCGAGAGCATCCTGACTGGTCGCATCACTGCCTGGCATGGCAACAGCTCGGCCTCCGACCACAAGGCACTACAGAGGGTAGTGGGAACGGCCCAGTACTACACTGGGGCCAAGCTTCCTGCCATCCAGGACCTCTATACCAGGTGGTGTCAGATGAAGGCCCTAAAAATTGTCAAAGACTCCAGCCACCCTAGTCATACTGTTCTCTCCGCTACAGCACGGCAAGCGGTACCGGAGCGCCAAGTCTAGGTCAAAAAGACTTCTTAACAGCTTCTCCACCCAAGCCATAAGAATCCTGAACAGCTAATCAAATGTCTACCCAAACTATTTGTATAGCCCCCCCCCTATTTTACGTTGCTGCTACTCTCTGTTTATTATCTATGCATAGTCACTTTAATAACTCTACCTACATATACATATGTACATATTACCTGGACTAACCGGTGCCCCCGCACATTGACTCTGTACCGGTACCCCCTGTATAGAGCCTCGCTATTGTTATTTTACCGCTGATCTTTAATTATTTGTAACTTATATATTTTTTTTATTACTTATCACTTATTTTTCTTAAAACTGCATTGTTGGTTAAGGGCTTGTAAGTAAGCATTTAACTTTAAGGTCTACATCTGTTGTATTCGGCGCACGTGACAAATACAATTTGATTTGATTAAAAATAAACATTGTAGACCTTATGGGAAAGGCCTTCATACGACATAATCGATTAAATTGAACTAGCTTCAGTCACAATGTAGCCACGTCAAAACAGAACCGATCGCTCAGGGAGAATTCATTATGTTTCAACTTATGCAGTAACGGAAACTGCAACATTGTAACCATTCTTACTCAGACAAACGTTGCAACACCGTAGCACCTTAGGTAACATAAGCCTGCATCGAACTTATTAAAACATCTGGACTCACTGAAACATCAGTATGGAAGAAACTGACGAGTAGGGATTGTGAATGACAATGACAAAGGTCCAATCATTTCCACGGGAAAGACCATAAACATTCCAAGACACTCCTTAACAGCCAATTGACTGCACGATAGGTGGATTCAATTCAGCGGTCATGTTAGATATCATTCAGAGGCCCAATCCCCGGGGTGACAAAATAATATTCGCCGAGAAAAGTAGCGGGGGTGACATTGTGTTGACCCAGATCCTTCAATTTCACCTGAAAGATCACGCATAAATCTGGTTGAAGCGAATAATATATTTGTTAATGTCTTTGTCACATCCACTTGCGGGACTTGGGCTAAACAATTTAGCCTACTAACCCAGACAAAAAAAAGCAGAACCTACCCAGAAATTCTCTAGGAAGTAGGGCGTTATCATCTTGGTTTCTTCTTCTTTCCTCTCTTCAACTATATTCTTGTTTAATTTAAATTCAGGCAATTGCTCCGCCGTTCTCCGTTTCCGTTGTTTGCCTTTTGCTCCTTTTCCCTGCGCTCCTCTTCTCCCTCCCCACCTCAGACTCCACCTCCTTTCGAAAGCGAAAGGCAACTGAATTCAATCTTTCTCCTCCAAAAATTCAGAGACGAAGAAACAGCGCCACCCATGGTGGGAAGAAAAACAGCAGTTTCTGTTCTGTACTGATATTCTAGAATGGTTCTAGAATTAGACTGAACATATTTTTTTACTTGTTTTATTATTATGAACACAATACAAAAAACTGAAATATACAAACAAAAGTACATAAACCTAACAGACAGGGGTATTACATATCAATATTCATTTTCAATTTGTTAAAATATTTTATGGTGCATATTGCTTTTTTGTTTTTACATTTACTGATCATTTCAAAATAATATTTAAATTCTATCTTAAATAATGTGAAGAGGGGTTTGTTCTCTGCCCACTTCATTTTATGGATAAAGAATCTTCCATGAAAGATAAACAAATGAACAATGAAAGTTAAATCAGGGTCTATATCATTTGGATCAAAATAAAACATAATATCAGAGTCTCTCAGATTAACATCGTTTCCAGGCGGTGTTACGTTTCCATCGTTTCTTATAAAATGAAATCGTCTAATTCACTCCAAAATCTTCTGGCATAAGAACAGTCCCAAAATAAATGGTCAAGAGTTTCTGGGTCACAACCACAAAATACACATTTGTTATCAATAGCTATTTTAAATCTGTGTATAATAAAAGGTCTTTACAGGGTAGATTCTATGAATGAGTTTGTATGATACTTCTTTCACCTTATTAGATATACAATATTTACCAGACAACAACAAAACTTTGTTCCAATTAATTTGTCCTAGGGCTGTATTCCAGTTCATTTTAGCAGAGGGAATAGTAACATATTGACATAGTTTCCTTATATACACATGGTATTACATTTATACTTTAAAATGTCAATTCCTTCTAATTGTATTGAGGCTACAAAATCCTCAATAGTTGCACTTTGAGGACTGTTATATTCTCCTAAAAGAAGAATAGCACCTTCAGGGACAGCTCTAACAACTATTTGATACTCCTCAGGAGTGAATGTAACATTGTGTGTTCTCATGAATTCTTGATAATCATATAGTTGGCCATCATCATTCAATAATTGTTTAACCCAAATAATGTTGTCAAACCAGTTCTGGAAAAATAAAGACTTGTTTTTGTATTTTATGTCTTTATTATTCCAGATTGTATACCTATGTGGGGAAAAATTGTGTTTGTACATGAGGTTCCATGTTAGAAGTACTTGTTTATGAAAGTTTGCAAGCTTAATAGGGATTTTACCTATATCAAAGTTGCATTTGGTGGTCTAACACAATCTGTTGGAATATTAAATTAGGGATTATATTCCAAATGCAATCCTTTTTTCTTAAATAGTTTTGTATCCATTTGATCTTAAAGATTATATAACAGGTTTTAAAATCCAGAGCATTCAACCCTCCCTCACTTCGGGTACTACATATTACCGCTTTTCTTAAATAATGAGGTTTATTCCTCCATATAGCGTTAAATAATTTAGTATCAACCATTTTAGTTACTGACAGGAACATCCAAGGCCAGGGAGGTATAAACTAATCTGGACAGACCTTCAGATTTTGATAAAAGTACACATCCAGATAAAGAAAGATCTCTTAATAACCAGGAGGTACATCTCTGTTCACAACACTGACATCAGCAAACCACTCACCCACACAATGCCATACATGTGGTCTGCGGTTGGACGTACTACCAAATTCTCTAAAATGACGTTGGAGGCGGCTTATGGCAGAGAAATGAACATTCAATTCTCTGGCAACAGCTCTGGTGGGCATTCCTGCAGTCAGCATGCCAATTGCACTGACCCTCAAAATGTCAGACACCTGTGGCATTGTGTTGTGCGACAAAACTGCACATTTAGACTGGCTTTTTATTGTCCCCAGCACAAGGTGCACCTGTGTAAGGATCATGCTGTTTAATCAGCATCTTGATATGCCACACCTATCAGGTGGATGGATTATCTTGGCAAAGGAGAAATGCGCACTAACAGGGATGTAAACACATTTCTGCACATTTGAGAGAAATAATATTTTTGTGCGAATTGAACATTTCTGGGAAATTTTATTTCAGCTCATGAAATAGGGGACAAACCCTTTACTTGTTGCATTTATATTTATTTTCAGTGTATTTTAATGTTCTAAATTGCTGTGATGACTATCAGCCTATGTGGGCAAGGATACCAGGCTATGCAAAAATGTTTTATGATAACATTAGAACCACTGGGTATCTCATATCACCTCCTTCAGGGCAGTTAGTACAATCCTTTTCTGTGTCAGGTATCAGATGCTGTGTCATGTGGGCTATTCTCTTCAGTGGACCTCTTGGTGCCTGTCAACTACTTTTGTTCAGTCATTATCGCATGAATGGGAGATAGAGAAACACTGCTCTTAGCATCACCAGTCTTAAGACTTTCTCTATGTCAGAGTGGTAGATCTTTCCCTATCTATGTAGTTCCCATTAACACACTTATCTGGGTACACTAGGCTGCAATGGGCTCCTCCATAGGGACATTACACTGTCATCATCTACACAACCACCTCGCCTCTAATTGTCTACGGTGGATGAAAGTATGGGGCCAATGGGGGTAAGCGATAACTGGTCTATCCGACCTGATGTTTACCAGGTTCAAAACCATTAGATCAAATTTAAACTTTATTTAAAGTGCATTTAAAATTGTAAAACTAAAGTAACAGAAAACAGCAGTCCCAGACGTAAGTAAACAATTTATTCTCAACTATGTACAGATCCAAGTAGAGATTACCGTTAACATCCATCACATCATACAAATGTCATTACAAAATTACTACAATACAATATAGATTCTTTGCATGATCCAAAATATTTGGTGGCCCCAAAAATTATTTTACCTTTAAAAAAAAGGTCAAATGCAGCTGTTATCTCACTATCAAATCATTTCTGGGAAACAATTAAGTACATTTTAGTTATTTAGTAGATGCGCTTATCCAGAGCGATTTACAGGAGCAATTAGGGTTAAATGCCATGCTCAAGGGCACAGACATATTTTTCTCCTAGCCGGCTCGGGATTCAAAACAGTGACCTTTCAGTTACTGGCCCAACGCTTTCAATTAAAATGGTCCAAAATAAACAAAAATTGCTTCTTAGCAAAGATCAATTTCTCAAGCTAAAATTTTGCTTGGACTGTCTGGGAGTGGGGAAAACTTAAAATGAGCTGTTATTGGCAGAGAGGTTTATAACCCTCTTTCTTATTGGTCTATTAGCTAATTTACCTCATGGTGATGTCACCATGGAAGGCCAAAACTCCATCCCACCAAAACAGGCTGAAATTTCAGGTGGCCTTTTCAAAAACCTCACACTAAAAGGGCATTATAATTTTCACAGTATTATTCCAGCCTCGTAGTGTGGAAATATATATATAAAACAGTTAAATAAAAAGTTTGACTGCACTAGGCCTTCAAAATTTCAGCAGCATTTACAGAAACCAGTCAAAAGTTTGGACACGCCTACTCATTCAAGGGTTTGTCTTAATTTTTACATTGTAGAATAATAGTGAAGACTTCAAAACTGTGAAATAACACATGGAATCATGTAGTAACAAAAGTGTTAAATATTTTATATTTGAGATTCTTCAAAGTAGCCACCCTTTGCCTTGATGACAGCTTCGCACACTCTTGGCATTCTCTCAACCAGCTTCATGAGGTAGTCACCTGGAATGCATTTAAATTAACAGGTGTGCCTTGTTAAAAGTTAATTGGTGGAATTTGTTTCCTTCTTAATGCATTTGAGCCAAATCAGTTGTGTTGTGACAAGGTAGGGGTGGTGTACAGAAGATAACCCTATTTGGTAAGAGACCAAGTCCATCTTATGGCAAGAACATCTCAAATAAGCAAAAAGAAACGACGGTCCATCATTACTTTAAGACACGAAGGTCAGTCAATACAGAAAATGTAAATAACTTTGAAAGAGTCAAGTGCAGTCGCAAAAACCATCAAGCGCTATGATGAAACTGGCTCTCATGAGGACTGCCACAGGAAAGGAAGACTCAGAGTTACCGCTGCTGCAGAGGATAAGTTCATTAGAGTTACCAGCCTCAGAAATCTGCAATTAACTGCACCTCAGATTGCAGCCAAAATAAATGCTTCAGAGTTCAAGTAACAGACACATCTCAACATCAACTGTTCAGAGACTGCATGAAATCAGGCCTTCGTGGTCGAATTGCTGCAAAGAAACCATTACTAAAGGACACCAATAAGAGGAACAGACTTGCTTGGGCCAAGAAACACGAGTAATGGACATTAGACCAGTGGAAATATGTCCTTTGGTCTAATGAGTCCAAATATAAGATTTTTGGTTCCAACCGTCGTGTCTTTGAGACGCAGAGGTGAACGGATGATCTCTGCATGTGGGGTTCCCACCGTGAAGCATGGAGGTGGTGGAGTTATGGTGCTTTGCTGGTGATACTGATTTATTTAGAATTCAAGGCACACTAAACAAGCATGGCTACCACAGCATTCTGCAACTATACGCCATCCCATCTGGTTTGTGCTTAGTGGGCCTATCATTTGTTTTTCAACAGGATAATGACCCAACACACCTCCAGGCTGTGTAAGGGCTATTTGACCAAGGAGAGTGATGGAGTGCTGCATCAGATGACCTGGCCTCCACAATCACCCTACCTCAACCCAATTGAGATGGTTTGGGATGAGTTGGACCGCAGAGTGAAGGAAAAGCAGCCAAAAAGTGCTCAGCATATGTGGTAACTCCTTCAAGACTGTTGGAAAAGCATTCCAGGTGACCTCATGAAGTTGGTTGAGAGAATGCCAAGTGTGTCAAGCTGTCAAAGGCAAAGAAAGGGTGGCTACTTTATAGAATTTGAAATGTTTAGATTTTTTCGTTACTACATGGCCACATGTGCTATTTCATAGTTTTGATGTCTTCACTATTATTCTACAAGGAATGAAAATAGTCAAAATAAATAAAAATCCTTTCATGAGTAGGTGTTTCCAAACTTTTGACTGATACTGTATATAAATAAATCACTCGTTTCTTACATTATTCAGCAAAAAGGGTGAAGGCAGACTTGGGAGAAATTCTAGTCAAGTTTATTTTCTCATGGCTGAAGGAAGGTCATAGGCTATTGTTAGAGGTGTTCTTTAAATGAGACATTCTACTGCGGTTGGTTGGTGCTGTAAAAAGAGAATAAGCCCCCCTCTTCTTCAAAATGAAAGACCTCAATTTGCAAACAAAGCTGTAAGAAGCCATGAGCACATTTGTTTTTCGCATAATGTGCAAGGTCTTTTTTTCCATTATTGGAAAACATTATGAATCACCATCATTACAAATCATCCAGTTGTTATCGAGGCATCATGTACATATTACATTTGAACACCATCTAGAAATGTCTTACAATCACGTTGCCACAGTTGCATTAATTATGTGCAAGTTCTCTTCCTAATTTCATATTCCTCAAAGTTGTAAGTCAATTTGAATGTCTGTGTATATCTAGAATTATTCTTTGACACCGACTCTGGGTGTGTGAAAGTCTGTGTCTTAATGGTGAGCTAGCACACATATCAAACACATTAGTGAACTGAACACCCATGGACAGGTATATGCTCTGTATTCAAGGGTTAAAGCAGGAGAGGCTTACTAATCTCTTATCGGTAAAGGGAGATGGAAAAAAGGCATACATTTGGAAAACAATAACAAGAAAAATAACGGTAAACATAACCTCCTGAGGTTACTACAAACAAATATTCAAGTAAAGAAACTACATCATAGCAGCGGCAATATCGGTAAAGATGCACACCAACAGCGATTGTTTTATGATTTCCCCCCCCATACTTTTTGGGGCGGTTTTGCGGGGGACACAGATAAAGCTAAGTCCTGGACTAAACAAATATTTCAGTGGATATTCTCCATTCACCATGTTTTTTAGTCCACCACTAGGTTTAACCTGTGTCTCGGAAACCAGCCCTCTGTCTTTGTATTCAGTGTGATAAGTAGTGGTAGGACAAAACCAATCAAGCCATGCCTCATCCAATTTTTTACATGCCAAACAGCTGGAATGTGACAAAAACTAAATTAATTTCAACTTCGGGACACAACAGACATGGCACAAAAACAAAAACTACAGAAACAAGTGCCTCCATATATCCCATGATGTCTTATGTGTGTTACTTGACATTAGCCTGGTGAAGTGAAAAGGAACAATCCAGTTTGGATCCAGGCTAACTTGACATACCCCATCATTTTTGGGGTTTTACTAGTGTTAAAATGTCCCATTAACTACATGTTACCAATGAGGAAAACCCCCATCAATACGCAGTTACAAAAATAACAATAATACAAAATGTATAATAATAATAGCCTTAGTTTGTTGGCTTTGGAAAGGGTTTGTGGCAATATCTGCAGTACTTCATATCCAGGCTTAGTTTACACCAATGATCTTTTAGAGCATCTCTGATATTGAGAATATTATATTTAAAACAGGTCAAATACACCCACACAAGTTAAAAAATATACATACTTTAGAAGTGACTATACCATATCGAATACCCAGTGAAGTAATACATGAGGTGTTTAGTGTTATAAGTCTCCTGTAAATGAATACTTTAAGAGTACGTAAATGTGTGGGTCTACTAAAGTATGCATTTATGTGTAGTCTGTTTGAACAAGTGCTTCTAATGTTCTTTGTGAGGGGGACAAAGTACTACAATGATTACTCTGACCTACAGAGTGAATCTGATTAGTTGGTTGGGCATAAAGCTGCTTTCTCCCCCACCCAATCCCTGCCCACCATGGGATAAATTCAGGCAATCAACGACTTCAAGACTTCAGCACTTAACAGAGTCAAAACAACAACACTCCAAAACAAAAAAGGAACAAAAAAAATAGTTCAAGCTTCACAGTATTTAACAAGATAATACATTTGGATGTGGGCTACAGGTAAAAGGTTAAGGAAAAAAATGCTCCTGCAGGTATGTATGAGATACAAGGTCCAATATTGTACGTCAACTAAATGGTTTGGGAAGTTAAAGGCCACCAACACGCAAGGGATCAAGCATTAGAGTACGCTGCATTCAAAACGGTCATTACAATCATCCTCAAAGGTCATGCTTTTAAAACAAAAAGCAAAGCAACAATAACAGAAAAAAAAAAAAACAGTACAGAAGAAAACAACGATTTGCTTGCTGTTGAGTTTTGGATCGACAACCAACCAAGGTCAGAGACAGACACGCTATCAAGACAGTGCCATGGTCACAGTAGTAATACTCAAGAAACAAAGAATGAACACGTTCAGCTTAAGCCCTGTATGCCCTTTCTCTACCCCTCTCCTTACCTCCCTCTGACAAGGTGAGAAATACGTCGCCACGATTCCAAGTTGTGTTTTCAGAAAGGTGAGAAAGCTGGAAATTGAGATTTTAAACAATACGAGTCAAGAAAGCATCTAAGAGTCTGATATTATGGCCACTAGTAAAACGCCCATGCATGCAGAGAACACGTCACTTCCACAGCACAGAACAGAGGCAGCCTGAGAAAGTTTACCTTAAAAAGTTATGACATGTACGAAGCGGTGTTCACGGTCTCTTTTGAGAATCACAACCAAAACCCTGCTAGATGGATTCAACTAGATGAGAATATAAAGATCGTTTCCAGACCTGTATGTTTTCTAAACTGTAAACCTGGTTCATGCTAGACACTGATGGGAAAGCCTCTGGTAAACAAAGGGGTGGTGGAGGGACAAAAACCAGAAAAACGAGAAACTACATGGTTGTTTAAGAAACCTTATCACAGGGCTATACAAGAAATACCACAACTATCCGATGACGCCACACATATCCGTTGTACACCCACTGTCCTCACTTCCAACTTTGACGCAAGCATGCTACTTAGTTATTTCCTGTTTTTAAGACAAGTCACTTTCAACCACAACAAATAAAAAAATCATATGCACTTCTGTCTGATGTGTGTTTGACTGACTGGTTTAGGCAACACAACTTCTGACCTGCCTAAAAAGATTTAAACTCGGATATTACTCTAAATATGCACTGACAAGATTTTTCATGAACTCAATGTAATTACTTTGATGACTACAAGAAAATACATGCTATTCTTATTCTAAGATATGTAGAGGCAGTTTCCCAAAGAAAAAAGAAAATCTTGCTGGTTCTATTTTCTTAATTAATGATACTATCAGCATTTCCTTTACTCGAATACCCTCCGCTGCCGTTTTTCTAGCAGCCGTCCTGGCTGTTGAGGATACTATGTTGTCTGAGACCATTAACAACATTTCCATGCGACTTCCTGATTTTTTTAACCACCCCTACATACATTTTATGGTTGGTATCCTCCAGTCTAGTTCTACACCAAGACCCTCCCTCCCCCTACCTCTGAGTGCCACTTTCCGGCCGATACGTATTGATTTAAAAGCGCTTCTTCACTGACCGCTTACCCTCAAATCAGCACTACCCCCTCTGTAAATATAAAACCATGATTTTACCACAACTAAACGACAAAAGCTTTCCCCCCCCCCCTTTTTTCTGTTTTGTTTAACGTCGCTGGAGAGCTTGGATGAAAGAACATTTAAAAAAGAGACTAAACAAAAATGGCTAAGCTGACATCTTTTCATTACTGATTGTGATGTTGAAATGATTAAATACATTTTTCCTCCCTTGATAAATTTGGCCCGCCGGTCCCCATGTCCCCCTCGCCTGTTGCGTGGGGGGGGGGGGCGCTGAGTGCCTCGGCTGGCTAACACCTCCCTCCCATCCCACCCCGCCCATCCAGAAGGTTGAGGGGTCACGGTCTGCACCCCCTTCCCTCCCCAGCTGGCAGACCCTACCCCCAGTAAAGGGTAACATGTTCCCTGGGTATAAGAGGTTCCCATCCGTCGTCTCCCATAGTGAATGGCCTGGTAGGAGAGAGACAGAGGTAGTCAATATTAATGGGAAAATATGCTTAAAGCCCATCCCCCACACATAAAGATCCTTCCGGAAACTATTCAAACCCTTCACTTACTCCACATATGGATGTTACAGCCTAAATTCAGAATGGATTCAAACATTTTCCTTCTCACCCATCTACACATGACAAAGTGGAAACATGCTTTTATTGAAAATGAAATACAGAAATCTCTCATTTACATGTAAATCAAACCCCTGAGTCAATACTTTGTAGAAGCACCTTTGGCAGCGAATACAGCTGCGAGACTTCCTGGATAAGTCTCTAAGAGCTTTCCACACCTGGATTGTGCAACATTTGGCCATTTATTATTTTCAAAATTCTTCAAGCTCTGTCAAATTGGTTGTTGATCATTGCTAGACAACCATTTAAGTATTGCAATAGATTTTCAAGTATATAGAGAGTGTTCCTCAGTTACGTGTTGTACTGGGTTTGCCCCAAAATAACACTTTTGTATTCAGGGCAAAAAGTTAATTGTTTTACCACATTTTTTGGAGTATTACTTTAGTGCCTTGTTGCAAACTGGATGCATGTTTTGGAATACACTATATTACCAAAAGTATGTGGACACCTGCTCATCAAACATTTGATTCCAAAATTGAATTAATATGGAATTGGTCCCCCTTTTGCTGCTATAACAGCCTCCACTCTTCTGGGAAGGATTTCCACTAGATGCTGGAACATTGCTGCAGGGACTTGCATTCACCCTACAAGAGCATTAGTGAGGTCAGGCACTGACGTTGGGCGATTAGGCCTGGCTTGCAGTCATCGTTCCAATTCATCCCAAAAGTGTTTGAAGGGGTTGAGGTCAGGACTCTGTGCAGAGCAGTCAAGTTCTTCAACACCAATCTCTACAAACCATTTCTGTATGGACCTCGCTTTGTGCACAAGGACATTGTCAAGTAGAAACAGGAAAGGACCTTCCCCAAACTGTTGCCACAAATTTGGAAGCACAGAATCATCTAGAATGTCATTGTATGCCGTAGCGTTCAGATTTCCCTTCACTGGATCTACGGGGCCTAGAACGAACCATGAGAAACAGCCCCAGGTCATTATTATGTTGCTTCAATATACCACCATAATTTTCCATCCTCATGAAGCCATCTATTGTGAAGTGCACCAGTCCCTCCTGCAGCAAAGCACCCCCACAACATGATGCTGCCACCCCCGTGCTTCACGGTTGGGATGGTGTTCTTTGGCTTGCAAGCCTCCTCCTTTTTCCTCCAAACATAACGATGGTCATTATAGCCAATCAGTTCAATTTTTGTTTCATCAGACCAGAGGACATTTCTCCAAAAAGTACGATCTTTGTCCCCATGGGCAGTTGCAAACCAAAGTCTGGCTTTTTTATGGCGGTTTTGGAGCAGTGCCTTCTTCCTTGCTGAGCGGCCATTCAGGTTATGTCGATATAGGCCTCGTTTTACTGTGGATATAGATAAGTTGGTACCCGTTTCCTCCAGCATTTCCACAAGGTCCATTGCTGTTGTTCTGGGATTGATTTGCACTTTTCGCACCAAAGTCCATTCATCTCTAGGAGACAGAACGCATCTCCTCCTGAGCGGTATGACGGCTGCGTGGTCCCATGGTGTTTATACTTGTGCACTATTGTTTGTACAGATGAACGTGGCGTTTGGAAATTGCTCCCAAGGATGAACCAGACATTTTTCTGTTGTATTGGCTGATTTCTTTTGATTTTCCCATGATGTCAAGCAAAGAGGCACTGAGTTTGAATGTAGCCCTTGAAATACATCCACGGGTACACCTCCAATTGACTCAAATAATGTCAATTAGCCTATCAGAAGCTTCTAAAGCCATGACACAAAGTAGATGTCCTACCCGACTTGCCAAAACTATAGTTTGTAAGCAAGAAATGTGTGGTGTGGTTGAAAAACAAGTTAATGACTCTAAACTAAGTGTATGTAAACTTCCAACTTCAACTGTATATATCTGTGTATTGTTATTCTGTACAGGCTTCCCTGTTCTTTGTGGTTGAATCTGTGTTTGAAATTCACTGCTCGCCTGAAGGAGCTTACAGATAATTATATGTGTGGGGTACAGAGATGAGCTAGTCATTCAAAAATCATGTTAAAAACTATTATTTCACAGAGCGAGTCCATGCAACTTATGTGACTTGTTAAGCACATTTTTAACCAATAATTGAATCTTGCCATAACAAAGGGGTTGAATACTTACTGACTAAAGACATTTCATTTGTAAAAATGTCAAAAAACATAATTCCACTGACATTATGGGGTATTGTGTGTAGGCCAGTGACAAACAAAATCTCAATTTAATCCATTTTAAATTCAGGCTGTAACACAACATAATGTGGAAAAAGTCAAAGGGTGTGAATACTTTGAAGGTACTGTATATCAACTTCGTTTTGCTTGCTTATCGTTTTGCTCAAATAAGGTGGATGACAAACTGAGGAGATACGAAAATGCCTTAGATCCGATATCTCAGCTCTAATTAGATTTTCAACCATTTTTAAACATGAATGTGCGACTTACCCCCTTAAACAGGCCTGTTCCTAAGGAAAGCGTTACACCCCGTAGAAGGCTGCCAGTCGTTCCTTCAGAGGCAGAGGGAACTGGTCTGAGAAACGCCCCCAGTTCTCCTCGCCCACCTGGTTCTTGAACCCATGGAGGATCTGAAAATATCAACACATAATTACAATGTACGCACAAAGCTATGCACTCACATGCATTGTGGATCAGGATAATCTCATCTTCTCCTTTCTCACACACAGGTACTCAGTCTTGGCCCATGGTACATAGGCCTTTTCTCAATTGGAGTTGCTCAACTCCTGCGTCCTCGCTCCACCTTCCACGCTCGCCTCCTTTTGAAAAAGGTCAAAGGTAATCGAGGAGAGGTGGCGATGTGAAGGAACGTGGACGAAAATGCGCTTGTATGAAATAACTCCACTCGCGCGTCATCAGGCAAATTACGTTTACAGGGGTGTAATCCCAAAATAAAATGTGTAAAGTCATAAAACTAATGAGGCTAGTTGTGCAAGACATTTTATAGATTCACGTATAAGTAGGATATCATTTTTAAACGTTTGCATGCTTTTCTCCTTCGAGAAAACAACTGCTTCAAAGGGTGTGTGGCAGATGTCAAAGCTGTTCCATAAAAGGACTGGCTATCATGGCTATCACCCGTTCCTCTACTAAGAAATTGACACTCTCCTCAACCACTTACAAGTTTCCGGGTCACGGAAGAGAGTGGACGGAATTTTGCCCAAATGAAAAAGGCCACAGTCACGATCAGTTCTTACCTTGCCAAACATGTCACGCAGATCATCCTTTGGATTTACCCATGAGGCCACTGCATCACAGAAAAATATAAAATCCTGGAGGAAATGAGAAAAGGTCTGGCTTGAGACAACTTTTACAACTAACATCGTTCACTAATGGGCCATCTAACCAGTAATGCAGTTCCTTTATTTTTCTTAGTCCTCAACTGATTGGGCCATGAAAAGTGCAGTTCATACATTATCCTCAAGAGGGCAGCGTTGCCTAGGGGCCTCACCTGCACAACTCCTCCTGGGTTGACACTGATCATAGTGCAGATGCCTCGGAACGCTGAGTCTTTCTCCTCATTGTCTCTTATGTTACGTAAAGAGGTACACCTGCCAACAGGAACAGCCACGTTTTACACCAGGCCAGAAGGGCTGCCGTTAAGTACTGCATAGAATTACAATTCAATACCCTTATAGCACTCTGAAGTTACCATTGACTGCATTCAATAACTTACTTGTACAGGTATGCCATATTACTATTACTTTTCACTAATACATTCCAACACAATTCAAAAACATAAATTCCACTATGAAACGTCATGTATAAGTAAAATACATTTTAAAATACTACATATTGCCTCAAAGGGTTTTGTTGATTATATGTTACTGTAAACATTTTAATAAATAGAACCTATAGTATATTAAATGTCAACTAGCCATTTTTACTCTCTACATGTGGATTCAATCTACGACCTTTTAGATCTTTCGAAGACTTGATACTACCGGAAGTACTTTTACAAAGACTACTTAGTTCGGTACAACACATTCTTGTGGGGAGAAAAGGTATTTCTCTCCGGTTATCTAAAACAGTATCAGAATTGTGCATGCAGATCAAACAAACCTGTCATTCTGAGACTGTGCGAAGGCACTTAACTCTATTCACTTACACGTGAGTCACTAAAACGGCTTTATCACTTAAAATAACTTGGCATTCAGATAATGGCATTCAGGGAAGCCTTTACTAGAACTTTTTTCTTAAAGGAAGTTTTGAGGAATTCTGGGATAAGCACGTGCAGCTGGAGGACTATTGGACGAGGGGGGGGGGATTTAGGAATGATCTGGAAATGCTTTTGGGAATGCGTCTGGAATTTTTGGGAAGCCGTTTGTTTTCCCTTTCTCGTTCTGAACCAGCAGGCATGTGACAATCTGAATCCCATGCACTAATTAGTAGTTACCGACAATTAACAACGACAACAAAAAAAGTAAAATAAATAAACCAATAATGTATCAAATACATGAAGGTGCTACTGAGGCAAAAATAAAAATCACAGACTGAGGGAACCTAAAAGAGGACAGGATTAGTCACATGGTTGGCAATGCTTACAGACTGATTCAGGAGAAACAGAAAATACTTATTTTAGAAAGAAAGAGGGATGAAGAGAGAGAGAGAGACAGTGACAGGGAAAAGCGAGAATGACAGGACAGGGAGCGACAGACCCAGAGGAAAAGAATAAAATAAAAATATTGAATAATACACACCAGGGTCTTATAAACTGCTGTAGCATCGGTGCCACCTCTTGAGGACAAACGTAACCAAGACGACCAATTGTTATTGCTAAGGTAACGCAATCACGGTTATACACCACCAAACGCCAACCAAGACATGAGCAATGAGGAGAAAAAAAAGAAGAAAAAAAACAAACAAACAACTCAGAAACATAAAATCAACAGAATCTGTGCATGATAATAAACAGAAGAATTCACTAGTGTTGATTATTACTGCCCCGCTCACTACTGGGGTGGAATCTAAGATAGTAAAAACAAAAAAATGATTTAAGGGAGAACACTTTGACGACACAATATCAATCAAACGGCAACATGCCTGCTCGGACGTCAGAAATACGAATGGCGAAATGGCTCCTGTTCTCTTGCAACAAACTCCTCTCTCCAAAATAAAATAAAAAAGTGTAAATGTGAAGTCATTAGTTAACTGCCAGCATGGAATGTTTACACGGTTATTATTCCTCTCAAAGTTGATAGCTGGGAATTGAGCTTTCATAGGGTTCTCCCTTAAACTCACAAAAAGGTTAATCTTTCCTTAAGAAACAGAAACTTTTTCTTTTGGTTGTAAAGAAATGACATTACTCCAAGCCAACTACATGGAAAGAGACAGCAGGTTCTTATGAAGAGGCAGAGAGGACCTAAGTTTAAGAGACACAAAACTATGCAACATTCTCATTAAGAAACAGGCATTTATGAACAGTCCAATGAGACATGCAGAAAGCAGATGATAGGCTCATTAGAAATCGAGTTCAGTGCAGGATAGGCTGATTCGTTTCAAATGAGGGTGGAGGGGAGGAGTTATAGCTATATATGGCCTCAAACCCAATCCACCTCAATTTTAGTGTTGACGTGACATTAAATGTGCTTTAAAATTGCTCTGAATGATCAAATTGGTGAGGTATAAGATAATCAACATGAATATATTTCTGAATGTTTTGATTGGTTAGGGGAAAAATTGAGATTGGGAAACCAAATGGAAACAGGGGTTTATGTTTCAAGTTATCATACTTAAATAGAATGGCAGTGGTCTGAGCTCAACAGCATAGTGCTATGGCTCCATCAATCCATCACGTATCCTGCATCAAACATTTGCCATCCTTTCACTAAACAACATTCAACATCTATTGGCAGATATGCATTCACATTTCAAAAAAACAGTAACTAAAAACAAATAAACTGACAAACAGAACAACATCTACAAATTCCCTAGTTTTCCTGGTAGGGTTAGTTAAGCAGGTTACACTTCACCCTCATTTTGGCTCAGCAGTTCTAGTTTATGTCAGGCGGCCATTTTGGCTTTCCCAAGCACAGTTTACAATTCGAATAGAGCTTCTAAATAAGAGCAGAGTGTAACCGAAGGTTTGTTTGCTAAGTGTAGGTGCTATAACATTTGAACACCACAAAAATGTTTAGGGTGGGATTAGCTCTTTCCTCAAATCAGCAAAGAAGACTAGTTATTATTATTCATTACTATTATCCGAGTGTTCAGTAAACATTCAATTAACCGTATGAACTCTTTAAGCGTTTGACTATAAGTGAGGTTGGGAGACACTCATCTGTCTCAGTTAAGGCCTCACTGTCAGCTACTGATGCTGCTCAACACTTCAACTTCACTTGAATAGAAATACAGCTAGAAAAAGCTGACAACCACAGGTACAATAGAATCAATTCATTTCAGTTAATCACGCCAAGACTGTACACTTACAGGGTTCGCTCGGTTTTTTAAAAACTTTCCAAAGATTCTCAGTCTATAAGCTAGTTTTCCATCCAATTGGCGACAGATTTTCATGCTAATATTATAAAATCTGCATAAAAACAATATGCGCATTTTCACACCAGCGATGTGTTTCCATCAAATTGACTTGTTGAGGATAAAAGGCTATGCGTGATGACGTAGTGCATATAAAATAACGTTTGGGGTTAAATTCCCATGTAACGAATAAAGAAATACAAGTTAAATTGGTTTCTATCGCATTTTCAACTCTACTGATGGTTTTATCACAACAAATGTTCCGTTATATTGCAAATGTGCCCACTCTGGTCTTCACATTTGTGTACTCTAACCAACAGCTTGCAGATACAGTGCAGGTAGGATACCTACATGCTAAGAGCATACATTTTATCCCCCTCGTCAAACAGCCATCAAGCATCGATCCTCATCTCACCAGAATAAGACCCTCAATATTTATTGGTAAGGAGCATCAAGCTCATCACCGTGCACATTCACCACCCTGTGAAGTTCATAACTTATTTCATCTGTAGCCTAATAAACTGCATGCTTTCCCGAGTCGTAGTGGGAGGACTACATAACATATTGCGTTACTCCAAGTTTAAATTCGGTATGATGGTTATTATATAAATATTTGTGCATAAAGGGGTTTCAACCGTGCCTGGCTACCCAGACGCCTTGCCTCGGCCAAACGGTACACCACGCCCATGGACATTAGTTTCTTCTTTGAAATGAGTCTGGATCTGAGTACCTCCCTGACGCGTCACCGAATGCAAACAAATTCAGGGCCATCCAAATGGTCCAGAAACTGATGGGTTGGGCCAGAGCCAGAACACACGTGGGTAAAGTGGCAGTTTGAAAAATCGTCATTGGCTTTGATAATCTGATTGGTTGGAGATGATACAATTGATGATGACTTTTGTACAATGCCCATCGTCACCACAAATTACTTCCAATGATTGCAGACTAAAGTATGTAGCGAATGAAAGAGCAGCGGAAGAATTTAGTGTGGGTCACCAGTCTAGTTTCCGACACCATTTCTCACACAACAAATTTTACGGACAAATAGACCACCTTGTCTAGCGTATTTTGTCTTGTCAACATTTGGAAAGTTTAGACAAAATGTGCAATTCCCATCAGGCCCGTCGTGACATTTTTTTATCCGACATGTACTTTACTCGCATAAAAAGGATTTCAGGAGGCCTCCTGAGTGAGCGGTCTATTGGCTCATCGCGCTCTAGCGACTCCTTGACGCAGCCCGGGTGCCTAAAGGCTGACTTCGGTTGTCAGGTAAGAAGCGCGGTTTGGCGGGTCATGTTTTCGGAGGACGTATGACTCAACCTTCGCCTCTCCCAAGCCCGTTGGTGAGTTGCAGCGACGAGACAAGATCGTAATAATGAAATTGGGGAGAAAAAAGGGGTACATTTTTTTTAATAAATGGGTGGAAACCTGGTTCACTCCCTCTTTCCACCTGAGCAACATTTCATTTACTTCAGCAGGGATCCAACAGCCCATAAACAGAGCCTCTAAGCAATAGATCGGTTGGTAGGAATAGTTGGAATATTTGGGCGAAACCGGCGAAACCTGTAAGGCATAGGGCTTGGGGAGGCTTTCAGATAGAGATGAATGGCCTCTCTCCAGTCAGAGGGTGCATCCCAATAATCTCTCCTTCACCTGAAGTGTGCACTCGTTCACTACTCCCCAAAAACGTAAACGCTTTGGATTAGTCTTGGCACGGGCAAGGGGGAGTTTTCATATACCGGTCATTTCCTGTCAAATCCATGAAGGGAAGTGAACAAGTGCACACTTTTGGAGAAGGGAAGGACGATTGGGACGCGCTCAGAGCAGGCCTGATGGACCGTGCGACACCTCCCTGCGCTGTGGCTGGCGGGCTCAGCAAAGTGCCACCTTGTGGTACCTGTGTTCTCCAGCAGGGTCTTTGGGGTGTTGGGCCTGTTGATGATCTCAACCAGCTGGTGCAGCACCATGGCCACATATGGTTGCATCTCAGCACCTGGGGAGAGGTGGAAAAAGGTCCGTGAGGGAGGCTGTGTGTGAGTGCAAGTGCGTGTGTGTGTGTTAATTAAAATGCATGTAAGCTGGTGTGTTTGTGACTGTTTTGCGGACACTCACCCATTTGTATAGATATCTCTCCGATTGCCCATGTTGCATTGTTACACACCGATATCAATTCTGGGTTCAGATTAGTGCCTAATATAGGCATGAAATCAGCTGCATAGGAGAGAAAGAGGCTTTTACCATCGGTAAATGATAACCTGACATTTAGACTACTAAGCGGTGTGTTACTGCCAATGTGGATTAAGAGAAAAGAGTACTTACCAATGCATGGCTTTACGTGCAGGAAACAAGCCTTAGTCAGGTCACCCAGCAGAGCAAAGGAGCTCTGACGCACCTCAGGCATTTTGTCCTGAGTGGGAGGAAGAGAGAGAAAAGAAAAAAGAAAGAGTGAGAGAGCGAAAGAGGGGGAGATGGAGAAAGGAAGAGAGAGCAAGAGAAAGCGAGGGAGAGAGAGAGAGAGGAAAAGAGTTGGGAGAGGAAACGATAAAGAGAGGAAGAGAGCGAGGAAAAGAGGGGGAGAGAAAGAGGGAGAGAGTAGAGAGAATTTGTCGATAACAAATACAATTTTTTCGAAAAATAACATTTAATGTATAGTTACTTTACATTAGCGGCAGTGCCAAGACAGACAACTGTGATGGTAGCCTATGATTTAAAAAATAAGCCATTTCATCTAACATATCCAGGAAATGCATGATTGATATTTTGATGTGACACCTTTGATGTTGGAGCCAGACTTATCTGATTTCTTTTTGGCTCTTCAGAGAGCCTACACTATAGGCTATATTATTCACCACCGGAGGAAGTGGGAACTCAAAACACTTAGCGAGATTGCTAACTCTAAATACGATATTGTTGCTAGATAGCCATGTAGGCTAATTGATGAATCATTCTGTAAATGTAGCCTGATGCCCTACACAAATTTTCCAGTGCTAGGCCTAGGCTACTATTCACTGCAAATGGTGCGCTGCGCTCTGCGGGCGCATCAAAACCATACTAACTACAGCCTTCTCCGGATGTACTGGTGCCATGAACTTAATATTAATGAGGTGAGAAATACATGATTAAAAATTATAAAAAAATCACAGAAAGCTGTGACTCTCCTCTATGTAACTAGAACAACAGTAGTTGCTATGAAAACAGTATTTTTTCCCGCAATAGCATTTTGAGCAACGGTCATATGCTTGTGCTTCTCAGAATGCATCTCTCCCTCCTTGCGCAGAGTGGGGAGAGATTGAGAATGGCTCGCTCACACAGCAGCCGACAGCGAAACGGGGTCAGGCAGATACAGTACCTTCGTAGCAGGAATCAACATAATCCATAGGCTATTCCTGTTGACCAAATAATGGTTTTAGAACAATCTACAGCAACTTTGTGGAGCAAAAAAAAACAAAAAAAACACTGAAAATGACCGATGTAAACTAAATGCGCCGGTAAGCGGAAGGCAAGGGCGTTTATTTTCGGTTTATCGTCACAGCTCTAGGTGAGGACACAGGTTACCTGCATGCACTGGTACATGAGCGTGAGGATGTTGCTACGTGCGACCAGCTGCTCGATGTTGCCACCCAACCCTTCAGCCAATCCACTGAGCAGGTCCAGGGCCACAATCATAAAGTCCTTATCAGGGGCCTCGTACTGGTCTGGCTGGGACTGGTGGAGCTGGATGGGGGGGGGGGGGGGGGGGGGGGGTAGACAAGTGGTAGAGGGAGTGAGGTGAGAGTGTGGATTAGAATTGGGAAAGGAGGGATTGTAAATAATTAGATGCCACATTCCCCAAGCATGACACCCTACTGCAAGCAGATAGTCTTCCGAACGTTCTCACACACAATCTGTGCCAATTGCCTCTCCATGGTGTGTTCAGTGCCAACTCACGCAGCCAGTTGGCACAAACAATATATTGCTTGCAGGCAAGAAAACAAGCATTGCGCTACACAAACAAAGTTACTCATGCAACAGATTGATTTAGGGGAGCCAGAATCCAGGCCAAACATTTACATCATTCACTAGACAGACACTTTGTAGGGTGTGGGCCTTTAAAAATGAATCTTATCCATTTTAGAATAAGGCTGTAACGTAACAAAATGTGGATAAAGTCAAGGGGCCTGAATACTTTCTGAATGCACTGTATGTACACTGTGTGTGTGCCCGTAGGTCTCACCATAGTCTGAGCGAGGGTCTTCTGCACCAGGTTAACACAGCGCTGGTACACAGGCTCACAGTAGGGCAGGAAACCACTCTGGAGAGCCGTGGCTACTGACGACAGGCACTGAGAGAGGGATGATGAGAGCGAGAAAAAAAAGGACAGATGCGGGGGGGGGGGATTGAGAGAAAGGGGATGTGACGAGAGAACATAAGGTAAAGAAAGAATATTATACTTGATAACCTCAATTACAGGAAGTAATTTATCGCTTTCCAGGGTAAGCATTTGTTGTCGGGAAAGAGTGAGAAACTCCCCTTGAGCTAGTGGATTGGTCTGATTAGAGGACAGTGAGTAGGGTTGCAAAAGGAGGGTATATTACTGGAAACTTTCAGAGTTTATCAGTAAACTACCAGAATTGTGATATCAGTCAAGGATTTTATTTAATCTACCACAAGCGATCTAGTGGCCCTTTTGGGTACATCAGATTATCACAGGTGTCGGTCATTATCTATGGCCCTATGTGTGGCATGATCACATGTAAAGTATATGAAATAATTCAACAAGATGATTTTAAAATAAAAATATGACAAAGCTGTAAAACATCCCAAATATAAACCCTAAATGAATACCATTGGGGTTTCATATGAGGGTTTCAATATGAAATATCCTTTATATTTTCTTACACACTTTTTTTACTACGTCAATATGTGACTCGTTTCAGGAAACTAGGCGTATGTCACGCATCACTACTTTACAGGAGAGGCTTTTGAACATATTTTTTATCAAAATGCATTTGCAGCATTTGCAGAAATGCCTTCTGGAACTTTCATGTGCCTTAATAACAAACTATGCCATCTGTAAATACAAATAAAATGGTTACATTACGAGCCTAGTTGGTTTAGACACAGAAAAAGTTCCTGCTAGCCATGATTGGCTGAGATAATGGATGGGCTGGAGATGCCGGGTGATGAAATCGTAATTGGTCTGCCATGTAGCATGCTTCGGTCTATAACATGAGCTGCTCAGTATGTATAGGTTTATCCTTTCTAACACAGATTTTTTTGAAAGATATCACAAAGAACTGCATAAGAGTTGCTAATGCGCTCCACATTCTGGAGAACAGAGTTTTGAAATCAGTGGACTGCCCGGTGAAAGCAGAGTATGATAGCTAAAGAGATGGAGAAATTCAGCCATTTGATTACAAATAATGTGGAGGGAGTCGAAAAGACAACACAGAAGGCTGTTGTATATTACAATTGTCTCCGGATAACATCTTCAAACTAAGGGCAACCGTGGCATCCATGGCAGAGGGAGAAGCGTTCATCTATGTATACAGCTAAGAGAGTCTAGCTAGCTACATTCAGATATTATACGTTTCTAATTGTCAGAAAGTAATTTTTCATTTCTATTTAATGTGTACTGTTAGCAAGCTAGCTAACGTTAGCTGGCTGGCTTGCTAGCTAACGTTACGTGTATGATCTCATGTAGTAATATTATTCATATCTCAGATCCATTTGCATTGCTAGTTATAGCCTAATGTTAGCTAGCTAACATTGAACCAAGCTAGTTTGTTAGCTTTAGCTACCAGCAGATTCAAGCAGGGTAGTAATGTTATGAGTTGGGATTATGGTTCATTGTTTAGCTAGCTAGCTAGCTACTGCACATGTCTAAACAAAAGACTCCACTATGCAAGTAACCATTTCACTGTACCGTTTGCATCTTCTGTGTCCTGTGCATGTGATAAATAAACGTTGATTTTATTTGATATAGTGCGTGTTTACCAGCGACGGTAATGTAAAGAACATGACCTGCACCGACGTCATATTAGGATATAACGTTAGGCCAACGAGACAGTGTCCAAGTTCTACATTTCTCCAATAGAATGCCCTGCTTTTAATTCGTCACACTCACAACCGTAAGCTATTTTCTGGAATTAGCTCACCATTAACTTGTAAAAAAAATGATCTTGTTGTCAGTTTATTTTCCTGTAATATTTAAATACAAATTAGCTAGATTTAAGACTTTGTCAGCTACAGTTAAAGTCGGAAGTTAACATTCACTTAGGTTGGAGTCATTAAAACTTGTTTTCCAACCACTCCACAAATTTCTTGTTAACAAATTATAGTTTTGGCAAGTCGGTTAGGACATCTACTTTGTGCATGACACAAGTAATTTTTACAACAATTGTTTACAGACAGATTATTTCACTGTATCACAATTCCAGTGGGTCAGAAGTTTACATACACTAAGTTGACTGTGGCTTTAGAAGCTTCTGATAGGCTAATTGACATAATTTGAGTCAATTGGTGGTATACCTGTGGATGTATTTCAAGGCCTACCTTCAAACGCGGTGCCTCTTTGCTTGACATTATGGGAAAATCTAAAGAAATCAGCCAAGACCTCAACAACAAAAAAATTGTAGACCTCCACAAGTCTGGTTCATTCTTGGGAGCAATTTCCAAATGCCTGAAGGTACCATGTTCATCTGTACAAACAATAGTACGCAAGTATAAACACCATGGGATCACACAGCCATCATACCGCTCAGGAAGGAGACGCGTTCTGTCTCCTAGAGATGAACGTACTTTGGTGCGAAAAGTGCAAATCAATCCCAGAACAACATCAAAGGACCTTGTGAAGATGCTGGAGGAAACAGGTACAAAATTATCTATATCCACAGTAAAACGAAAGGCCGCTCAGCAAGGAAGAAGCCACTGCTCCAAAACCGCCATAGAAAAGCCAGACTACGGTTTGCAACTGCACATGGGGACAAAAATCGTACTTTTTGGAGAAATGTCCTCTGGTCTGATGAAACAAAAATAGAACTGTTTGGCCATAATGACCATCGTTATGTTTGGAGGAAAAAGGGGGAGGCTTGCAAGCCGAAGAACACCATCCCAACCGTGAAGCACGGGTGTGGCAGCATCATGTTGTGGGGGTGCTTTGCTGCAGGAGGGACTGGTGCACTTCACAAAATTGATGGCATCATGAGGAACGAAAATTATGTGGATATATTGAAGCAACATCTCAAGACATCAGTCAGAAGTTAAAGCTTGGTCGCAAATGGGTCTTCCAAATGGACTACAAAGTTGAGGTATTGGAGTGGCCATCACAAAGCCCTGACCTCAATCCTATAGAATATTTGTGGGCAGAACTGAAAAAGCGTGTTCGCGCAAGGAGGCCTACAAACCTGACTCAGTTACACCAACTCTGTCAGGAGGAATGGGCCAAAATTCACCCAACTTATTGTGGGAAGCTTGTGGATGGCTACCCGAAAAGTTTGACCAAAGTTTAAATTGTTTAAGGCAATGCTACCAAATACTAATTGAGTGTATGTAAACTTCTGACCCACTGGGAATGTGATGAAAGAAATAAAATCTCAAATAAATAATTCTCTACTATTATTCTGACATTTCACATTCTTAAAATAAAGTGGTGATCCTAACTGACCTAAGTCAGGGAATATTTACTAGGATTAAATGTCAGGAATTGTGAAAAACTGAGTTTAAAAGTATTTGGCTAAGGTGTATGTAAACATCAGACATCAACTGTAATTACCTCAATTACTTAAGATTCCGTTAACTTTGGTAAACTACCTGTAGCTTTGCAACCCTAATGGTGAGGCTCACCTCTAGTAAAGGGAACAGATCCTTGTCTTCATCCTTCAACTGGTTCCATTTTGCTATCAGTGGAGGCATCAGCATCTGAATGTACTCCTAAACACATACAGTAGTACACACATTAGCAATCACAATCCGACAGACACCTGAAAGGGGAAATCAAATGCAAGTGCAGATTTTGTATTGCTCAAGTCATTGTGGTGTGTGTGAGAGACATTGGCGGAATGTATGTGTGTGTGTGTCTAAAGATGAGAAAAATTCCTAAAGGAACAATTTTTTTCTTCTCCCCCCCCACACATTTTGGGGTCACAGTGCATCTGCCTTTCCGGCTCTTTCACTTCGTTAATGATGCAAGTGTTTTAGTTCTTCGGTCTGTTGCATGTAGAATATCCTCAAGATGATTTGGTCTCCAGAGAAGGTTCCGTGTCGGCATTTAAAAAGCTGTAGTGTACCCTTACAAACAAACGGGCCATAGCCGAGGCACTTTCATGGGTACCGTAATTGCTGGACTATTAAGCGCACCTGAATATAAGCCGCACCCACTGAATTTAAAAAAAAAATGTATTTTGTACATAAATAAGCCGCACGTGTCTATAAGCCGCAGGTGCCTACCGGTACATTGAAACAAATGAACTTTACACAGCCTTTAAACGAAACACGGCTTGTAACAAAAATAAATAGGCTTTAACGAAACACGTCTTGTAACAAAAATAAATAGGCTTTAACGAAACAGGCTTGTAACATTTTTTTTTTTTTTAAATAGCAGTAAACAGTAGCCTACCAAGAAAGTCCTTGGTCACTATCTTCCTCCTGTGCACTGAAACCACTGAAGTCATCTCCTTTGGTGTCGGAGTTGAATAGCCTCAGAATTGCTTCATCCGATGTTGGATCGTTTTCATTGTGCTCTCCTCACTTTCATCCGGAGGCAAATTCCCCGCTGAGCTTATGCTGCCCTCTTCAATACGCAGCAGCTCCACGCTGTCAGGACCCACTGGCAGACTTGACCATAAATCGCTCTTCGCATGCGGCCCGTTTTAGTGAAGGATTTCTCCCCACTTGTCATCCAAGCCTCATTTTCTAGTTCGGGCCATCTGCTTTTCTTTCCTCTGAAAGCTTTTGTTGTCTTTTTGCACTAAGTCAGTTTCTCACGCTGCTGTTTCCAACGTCTTTTAATCGACTCATTAAGGCCAAGCTCCCGTGCAGCAGCTCTATTTACTTTTCAAACAGCCAGATCGATCGCCTTCAAATTGAAAGCTGCATCATATGCATTTCTCCGTGTCTTTGCCATGATGAGGGTGACAAAATGACTACCGTAATCAGAATGATGGAAAGTTTGAGCGCGCTCGATTTACTTCACATTATGTGACGGTGCTCAGTTTTTTGGCGGCATGAATTTGTGAAAGCGGGAAAAATCCATAAATTAGCCGCGTCATTGTATAAAGCGCAAGGTTCATAGCGTGGGAAAAAAGTAGCGGCTTATAGTCCGGAAATTACGGTATATGAACACGGAAAATACAACTGGCCCTACTGTAGCATACATGCCTAATAGGACTATGATTCTGCATTGTGAATTGATGTGGAATTGTGCGAGGGCGGGGGGGGGGGGGGGGGGTCTACTAAACTAAAATATGTTATGGTTTTCATTCTTAAGAGTCTGACGCACCAGCGCATCAATCTAAATTAAAAAAATTTTTTTAATTCCCATCAAAATCCTTCAGTTTAAGCTGGAGATATTTTTTGCACGGGATTTGTCTCAATCCACCGCATCCGCCTATGTCGGTCTTCCACATCTGCAGTGGAAGGTGGCCGAGCTACAGCAGTGTTCGTCAGCCCCATGAATCATCCTAAAAATCGGTCTTCCCACAAAAACGTCTGTAGCGTCCAAAAGGTTTGGCCTCTGTGGAAAGGGGACTCTCACGAACACGAAGGTGTTCTCCGTTTTCCTCTACAACCCCCACAAGTTTCACGGGACTCGTCTGAAAGTAACCCATACAAATGAATGGAAGTATGAAGGTACAGTCATTTAGTTTCGGGATGTCTCATGGTCTGACAAACACCGCTGTAGCTCGGCCCCTTCCACCGCAGATGCGGAAGGCCGACATTGGCGGATGCGGTCGATTGAGAAACAGCCCATGCAACAACAACAAAAACTGATCTCTCCAGCTTAAAAGTTAAGAAAAATGTTCCATTTATCACATCCCTAGTATCTGTGTTGCGCGTCTGTGTGTACCGGCTTGTTGAGGTGGTGTCCCACAGAGTCAGCGAGTGTCCCTATAGCGTCGTACAGTATGAGCAGGTTCTTGTGTTGGTACTTGCTGAAGGCAAACACCAGAGTGTCCAGAATATAAGCCAGGTAGGGAACCAACTCTGTACACGCCTCCTCTTCCAGAGTGGCAAAGGCACTGAGATGGGAGAGAAGAGAGGAGCGAGAGAAAGGGGTGAGAGAAAAATAAAGGGTCGTTTGGAACGTCACTTCGCAATCAAGCTGTTCAAAAAACGTTTGATTGGTCAACAAAACATCACAATGATCATCATCTTTACTTCCACTCCCAAGGACAGTCATCACCAGCTTGAGTGGGAAAACCAGCAATAAGTGGATTTTGGTTATCTATCGATCATTTACAAAAAAGAAGATGGGGGGAAAAAAAGGACACATCTGGTCTAAAGTAACCACAGCAAGCCACACACTGACCGCAACTGAACCACAGCCAACCTCCCTCTCACCTGCAGGCGGCCTCCTGCACCCTCTTGTTGGAGTCCAGGATGCGTTTGAGCAGCTCAGTCATCAGGGGCTTCAGGTAGGTGTCGGGTGGCTGGCTGACCACCCAGTGGGCATAGCGACTCAGGGTCCAGCAGGTGATGGAGCGCACCAGGGCCTTCTTATCACTCAGACACTGCACCAGGTGGGGGATGAGCTCTGGCAGGTAGGTAATCATACCCTGCATACAACCTGGGAGGACAAAGGTGGGTGTTATTTTTTATAATTTAACATGTATGCCAATGATGTCTGCTGGTTTCAAAGTTTACATATAGAAGATATTCTAGCACTCCCAGGTGATTCTCATCCTCCTTCCAAAGTCTCATTCTCCCATCTCTTTCGGCATAACACTTCTTTCCCTTTCTCTCCCCTCGGGTTTCCAGTAGTCGCCCCCCGAGCTCAGGGGTTAGGGTACTATAACAGGGCCTTACCCTCAGCAATGGCCCCCAGAACAAGTATTCCAGACTCCTTGATGACCCACTCTGGGTGGAAGAGGAGCTCTTTGAGGAGAGGCAGGATAGGGAGGAGCAAGTCATCTCTGAACACGTTAGCCAACACATCCAACGCCGCTGCTGAACACTTACCTGAAAACAGAGAGAGAGAAGGACATGTAAGTATAGAGAGGGGTACACAGACAAGCAACCTTGCCCACAAAAAAAGGTCAATAATATCTTTGGCAAATTGTACATATGTGGGGTAAGGCTGGAAGAGAGACAGCAAGAGCAAGACATAAACTGAGGCTGGCACTAAGATAGCATTGAATGAGCTGTATTCCGCCATTAGCAAACAAGAAAACGCTCACCCAGAGGCGGCGTTCCTAGTAGCCGGAGACTTAAACGCAAGGAAACTTAAATCCGTTTTACCAAATGTCTCTCAGCATGTTAAATGTGCAACCAGAGGGAAAATATAATACAAATAAATAAAACTCTGCACCACCTTTACTTCACACACAGAGATGCATACAAAGCTCTCTCTCGCCCTCCATTTGGCAAATCTGACCATAATACTATCCTCCTGATTCCTGCTTACAAGCAAATATTAAAAGCAGGAAGCACCAGTGACTAGATCAATAAAAATGTGGTCAGATGAAGCAGATGCTAAGCTACAGGACTGTTTTGCTAGCACAGACTGAAATATGTTCCGGGATTCCTCCGATGCCATTGAGGAGTACACCACATCAGTCATTGGCTTCATCAATAAGTGCATCGATGACGTCATCCCCACAGTGACCGTACGTACATACCCCAACCAGAAGCCATGGATTACAGGCAACATCTGCACTGAGCTAAAGGCTGGAGCTGCCGCTTTCAAGGAGCGGGACTCTAACCTGGAAGCTTATAAGAAATCCCGCTATGCCCTCCGACAAACCATCAAACAGGCAAAGTGTCAATACAGGACTAAGATCGAATCGTACTACACCGGCTCTGACGCTCGTCGGATGTGGAAGGACTTGCAAACCATTACAGACTACAAAGGGAAGCACAGCCAAGATCTGCCCAGTGACACGAGCCTACCAGACGAGCTACATTACTTCTATGCTCGCTTCGAGGCAAATAACACTGAAACATGCATGAGAGCACCAGCTATTCCGGAAAACTGTGTGATCACGCTCTCCGCAGCCGATGTGAGTAAGGTCAACATTCACAAGGCCGCAGGGCCAGACGGATTACCAGGACGCGTACTGCGAGCATGTGCTGACCAACTGGCCAGTGTCTTCACTGACATTTTCAACCTATCCCTGTCCTAGTCTGTAACACTAACACGTTGTAAGCAGACCACCATAGTGTCTGTGCCCAATAACACTAAGGTAACCTGCCTAAATGACTACCGACCCGTAGCACTCACATCTGTAGCCATGAAGTGCTTTGAAAGGCTCACATCAACACCATTATCCCAGAAACCCTAGACCAACTCCAATTTGCCCCAACAGATCCACCCCAACAGATCCACAGATGATGCAATCTCTATTGCACTCCACACTGCCCTTTCCCACCTGGACAAAAGGAACACCTATGTGAGAATGCTATTCATTGACTACAGCTCAGCTTTCAACACCATAGTGCCCACAAAGCTCATCACTAAGCTAAGAACCCTGGGACTAAACACCTCCCTCTGCAACTGGATCCTGGACTTCCTGACGAGCCGCCCCCAAATGGTAAGGGTAGGTAACAACACATCTGATCCTCAACACAGGGGCCCCTCCTGTATTCCCTGTTCACTCTTGACTGCATGGCCAGGCAGGACTCCAAAACCATCATTAAGTTTACCGATGACACAACAACGACGAGACAGCCTATAGGGTGGAGGTCAGAGACCTGGCCATGTGGTACCAGGACAACAACCTCGCCCTCAACGTGATCAAGACAAAAGGAGATGATTGTGGACTACAGGAAAAAGGACCGAACCGAGCACGCCCCCATTCTCATCGACGCGGCTGCAGTGGAGCAAGTTGAGAGCTTCATGTTCCTTGGTGTCCACATCAACAACAAACTAACATGATCCAAGCACACCAAGACAGTCATGAAGAGGGCACGACAAAACCTATTCCCCCTCAGGAGACTGAAAAGATTTTGCCTGGGTCCTCAGATCCTCAAAATGTTCTACAGCTGCACCAGAGAGCATCCTGACTAGTTGCGTCACTGCCTGGTATGGCAACTGCTCGGCCTCCGACCGCAAGGCACTACAGGTAGTGCGAACGGCCCAGTACATCACCCGATACCAGGCGGTGTCAGAGGAAGGCCCTAAAAATTGTCAAAGACGCCAGCCACCCTAGTCATAGATTGTTCTCTCTGCTACCGCACGGCAAGCGGTACCGGAGCGCCAAGTATAGGTCCAAGAGGCTTCTAAACAGCTTCTACCCCCAAGCCATAAGAACTTGAACACCTAATCAAATGGCTAGCCAGACTATTTGCATTGCCCCCCCTCTTTTACACCGCTGCTACTCTGTTGTTATCATCTATGCATAGTTACTTTAATAACTCTACCTTCATGTACATATTACCTCAACTAACCGGTGCAGGTACCCCCCTGTATATAGTCTCGCTATTGTTATTTTACTGCTGCTCTTTAATTAGTTGTTATTTTTATTTCTTATTCTTATGCATATTTTTTTAAACTGCGTTGTTGGTTAGGGGCTCGTAAGTAAGCATTTCACTGTAAGGTCTACACCAGTTGTATTCGGCCCATGTGACTAATACAATTTGATTTGAAAAACAGATAAACAGAGGTCCACTCACGGAGGTTCCAGTCAGAGATGGTGTCATCATCTTCCAGGTCATCGTCTTCATCGTCGTCTTCCTCAATGCCGTCCCGGTCACCCTCGTGTTGCTGGGCAACCGTACGGGAGCGGTGGAACCTGGGCCTGATGTCCTGCTCGTTGTCAGGGATGGCCTCATCATCTTCCTCCACGTCACCCTGACACACACTCTCACAGTTAGTTAAACACACAAGTCTCACAAAAACACAAAGTTAGACACTCGCAAGTGTACACAGACACACACACGTGTGCAATTCTAATTATTTATACTACTTTAAGACATTGAGCCGCCTTTAGGCTGTAGCTGTCAGTTCACCTATCAGACTATAATCTCACAAGCAGACAGAGACCCATACATATTTATGCATCTTTAAAAATGTATATAATTGTAACCATAGTGACAGGTCAGTGACGGGTGATACTCAAACCTCAGGACCAACACATACCCAAGGTTGAGACACAGCCACGCACAGCAACAAGATTGATATGCCTTGCAATACCCTCCACCCTCTCCCAGGGTTGAGGTGTGATGTGTCTAGTACATCTTAATCACAGCCTCCAGTCCAGCAGCAGTCTAGCACCCATAGATCCATTCCCAGGCTCACACTCAGAGCAGACTGACCTTGAGCAGAATGATGTCGATCTCCGAGTACTTCATCCCGTTGACGAGCACCGGAGTCAGCCTGAAAACAGACAGGGGACAGAGGGTAGGGGAGAGGGGGCGAGGACAGGCCACATTAATACGCCAGCATTGTCACCACCGTGTAACAGATGAGCTCTAACGGCCATGTCTATTGAGCAATGGCCGGGGTGACAGGATGAGGACAGTACACCCAGGGGTGAGGTCTAGAACGACTTAGTGTGGGATTGGAGCAAATGTTATAGCTAAAGCTTTGATATGGAGGCTGGTGTTGTAATGTCCATGTGTCACAAAGCATTTGTGCTGCTATGACTGTCTTTGCTTTCCCATATGCCATCGCTAACATTCTTGTAGTATCATCTGTGAGATGTTCTCTCTCTCTGTGTGTGTGTGTGTGTGTGTGTGTGTGTGTGTGTGTGTGTGTGTGTGTGTGTGTATATATATATTATATATAGTGTTACTCACTTGGAGAGGTGGTTACACAGAACGTCCTTACATACAGGCTGTTCAGCCAGGGTCAGCCAGAACTCACAGGCCTCCAGAGCCACATTCTCATCCTGGTCCTGAGTCCTCTGCAGCATGTACTGAGGAGGAGAGGACCAGGGGAAAATGTGTCCTTTTGCATTATACTTGTAGTGCACTTCCTCCATCAATATTCATGATCCATTCCAAGGCCACAAGCTGGGCAGCCACAATCACCCAACTGATTATGGATCAAGTTGGCTGGGAAATATAGCTTTTGGCCACTAGGTGGCATCTTGAGCTCATTTGATGAAAGACTTAGCTGAACCTATTCTATTGGTTTGTTTTTCTCCCTTCTTTCATCTCTATATCCCTCCGCACGCCCTCTCCCTCCATCTCAACCGCCTATATCCCTCCCCACGCCCTCTCCCTCCATCTCAACCGCCTATATCCCTCCCCACGCCCTCTTCCTCCATCTCAACCGCCTATATCCCTCCCCACGCCCTCTTCCTCCATCTCAACCGCCTATATCCCTCCCCACGCCCTCTTCCTCCATCTCAACCGCCTATATCCCTCCCCACGCCCTCTTCCTCCATCTCAACCGCCTATATCCCTCCCCACGCCCTCTTCCTCCATCTCAACCGCCTATATCCCTCCCCACGCCCTCTCCCTCCATCTCAACCGCCTATATCCCTCCCCACGCCCTCTCCCTCCATCTCAACCACCTACATCCCTCCCCACGCCCTCTCCCTCCATCTCAACCGCCTATATCCCTCCCCCAGCCCTACGCCACCCAGCCCCAGTCCTACGCCACCCAGCCCCAGTCCTACGCCACCCAGCCCCAGTCCTACGCCACCCAGCCTTACGCCCCAGTCCTAGTCTCACCTCTATAATGTTGTGCATGTGTGGTAGGAGACGGTCCATGCGGACCTCCAGCAGCATGACAAGAGCTCTGCACACGTTCTTCCTCACCTCCGGTTCTTCATCGGTCGCCAAGGCAAATAGGTTCTACAGGGAGGGAAGGGGGTCAAACATCTTACACCTATGTACCCATACTAGTCTCAAAGGGACTACCATTCCTCACTTGACATTATTTGTTAAAAAAAATATTATAATAATCCCATTGCTATTGAATCGCATTTCCAATCTAAAAGACAAAGGGAAGGAGACGAGATGAGGACACATTTTAGGGCAATTGAGATAGAGCCAAGGAAAGGTTACTTGAGTTCAGACATGAATGTCTTCATGTGCGTCCTGAGGTCTGGCCTGTACCACTTACGACTACTGAGCCTCTAGCCATCTCCCGACCACCTGAGCCTCTACTGACCACGGCCATCTCCTTTTACCCAAATCCGGTTATCAACTCTGTCCTTCTGCCTGTTATCACATAAAGAACTCCAGTGAAAATAGCTCTATAAAAACACCCTACAGAAATAAACCAATTTAGAGTATGTAAATCAAATTCCATGTGACCTGTGCCTCTACGCTGAGTGCCCGCTCTCTCACCCCTACAGCTAAAGACAGAGGGACTTTCAACAGCAGCCTTTTCTTTATCCCTTATCCGCCTGCGACATTCATCTGCCTGTCATGTATTGTCAATGTCACTGTGCTGGGTGCATCTGTCCTCATCCAGGGCCTAGCTGGCTGGAATTTAAGCTCATCAGTGGTTAACCTGAACTACTTCCAACAGCTTACCAGCCCTGATCCAATCGGAGGAATTGGGGTTTGTGTACTGAACTGAAGCTAGGGTAGAACAGTGTTGTGCTGCCTAGAGGCTCAGAGCTAACCCACTGACACACTGCACTAAGAGCTAAGGCCATATACCTGCCTGCATGGATGACGCCTTCTGGGTCTTATGGCTGGGATGGGTGTGTGTGTGTGATGACGTCTAATGGCCATGTGTGAAGGTCAGCAGAGGTGTTGTGTGTGTCAAGGGGAATATGTGCTAGTTGTGAGTTTGTGCGTGTGGTATATGACTTGTTTGCATAAATTAGGGGGTCACATAAGCCTCATACCACACCATGTGTCTGACTTTGTGGGCATATTAGACAGTTACAGGGCTGTCTGGGGGTTATGGGAGGTCAGTGTATAGGTCAGAGGTCACTGCGGGGTCAGACTTGCCTCAATGAAGCCGTCGATGTGCAGCATGAGGGCCTGGGTCCTACTTATGATGAACTGGTTGACGCAGGCGATGGCATGAGACCTGCAACACAACAACATACCCTTTAAAACCTTAACTTCACACAATCCCCTCATCAACGCTGCCTCGGTCTCTGTTCCTCCCCCCACCTCCCTTTTCCCCAGTCTCCTATCTGGGATCTCAGACCATGATAACACCAAAGGATGGATACAAATCAGAGAGAAAGTTTAATCTATAAGCCTGAGGAAAGAGGGATGCGAGGGGCCATTTTGGATCAAAGCGCCTGTGAATATATCTCAACATTATTAATAAATACTTGGCTATGGGTTGTTTTGGGACCGATTAGAGGGGCAAGGTGTTGGCTCCCCCGGGAGTGAAGAGTGGGGGAAAGAGGCAAGGCTGTGAGCAGGGAGAGAGAGGGAGGCACAGTACACTCATACTAGAGTACAGTCATTCATTCTAGGGACTTTTGCTTACCACTGTGCTTCAGCTTGCTGTCTGTGGTCTAGGCCAGGTTATTGTAAGACACTCTGTAGTGTGTCCAAACAAAAATGCATCTTTTGACCAATGGGTAAGATATGTTAATTGTGTAGATACTCCTCTAAAGAAAACCAATGGTCCAAACCGCATGTCTTTATCATAATCTGTTCAAAGGTTATTGGCGTTTTTACCCTTGTAGGATGGACAAAATTAGGGAAACTAAATGGAGGCCAAAAAAACACAACTAAAAATATAATAGTCAGCTAGGCTGGATGCTGTACACGAACTGAGGCTAACTGAAAGGCTCACAGTTGAACTAGTCATCTTTCTTCATAAAATCCAGGACATAAAACAATATAGGAGGTAAGATGGATATCAATTTTGAGACATGACATGTAGTATTTTCACATTTTATTATACACTTTTCATATTAGTGCACACACCCTACACATTGTGACAACGGCCGTTGTAAAAAAAAAAAGGCTTTATAAATATATTTGGTTTAATTTGAGTGCCTGATCAGGTGGCAAGGGCTGTTAAGGAACCTCATTGGCCAAGGAGTGAGGACTGAGGGAGAGACGAGGCAGTGAGCAGGGGGAGCAGGAGAGATGGCCAGTACCTGATCTTGGGGCTGCTGTGCTTGAAGAACTGCAGGAACTTTGGGATCATGACATTGAGCGGACGGTCCAACATGTCACTGTCCAAGACCTCTGCGGAGTCCTCGCAGATTTTCTGAAGAGCTCCAAACGCCCCCTAAAAGATAGGGGGGTGGAGAGAGAAAGAGTGAGAGAGAGAGGAAGAAGGGATAGAGAGATGAAAATGGAGGAGGTGAAGGGTTAACCAATATGTTTCAGGGTCAGACAGTCGCCTCAAAGACAGGAGATGGAGCAGACACCATATGGACAGTAAACATGTCATACTCCATCAATCCTGAGTCAACCTATAAAAAAGGACAAGTACTATATCTAACTTCAGCACAAGGATAAACACATAAACCGGACCCGGCTAGCCAATTAGGAAATGAACAGCAGGAGGTATTGATGAATTTGACGGTTAAACATAAAAACCCCTACAGTACAGGCCTAGTCATGTGAGAGGCAGTCAGTGTGTACTGTAGTCACTCTATAACGACTAAAGTAAAGAAAGTTTTCACCATAAAAGTCAACAGCGCTTCCGTCATACACAGTATGACACGCACTAGCAGTGAGCACACACACACACTAAACGGAGTCCAGCAGGTGTCCACTTTGCAGAGCAGCTTGATATACACTACCAAAAGTATGTGGACACCTGCTTGTCAAACATCTCATTCCAAAATCATGGGAATTAATATGGAGTTGGTCCCCCCCCCCCCCTTTGCTGCTATAACAGCCATGGAAACCCATCGCAAGAAGCTCCCGACGAACAGTTCGTTGCCGACACCTGTCAGCAACGGGCGTGTCTGAAATAGCCGAATTCAATAATTTGAAGGGGTGTCCACATAGTGTATCAATGAGAGCCATTCGAGCACGTGTCTATGCACTACGCTTGGCTACTCTACAGGAGTGTGTTCATTTACACACTTAAAATATGGATTATTTTCTCCCAACCGCTGTCACTCAATGCCCTTGAGCCCACAACTAGCAAACATCACAGCGGTCCATTATATACAGTGCCTTCAGAAAGTATTCACACCCCTACACCCCAGCGTGAATTTAAAATGGATTACATTTAGCGTTGACACTGGCCTACACACAATACCCCATAATGTCAAAGAGGAATTGTGGTTTTCAAAATGTTTACAAATTAATAACAAATGTAAAGCTGAAATGTCTTGAGTAAGTATTCAACCCCTTTGTCATGGCAAGCCTAAACCATTTCAGGAGTACACATTTTCTTAAATCACATAAGCTGCATGGACTCTGCATGCAATAATAGTGTCATTATTTTTTGAATGACTACCTTATCTGTGTACCCCACACATACAATTATCTCTAAGGTCCCTCAGTCGAGCAGTGCATTTCAAACCGATTTAACCACAAAGTTCCAGGGAGGTTTTCCAATGCCTCGCAAAGAAGGGCACCTACTGGTAGATTGGTATAAAAAAAAGCAGATATTGAATATCCCTTTGAGCATGGTGAAGTTATTAAATTACACTTTGGATGGTGTATCAATACACCCAATCACTACAAATATACAGGTTTCCTTCCTAACTCAGTTGCCTGTGAGGAAGGAAACCGCTCAGTGACTTCACCATGAGGCCAATGGGGACTTTAAAACAGTTAGGGAGTTTAATTGCCGTGATAGGAGAAAACTGAGGATGGATCAACAACATTGTAGTTACTCCACAATACTAACCTAATTGACAGAGTGAAAAGGAAGCCTGTACAAAATACAAATATTCCAAAACATGCATCCTGTTTGCAACAAGTCACTAAAGTAATACTGCAAAGCAATACACTGTTTGTCCTAAATACCAAGGGTTATGTTTGGGGCAAATCCAATACAACACATTACTGAGTACCACTCTTGATATTTTCAAACATAGTGGTGGCTGCATCATGTTATGGGTAAACTTGTAATCGTTAAGGACTGGGGAGTTTTTCAGGATAAAAAAGAAACGGAATGGAGCTAAGCACAGGCAAAACCCTAGAGGAAAACCTGTGTCTGCTTTCCACCAGACACTGGGCTATGAATTCACCTTTCAGCAGGCCAAATCTACACTGGAGATGCTTACCAAGAAAACTGTGAATGTTCCTGAGTGGCCGAGTTACAGTTGACTTAAATCTACATGAAAATCCATAGCAAGACCTGAAAATGGTTGTCTAGCAATGATCAACAACCAATTTGACAGAGTTTGAAGATTTAAAAAAAATATGCACATATTGCACAAATCTGGTGTGCAAAGCTCTTAGAGACTTATCCTGAAAGACTCACAGCTGTAATCGCTGTGAAAAGTATTGACTTAGGGGTGTGAATACTTATGTAAATGAGATATTTCTGGATTTAATTTTCAATACATTTGCTAACATTTCTAAAAACATGCTTTCACTGTCATTGTAGGGCAATGTGTGTCGATGGGTGAGATTTTTTTTTAAATACATTTTGAATTCAGGCTATAGCAACAAAACGTGGAATAAGTCAAGGGTTATGAATACTTTCTGAAGGCAATGTACACACAAATAAGCACAAGCCCCTTGAAAAGCGCCATTGTCTAAATCTAACGAGGACATTGACGACGTAAGCCTGCATCATGTTTGAATGCAGCTGATGATTTGCAGTTCTGTCTGTAAATAATGATAACGCAGCCCAGGGAAAAATATATTCTGGGATTGACGGCAGTGGCAGACAAATTCAATATGCCGTCAGTCACACATTACACACACGGAGAGGAATGCAACAAAGACCACGGCGGCCGTGGCAGCGGTGCTGTCTGAGGGCCGTTTCCTAGGTAACCATTTCCAGGGCGGGCGCTCTTTCCTTCCAACCAGTCAGCGTAGAGACTGAGACCGAGACGATGTGGTTAAAGAAAAGATAAGGTTTCTGTCTGTATGAGAGACAGCCGGTCCAACCAAGGTCAGCAATGATCTAGCTTACAAGGAAGTGGATGCAGCCTATTAGGATGGAGACTGTGTATCCAGGCACTCCGCGTTGCGTTGTCCATAAGAACAACCCTTAGCTGTGGTATATTTGCCATATACACCACACCTTCTCAGGCCTTATTGTTTAATTATTCAAATTCATTTCTGATTGGCTAGAAGGACATTCTAGAACGGACATTATATTTACTGTAGATACACGGGACAGCACTTTCTCAAACCAGACACTGCTGATCTGTCTGATATGATCTGTCTGAACTTGCAAACACTCATGGGATTGCTAAAAATAAGTTTGGCCAGTTTCTAAACCTATAGACCTGATGACGTGCTTCTGAACATGAGCTTAGCAAGTGTAGCACATAGGGATTTGTGACGTGTACTCCTCAGCCGTAAAAACGTCCTGCTTGCGTTGCCTCATTATCTAGCTTTTGCAGTGGCACGATCGGCTAAGACGCTTGAGGAGGGTGGCCACGTGTGTTTGTGAAGCGGAGGACCCGAGTTTGCGCCAGGTACGGGCCGAAACGAGGGGAAGGGGTACTTGCTAAGCAAGCAGTGTGAAGGCGTTTACACTAGCCGACGTCGCCATGACATCGTCTACAAATGTAAATCGGAGATTTCTATTGGAGGAAGCCGTTTCCTCATACTGCTACAATATGCTGCCCTAATAACTAGGGGTGTGAACGTTTAAACGACATGGGGATCGTTAACATAAAATCACAGTGCGGTTATCACAAAACGACCACTAACAGGCCCCGATCATCATCATCATCATCATCAAGGGAATAATAATAAATGCTGTAACTTTAGCAGGAGATATGCATCTTTCAATTCATTTGCCACGTATAGAAAGCGCGCCGCACGTCGTCGTCGTCATCTGTAAGAAGAATGGCAGAGAGTGAGACAGTCCTGTATGGCAATACGCTACTTTGAGAAGTTACACGAGAGGGTGATGAAATGCAAACTTCGAAGTGGAATTGAGCTACAGTGGCAGTACAGGTGCAATGCTGAAAGGGATGACAACCCGTTGCTGCCAGAAGTGCGATAAGGAACGGAGTGAGACAAATCCCAGCGCCGATTACATAAATGATGGCAGTAATGCAGTTGATATGCAGCCAATGTGAGGATGTCAGCTTTAATACCCTAATGGCATATCTAGAAACTAGCCTTGCTAAACATTGAGACAGGGCTCCCGAATGGCGCAGCGGTCTAAGGCACTGCATCTCAGTGCTAGAGGTGTCACTAGACACTCCGGTTCGATTCCAGGCTGTATCACAACCGGCCGTGATTGGGAGTCCCATAGCGCGGCGCACAATTGGCCCAGCGTCGTCCGGGTTATGGTTTGGCCGGGGTAGGCCGTCATTGTAAATAAGAATTTATTGTTAACCGACTTGCCTAGTTAATTAAATAAAAGGTTTTAAAAAATACATGTTAGACGTCTATGAATACGCTGTCATACATCACTGCAACAAGCAATCACATTGATGAGAAGTGGAACATGAAGTAGGTACTGGCAACTGAGAACGTGGAGTAGAGGCACACAACAGAGAACCTACAATGGCATTAATACCACCGCACTGAGTGGGTGTGGGACAGCAGTAAGGTGTGTGCCGTCTGGTAAGGTTTCCACAGTCCAAATTGTTTTGGGGGTGGGCTATATCATAAACATGTATTAATTTAAGGTTAGGGTTAGGCATAAGGTTAGCAGTGTGATTAGGGTTAGTTTTTTTTTTTTTTTTTTAAATCACATTTTAACCCTTGTGTTGTCTTAAGGGTAAAAAAAAAATGACCGCCACTATGTTTAACAGCAGAGAAAACCCCCTAGATGATATTTTTCAACTTGACTTTTCCTAGAGTGTCCCCAACATTAGAAAAAGTGAAACATCGCCTTTGTTCATATTTCCATGAAAGCTGTACTCCACCAGGGTACAAAGATTGTCTTAGCGTCATCTTTGACCCGGCAGTTCTAAAATCATTTACACACCACAAAGACACACACGCACAATGAGACATTTAGATTGTGTGCTACTGATTGGACTCAGACAAAACTAAAACTCTTGTGCATGTGCAGCACTTCCCCTCAGCGACCCCCAGACGACTCAAGTTCACAGACAAAATAAAAACTATGACAAAATAAACAAAGTTTCAGGCAAAATAAACATTTCTTGAAAGCGTTGTTTACTAACGGGGAATGCAGTCAGAGGTTATAAAGGTGCTGCAGATGACAGTCCCCCCAGTTCTCTCTTTGCTGAAGCCATGAGTGCACTTTTCAGTGCCCAACAGGTCGTAGACCGGATTTATTAAGATGTCCAGGAGAAACACGAGAACAATGATTTAGGAGGAGGAGGTGGTATCTGAAGAAGAAGATGGGGAAGAATACAACCCAGAGCACGATGCATCATCTTCAGATGAAGAAGAAATACCCCAAGCTGAAAGAACAGCAAAATAACATGGTCCTTGTCACCATATGACAACCAGGGCAGGATGGCAGCACAAAATGTCATAAGGATGACCCCAGGGCCCACAAGACATGCAGTTGCCCATGTCCAGGACATCGCCTCAACATTCTACATGTTCATCACAAAAGCCATCGGGAAAAATCATCCTGGAAATGACAAATTATATGGAGACAACTGGAAAAGGATGGATGAGATTGACCTGCTACTAATCTTAGCAGGTGTGTATAGGTCCTGAGGCGAGGCTACATGTAGTCTCTGGGTTGCAGAGAGTGGAAGGGCGATTTTCCGTGCCACGATGCCACAGTCTTTCACACGTTCTCAAGAATGCTACGATTTGATAACAGTGAGTCAAGACCTGCAAGACGTGTAAGAGACAAACTGACGGCCATAAGAGAGGTCTGGGAGAAGTGGGTGGAGCGTCTGCCGTACCTCTACAACCCTGGGTCTGAAGTAACAGTGGATGAGCAACTGGTTCCATTCAGAGGTACATTTTTATTTTCATATCTGTAACGTAAGTGATTTTCACTGTTCATTTTATAATGTATTGCTGTAATATCATTGATTTATGTGATTGTTTTCTGTGACACTGATACAAATTACTGATAGTAATCTCTTTTGTCAAAAGGTTGCTGTCCTTTCCGGCAGTATATGCCCAGCAAAGTATGGTATCAAGATATGGGTGGCCTGTGACGCACAATCCAGCTACGCGTGGAAGATGCAAGTCTACACAGGGAAGCCGAGTAGTGGAGGCCCGGAGAAGAACCAGGGGATGTGGGTTGTGCTTGATGTGACAGATGGACTGAGGGGGCACAATGTCCCATGTAACAAATTCTTCACCTCTTATGAACTCAGCCAGCAGCTCCTGAAGAGGAAGACCACCATGGTTAGCACAGTTAGAAATAACAAGCCTGAGGTCCCCCCTGCAGTCCTCGCAACAAGAGGGAGAGAGGCCTTCTCATCAAAGTTGGCCTTCACCCCCACTCTAGTTTCTGACCTCCCAAAGAGGAACAAGAATGTGGTCCTCCAGAGCACACTACACAAAACGGCTGAGATCAGTGATCGTGAGGACAGGAAGACAGCCATCATCCTGGACTACAATCACAACAAAGGATGCGTGGACAACCTGGACAAGGTGATTGTAACTTACAGCTGCAGGAGGATGACTGACTGCCCGCTGGTCATCTTCCATAACATCATTGATGTGTCCTCATACAATGCCTTTGTGATATGGAACAAGATCAACCCTACCTGGATGCCTGATAAGCGGAACAAGAGGGTGTTCCTGGAGCAGCTGGGAAAGGCACTTGTAACCCCACACATTCAAAGAAGGGAGCGCCTCCCCCGCACAGCAGCCTCTGCAGCACTTGTGAAAGCTGTTCAGGGGGTTGAATCTTGTCCTGATCCACCTGAGGCTGCAGCAGGCAAGAGGTGATGATATTCTGCCCCCCAAAGAAGGACTGTAAAACAAATACTATGTGCTGCACATGTGAGAAATACATCTGCAAAGTCCATGCACACACACTTGCATACTGTCCTACATGTGCTAATTCGAGTTGATTGATTTATGTTCACGTTTTTGTTTTGTATCTATTATCTTATTTATTTATACACCTTGTGGGTATAAAGTATTTTGTAGTTGAATTCCTTATTGTACAGTATATAAGAATATATCACAATGTTGCCAAAAAAGTTCAAGACTTATCATTTCCCTTCAATAAAATGCATTCAAAACTACTTTCTGCACATTTCTGCTACTTTCTCAGGCTATAGAAGTGCTCTCTTGCTAAAGAGCTTTTTTTTTTTTACACCTATACAGTACCTTTAGCAATAATAATAAACCTGTACTTAAGTAAAAAAAAAAAAAATTATGACAGGTGTGTTGTCATAAAAACGAGTGGTGTCCACTGATTAAATGCAGTCTTTCTGCATTGTGAAGAGGGAAAACCCAGATATTCAAAGTCTGATGAATGACAGGTTGTTTCTTCATGCAAAACAGATTTGGGGTTTAACATTCAATTAAGCTGCTTTATTTTATGGGTTTAGTGAAGGCGGGTAATTTTTTACCCTTAGAACAAGGAGAGTATACAGAATGTTAAGACTACACAAGGGTTAAGAATAGAAAATATAGAAACACACAGGCTCCCGAGTGGTGCAGCGGTCTAAGACACTGCAGTGCAAGAGGTGTCACTACAGTCCCTGGTTCGATTCCAGGCTGTATCACATCTGGCCGTGATTGGGGCGGAAGGTAGCCTAGTGGTTAGAGCGTTGAGCCAGTAACCGAAACGTTTCTAGATCGAATACCAGAGCTGACAAGGTAAAAATCTGTCGTTCTGCCCCTGAACAAGGCAATTAACCTACTGTTCCTAGGCCGTCATTGTAAATGAGAATTTGTTCTTAATGGACTTGCCTAGTTAAATAAAAAAAACAGGCTTTATGACTTTGTGGCAACTGGTGACGACCGGTAGGTAGTAGCCAGGACCGCGGTAGATTGAACTGCATTGCCCCCTAGCGGTCATACATAGAACCACTTCTGAACTGTGAACTCGTCATTTAACTTTTTGTATTTTTTGTATTTTTTTTAAATGGCACTTTAAACGTTAAAACAAAATGTACATCCCTAGTCCTAACATTCGAAAAGGTTACCAAGATTACGGTCGCCCACTGAATCCTCTTTCATCCCCAAAAGAGTCTGAGTTAATCTTAACCAAAAACTATAAACCTGTAGCTAATATTTAAGTTTTTCTGCACGAGCAAGTCTTCACTACCTAACTCTACATTTAGCTAAGGTGTTTTGTGGTGGTACAAAATCAGTTATGAAATTCGAAATGTGCGAGAAAACTAGCTAGTATCTGCTTGCTGGCTGAACCAGTCTCAAATCAATCCATGAAACGAAAAGGGAGGGATACCAGCAACACCAGTTCACACTCGCAATGCTGAAAGCTCCCTCTAGCTAGCTAGCGCAGAAGTTGTAGCTAATGCACAAAAGATGTTTCATGATTTCAACACAGCTGACTTTTCTGCAACCTTATCACGGTGGCCAACTGTTACAAAGTAGCGAGTCACAGTCCCAGCTTCTGTCAGTGTCAAATACATGGCAATTTCTGAGAACAGTCCCATGGTGCCGTACAACTTCATCAACAAGCTGGCAAACTAGCTACCGTCTGGACATTCAAACCAGCTTGCTCCGCTGATCGAGCATGGTTTTACGCCGGTGCGTCATAGCTACTAAGGGCGAGAGCGGAGCGATTTTCAGAATTAGGAACTAGCGTTTGGCGTTTTATGAATTCCAAGTCCTAAAAGACAGATCGGTTGAGGGACGAGCAGCGCGTAGGAGTGACGACATCCGACGTGAGACAATGCACGGGACAGTTGGAAAAGATAGGACACCTCCAAAGCAGTTCCAACAATAGGCACCTTTTTAACCGTTCTAAAGCACTACACCATGCAGAACATACTTGCTACAAAGTTACAGAAATATAAACAACCACCGCACAAACTGAAATTGGATTAATTGTAAATGAAGGTCCAACCAGGAAAAACTTAGCTAGCATTCATTAATTCATTTATTTTTGCACAAACATATTTTTTGCAGCTTCTGATGACTGGGACAGGTATGTGTGTGTGTGTGTGTGTGTGTGTGCAAGCAGCAGATAAAGCGGGAGGGCGGTCAGACTAAGATCACATTCCAATGAACCTGGACAGTCCTTGTAAGACTAAGAGCCTTGCTGTGGAAATGTGCAAGAATTACAACTAAGCAAAAGAATCGGAGCCTGTTGAGAGGAGAGAGAAGGGGATTATATAAAAATAAAAATAAATGTTATTACTCCTTTATCCTCTGTTAGAAAGCTATGTTCAGACAACATGGTAGAGTATACAGTACAATGTACAGTGTCTGAATGAACAAGCGCTTGGTTGTTCGGTCAGTTCGACAGGAACACACACCAGCACCTTCCAACCGCCCGTTAATCACCACAGTAAAAACTGCTCTCCAGCAAAAACTAAATTAAGCAATCAGCCAATATTCTATAAGCATGAGGTGACATCCCACACACATACCTGCTCTGGTCTTTTTATAGAGCGAGGGGCAAAAGGGGAAGAGGGGGAAAGGGGTGACAGAGGAGAACAGGAACAAGGGGAAATATGAGAGAGGGGTAGAGAGAAGAGAGAGGTGTATTAAGGCCCCCTCAGACTGCTGTGACAAGAGACAGAACAGGTTTGGACGTGGACCACAGTCATAGTGACTTATTTTTATTTTTGGAACAATCTTCAAAATGTTCTTAATGTGATGTTTTGGTGCCTCTAGGCCAATTCAGAAAGCTGATTGAGGACCTTATTACTAACGAACGTGTTTATGACAGTGTTTTTCCTTTCTGCTTTCGTTTTGTATTTACATTTGGATGTGTGCATTTTCTGTAATTCAGGGCTCATCTGTAAAAGAGACCTTGGTCTCAGTATGACTCCTTGATAAAAAATAAAAGGTTAAAAGAAAGAAAATGAAGGCTATGGCATTTAGGGAAAAGACCATTTGGCATGTTGCCCTGCTGTGTGCTCACTGCCAGACTCCTAGTGGTACAGTCAAGTTCAAAAAAGCTAAAACAATCATGTGACATCACGATGTTGTCACCATCGACGATGGCTGTCAAACATCGTCGATAGACGATGCAATCGTGAAATTGCCAAACCTAGTTAGCATTCCATACTGCGGTAGAGTCTACTCAGCTCACAGGGATCTCAGTGCAGACAGAGGGACTGAGATTCATCTAATACTTGGGAGAGCAGGAGAGGGATAAACGCAGACAATGAGACTGCAGCACAGAAACTCAAGATTGTGTCTTTGAGAGCACTGCAGATTTCAACAGAAATATAGTCTGCGTGCGATGCGGATTGTAACACGCACAGCTCAAAACATCCGTGTGTGATGTGGATAATCTAGTAATAGGCTAGCCACTAAAGGATCATCTTTATGTATAAACACATAAAAAGACACACTGCTCATAGCCAAAACCAGAGCCACGCCACCCAGTGCCAATAGCACTGCCTGTGAGGCCCAGTAGACTTCGAGGTCGTCAACTCCCATCACGTAATATGCTACCCAGAGCCCTGTACCACGCAGAGCTGTTAGGACCACTGCCAACGAGCTCAGTCAGTGGAATGCCTTCTTTTTTTTTTTTTTTACAGACACACACACACACACAAATGTACCAGTCAGCTAGAATTTACAAGTCCAACGGCTGTCTGTAACATGACCCGGCTGAGGCTCATCCATATGCTCTGAATAACTCACATCAATCACTGACATATTAACAGTAGGCCTAATACGCTACACGCATACTATTTATATTCTCTGATGAGATGCAACTACTCTTTCAGCAAATTAAAAAAACAGCAGAACTAGGCTACGCAGATCTCAAGGCGACGCTTCTAAACCGACTGATGAGATTCCTCTAGCCGGGTACACCAAACCCTGGGAGTACCCGCCCGTCTGCCTGAAGAGTATTACCAAAACAAAATCACAGCTCACTCCAGCTCCACCGCAGAGAATAACTGAGCTAAATCTCTGCTTCTGAACCAGCTCGGTGTTGGAGGAACAACCCTGTGGCAATAGTGAGAACCATTGTGCAGGCTGTCCTATGGGCTGTCTGCCAGGCCCAGGCGTACGGGTCAACTCAATCTCCCGTCGGCTTTACTTGGATTCCCTTTGATGAGTCCAGATTGTGTCCCGTTGAAGATAGCACTGGGGCATATTTAAGTGTTAGACTATAAGAGTGATCCATGCTTCCATGGTCAATTATCAATGACATGCAGCTTGTGTAGATCTGAATGAGCCATTGACACACACACAGGTTCAAAGAGATGTTAAAAGGAAGTGGAGACACCAATCTGTCATCAAGCCAAGATTAGGTCATTCTGAAGTACAAAGGTCATGTGCTGTCTGAGTCCAATCAACACTACACACAAGTGAGTAAGAAGAAAATGAGAGGGTATGTCTGGGCTTTACTGTAAGTGAATGCACGTAGGGGTGTGAGCTCACCTGTCTGTGTGTGTCGTGTCTGCCTGTGTGTGTGTGTCCTTCAGAACACAGTGATCCCCAGCCACACATCTGTATGGAGGCTGCTGTCCAGTGTGTATATTAGGGCTGGAAATTGCCAGGGATGATATCACGATACTTAGGTGCCAATACGATATATTGGATTCTCATGTTTTTCTATATGTATTGCGAGTTGATATTGCGTATTTATTGCAATTTGATGTTCCAAATATATTGCTCACTATGTCTGCCGCAGAGACAAGAGAAAATAAGTGCTGAAAACATGTTGACTCACTATTTTAAAAAAAGAAGATTGAGAACAAGCTATTTGATTAAAAATAGTGGAGTTGGCACAGGTACAGCAGACTAGTGCTTGCGAACACAACATTTTGATATATATGTATATATTTTTTTATTACAACTCGATAGTGAGTCAAAGCATCAATATAATATAATGACATTTAACTGCGTCAATTCCCCCCTCCCCCCCATCACTAGTGTATATGAAGAACTCTGTGTGTGTGTGTGTGTGTGTGTCACCCTCAAATCAGCTCATTTGTGAGGCGCGAGTGTGCCGCTTTATATTTACTGCTGCTGGCAAGCCGCCAGGGGCCACCGCAAAGCATCCTGGGACAGCCAGGCTATTTTTGGGGCTGTTGCAAGGGAGTGCTTTCCCACGATGCAACTCTGCATCAGCAGCACGCAGCGCCAGGCTTGATGCAAAGTATGACGCCCCAATCAAATTGGTATTTAAAATACGCTAGCCTCCATGCAAACACACTCCAGTCATTCCTTCGTAGTTTGATCATCAAATGCATTTAGTGGATTTTTCTAACCCTCTCCATACCCTTTACCTGACTTGAATATCTATGAGCACAGCATAGCCACACACACACACTGCAGAGAGAAGGCTATAACTCAGGACACACCCATAACTAAAGGCGTGTCAGAGAGGAGCTGTGAGAGGGGACTGGCTGACAACCAGCAGATGGAGTAACACCTGAGGGGTATACTACAATTGAAGCAATATCTTCAGGGTTTTGTAGCTTCAGATTCCAGCTCAGGCTTCATCCGTACTACGACGGTGGAGATTTCTCGCCCGCCTGCAGCCAACTCTAGCAGGCTTGTAACTGCGGATGCATGTCACACGTGGCTAGTCAAAACACTGAACTGTTCACTGATAATGCTGAAACATCAATCCGTGGGCGAGTCAGTGCCACGTTATGTGCCGAAGTCAAAAGGAAAGAAAAGTTACCTTGCAAATTCAGCAGGCAATCGTATGAAATAAGCTTGTTGAAGTACAGTCTTAATTGTATTACTTATCATTAATGCAGTCTTTGGCAGGTAGCCTAGTGGTTAGAGCGTTGAGCCAGTAACCGAAAGGTTGCTAGACCAAATCCCCGAGCTGACAAGGTAAGAATCGGTCGTTCTTCCCCTGAACAAGGCAGTTAACCTCTAACCCACTGTTCCTAGGCCGTCACTGTAAATAAGAATTTGTTCTCAACTGACTTGCCTATTTAAAGGTTCAATTAAGCAAATTGAAAATCAGTGCACAAGTACCTTTTTTTGCACACCTAACAAAAAAATTGTTATTGAAGACAAACAAGTTTCATCATTGTATGATGCAAGGAACCACTTTACAAAATAACCTTCATTACCATATTTGTTTACCATCGAGAATCAGACAGAAATGCAGAAAAACACTCTGCCCATTGGCTTCTTTGCATATTCAAGCTGGTTTCAAAATACAACACTGCCCCTTTAAGGCTCTCCTGGAGGATGGCCACCCTTGCTAGCCTATAAAATACTGCAACATTACAATTTCAACCAAATATACTGAACAAAAAATTTAATTTTACTCGGCAAGTCAGTTAACAGATTCTTATTTACAATGACGGCCTACACCGGCCAAACCCGGACGACGCCGGGCCAATTGTGCGCTGCCCTTACGGGACTCCCAATCATGGCTGGTTGTGATACAGCCTGGATTCGAACCAGGGTGTCTGTAGTGACGCCTCGAGCACTGAGATGCAGTGCTAACTCGGGAGCCAAAGTTACAGTTCATATAAAAAGGACAATCAGTCAATTGAAATAAATTAATTAAACCCTAATCTATGGATTTCACGACTGGGCAAGGCCGCAGCCATAGGTGGCCTGGGAGGGTATAGGTCCACCCACCTGGGAGCCAGGCCCAGCCAATCAGAATGAGCTTACACCCAAAAAAGGGCTTTATTACAGAGAAATATTCCTCAGTTTCATCAGCTGTCCGGGTGGCTGGTCTCAGACGATCCCGCAGGTAAAGAAGCCGGATGTGGAGGTCCTGGGCTGGCGTGGTTACACATGGGCTGCGGTTGTGATGCCAAATTCTCTAAAATTGTTGGAGGCGGCTTATGGTAGAGAAACTAACATTAAATTCTCTAGCAACAGCTTTGGTGAATATTCCTGCAGTCAGCATGCCAATTGTACGCTCGCTCAAAACTTGACATCTGTTACATTGTGTTGTGTGACAAAACAGCACAGTCGAGTGGCCTTTTGTCCCCAACACAAGGTGCACCTGTGTAATGTTTAATCAGCTTTTTGATATGCCACCCCTGTCAGGTGGATGGATTATCTTGGCAAAGGAGAAATGCTCACTAACAGGGATGTAAACAAATGTACCGGTATGCACAATATTTTAGAGAAATAAGCTTTATGTGCGTATGGAGAATTCCTGGGATGTTTTATTTCAGCTCATGAAACCTGGAACCAACACTTTATATTTTTGTTCAGTTTACTTATTTTAAAAATAATTCCCTCCAGGCATTAAAATTAAATATATTGATACTGTTCAAAACAGACTACAAAAGCAATGGTTGATGCAACAAAAATTATCTTAAAATGCTGTTCGTTTTATTTCTTCATATTATAAGCTCGACGAACCAACGAACCATGCCTCAAGTATGTACACAATATCAAGCCTTTTGAAGTTAATTATTATTCATTACAAACTGGTTTAAACCCTGAATGCTGATTGGCTAATAGCCAGGGTATATCAGACCGTATACCACGGGTATGACAAAACATTTATTTGTACTGCTGTAATTATGTTGGTAACCAGTTTATAATAGCAATAAGGCACCTCGGGCACTTGTGATATATGGCCAATACACCACGGCTAAGGGATGTGTCCAGGCAGTCCGCATTGCGTCGTACGTAAGAACAGCCCTTAGCCGTGGTATATTGGCCATATACCACACCTCCTCGGGCCTTATTGCATCAGCTTGGACAAGAGGCTGTAGCCAATATGCATATCACCTACACTGACATGTAGGCTTTTTTATTTATGTACACTGCATTCGGAAAGTATTCTGACCTTGACTTTTTCCACATTTTGTTACAGCATTATTCTAAAATGGATTAAATACATTTTGTTCCTCAATCTACACACAATACCCCATAATAACAAAGTGAAAACAGGTTTAGACAATTTTGCAAATGTTGATAAAAAAAAAATGAAATACCTAATTTACATAAGTTCAGACCATTTGCTATGAGACTCGAAATTGAGCTCAGGTGCATACTGTTTCCATTGATCATCCTTGAGATGTTTCTACAACTTGATTGTAGATTCAATTGATTGGACATGATTTGGAAAGGCACATATAAGGTCCCACAGTTGACAGTGCATGTCAGAGCAAAAACCAAGCCATGAGGTTGAAGGAATTGTCCGTAGAGCTCCAAGACAGGATAGTGTCGAGGCACAGATCTGGGGAAGGGTACCAACATTTTTTTTTTAAGCATTGAAGGTCCCCAAGAACACAGTGGCCTCCATCTTTTTTTAAATTTTACTTGTCCCGGACAAGAGAACAAGTGTTATTGTTGAGCCCTGCACTACATTCAGGATACATGACAGTTAGCCTGCCCGGGAGTAGGTTAGTTTTGAAGGATTCGTTGCCATATACATTTACCTGACTAAAAGGTGAGCCACTTTCATGGTACCAGTTATTCAGAGTTGACCAAAGTTCCATTACCTCGCTACCTTCTCAAATCACATACATAGTATAGGGCTTTAGTCTTAAAATGTCCCCCAAACATGGCATGATGACACATCAAATGAATGAAGATCACAAATCTGACTGATCGATTGACTAACCACAGATCTGCTGTGTCAACTAGGAGGGATACTGTGAGATTCTGACAAAAATGGATACCGTTTAAAAAATTAAAAAATAAAAAAAATATGAAGGAAGTTAGCATTGGCTCTTGAAACTAACACTAACTAGCTTTAGCACAATGACTGGAAGTCTAAAAGTACAGTAGCATTGTATCCATCCTTTTAACCTCACTAACTCTTCTTGCAATAATCAGCCATTCTAATAGTTGTGTTAGTAACGCTAATAGTAGGGCAGCCACCCAACATTGACACCGAATGTGATTAAGTGCTAAGAATATTCCCCCCCACCCACCCCAAAATAGCTTAACTTAGCACCACCACTTTGATGTTGTTGGCTTGCTCTCAACTCGTAACCAAAGACGGTATTCTTGGTCATGGCGAGAGCCAGTCAAGAAATGAGGTCAGATTATATTCACTGGTATAAAAGATAGGCAGAGAGAGAGAGAAAGAGGGAGAGGGATAATATAAGTGATTTCATGTTGAATAAGCTGCAGTTTTGGGTTAGTTCCTATCCAGCTGTGAGTATTTGCCTTCAGCTGAGCCGGTCAGCAGGACTCCATCCAGATGCTGCTTTATTTGACCCCCCCCCCCCCCCCCTCCCCAGAAAAGTGAAACAGGAACACTAACAAACAGACACCTACATATTTTCTGCTTGTGTCTGGTATTGAATGTGAAAAAAGGACAAGACAACCAGATCACTCATTCAAAAAGTCAAGGTCACTCATTCAAACATAGATCATCTCGGATTAATCCACAGATTACAGCGACGAGACAACAACTCTCAAACCAACCTCTATCCTAAAACCAAACTCACCTCAGTAGCAGTCATGAGACAGTACAATTGTAAACCTGAGCTCCCAGACATAGCAGTGTAGTCCAGTTGTATCCTTATCTAGTCTCCTCCTCACAATATTTAGCGTATGACAGTTCAGAAAACATCGGCAGCCCAGTACTGTGTTAACCTAGGCCGTCACCTCGCAGTAGTGATAGACATATGGCTCAGCTCACAGACCTGGCAGCCCAGACCCTGTCCTAGTCTCGTCCCTCACCTCACAGGTGTTGTAGTCCTCAGAGTCCAGCAGAAGGCAGAGTTTGGGCAGCAGCTCAGGCCAGTTCTGCAGCTCCCCTTTGGAGGCGATGGTAGTGATGAGGATACCTGAGTCGAGAGAGAAAGAGAGAGAGAGAGAGACACAGAAAGAGAGAGAGAGAGAGACACAGAAAGAGAGAGAGAGAGAGACAGAAAGAGAGAGAGAGAGACACAGAAAGAGAGAGAGAGAGACACAGAAAGAGAGAGAGACACAGAAAGAGAGACACAGAAAGAGAGACACATGAGACTGGTCTCCTCGAAGCAACTCCACAACCCTCCCTTATAACAATCACATCCTTGCTTAATCATCATGATCACCATCAGGATTGGCAGAGCCAATATCCTGCACTTTGAGTCAGTTTATAATAGGTGATTTACACACTCCTGTTTGTTCATTTCTGTCAGATGTTTGGTAACCATGGCAACAGAGCCCCGGCACAGTCTGTTGCTTGCCTGCTGACTCTGATAAGGAGGCACCATGCAAACACCATTGGCTATCTCAACGAGCCAGCTGGCTAATCAAACCTTCAGAAATAACCATGCAGCCAGACACCAGTGAGACGAACGGAGTTATATTACCCTGAGCCGCGGAGTACCAGTCTATGGCCTGTGATGTGAACAGGCAAAAGCGGTGAGGGAGGAGTGCCTTTCTCAAATCAAACAATAATCTGTGCCGCTTGGTCATGTCGGCAATAAGGCAGCATGGTACAGCGTCCAGAAACATAAAACATATATTTTCCATAAAATATGTTAGAATTTTCAAAGTAGTTTTAAATTGGGAAGGCAGATAAAGCGTTTTTTTTAAAGCAATCACTTTTGCATGGGAAACAGAGAATCCTACTCATTACTTCACGTGCATAATCTAGCCAATGCTAGATTGTAGTACTTTAAATAATTTTTACTTAAGTCGGGGTTTTTTAGGGTATCTGTACTTTACTATTTACATTTTTGATAACTTTTACTTTACTACATTCCTAAAGGAAAATAATGTACTTTTTACTCCATACATTTTCCTTGACACCCAAAAGTACTTGCTAAGCATTTATCAACAGAACATCCCTGGTCATCCCTACTGCCTCTGATCCCTGGTCATCCCTACTGCCTCTGATCCCTGGTCATCCCTACTGCCTCTGATCCCTGGTCATCCCTACTGCCTCTGATCCCTGGTCATCCCTACTGCCTCTGATCCCTGGTCATCCCTACTGCCTCTGATCCCTGGTCATCCCTACTGCCTCTGATCCCTGGTCATCCCTACTGCCTCTGATCCCTGGTCATCCCTACTGCCTCTGATCCCTGGTCATCCCTACTGCCTCTGAACTCACATGCTTCGTATGTCAATTATCAAAAAGTGTGCACCTGGCTTTCCGTAAATTAAAATAAATAAATGGTGCCATCTGGTTTGCTTAATATAAAGAATTTGAAATTATTTACACTTTTACTTTTGATACTTAAGTATATTCAAAACCAAACACTTTTAGATTTTTACTCAAGTAGTATATTACTGGGTGACTTTTACTTGAGTCATTTTCTATTAAGGCATCTTAACTTTTACTGAAGTATGACAGTTGGCTACTTTTTCCACCACTGGCTTTGAACAGGGCACCTGGCTCACACCCGCGAGGCAGCCCGGTTCCAAAAAGAATGCAATCACTTTTCACCCGCTGCAAACTTCTCCCACCGAGGTAACCCGGGCCAGATAATCGAATCCCCCTCAATGACTCAAAGATTCAGGTTAATACAGTACGAGTCATAATACCCATAAAAACACATTGGTCAAAAATGTCAATAATTTCAAATAATTTTTTCACAATTAATTTTTCCCTGTTGTGTTTTTTTTTACCAATTCAAATAAGGTCTGTGTTTAGTGTAGGCTTACCCTGTTGTGACTTTTTGATAATGATAAGTCACCTTGTCTTTCGGAGACCTCAAAAATGAATTGCTATTTAGCTGCTAATGTGGCTATCATACAGAACTACACATGCCTGTCACATGCGTCACGTAAGTCACCAGGGCCATGATGATCTGAACGAAACCAAGGCAAGAATATCTGGATCAACTATCTAATGCTTGCTAACATAAATAAATTAGCGACAATTGTTTAAATTGACAAAAAGTTGAGGCAACTTAGGAGGAACAATTCGGGTTAAGTGCCTTGCTCAAGGGCACAGAGATTTTAAACCTAGGCACATTAATGTAACATTATTTAGTCCTACCTGCTATGGTGGGTTTTAAATTAATTGGTATTCACACATTTGTTTTTGAGGTAAAGTTACTGTGATGTTATTGATACCAAATTGCAAACCTTATTTGCACCTTCTCTATTCTAGAACCAATGCGTGTGTCTGAGTCGTATCACCTTTAAAAACTCCAAGCTGCGCGTGGGCGCACAGCTCGCCAGGGACTGACGCGCATTTAAAAAAATGTATAAATCATAATAATAATAAAATCCACCTTCGAGAAAAGCACAAGACTGAACTAATGGGGAAAACTCTAGAAAGTTAACACTATCAAAGTTTCCCTTTACTGTTGGAATTGTGATGGAATCAACGCAATATTAGCCACTATCAATGCAACATACCTAAACAAAAACGAACTATGCAAGACTTCGTATGCAAAACTAAAAACTATGCAAAAGATTGCGCTCTGCCTATAAAAAAAAAAGCAACCAGACTAGGATTCTATTGCATTGACAGGCATGACTCAGGCCTGTACTCTACACAGACCAGTGCGCCATAACCAAATCAGAGCTGCAGTAGACCTACATGCAAATAGAACATTGCCATATATGGATTTGTGCCATTTACTTTGAACTGGACTGTTTTACAGCATGAGCGGTCGCAATTATTATGCGCTTGTTTCGAGATCAAAGCGAGAGCTGCATATAGCCACGTGCGCACATTTGTTCACATTCTTAGCTGGTTGGTGAGCTAGAACTGGGCTAATAACTCATTTGTAGTCGGCATTGTGGGAGCACAAAACTTCAACATTTCTAGCCATCTTTGAAAAGCTTTTTTTTTTTTTATGTCTTAAAAAAGGGGCGGTGTTGTATTTTGAGACAGGCTTGAATAAGCCAATAGGCAACGGGTAGCATAATCTGTCTGATTCTCTGTAATAAATGGTATTGGAATAATAATGCATTTTATTTTGTAAAGTGGTTTCTTGCATCACAACAAAATGTTCAGTCGCCTCCTTGTCTGAAGGACAAGTGGCTAAACAAGTTCATGTCAAGCCCTGCATGGTTTTTTTCGTTTAGTTTTTTTCAAAAGTCTCACGGAATGTAGGCCTACATTGGCTGCTACTGTAGACTGAATGATAACATTTTAACAGCTGTTACGGTATGCATTTTCTCCATTGTAGGGCACTCTGGTAGGCCTACATTCTGATCAAATAGCCACAGTAGCCTATTTGGCCACTGTTAAAACAGTATATTAAAGCGGGTACAGCCTTGAGGGTTCACAGTAAACACACGCCGGAAGTTACACAGAAATTTCACAAGGTTCAAGTTAGCGATCAGCAGACCAAAAAAAAATTTAAAAAAAATCGCCCAATGCCTAAAAATATTAGAGGGAACATTGCCTGGAACACCATTCTCCTGCTTTGATCTGTTTCAGTCACTGAAGAGAAGGAGTGTGTGAAGGGTTTTGTAATCAGGTATGAGCTGGGCTGGAACAAAAGCTTAGACACTACTGCCATTCAGATCTGGAGCTGTCCATCCTTAAATAATTTTTCTGCACTATGGGTACAATGGTATTGACAGTCACAGAGTGTACAAAACATTAAGAACACCTGCTCTTTCCATGACAGACTGGCCAGGTGAATCCAGATGAAAGCTATGATCCCTTATTGAGGTAATTTGTTAAATTCATTTCAAATCAGCGTTGATTAAGGGACATGGAATGTGTACGTGTGCCATTCAAAAGGTTGAAATGGGCAAGAAAAGATTGAAGTGCCTTTGAACAGGGTACGGTCGTAGGTGCCATGTGCACCGGTTTGTGTCAAGAACTGCAAAGCTGCTGGGGTTTTCACGCTCAACAGTTTTGTGTGTATCAAGAATTTTGCACCAGCCAATGGTCATCCAGCAAACTTGACAACCATGGGAAGCATTGTAGTCAACACGGGCCAACATCCCTGTGGAATGCTTTCGAAAGCATGTAGAGTCAATACCCCAACAAATTGAGGCTATTCTGAGGGCAAAAGGAGTGGGGGGTGAAACTAAATTTGAGGAAGGTATTCCTAATATTTGGTACACTCAGTGAGTGTGTGCATTTATTAATAAATATATATAAATAAATACACACACACACAGTACCAGTAAAAAGTTTGGACATACCTACTCATTCAAGGGTTTCTTTAAAATTGTACTATTTTCTACATTGTAGAATAATAGTGAAGACATCAAAACTATGAAATAACACATATGGAATCATGTAGTAACCAAAAAAAGTGTTAAACAAATCAAAATATATTTTAGAATCTTCAAAGTAGCCACCTTTTGCCTTGATGGCAACATTGCACTCTTGGCATTCTCTCAACCAGCTTCATGAGGTAGTCACCTGGAATGCATTTCAATTAACAGGTGTGCCTTGTTAAAAGTTAATATGTGGAATTTCTTTGCTACTTAATGCGTTTGAGCCAATCAGTTGTGTTGTGACAAGGCAGGGGTGGTATACAGAAGATATCCCTATGGTAAAAGACCAAGTCCATATTATGGCAAGAGCAGCTCAAAAATGCAAAGAGAAATGACAGTCCATTACTTTAACCTCTCTAGCCCCAGCGTTCCGCTAGCGGAACTCCTCCCACATTCCACTGAAAAGGCAGAGCGCGAAATTCAAAAAATATTTTTGAGAAATATTTAACTTTCACACATTAACAAGTCCAATACAGCAAATGAAAGATACACATCTTGTGAATCCAGTCAACATGTCCGATTTTTAAAATGTTTTACAGCGAAAACACCACATATATTTATGTTAGCTCACCACCAAATACAAAAAAGGACAGACATTTTTCACAGCACAGGTAGCATGCACAAAGCCAACCTAACTAACCAAGAACCAACCAAACTAACCAAGAAACAACTTCATCAGATGACAGTCTTATAACATGTTATACAATAAATCTATGTTTTGTTCGAAAAATGTGCATATTTGAGGTATAAATCAGTTTTACATTGCAGCTACCATCACAGCTACCGTCAGAAATAGCACCGAAGCAGCCAGAGTAATTACAGACACCAACGTGAAATACCTAAATACTCATCATAAAACATTTCTGAAAAATACATGGTGTACAGTAAATGAAAGACAGGCATCTTGTGACTCCAGCCAATATTTCCGATTTCTTAAGTGTTTTACAGCGAAAACACAATATAGCATTATATTAGCATACCACAATAGCCAGAAACACAAGCCATTTACCAGCAGTAAAAGTTAGCGATCGTAACAAACCAGCAAAAGATATAATTTTTGACTAACCTTGATAAGCTTCATCAAATGACACTCCTATAACATCAGGTTATACATACACTTATGTTTTGTTCGAAAATGTGCATATTTAGAGCTGAAATCAGTGGTTATACATTGTGCTAACGTAGCATCTTTTTCCCACAACGTCCGGATATTTTTCTGACACTCACATATTCTGACCAAATAACTATTCATAAACATTACTAAAAAATACGTTGTATAGGAAATGATAGATACACTAGTTCTTAATGCAATCGCCGTGTTAGAATTCTAAAAATAACTTCATTACGACATCCAGCTTAGTTATAGCGAGAGAGTGCCCAAAATCTGGGCGCAAACTACTAGTACAACATGTTCAACAGATATATGAAATAGCATCATAAAATGGGTCCTACTTTTGATGATCTTCCATCAGAATGTTGTACAAGGGGTCCTTTGTCCAGAACAATCGTTGTTTGGATTTAGAATGTCCTCTTCTCCAGTCAATTAGCACGGAAAGCTAGCAAAGTGGCACGAAGCTCTCCTTCCTGAACATACGCAGACAAAGCAACACGCCTAACGTCCCGAAAAAATTTCAATAATCTAATAAAACTATATTGAAAAAACATACTTTACGATGATATTGTCACATGTATCAAATAAAATCAAAGCCGGAGATATTAGTCGTCTATAACGACAGCTTTACAGAAGGCAATACCAGGTCACTTCTCGCGCGTTCCAGAAAACAGGAAATTGGGGTCACGTCATGCCAAGAGCTTTTATTCGACCTCAGATCATGTTATACACTCCATTTCTTCTCTCACTGCCTGTTGACATCTAGTGGAAGGCGTATGAAGTGCATGTATACTAATAAATATCTAGCACATTTATAGGCAGGCCCTAGAACAGAGCATCGATTTCAGATTTTCCAGTTCCTGTCAGGAAGTTTGCTGCAAAATGAGTTCTGTTTTACTCACAGATATAATTCAAACGGTTTTAGAAACTAGAGTGTTTTCTATCCAATAGTAATAATAATATGCATATTGTACGAGCAAGAATAGAGTACGAGGCCGTTTAAATTGGGCACAATTTTCCCCCAAAGTGTAAATAGCGCCCTCTATCCTCAACAGGTTTTAAGACATGAAGGTCAGTCAATACAGGAAAACCATCAAGCACTATGATGAAACTGGCTCTCATGAGTATCGCCACAGGAAAGGAAGACCCAGAGTTACCACTGCTGCAGAGGAGAAGTTAATCAGATTTACCAGCCTCAGAAAATGCAGCCCAAATAAATGCTTCACAGAGTTCAAGTAACAGACACATCAACATGACCTGTTCAGAGGAGACTGCGTGAATCAGGCCTTCATGGTGTAATTGCTGCAAAGAAAGCACTATTAAAAGTACACCAATAAGAAGTAAAGACTTGCTTGGGCCAAGAAACATGAGCAATGGACATTAGACCGGTGGAAATATGTTCTTTGGTCTGATGAGTCAGACCAAAGACAAAGCCTCCTTTGACAAAGCCTCCTTCACTCACGCCGCCAAACTTACCCTAGTAAAACTGACTATCCTACCGATCCTCGACTTCGGCGATGTCATCTACAAAATAGCTTCCAATACTCTACTCAGCAAACTGGATGCAGTTTATCACAGTGCCATCCGTTTTGTTACTAAAGCACCTTATACGACCCACCACTGCGACCTGTATGCCCTAGTCGGCTGGCCCTCGCTACATGTTCGTCGTCAGACCCACTGGCTCCAGGTCATCTACAAGGCTATGCTAGGTAAAGTGCCGCCTTATCTCAGTTCACTGGTCACGATGGCTACACCCACCCGTAGCACGCGCTCCAGCAGGTGTATCTCACTGATCATCCCTAAAGCCAAAACCTCATTTGGACGCCTTTCCTTCCAGTACTCTGCTGCCTGCGACTGGAACGAATTGCAAAAATCTCTGAAGTTGGAGACTTTAATCTCCCTCAACAACTTTAAACATCTGCTATCCGAGCAGCTAACCGATCGCTGCAGCTGTACATAGTCCATCGGTATATAGCCCACCCAATTTACCTACCTCACCCCCCATACTGCTTTTATTTATTTACTTTTCTGCTCTTTTGCACACCAGTATCTCTACTTGCACATGATCATCTGATGATTTATCACTCCAGTGTTAATCTGCTAAATTGTAATTATTCGATTTATTGCCTACCTCCTCATGCCTTTTGCACACATTGTATATAGATTCTCTTTTTTTCTACCATGTTATTAACTTGTTTATTGTTTACTCCATGTGTAACTCTGTGTTGTTGTCTGTTCACACTGCTATGCTTTATCTTGGCCAGGTCGCAGTTGCAAATGAGAACTTGTTCTCAACTAGCCTACCTGGTTAAATAAAGGTGAAATAAAAAAATAAAAAAAAAAGAGTCCAAATTTGAGATTTTTGGTTCCAATCGCCGTGTCTTTGTGAGACGCAGAGTAGGTGAACGGATGATCTCTGCATGTGTGGTTCCCACCGTGAAGCACGGAGGAGGTGGTGTGATGGTACTCTGCTGGTGACACATTTAGAATTCAAGGCACACTTAACCAGCATGGCTACCAATGCATTCTGCAGGGATACACCATCCCATCTGGTTTGCGCTTAGTGGGACTATCATTTGTGTTTCAACAGGACAATGACCCAATACACCTCCAGGCTGTGTAAGGGTTATTTGACCAAGAAAGAGAGTGATGGAGTGCTGTATCAGATGACCTGGCCTCCACAATCAACCGACCTCAACCCAATTGAGATGGTTTGGGATGAGTTGGACCACGGAGTAAAGGAAAGGCAGTCAACAAGTGCTCAGCATACAGTTGAAGTCAGAAGTTTACATACACTTAGGTTGGGGTCATTAAAACTCGTTTTCAAACCATTCCACAAATGTCTTGTTAACAAACTATAGTTTTGGTAAGTCGGTTAGGACATCTACTTTGTGCATGACACAAGTCATTTTTACAACAATTGTTTACAGACAGATTATTTCACATATAATTCACTGTGTCACAATTCCAGTAGGTCAGAAGTTTACATACACTAAGTTGACTGTGTCTTTAAACAGCTTGGAAAATTCCAGAAAATGGTGTCATGGCTTTAGAAGCTCCTGATAGGCTAATTGACATCATTTGAGTCAATTGGAGGTGTACCTGTGGATGTATTTCAAGGCCTACCTTCAAACTCAGTGCCTCTTTGCTTGACATCATGGGAAAATCAAAAGAAATCAGCCAAGACCTCATTCATAAAATTGTAGACCTCCACAAGTCTGGTTGATCCTTGGGACCAATTTCCAAACGTCTGAAGGTACCACGTTCATTTGTGCAAACAATAGTTTGCAAGTATAAACAACAGGGCACCACGCTGCCGTCATACCGCTCAGGAAGGAGACGCGTTTTGTCTCCTAGAGATGAACGTACTTTGGTGTGAAAAGTGCAAATCAATCCCAGAACAGCAGCAAAGGACCTTGTGAAGATGCTGGAGGAAACAGGTACAAAAGTATCTATATCCACAGTAAAACGAGTCCTATATCAACATAAACTGAAAGGCCGATCAGCAAGGAAGAAGCCACTGCTCCAAAACCGCCATAAAAAAGCCAGACTACGGTTTGCAACTGCACATGGGGACAAAGATCGTACTTTTTGGAGAAATGTCCTCTGGTCTGATGAAACAAAAATAGAACTGTTTGGCCATAATGACAATTGTTATGTTTGGAGGAAAAAGGGGGAGGCTTACAAGCCGAAGAACACCATCCCAATCGTGAAGCCCGGGGGTGGCAGGATCATGTTGTGGGGGTGCTTTGCTGCAGGAGGGCCTGGTGCACTTCACAAAATAGATGGCATCATGAGGGTGGAAAATTGTGTATATACACTGCTCAAAAAAATAAAGGGAACACTTAAACAACACAATGTAACTCCAAGTCAATCACACTTCTGTGAAATCAAACTGTCCACTTAGGAAGCAACACTGATTGACAATAAATTTCACATGCTGTTGTGCAAATGGAATAGACAAAAGGTGGAAATTATAGGCAATTAGCAAGACACCCCCAATAAAGGAATGGTTCTGCAGGTGGTGACCACAGACCACTTCTCAGTTCCTATGCTTCCTAGCTGATGTTTTGGTCACTTTTGAATGCTGGCGGTGCTCTCACTCTAGTGGTAGCATGAGACGGAGTCTACAACCCACACAAGTGGCTCAGGTAGTGCAGTTCATCCAGGATGGCACATCAATGCGAGCTGTGGCAAAAAGGTTTGTTGTGTCTGTCAGCATAGTGTCCAGAGCATGGAGGCGCTACCAGGAGACAGGCCAGTACATCAGGAGACGTGGAGGAGGCCGTAGGAGGGCAACAACCCAGCAGCAGGACCGCTACCTCCGCCTTTGTGCAAGGAGGTGCACTGCCAGAGCCCTGCAAAATGACCTCCAGCAGGCCACAAATGTGCATGTGTCAGCATATGGTCTCACAAGGGGTCTGAGGATCTCATCTCGGTACCTAATGGCAGTCAGGCTACCTCTGGCGAGCACATGGATGGCTGTGCGGCCCCACAAAGAAATGCCACCCCACACCATGACTGACCCACCGCCAAACCGGTCATGCTGGAGGATGTTGCAGGCAGCAGAACGTTCTCCACGGCGTCTCCAGACTCTGTCACGTCTGTCACATGTGCGTGTGAACCTGCTTTCATCTGTGAAGAGCACAGGGCACCAGTGGCGAATTTGACAATCTTGGTGTTCTCTGGCAAATGCCAAACATCCTGCACGGTGTTGGGCTGTAAGCACAACCCCCACCTGTGGACGTCGGGCCCTCATACCACCCTCATGGAGTCTGTTTCTGACCGTTTGAGCAGACACATGCACATTTGTGGCCTGCTGGAGGTCATTTTGCAGGGCTCTGGCAGTGCACCTCCTTGCACAAAGGTGGAGGTAGCGGTCCTGCTGCTGGGTTGTTGCCCTCCTACGGCCTCCTCCACGTCTCCTGATGTACTGGCCTGTCTCCTGGTAGCGTCTCCATGCTCTGGACACTACGCTGACAGACACAGCAAACCTTTTTGCCACAGCTCAGGTAGTGCAGCTCATCCTGGATGAGCTGCACTACCTGAGCCACTTGTGTGGGTTGTAGACTCCGTCTCATGCTACCACTAGAGTGAGAGCACCGCCAGCATTCAAAAGTGACCAAAACATCAGCTAGAAAGCATAGGAACTGAGAAGTGGTCTGTGGTCACCACCTGCAGAACCATTCCTTTATTGGGGGTGTCTTGCTAATTGCCTATAATTTCCACCTTTTATCTATTCCATTTGCACAACAGCATGTGAAATTTATTGTCAATCAGTGTTGCTTCCTAAGTGGACAGTTTGATTTCACAGAAGTGTGATTGACTTGGAGTTACATTGTGTTGTTTAAGTGTTCCCTTTATTTTTTTGAGCAGTGTATATATGATATATTGAAGCAACATCTCAAGACATCAGTCAGGAAGTTAAAGCTTGGTTGCAAATGGGTCTTCCAAATGGACAATGACCCCAAGCATTCTTCCAAAGGTGTGACAAAATGTCTTAAGGACAACAAAGTCAAGGTATTGGAGTGGCCATGACAAAGCTCTGACCTCAATCCCATAGAAAATTTGTGGGCAGAACTGAAAAAGCATGTGCGAGCAAGGAGGCCTACAACCTGACTCAGTTACACCAGCTCTGTCAGAAGGAATGGGCCAAAATTCACCCAACTTATTGTGGGAAGCTTGTGGAAGGCTAGCCAAAACGTTTGACCCAAGTTAAGCAATTTAAAGGCAATGCTAGCAAATACTAATTGAGTGTTTGTAAACTTCTGACCCACTGGGAATGTGATGAAAGAAATAAAAGCTGAAATAAATAATTCTCTACTATTATTCTGACATTTCACATTCTTAAAATAAAGTGGTGATCCTAACTGACCTAAGTCAGGGAATATTTACTAGGATTAAATGTCAGGAATTGTGAAAAACTGAGTTTAAATGTATTTGGCTAAGGTGTATGTAAACTTCCGACTTCAACTGTATATTATTTTTGTTTTATTTATTGTTGGACATGAGACTAAAAACGCCAGGAAATCAGTTCCAAGTGATTTTAATTTTGGAAATCTGTTCAAGTATTCCCACGCATAACAGAAAGACATGCGATCTTATACAAATGTAAGCAAGGTTTGACATTATGATTTAGTCAAATATATCCGTTTGGGCATCTTGCTTTCAATTTGCAGTCTACAAATTATTTGTAATGATGTTCCGCCCCACCGACTATGTACTCAAGAAAAAAATTATAATAATCAGCCCCCGACTGAATCTAGTTGATGATCCATGCTCTGTCTTAATCAACGTTTATTACACCGCTTACAGTGTATTTGATTATAGTGATCAAATTGTCCAGCATGGACGTGACCACTTAGAGGAGAGCACTATAATTCAATGAGGACAACATTCTCTGTTACAAATGCAGGCTATGACACTTACCCACAGTGGCCCGTATGAGGGGTGAGGAGTCTCCGATGTTCTGCAGACACTCGCTCTTGATGAAGTCAGACACTCCATTTGGGAAGTTCTGGTAGTGGGCCTTCACATTGTTCTTCAGGATCAGACCACTCAGAGACCGGGTCGGCTCATCTGGAGAGAAGGGGGGAGTAGGGGCAGTCAATTTAGGGGTCAATTCCATTTTCTATTAACCTCACTAGGGTAGAGGGCGCTATTTTCACCTCCGGATAAAAAGCATGCCCAAAGTAAACTGCCTGCTACTCAGGCCCAGAAGCTAGGATATGCATATAATTAGTAGATTTGGATAGAACACACTCCAAAGTTTCTAAAACTGTTAAAGTAATGTATGTAAGTATAACAGAACTGAAATGGCAGGCGAAAACCTGAGGAAAATCCATCCAGGAAGTGCCATTATTTTGAAATGGCTGTTTTTCCAATGAAAGCCTATCCACCATTTAAGTCAATGTAGGATTAGTCTATGAGCCGAAATGCATAAATTGAATTAGGACTAAACATTCAATGAAGATTTTTCCAAATTAACACCATTCTAATTTTTCTACAAAATGTTGTTTTAATAGAATTAACACAACTTGTCCTAACTTACATGATGCATTTGATTAGCGTCTAAATAGACTAAACAAAAATATAAAACGCAACATGTAAAAGTGTTGGTCCCATGTTTCATGAGCTGAAATAAAAACATCCAAGAAATATTCCATATGCACAAAAAGCTTATTTCTCTAAAATGTGTTTACATCCCTGTTAGTGAGCATTTCTCCTTTGCCAAGATAATCCATCCACCTGACAGGTGTAGCATATCAAGAAGCCGATTAAACAGCATGATCATTAGAGGTGCACCTTGTGCTGGTGACAATAAAATGTGCAGTTGTGTCACAACAATATGCCACAGATGTCTCAAGTTGAGGGACAGTGCAATTGGCATGCTGACTGCATAATTGTCCACCAGAGCAGTTGCCAAAGAACTGAATGTTCATTTCGCCACCATAAGCGGCCTCCAAAGTCGTTTGAGAGAATTTGGCAGTACGTCCAAACGGCCTCACAACCGCAGACCACATGTAACCATGCCAGCCCAGGACCTACACATCTGGCTTCTTCACCTGCGGGATCATGAGACCAGCCACCCAGGCAGCTGATGAAACTGTGGGTTTGCACAACAAAATAATTTCTGCACAGTGTCCGAAACCGTCTCAGGGAAGCTTGTCTGCGTGCTCATCGTTCTCACCAGGATCTTGACCTGACCGGAGCTTGGCATTGTAACCGACTTCAGTAGGCAAATGCTCACTGTCGATGGCCACTGGCACGCTGGAGAAGTGTGCTCTTCACGGATGAATCCCGTTTTCAACTGTTTCAGGCAGATGGCAGTACGGCGTCGTGGCCGAGCGGTTTGCTGATATCAATGTTGTGAACAGAGTGCCCTATTGTGGCGGTGGGGTTATGGTATGGGCAGACATAAGCTACGGACAACGAACACAATTGCATTTTATTGATGGCAATTTGAAGGCACAGATACCGTGACGAGATGCTGAGGCCCACTGTTGTGCCATTCATCCACCACCATCACCTCATGTTTCAGCATGATGCATGGCCTCATGTCGCAAGGATCTATACATAATTCCTGGAAGCTGAAAATGTCCCAGTTCTTCCATGGCCTGCATACTCACCAGACATGTCACCCACTGAGATGTGATGCGCTTCATAAGGCAAATTGTGGCCACACCAGATATGGACTGGTTTTCTGATCCACGCCCCTACCTTTCAGGTATCTGTGACCAACAGACGCATATCTATATTCTCAGTCATGTGAAATCCAGAGGTTAGGGTCTAACGGATGTATTTCAATTGACTGATTTCCTTATATGAACTGCAACTCAGTCAAATCTTTGAAATTATTGCATGTTGCGTTTATATTTGTTCATTGTAGAAGGGAGTTTGAATACACTATTAAGTACACTACAGACAAAGGCTAAAAAACTAGTGAGCAAGAGGTTGCTGTATAGCCATGTCTCAAATTGTAACACTACTAGAAAACCCAAACATACAAACAAAAACATGTCATACCCTCTCTACTCAGTACATGGGGCACTCAACCAGCTAAACCAAAATAAGGGAAGCCTGTAGCCAGATTCCTGTTGATGCTGAAGAAAACCAAAGCGTGACCTCAGCAAAAGCCTGAGAAGGCATTAGAAAAGCTGGATAGCAACAGCAGATCAGCCAATGGCAAATCACTGCCTTCCCTGATTCAAAAGTTAATTTCCTTTGACTCATTCCCCGAACACTGTGATGCTCAGCTTGGTGTAGCATAACTACAGTAGGCCTACAATCAAAGTCATAGCCTCAGTCATGATTTCTGTTTTATCAAAAGGTCTTTTCAGAAAGGAACAAGTTTCCCTTAATACTACTGAATGGGCATTGCCCATTGGTATTTCACTGTCTGATAATTCTCCTTCATGGCTGTTTGATCCCATGTATACCTCTGTTCTGATTAAAAGTACACTCAAATTTGATTACCGCTGCATCTCTCTCAACCCAGAGCAGTATAACAAATGCCATCCTCAAAAGGCAATGGCTCATCAGCCTAAACCGTTAGGTCATCTATTCTACTGTACACAAGCAGGTCAGGAGTTGAGTTGTGCCCGGCCGGAGATTAGTTTTAAAATTTGAGTGACCCATATTCTAGTGGTGTGGTGCCACATCAGTGACAAGACATTTGATTTATTAAGATCCCCATTAGCCAACGCCAATGGCAACAGCTAGTCTTACACAACATTACAGACAAAATACTTTACAATTTACATATATTTAAAATCATTAACATGTGTGAGTGCCTATCAGTTACACATATACTGAACAAAAATATAAAAACACAACATGTAAAGTGTTGGTCCCATTTTCCATGAGCTGAAATAAAATTTCACAAATGTTCCAGTCGCATAAAAAGCTTATTTCTCTCAAATTTTGTGCACAAATGTGTTTACATCCCTGTTAGTGAGCATTTCTCCTTTGCCAATATAATCCATCCACCTGACAGGTGGGGCATATCAAGAAACTGATTAAACAACATGATCATTACACAGCTGCACCTTGTGCTGGTGACAATAAAAGGCAGTCGTCGCACAACACAATGCCACAGATGTCTCAAGTAGAGGGATCGTGCAATTGGCATGCTGACTGCAGGAACGTCCAACAGAACTGTTGCCAGAGAATTTCATGTTCATTTCACAACCATGTAATTTTAGAGAATTTGGCAGTAAATCCAACCAGTCTACGTGTAACCACGCCAGCCCAGGACCTCCACATCCGGCTTATTTACCTGCGGGGATCGTCAGCGGAAAGGGTGGGGGCTGAGGAGTATTTCGGTCTAAAATAAAGCCCTTTTGTGGGGAAAAACTCATTCTGATTGGCTGGGCCTGGCTCCTAAGTGGGTGGGCCTATGCTCTCCCAAGCACACCCATGGCTGCGCCCCTGCCTAGTCATGTGAAATCCATAGATTAGGGCATAATTGATTTATTTCAATTGACTCATTTCCTGTAACCGATTTAAAATCTTTGAAATTGTTGCACGTTACATTTATATTTTTGTTTGTTCAGTATACATGTCAGTACATACACACATACACTCATGACTGTATAATACTGTACTGGACCTGGGGAAAAGACCCCTGGTGCCATGTCTGGTGGGGTAAGTGTGTGTGTAAGTTGACAATGCAAACAATTTGGAGTTTCCAACACAATGTTTCTTACAAAAACAAGTGACGCGCCTCCCGAGTGGCGCAGCGGTCTAAGTCACTGCACCGCAGTGGGGAGGGTTTGGCCATCCGGGATTTCTTTGTCCCATCGCTCTCTAGCAACTCCTTGAGGTGGGCTGGACGCCTGCACGCTGACTCATGTCACCAGTTGTATGGTGTTTCCGCCGACACATTGGTGCGGCTGGCTTCCGGGTTAAGCGAGCAGTGTGTCAAGAAGCAATACGGCTCGGAAGGGTCGTGTTTCGGAGGACGCATGGCTCTCGACCTTCGCCCCTCCCGAGTCCATACAGGAGTTGCAGCGATTGGACAAGACTAACTACCAAATGGATATCACGGAATTGGGGTAAAAAGTACGACAAAAAAGTGACGCAGTCAGTCTTCCCTCAACTCTTCGCTAAGAGTGACTTGCATGCATAGTATTAATATTAGCCCTCTGATTACAATTAAGAGCAAGACGTGCCGCTCTGTTCTGGGCCAGCTGCAGCGTAAGTAGGTCTTTCTTCGCAGTACTTGACCATATGACTGGACAATAATCAAGATAAAACTAGAGCCTGCAAGACTTGCTTTTTGGAGTGTGGTGTCAAAAAAGCAGAGCATCTCTATCCGTCTTTACAACCATTGAATCTTTATGTTTTTACCATGGCAGTTCACAATCTAAGGTAACACAAAGTAATTTAGTCTCCTCAACTTGTTCAACAGCCACACCATTCATTACCAGATTCAGCTGAGGTGACGAACATAGGGAATGATTTGTACCAAATACAATGCTCTTAATTTTGGTAATCTCTGTATACCCGTCGCAAAACCCACTGGTTGATACTCATTTATAAAACCCTCTTAGGCCTCACTCCCCCTATCTGAGATATCTACTGCAGCCCTCATCCTCCACATACAACACCCCTTATGCCAGTCACATACTGTTAAAGGTCCCCAAAGCACACATCCCTGGGTCGCTCCTCTTTCAGTTCGCGGCAGCTAGCGACTGGAACGAGCTGCAGCAAACACTCAAACTGGACAGTTTTGTCTCAATCTCTTCATACAAAAACTACATCATGGACACTCTTACTGACAGTTGTGGCTGCTTTGCGTGATGTATTGTTGTCTCTACCTTCTTGCCCTTTGTGCTGTTGTCTGCGCCCAATAATGTTTGTACCCTGTTTTGTGTTGCTACCATGTTGTTGACATGCTGTGTTCCTACCATGCTGTGTTGTCATGTGTTGCTGCCTTGCTATGTTGTCGTCTTAGGTCTCTCTTTATGTAGTGTTGTCTCTTGTCGTGATGTGCGTTTTGTCCTATATTTATATTTTCTTTATTTTTTTAAATCCCAGCCTCCGTCCCCACAGGAGGCCTTTTGGTAGGCTGTCATTGTACATAAGAATTTGTTCTTAACTGACCTAGTTAAATAAAGGTTAAGTAAAATAAAGTAGTTTTAGAGATGTTAAGGACCAGTTTATTACTGGCCACCCATTCCTAAACAGACTGCAACTAAGGGTTTCAGTGACTTCATTAGCTGTGGTTTTATATAAATAAATCCATATATATGGTGAAATCATCAGCATACATGGGCACACATGCTTTGTTTAATGCCAGTGGCAGGTCATAAAGAAATCAGACACCAGCCGCTAATTTGCTAGCAGAGAGAGAGCTGGTTGGTGGACGAGATAAGCCTGTGTGACTGCCAGCGACCATTCTGTAGCCTACAGTGGTCTTTTGTGCCAATAAGCAGTAAAACAAAACAAATAGGAGATGGAGAATGAGAGTGGAAGGGTAAAAATCTTACCTTCTGATTTCAACTTTGTGAGCACGAATATCAAGTAGTTGTTGAAGTCTGGGTAATGGTTGAGCTGTTCCAGTCTCTTTAGAGAATATGGTTAAGGAAAGGACAGAGCCTACATTGGGCACACAACCATAGAAGTAGACATGCAGTGTGTGCTGTATACACAAAAACAGGCTGTTTGTAAAGGTTGGTGTTAAATAGCAATTAGTGTTAAATGGTTTTTAGAGGGCATCAATGGACACCATGAATAACAAATCAGAAATCAGTCACAGTTATCATAGGATGAGCAACAGACTAGTGCTGTGCAGTCTGCGCATGTATAGTCAAATAGAAGCACTTGGCAATTCAACAACACCACCAATCAGTAAGAACTCTAATCTGCATTACATACATGGACAATATTGCATCACTCAAATACTACACTAAGTAGGTAACCTATAAAGACTTTAGAACGCGACATAACGTCTTGCCCGTTATTGAATGCACACACCAACGTTCATGATTCGAATGCACCTTGATATTGTGACACCTGTATTGTATGCCGATGACAGTGTGACAATGAGGCTCGTATACATGATCACTGCCACGAGCGGGTGGCTGACTGAAAAGTCACGTTCCTAAACTCACAGGTTCAACAAGATGTCAAGACAGAAGATTACACCAAAATGATAACGTTGTTGACATCATTTTATGACGGGAGAGAATCGAAAACATACTGGGGGGCGACAGGGGGGTGACTCGTTCTAAACACAGGCTTGCAGATTCTTTGTTGCATTTAAGCCCAAAGGGTCAGCAATCGCTAGTAACTACACTGTACCCGCTAACGTTACATTATTTCAACACCACTAACGTTACTCGGAAATCAAAGGGTTTGAGGTTATACGAAAACTAAACTATCATTGGGAAATGTGTTTAAGACTACTTGATTAACTAATGACTGATAGCTACTGCATGACACCCGACACCCCATTTATAATATTCCCATCATAGTATGTGGCTGATTCAATAGAAAAGTATATATTTGTAACATTGTAACTAGCTAACTACATGCAGTATACTATCCGCTAGCCCTGTACAGAACAGAAACCGAGCGCGTGCCCTAACCGCGTGTAATGTTTGCCAAGGCAAGCTAACCACACAAACTACCACAGAAACACCTCGAATACACCATCCAGTGAGGTCCAAACTTTCATGTTTAGCCGAGAGCGTAGGATACTTGCTGGACGGATCTTTGAGTGGACGTATCGGGAGACTGGGACTCTTTTAAAAGCTGTAGAATTTGCTGAAGTCCTTGGTCGTCTGGTTTCCACTCGCACTCCATCTTGGTTTGCTGCAATGAGATGAAAGGGAGAATGCAAAACTGTCAACACACGCTGTAAATTAACGTTGTCTTTTTCACAGTTGAAGAGAAGCCATTAGCTAAGCGGTGTGACTTTTACATATTATAGTTTCACCTTCCCGATATATCGTAGGCTTTCTTTCTCAAATGCTACTGTCTGTAATTTATTGACATTGGGCTGTCAGCCCAGGAACATTCCGTTTTCGCAACAAGCTAACGTTACTCATGTGGATTCATGGCGCATTTATGATCCAACTGTGCTGTGAAGTCTGCGAGGTCCTATTGCTCCTCCCATTTATTTCACTCTGACCAAAAATGGTTCAATTGGGGCCAAAGCCGCGTGAAGTATGGGTACTGAGGGTAATCTGAATAAATACATTTTTTTTTTTTTTTTTATAAAAATACAACAACAGGGGGCGCTGGTGAATAGGAACTCGTGAAGACGTGTTTTCTCTGTGCTGTCCAGGGCAAACAATTTACTATTAATACTTGACCAACACCTTCCGATCCGTGTTAATTTTGTAACATTCAATTAGAAATCAAACCCAATTCACTAATTTGGCAATTTGTTCTGACATTTTTGCCCTTTTCATCGTAAAATGTCAAACCAACGTCCACAAGTCACGAAAGAGCAGGCCTCTATTAAAGGCCGGTGTTACCGGACACTGACACGGATTCTGATCCCCCCGACCTAGCTACGGTAATGGCGGTTATCATTAAGTCTGAACAGACGGTGCTGGCTAAGGTGGAGTCACTATCCACTGACCTATCCGCACAAATAGCCACTCTCGCCACAGAGGTCAACACAAAGATCGACTCCGTTAAAGAAGACTTGGCGAAATAAGACACACGTCTGAATAGCCTGGAAGGCGGCGCAAATACTTACTCGTCAGTAAGAGTGTCCACTTACAAAGTGGTGACACTGGAAGAGCAAGTCACCCGGCTATCATCAGATGTCGTCAAACTTACTTCCAAGGTCGAGACCATCGAGAACAGGTAGCGCCGGGGGAACGGTTGCATTTTCGGCGTGAGAGAGGGACTCGAGACCGTAGGTGGATTGCGGCCTGTCCTGTTCATAGCTAAACTGCTTCAGGAAATTCTAGGCCTCCATTACGCCCCACCCTTGACCGTGCGTACATAAGCTTACAGTCCGCACCAAACAATGGGGAGCCGCCCAGACCCATCGTAGTCAAATTCGACTACCTTCAGGGGAAGGAGGCTGTCGTCCATAAGGCATCACGAGCGGCTCCCATCACCCACGACGGCCAGAATATTCACATTTACCCTGACTACACAGAGCAGGCATGAAGAAGAGGTCCGCCTTCAATGAGGTGAGGGGGCTCCTACATTGCTTTCTGGACACCAAGTTCGACATTCTCTACCCAGCAGTAGATGATGCCGATAAAAGTGGAGATGGGGTGTCGAAGAAGATTGGTGTCAAGTGCAAACAGAGTGAGTCGTGCACCGAGTTCTGGAGATGAAATGGCCACTGACTAGTTAATCTTTGTATGAAAATCCATACTCTCATTTAGAAGGTTAATATCACATCACATCTTTTCACAAATAGTTTCATGTTTAATCACATACTTTTCACAATATTTAGATGTAAACCTGACAGCTGGGAAATGTACACTTTAAGAGAAACCGTTATGTGTGTTTCCTGTCCTTCATGAGATCACCAAATGAAACACACTCATCATAACTGTTCCTTAAGCGTCCACAGACCATTCCCACATTCTCAAAAGTAGATCTACACCCAGAAAGGGCCACATCATGACAGTGCTTAGGGTCATTGTCCAGTTGGAAGGTGAACCTTCAACCCCAGTCTGAGGTCCTGAGCGCTCTGGAGCAGGTTTTCATCAAGGATCTCTCTGTACTTTGCTCCGTTCATCTTTGCCTTGATCCTGACTAGTCTCCCAGTCCCTGCCGCTGAAAAACATCCCCATAGCATGATGCTGCCACTACCATGCTTCACCGTAGGGATGGTGCCAGGTTTCCTCCAGACGTGATGCTTGGCATTCAGGCCAAAGAGTTCAATCTTGGTTTCATCAGACCAGAGAAATGGTCTGAGAGTCCGTTAGGTGCCTTTTGGCAAACTGCAAGCGGGCTGTCATGTGCCTTTTACTGAGGTGTGGCTTCCGTCTTGTCACTCTACCATGAAGGCCTGATTGGTGGAGTGCTGCAGAGATGGTTGTCCTTCTGGAATGTTCTCCCATCTCCGCAGAGGAACTCTGGAGCTCTGTCAGAGTGACCATCGGGTTCTTGGTCACCTGACCAAGGTCCTTCTCACCCGATTGTTCCGTTTGGCTGGTCGGCCAGCTCTAGGAAGAGTCTTGGTGGTTCCAAACTTCTTCCATTTAAGAATGATGGAGCCCACTGTGTTCTTGGGGACCCTCAATGCTGCAGAATTTATTTTGTACCCTTCCTCGACACAATGCTGTCTTGGAGCTCTACGGACAATTCCTTCGACCTCATGGCTTGGTTTTTACTCTGACATGCACTGTCAACTGTGAGACCTTATATAGACTGTTGGGTGCATTCCCGAATCATGTCCAATCAATTAAATTTACCACAGGTGGACTCCAATGAAGTAGAAACATCTCAAAGATGATCAATGGAAACAGGATTCATCTGAGCTCAATTTCGAGTCTCATAGCAAAATGTTTTTTTTAAAGTAATACATTTGCAAACATTTATAAAATCCTGTTTTTGCTTTGTCATTATGGGGTATTGTGTGTAGATTGATGAGGAAAACATTTAATTTAATACATTGTACAATAAGTCTGTAATGTAACAAAATGTGTAAAAAGGGGTCTGAATACTTTCCAAATGCATATATATATATATATATATACTATAGTTTAGTTGGTTGGGGCGGTAATGCAAAATATTGGATGCCAACCGTCGTTAAACCTTGCTGAAAATTAAGAAATGAATGGTTTTAACTATGAACATCTCAACCGCTACTGGTTGGACAGGTGTAGTGTTTGTTACGCAAGATGGAGGGGAGTCGTGTCTCGTCAGAGATCGCATTTATTTTGGGAGATTACTATGACCTTTTCATTGAAAACAGGAGAAACATATTGTTTCAACTGATAATAAAACATGCCTCATTTAGTTACTTTTGCCTCAATTTATTTCTAACTTTCTAGCAAGTCACGCTCAGAGCAGCTAGCTAGCTAATTTAGCCCAAAACTACTACTCTCACCTAATAATTATCATCACAATAACTAAAACGGGAGGTAACAGTCACAGCGTTTAATTGGCTTATTAGCCAATGTGTATTATTTAACATAATATTAATGGAGGATAGCTACTGTGATTGGTAAATGGGTTGCAAAAATATGACCAATAGGAGTCCATATTGAAACATGTAAACGCCTTAATTTTTCAATCTGTAAAACCCATAATGGCAATGGACCAAAACTACTCACGGAGATGTGCTTAAAAAGTAGGATTAATAAAGGCCCATCTCAATTGAATCACTTGTTCTAGTGCTAAATACCGTCGGTGATTCTAACATAAAGTTGAGAGTACCAGTTTTACCAATGAAAAACGATTTAACCATATTTAAATTCACGTTGATTCAACACTGCTCTCTGCTGGTCCGAGTAGAGTACTATGGAAACGTTAATGTGATTTTATCGCGAGATTTCATTTCCAAGTAGGGCTCGTTGAAGAGAGCTGTAAAATAAGTGTGCTGTGCAGTTTGCCAGATCTCACAGTAATGTTACTCAATCAACCAGCTAAGCAAACGTTTAGGGCGGTCGAATGTATAGTACCGTGACTAGGTAGCTAGATGTTGCAGAGCTCGCTGATGCAAAGCTACATTTTAATGGTAGGACGAAGTTTTGTTTCAGGCCGGGGGCCGCTTTAAGCAGTCTGACATTTGGACTAGTTTGACAAGCCACGGCACTGGCACTGTGCTGATACTGACTGGACTGGAATAATTTGTTTTGACTTCATCTCTCTCCACAACGGCCTAGCGAAGGCTCCTCTTTTATAACGCTAAAGAAGATAAACATGAGCTTTCTATTGTGAGTATTCGTCTGCCGCTTATTATTTTGATGTACTTGTTCAATGTGCCTGCCTTTTCAAGTTAAAGTGTTACTATTTCCACCGTTGTTGGCTATGTTAACGTTAGCTAGCTAATCTAACATATAGTTAACTCGTTTAAGTTAACTAGCTCGCTGGCTAACAACATGTAAAGCCAGGCTAGCTAGCTGAGTGTCTGCACTGAGTGTAACTAGCTAAGCTGTTGGTTGGTTAGGTAACTAGCGCTAGGTCTATAACGTTAGCTGAGCGCTGCCTTGTATAAATTGCTAATTTATAATGTCTAGATTAATCTAGGTAGCCATGGCTAGCTATTATAAATATTATCTATTGCTAGCTAACTAGGTAGCTACTTACCCAGATGTACTTTTTCTCTCTGTAGTGTATTTAAAGCATTAGCAATTTTGTGCCATTAATTTAACTAGCAAGATGCAAGTACATAGACATGGTCAGCTAATAACTAAGGCCTATCTAGCTTGTTAAAAAGAGAAGTCGTTTTACAGTCGGAGTGTTGTCTCTTTTCCGTTTACATAACTTTGTCAAACACTGGAATGACAATTTTAGCTAGCTAAATTGTTAGCTCAGTTTCTAGTTAGCTGAATGTATTAAAGAGAGCACTTTGGCTGTTACTATTTATTAAGAGGGTGTGAGGTCAGCTTTTGTTATTGTTGAAATCAGATTATATGCTCTTTCCTATTCCATAACAATTTATTTCAATCAAATAAATGAGTAGACTACTGTATCACTCCCTACTTCTCTTATTTCCCATTATGAGAGACACACGATCCAACTCAATGTTTTTCCATTCTAATTTCTCACACAGTGGCAATCGGTCTTCCAAGACCTTCAAGCCCAAGAAGAACATCCCAGAGGGATCTCACCAGTATGAGCTGTTGAAACATGCCGAGGCGACACTGGGCAGTGGGAACTTACGCATGGCTGTCATGCTGCCCGATGGGGAAGACTTGAACGAGTGGGTGGCTGTCAACAGTAAGGAACAAGTCTGCTTCTCTATCCAATGAACACCACTAACATAGTAGGCCTAAAAAACAACTTTGACTGTTAAACAGAGCTCATCGTCCACTCCTGTTGGTGCTTTGTTTGCTGTCTCTGGTCTTCCACCAAGACCAACGACTCGTCCGGCGGATATATCACATCCTCTGGCACACACAAACACATTCTCTCTTACACACACACACACAAACACACACAAACAGATGACCTCTGTCACTCAGTGGACCGACTAGTTAGGTTTCTGCTGTGAGATTAGCAAATGGAGAACCAGGCTACGCTAACATCATTAAGACAGAGTTCAATCTATGACAAAATCATTTCTGAGTTGTTGTTCCTCATGTTTCAATATAGAATGGGAGGATGGTTTGACAGGTGGAACTTTCAGAACATTGCTCATTTACTGACTTCAGTGTGTATTAGATGAGACGGTATTTGTTTGAGAGGAATGCATGGGAGTCTAGCTATTTGGGGACCCCGAGCAAGATTTCATTTGCAGTAGACTGTGTATAGGGAGAGGTGTCTCTGGAGGTGTGGAGCAATGTGAGAATGCCTTTGTGCCCCTTATGTCTGCCAACACACTAATTAGATCTGAGATCACACACTAGCACTTTTATTTTCTTCAATATGAATGTTGTCTGTAGGATATAAAAGTCTCTGAAGCTCAGCTAACATGTCCCTCATGATGCCACATGTCCTTGTTATTTCTTTATTTCCACAGCTGTAGATTTCTTCAACCAGATCAACATGCTCTATGGTACCATAACAGACTTCTGCACTGAAGAGAGCTGTCCTGTCATGTCTGCTGGGCCCAAGTAAGTGTGGGTGTGGTTGTGTAGGTACGTGCTTGCCTTTTTTTCATGTCATAATGATAATTGCCATTCATGAAACTTCTCTTCTGTAGATATGAGTATCATTGGGCAGATGGAACCAACATCAAAAAGCCGATCAAATGCTCAGCTCCCAAGTACATTGATTACCTAATGACCTGGGTGCAGGACCAGCTCGATGACGAGACACTCTTCCCATCTAAGATAGGTATGAGTTCATGTCTGTCATGTTTTGCCATTATCATGTCTTTCACATTGCATTTCTAGTAAAGTGACACCATTAGTTATCAGAATACCCCATCTCTGTTATATCTGTACACTTTGTACCCTTGTCTTTGCCCTCAAGGTGTCCCGTTCAAGCGAAACTTCATGTCAGTGGCTAAGACCATCCTGAAGCGCCTGTTCAGGGTCTACGCCCACATCTACCACCAGCACTTTGACTCTGTGATGCAGCTGCAGGAGGAGGCCCACCTAAACACCTCGTTCAAACACTTCATCTTCTTCGTTCAGGTATTGGACTGGAGCCCACTATCAATGTAGCCTGGTTCCCAAGTCTATTTCAGTACTGGAACCCACCTCCATGAACGTCACAGGAATGAATAGGCCTATAATTTCTTGGTAATTGCAGTTGTGGAAAAAGTACCAAATTATCATATTTGAGTAAAAATAAAGATGCCTTAATAGAAAATGACTCAAGTGAAAGTCACCCAGTAAAATTCTACTGGTGTAAAAGTATTTGTTATTAAATATACTTAAGTATCAAAAGTAAATGCAATTGCTATAATTCACTTAAGAATCAAAAGGACAAGTGTAAATCATTTCAAATTCCTTTATATTAAGCAAAGCAGGCGGCCACATTTTCAAGTTTATTTTTATGGATAGCCACGGGCACGCTCCAACTCTCAGACATAATTTACAAACAAGGCATGTGTTTATTGAGTCTGCCAGATCAGAGGCATTAGGGATGACCTCTTAATACGTGTGTGAATTAGACCATTTTCCTGTCCTGCTAAGCATTCAAAATGTAACAAGTACTTTTGGGTGTCAGGGAAAATGCATGGAGTAAAAAGTACATTATTTTCTTTAGGAATGTAGTGAAGTAAAAGTTATCAAAAATATGAATAGTAAAGTACAGATACACCAAGAACGACTTAAGTAGTAATTTAAAATATTTATACTTAAGTAGTTCACACAACTGGGTAATTGTATAGTGCTGGCAAGGCTACGCTAAAAGATAAAGATGTAAATACCTGGTTCCCAGTCTAGCATATCTGCTTTAGCTAGCTCATTTGATGTTGACTCAAACAAAGTTGCAACCAGGCTATCCTCAGAGTATGTGACCAAGAACTGGAGGCCATGACCCTTTGAGTAGGACTGAGATATTATCTTTACAATGATGAATTGGGTTTATATAGCGCTTTTCCAGATGCTCAAAGTGCTTTGCAATGGTAAGGGGTAACTCGCCTTATCCACCACCAATCTGTAGCAATCGCCTGCTTTAACCCAAGTATTCTCTTTTTGTCTTTTTCAGGAGTTTAACTTGATTGACAGGAAAGAGCTGGTCCCACTACAGGATTTGATTGAGAAGCTGACCACCAAGGACAGATAAACCCAGGCTGACTGATCATTTTAACTCTGTGATAGTCTACTATTCTTTTTGCACAGATACCCCTTCTGCCCTGCCCTGGCCTATATGTATACAGCATACGCTAACTTTGCGAACATGTTCTCTAGAAAGCCAGGTAAGTAAGGAAGAGTCTTGCACTGTTATAGGCACTAGGGTAATACTGTGGGGGAGTTCTATACTACTGTCTGAGCCGGTATGTGCTCTATAGTTGGATGTACTCTGTGTTTTTAATTAGGACGCATCCCTAAAACTGAAATAACTATGTATTGACATCCTCTGTTTGTTGTTTATTTACAGTACCAGTCAAAAGTTTGGACACACCTACTCATTCAAGGGTTTGTCTTTATTTTTACTATTTTCTACATTGTATAATAATAGTGCAGACATCAACTATGAAATAACACATGGAATCATGTAGTAACAAAAAAGTGTTAAACAAATCAAAATATATTTAATTTGAGATTCTTCAAAATAGTTACCCTTTGCCTTGATGACAGCTTTGCACGCTCTTGGCATTCTCGCAACCAACTTCATGAGGTAGTCACCTGGAATGCATTTCAATTCACAGGTGTGCCTTGTTAAAAGTTAATTGGTGGAATTTCCTTATTGCGTTTGAGCCAATCAGTTGTGTTGTGACAAGGTAGGGGTGGTATACAGAATATAGCCCTATTTGGTAAAAGACCAAGTCCATATTATGGCAAGAACAGCTCAAATAAGCAAATAGAAACGACAGTCCATCATTACTTTAAAACATGTAGGTCAGTCAATCCGGAAAATTTCAAGTCGCAGGCGCAAAAACCATCAAGTGCTATGATGAAACTGGCTCCATTGAGGACCGCCACAGGAAAGGAAGATCCAGAGTTATCTGCTGCAGAGAATAAGTTCATTAGAGTTACCAGCCTCAGAAATTGTAGCCCAAATAAATGCTTCAGAGTTTAAGTAACAGACACATCTCAACATCAACTGTTCAGAGGAGACTGGTCGAATTGCTGCAAAGAAACCACTACTAAAGGACACCAATAAGAGTAGGTGAACGGATTATCTACGCATGTGTGGTTCCCGCCGTGAAGTATTTAGGAGGAGGTGTGATGTGTGGGGGTGCTTTTCTGTCGACACTGATTTATTTAGAATTCAAGACACACTTAACCGGCATGGCTACCGCAGCATTCTGCAGCTATATGCCATCTCCTCTGGTTTGCGTGTAGTGGGACGATCATTTGTTTTTCAACAGTACAATGACCCATAACACACTTCCAGGCTGTGTAAGGGCTATTTGACCAAGTAGGAGAGTGATGGAGTGCTGCATCAGATGACCTGGCCTCCACAACCACCCGACCTCAACCCAATTGAGATGGTTTCGGATGAGTTGGACCGCAGAGTGAAGGAAAAGCAGACAAGTGCTCAGCATATGTGGGTATTCCTTCAAGACTGTTGGACAAGCATTCCTCATGAAGCTGGTTGAGAGAATGCCAAGAGTGTGCAAAGCTGTCAAGGCAAAGGGTGGCTACTTTGAAGAATCTCAAATATAAAATATACTTGGGTTTGTTTAACACTTTTTTGCTGTTGTGGTTACTACATGATTCCAAGTGTTTTTTTCATAGTTTTGATATCTTCTATTATTCTACAATGTAGAAAATAGTACAAATAAAGAAAAACCCTGGAATGAGTAGGTGTGTCAACTTTTGACTGGCACTGTATATTAACATTTATCATCTGCTCGTATTGAAGTTCACCACTACAGATTGCACATTTTAAACAGAGGGTATAAAATTAAGGGACTACATAAGTATTTGAGCATATTGGTCATATTGTGATTTGCCTCAAAACATATGGTCATTTTGTAAAAGTCTGTTTTCAATACAATACTGGTAATCCAGTAAATTGCCAAAGCTTTATTTGATGGGCCGCGTACAGTATACAAGTAAAATATTGTCTTTGAGATCAAGAGTGCCATATTTATAGCCTGGTTTCTCATGTTCTCCCCATAGAATGTTCTGGCTAATAAGCCATCAAATGAAATATAACAGCACATTCAGTGCTATATGCTTCTGTTTCAATAGTGTGATGATTCCCTATGCCTTTTGTAAGGTCTGAGTATTGTATTGCTGTTCTGCGGACTGCTGAGGGATGGAATCCAAAATGAAAATGTTTACTATGCAATAAGTCATGCCACTCTTCAAAGTTTCAATGATTACTAGTTTCCATTCATTCAGATGGGAACAAATGCTTTTCTTTCCGTGTGTTATTCATAGTTAGTGGTGTTACTTTAAAGTGGTAGATGTTGGGACTGAGACGTTGCTTTGGATGACTTCAATATAGATCGACTACAGTATGCAGTAAGACATGAAAGCAACGGAATGCTTTGTTAAAATGCCATTTTATCTTGACATCTTTTCAGGAAGATTTGATATGGAGATGTAACTAACTTCTGTTCAGAAATCCACACTGTAAATACAACAATAAGGCCAGAAATTTGCTGTGATATCATATTTTGGTAGCCGGCATGGACTGGTAGTTGTAGGTCTATTAAAGAATTTAGAATGTTATTAGGTCTCTTTTAGAGGTTGTTTCTTCTCCCCTTTCCACCATGTCATAGTCCTTTCTTCCTTATATCATTGCGTTAAATTTGTTTATTTAGGTTTATAGCTTTAGAAAATTACAATTTAATGTGATTGTGTTGATCATAAGGTGGTGGCAACAAAGCCGTCTGCCATGCTTCTCTGGGAACATTGCAGCAGAATTTGATCCTCTGTCTATACTCTTCCTTCAGAAAGTATTCATACCCCTTGACTTATTCCACATTTTGTTGTGTTACATCCTGAATTCAAAATGGATAAAAAAATATATATATACTAATTCTCACCCATCTACACACACTACCTAATAATGAAAACATTTTTTGCAAATGAAATATCTCATTTACATAAGTATTCACACCCCAGAGGCAATACTTTGTAGAAGCACCTTTGGTAGTGATTACAGCTGTGAGTCTTTCTGGGTAAGTCTCTAAGTGCTTTCCACACCTGGATTGTGCAACATTTGCCCACTTTTATTGTTTTCTAAATTCTTTAAGGACTGTCAAATTGGTTGTTAATCATTGCTAGATAACCACTTTCAGGTCTCGCCATATTTTTCTTAATTTAGATTTAAGTCTGCCACTTAGGAACATTCAATGTCATCTTGGTAGGCAACTCCAGTGTAGATTTGGCTTTGTGTTTTAGGTTATTGTCCTGCTGAAAGGTGAATTATTTTTTTATTTAACTAAGCAAGTTAAGAACACATTCTTATTTACATTGATGGCCTACCCAAACCCTAACGTCGCTGGGCCAATTGTGTGCCGCCCTATGGGACTCCCAATCACGGCCGGTTGTGATACAGCCTGGAATCGAACCAGGGTCTGTAGTGACGCCTCAAGCACTGAGATGCAGTGCCTTAGACTGCTGCGCCACTTGGGAGCCCTCTCCCAGTGTCTGGTCAAAAGCAGACTGAACCAGGTTTGCCTCTAGGGTTTTGCCTGTGCTTAGCTCCATTCTGTTTTTTTTATCCTGAAAAACTCCCCAGTCCTTAACGATTACAAGTATACCCATAGCATGATGCAGCCACCACTATGCTTGAAAATATGGAGAGTGGTACTCAGTAATGTGTTGTATTGGATTTACCCCAAACATAACAGTTTGTATTCAAGACAAAAAGTTAATTGCTTTGCCACATTTTTTGCAGTATTACTTTAGTGCCTCGTAAACAGGATGCATGTTTTGGAATATTTGTCTTTACAGGCTTCCTTTTCACTCTGTCAGTTAGGTTCGTATTGTGGAGTAACTACAATGCTGTTGATCCATCCTCAGTTTTTTCCCCCCTATCTCAGCCATTAACTCTGTTTTAAAGTCACCATTGGCCTCATGGTGAAATCCCTGAGTGGTCTCCTACCTCTCCGGCAGCTGAGTTAGGAAGAATGCCTGTATTTTGTAGTGACTGGGTATATTGCTACACCATCCAAAGTGTAATTAATAACTTCACCATGCTCAAAGGGCTATTTAATGTTTTTTTTTTATAGCCATCTACCAATAGGTGCCCTTTGTGGTGCATTGGAAAACCTCCCTGGTCTTTGTGGTTGAATCTGTCTTTGAAATTCACTGCTTGACTGAGGGACCTTACAGGTAATTGTATGCATGTGGTACAGAGAAGAGGTAGTCATTCAAAAATCATGTTAAACACTTATTGCACACAGTGAGTCCATGCAACTTATGTGATTTGTTAGGCACATTTTTACTCCTGAACTAATTTAGGCTTGCCATAACAAAGGCGTTAAATACTTATGACTCAAGACAATAAGTATTCAACTTTTCATTTGTAAAATTTTCGAAAAACATATTTCCACTTTGATATTATGGGGTATTGTGTGTAGGCCAGTGAAACAAAATCTCAATTTAATCCTTTTTAAATTCTGGCTGTAACACAACAAAATGTGGGAAAAGTCAAGGGGTGCAAATACTTTCTGAAGGCACAGTATATTCCCCTTACTGTAATATATAATCTTTTGATAAATTAGTTGTAAATAATGAATTTGATTATGGTGTTGAAAGTTACTGAACTGTAATATACTGAATGCTGTTTATAAGGCAAATGAAGGTGTTTGACCAGATTGCCTAGTTTGTCTCACTTTTGTGGAAAATAAAGTAGACTTATAGCATACTGTATTTTGTGGTGATCAGATAATATGTGTTGATAAGATGCTGTATAGGGACATTGTAACCAGTATATACACACAAACTGGAAAAAGGTAGGCAGATCTACAGTATCTCCCGAGATGGGTGAGGCTCTACAGACACGCCTGGTGCCCAAATGGTTGACGTATGTCGCACAGCTGAGAGTCTTATGTGAGGACAAATGGATTTGTTTCAGTCAGTCGTCCTGATAAGCCCTTTCCGCCCTTTGCAGTTTAACCTGTCCCCAGACTTGAATTGCTATAGAGCGTGGTAACAGTGTGGGACTGTTTAGAATTTTAGGGTGTGTGGATTTACTGAGTGACATGCTAATCAATTCAAATTCTGCGCTAATCACACAACTATCAGGTGTGGCTCTAAATTGAGGCGGCAGGGGGTCATCACTAGTTAACACATCCAAAATCATAAACCCTGCCTATTTCTATTTTAAACCGAACACTACCCACACTGCTAACCTTATGCCTAACCTTAAATTAAGACAAAATTTGAAGCCAATTTTGACTTTGTGGCTAAAATGTCAAAAATAACCTATCACATTAACCATATTATTTTGGGGAAGACCAATTGATTCGGCGTTCCGCATATATGTGAAAATGGGTGGGCTGGCATTTTGGTCAAATGCCAGATGGGCTGGTCAATTTTTTGGGGTGAAATTATTATCTGGCTAATTAATGGGGGCCTCAAGGGATAAAATGGACTGGTGTGGGGTTATGGAATAAAATTGACTGGTGTGGGGGCCTTGAAACACTTCCTCTGCTTGCACCAAAGACAGTACAGCATGGAGATAGGCTGAAACTGCTTCTCCAATAAAAATCGCTGATAACACTTGTAGGCGATGTTATGGCGACCTTGGCTAGCAATGCTCATACGTAGAAACACATCATCGGGGCTAATGGTCGTCTCGCGCCGAACTGCGCATGTGCAGGCCGTCAAAATCAAAGGCACTCCTTCGATATAAAGTTGTTTTTGACGAAATTGAAAATGTGTCAGTTTGTCACTTTCATGAGGTTGGAGTAATAACATGTTCAACTACTTAAGACACTGTCTCGAATATTGTTTGTGCCTTTTAGATTGAGAAAATTAACAACCAGGTAAGAATTTTTCACTTCTCTTATTGACTTCTCAAAACCCAGCCTGGTCTGTTTGGGTTGTTTCACAAGCGTTCCGGGAAGCCTCGCAATGTTGCGTCTGAGTTTAGAAACTTTGCTTTCGCTTTGAAGTCCACAATGTAGAAGGGAAGTTCTAAGGTTTGAGCTAGATAGATGGTGATAGCCTGAGAGATCAGCCAATTAAAACCTGTTCCTGCTATAGTGTGCTTTCGAGCGAATCACTTGTCAAGTAGATGACAATCGTCACCGCCTTTCAAAGTGTGTAGCATTATGGGGATAAAAATTGTCTGACTTGCGCCTACATGTCGAATATAAAAAGTGTATTTATTTTTCGTGTCACTTTCTATTTCTTATTAAAATATATATATTTTTCTATCTGCATTGTTAGTCTACACCTGTTGTTTACGAAGCATGTGACGAATAACATTTGATTTGAGGTCTTTGCGCTGCATGCCAACAACACAGACAGTGTCCTTCGCTCCGGCTTGCTGCAGTAAGGAGTGAGGGAAGTAGCTAGATAGTGTAGCCAATATCAGACATAGGGATTTTCACCGAAAATGTACAACTACGGCATTAACATCTAACGTAAAAAAATGTTTAGATACCGCCCAACAATTCAGATAAAAACAATTATTCTGAACACTCCCATGTTCCAAGTTTTTTGCCATAAACTACCTAACTGGGAAGGGCTCATTCAGTGTTGCCAACTAATTTGCAGGTTAAGTTGCTAGAGGCAGGTTGATTTATTGCTAAAAGTTGCTAAATGACGTTGTGATGTCATTGCGTAGAATACACAATAACGTTACTCAAATTGACTGTCCATCTCGGCGAAAAAATATGTTTTGACATTTGTTCAGGTACAGACTCCCACTCTTTTCTGTACTTCTGGCTGTACAATTTTGATTGAGACATGTTGATTGATGTTGTAAGTTCTGTTCAAGATCAAACATTCGTGACCAACTATATTCATTGGGTTTGTCTGGTCGAACCTCCCTGCTGCTGCAGTCAGCCAACAATGATTTGCAATGTACTGAAATTGCTGCTGGCCTTCTGCTGACGTCACTCACAATGCACTTTTGCAGCCAGGCACGTGTGTTGTGACTGAGTGTGTGACAGAAAATCGTTTTTGCGTCATTTAGAGGGAAAATACGTGCATTTTAGCGTTTGAGTGACTTTTCAAAAGTTGCTAAAATTTCCAAATACATTTTAAAAGTAGTTATTTGTTGCTAGACTTGGTGCTCCGGTACCGCTTGCTGTGTGGTAGCAGAGAAAACAGTTAATGACTTGGTTGACTGGAGTCTCTGACAATTTTGGGGGCTTTTCTCTGACACCTAGTATATACTGTGGGTCCTGGATGGCAGAAAGCTTGGCCCCAGTGATGTACTGGGCCGTACGCACTACCCTCTGTAGCGCCTTATGGTCAAATGCAGAGCAGTTGCCATACCAGGCAGTGATGCAACTGGTCAGGAACCTCTCAATGGTGCAGCTGCCAAATCTTTTGTGCTATCGTGCCCTCTTCACGACTGTCTCGGTGTGTTTGGACCATTATAGTTTGTTGGTGGTGTGGACACCAAGGAACTTAACTCTTGACCCGCTCCACTACAGCCCTGTCGATGTTAATGGGGGCCTGTTCAGGCCGCCTTTTCCTGTAGTTCATGATCAGCTCCTTTGTCTTGCTCACATTGAGGGACAGGTTGTTGTCCTGGCACCACACTGCCAGTTCTCTGACCACCTCCCTATAGGCTGTCTCATCGTTGTCGTGATCACTGTTGTGTCATCAGCAAACTTAATGATGGTGTTGGAGTTGTGTTTGGCCATGGAGTCATGTATGAACAGGGAGTACAGGAGGGGACTAAGTACACACCCTTGAGGGGCCCCAGTGTTGAGGATCAGCATGGCTGGTGTGTTGTTGCCTACCCTTACCACCTGGGGGCGTCCCATCAGGAAGTCCAGGATCCAGTTGCAGAGGGAGGTATTTACGCTGAGCTATAGTCAATGAACAGCATTCTCACATAGGTGTTCCTTAAGTCCAGGTGGGAATGTGCAGTGTGGAGTGCGATTGAGATGGCATCATCTGTGGATCTGTTGGGGCGGTATGGTATGTGAATTGGAGTGGGTCTAGGGTATCCGGGAGGATGCTGTTGATGTGAGCCATGATCCGCCTTTCAAACCACTTCATGGCTACCGACGTGAATGCTGCGGGGCGGTAATCATTTAGGCAGGTTACCTTCGCTTCCTTGGGCACAGGGACTGTGGTGGTCTGCTTGAAACATGTAGGTATTACAGACTCGGTCAGGGAGAGATTGAAAATGTCAGTGAAGACACTTGCCAGTTGGTCCGCGCATGCTTTGAGTTCACGTCCTGGTAATCTGTCTTGCCCCGTGGCTTTGTGAATGTGTACCTTGCTCACATCGGCTACTGAGAGCATTATCACACAGTCGTCCAGAACAGGTGGTGCTCTCGGGCATGCTTCAGTGTTGCTTGCCTCAAAATGAGCATAAAAGGCATTTAGCTCGTCTGGTAGGGTCGTGTCACTGGGTAGCTAGCATCTAGGTTTCCCTTTGTAGTGCGTAATAGTTTTCAAGCCCTGCCACATCTGATGAGCGGCAGATCCGGTGTAGTAGGATTCAATCTTAGTCCTGTATTGACTCTTTGCTTGTTTGATGGTTTGTCTGAGGGCTTAGTGGGATTTCTTATAAGTGTTCGGATTAGTGTTCGGCTCCTTGAAAGCGGCAGCTCTAGCCTTTAGCTTGATGCGGATGTTGCCTGTAATCCATGGCTTCTGGTTGGGATATGTACGTACGGTCGCTGTGAGGACGACATCGTCAATGCACGTATTGATGAAGCCAATGACTGAGGTGGTATAATCCTCAATGCCATTGGATGAATCCCGGAACATATTCCAGTCTGTGCTAGCAAAACAGTCCTGTAGCATCCGCGTCATCTGACCACTTCCGTATTGAGCGAGTCACTGGCACTTCCTGCTTTAGTTTTTGCTTGTAAGCAGGAATCAGGAGGATAGAATTATGGTCAGTGCCGATGGAGGGCGGGGGATATCTTTGTATGCATCTCTGTGTGTGGAGTAAAGGTGGTCTAGAGCTTTTGTTTTCCTCTGGTTGCACATGTGACATGGTAGAAATTAAATGAAATGAGGTAAAACTGATTTAAGTTTGCCTGCATTAAAGACCCCGCACTTGGAGCGCTGCTTCTGGATGAGCATTTTCTTGTTTGCTTATGACCTTATACAGCTCATTGAGTGTGGTCTTAGTGCCAGCATCGGTTTGTGATGGTAAATAGACAGCTACGAATAATATCGATGAGAACTCTCTTGGTAGATAGTGTGGTCTACAGCTTATCATAAGGTACTCTACCTCAGGCGAGCTATACCTCGAGACTTCTTTATTATTTTACATTGCGCACCAGCTGTTATTGACAAATAGACTCTCACCCCCACCCCTCGTCTTACCAGCTTCTCTGTCCTGCCGGTGCGTGGAAAATCCCGCCAGCTCTATATTATCCCTGTCGTCGTTCAGCCACAACTCAGTGAAAGATAAGATATTACAGTTTTTAATGTCTCGTTGGTAGGATAATCTTGATCGTAGGTCATCGATTTTATTTTCCTATAATTGCACGTTGGCCAATAGAACGGATGGCAATGGAAGTTTACTCACTCGCCTACGAATTCTCAGAAGGCAGCCCGACCTCTCTCCCCTTTTTCTCTGTCTTTTCTTTCTCGCAAATGATGGGGATTTGGGACTGTTCCCGAGAAAGCAGTATATACATTGCGTCGGACTTGTCGGACTCGTTAAAGGAAAAAGCATCTTCCAGTTCGAGGTGAGTAATCGCTGTTCTAATGTTCAGAAGTTGTACTATAAAGAAAAGAAAAAAGAGCCCAACTTACTTCTAACAGACCCTCCCCCATCCCCCAAGCAACGGCTCAGCCACCAAGTGGTAGGCCACACAAGCTCACAGAATGGGACCGCTGAGTGCGTAGTGTGTAAAAACCTTCTGTCCTCGGTTGCAACACTCACTACTGAGTTCCAAACTGCCTCTGGAAACAACATCAGCACAAGAACTGTTCCTCGGGTGCTTCATGAAATGGGTTTCCATGGCCGAGCAGCTGCACACAAGCCTAAGATCACCATGCGAAATGTCAAGCGACGGCTAGAGTGGTGTAAAGCTCGCCGACATTGGACTCTGAAGCAGTGGAAACGTTCTCTAGAGTGATGAATCACACTTCACCATCTGGCAGTCCGAGGGACGAATCTGGATTTGGCGGATGCCAGGAGAAAGCTACCTGCCCGAATGCGTAGTGCCAACTGAAAAGTTTGGTGGAGGAGGAATAATGGTCTGGGGCTGTATTTCATGGTTCTGTCTGTAGTTTTTGCCTCAATATATTTCATGATGTGTAACAACAATGTGCCAAATCTTGATTTAGTGCGGTAAGCCGCCTCAATGTTTGCAGCCGTAGGTGATATCTTTCTACGAGCTGATATGTCATCAGTATTGTGGAATAATTATAACGTTACAGTATGTTTTAAATCGAGAAATCTGATCTAAAAACTGTGCAGCCTTTATTTTGATCCTGTCAGTATCGACACTATGTCTCAACGACGCACTTGGAGAACGTTCTCTCTGTGTGGGGTTTTGGGAAACACCTGCTACATCTTAGGCCATTGTAGGACAGATGCATCGTTAAAACACTCGTAAGCCTAAGTTCCATCACTATCGCGTAACTGGGCTCTGGGCTGTGTATGTAAATATCTTAAAATTTGTTTCCTAACACCCCCACATGATCCGACTAAGCATTTCAAGGGCCAAAGGATGCTCAGGGAAATAATTATTACAAATATATTTTGGAGTTATTTTCATTAAATTAACACATACAGTGATTGATTAGACATACAGTGAGGATGATTTAATTTACAAAGACTGCATGGGGATTTAAGTTTACACTGAAAACGTTTTACAATCCTGGAAATGATATATAAAAATTAATAATACAAATGTGTCCCTCTGCTGCTAAATGAATATAGGGGAAACACTGGTGTGTTTGTGTGTGTGTGTGTGTGTGCCTATACATGCTGTGTTTAGAATACAGCAGCTGCCATCTGTCCCACTCTGCACTGGACAGTGTCTGTTAGACAGATGGCCCCACCCTGAACAGCTGAGTATGGAGACAGGGCAGGGCACCACTACTAAACACCACTACATCCTCGGCTGCCCCACCCACCATACATTACCCCGGTGCAATCTCTAGTTCAATCATGTCAAATATGTCTCTCTTTTCTTCTCTGTCTCTCACTTACACAGTCTTTCAGTTCCTTAATCTAAATAGCTAGTTTTTTCCTCTGTATTTTATCTCAAATCAAGATGTGTACTGACATTACAGTTGTACCACATGGTGAATAAATACTATGCCCATCTCCAACACTCCAACCATCATTAGAATCAGGCAGGCTGTACATGTACTTTGGGATGTTTTCATTAAGAAATTGCTTCTCCATTTCTACACTGACCACAAGAGGGCATGACGCACCCAGGTACGACTGAATTGGAGAGGGGTTTGGAATTATAAATTATGGGTGCACTGACTGCTTGTATCAAACTTTGAACTTATTGGCATTGTCCCAAACCAGAAACACATTCCATAACCTGTTAATTCTCCCATCACTCATCTCTCTCTGCAATCTAGAGCCTGGCACCACTCTCACTCTCAGTTTACTCAGTACTGATTAGCCTACAGCCCGATACTACAGAATGCACCAAGGGCAAAATTGTGGTGTAGATATTGTGGGGGACGAACAGTAGAAGGGGGTCCTCCCCTGGATTTTCTTTTGACATTTGAAAACACATTTCTTGCAATTCAACACAGTTTGACATGACTTCAGGGGTATTTTAAAGGCAATGCTACCAAATATTAGTTGAGTGTATGTAAACTTTTGACCCACTGGGAATGTGATAACAGAAATAAAAGCTGAAGTAAATCATTCTCTACTATTATTCTGACATTTCACATTCTTAAAATAAAGTGGTGATCCTAACTGACCTAAAACAGGGAATTTTTACAAGGATTAAATGTCAGGAATTGTGAAAAACTGAGTTTAAATGTATTTGGCTAAGGTGTATGTAATCTTCCAACTTCATGTACATCATATGTACATCATGCAGTTGAATGGGACACAATTTTATACAAATAAAGGTCACCTGTTGCATGTAAAACAACATTACACCCACTTACTTGAGATTTAGAACATTTAACTTTTCTTTCTGTACAATCAGTGTAAACAGATATGAAGTCAATAAATGAAGTGAATAAATATAAGAGTGTCATGAATAAATACTTTTGAGTTAGAGAAAGATTGAAAGAGCAAGAGAGAGAGAAATGTGCTGTGGGACGAGTCAGCTCTTTTCTGCCTGGAGGATACATATTTCAAATTCAAAGAAAAAACAACGAATTGATGTAGCCTATACAACTCAGACCGTAATCAACTTGAATGTTATTATTTTGGGTGTATGAACTAGGGTTCAAGAATTTCATTGACATACGTGTTACACTATAGCCTACAGCACCCGACATCACAGGAAGGCCAAAAAGATCATCAAGGACATCAACCACCCGAGCCACGGCCTGTTCACCCCGTTATCATTAAGAAGGCGAGTTCAGTACAGGTGCATCAAAGCTGGGACTGAGAGAGTGTAAAAACAGCTTCTATCTCAAGACCGTTAAGACTTTTAAATAGCCATCACTAGCCGGCTACCACCCGGTTACTCAACCCTGCACCTTAGAGGCTCCTGCCCTATATACATAGACATTCAATCACTGGCAACTTTAATAATGGATCACTAGTCATAATGTTTCCATACTGCTTTACTCATATCACATTTCAGGAGAAGACCCAGATGCAGACAGTGTTGAAGTAACAATAGTTTATTACTAGAACAGGGGGCAGGCAAAATGACAATTCAAGGGCAGGCAGAGGTCAGTAATCCAGGGTGGTGTGGCAAGGTACAGAATGGCAGACAGGCTCAGGATCAGGGCAGGCAGAATGGTCAAAACCGGGAAAACTAGAAAAGAGGAACTAGAAAAAGACAGGAGCAAGGGGAAAACCGCCGGTAGGCTTGACGAACAAAATTAACTGGCAACAGACAAACGGAGAACACAGGTATAAATACAGTGGCTTGCGAAAGTATTCACCCCCTTGGAATTTTTCCTATTTTGTTGCCTTACAACCTGGAATTAAAATAGATTTTTTGGGGGGGGGTTGTATCATTTGATTTACACAACATGCCTACCACTTTGAAGATGCAAAATATTTTTTATTGTGAAACAAACAAGAAATAAGACAAAAAATCTGAACTTGAGCGTGCATAACTGTTCACCCCCCCAAAGGCAATACTTTGTAGAGGCACCTTTTGCAGCAATTACAGCTTCACGTCTCTTGCGGTATGTCTCTATAAGCTTGGCACATCTAGCCACTGGGATTTTTGCCCATTCTTCATTGCAAAACTGCTCCAGCTCCTTCAAGTTGGATGGGTTCCGCTGGTGTACAGCAATCTTTAAGTCATACCACAGATTCTCAATTGGATTGAGGTCTGGGCTTTGACTAGGCCATTCCAAGACATTTAAATGTTTCCCCTTAAACCACTCAAGTGTTGCTTTAGCAGTATGCTTAGGGTCATTGTCCTGCTGGAAGGTGAACCTCCGTCCCAGTCTCAAATCTCTGGTAGACTGAAACAGGTTTCCCTCAAGAATTTCCCTGTATTTAGAGCCATCCATCATTCCTTCAATTCTGACCAGTTTCCCAGTCTCTGTCGACGAAAAACACCCCCACAGCATGATGCTGCCACCATGCTTCACTGTGGAGATGGTGTTCTCGGGGTGATGAGAGATGTTGGGTTTGCGCCAGACATAGCGTTTTCCTTGATGGCCAAAAAGCTCAGTTTTTGTCTCATCTGACCAGAGTACTTTCTTCCATATGTTTGGGGAGTCTCCCACATGCCATTTGGTGAACACCAAACGTGTTTGCTTATTTTTTTCTTTAAGCAATGTCTTTTTTCTGGCCACTCTTCCATAAAGCCCAGCTCTGTGGAGTGTACGGCTTGAAGTGGTCCTATGGACAGATACTCCAATCTCCGCTGTGGAGCTTTGCAGCTCCTTCAGGGTTATCTTTGGTCTCTTTGTTGCCTCTCTGATTAATGCCCTCCTTGCCTGGTCCGTGAGTTTTGGTGGGCGGCACTCTCTTGGCAGGTTTGTTGTGGTGCAATATTCTTTCCATTTTTTTAATGATGGATTTAGTGGTGCTCCGTGGGATGTTCAAAGTTTCTGATATTTTTTTATAACCCAACCCTGATCTATACTTCTCCTCTTCTCCACACACTTTGTCCCTGACCTGTTTCTTCATGGTGCCGCTTACTTGGTGGTGCTACATGCTTAGTGGTGTTGCAGACTCTGGGGCCTTTCAGAACAGGTGTATATGTACTGAGATCATGTGACAGATCATTTGACACTTAGATTGCACACAGGTGGACTTTATTTAACTAATTATGTGACTTCTGACGGTAATTGGTTGCACCAGATCATATTTAGGGGCTTCATAGTAAAGGGGGTGAAGACATATGCAAGCACCACTTTTCTGTTTATAGATTTTTTTTTGAAACAATATATATATTTTTTTCACTTCACCGATTTGGACTATTTTGTGTATGTCCATTACATGAAATCCAAATAAAAATCCCATTTAAATAACAGATTGTAATGCAACAAAATAGGAAAAATGCCAAGGGGGTGAATACTTTTGCAAGGCACTGTACACCGTGGATAATGGGGAAGATGGGCAACACCTGGAGGGGGGTGGAGACAAGCATAAAGTCAGGTGAAACAGATCCGGGTGTGCCAACTCATTTCAAATGTATATACTGTATTCTATTCTACTGTATTTTAGTCTAGGCTACTTTGACATTGCTCGTCCTAATATTTACACTACCGTTCAAAAGTTTGGGGTCACTTAGAAATGTCCTTGTTTTTTAAAGAAACCCTCATTTTTTTGTCCATTAAAATAACATCAAATTGATCAGAAATAAAGTGTAGACATTGTTAATGTTGTAAATGACTATTGTAGCTGGAAAAGGCAGATTTTTTATGGAATATCTACATAGGCGTACAGAGGCCCATTATCAGCAACCATCACTCCTGTGTTCCAACGGCACGTTGTGTTAGCTAATCCAAGTTTATAATTTTAAAAGGCTAATTGATCATTAGAAAACCATTTTGCAATTATGTTAGCAGAGTGAAGAGGTGACTCTGGGATGCTGGCCTTCTAGGCAGAATTGCAAAGAAAAGGCCATATCTCAGACTGGCTGTCACGAATCCCGCCGAAGATGGTGCCTCTTCCTGTTCGGGCGGCGCTCGGCGGTCGTCGTCACCGGCCTACTAGCTGCCATCGATTCTATTATTTTTGTTTCTGTTAGTTTGGGCTGATTGGGTGCACCTGTTTTGAGTTTAGTTTTGTGGGTAGGCTTTTTAAGGGCAGTAGGCCCGCTGGCTTTTGTGCAGGCTTGTTTCTCTGTTATTTGGTGTTGGATTGTTATGTGGATTTTATATTTTTCCGGACAGTTTAGTCCTGTGTGTTTGGACTGGTATTTTCATGCGCCCATGTGTTTTGGGCATGATCATATTCCCTGTCCACTGGAAATAAATCCGCGTTCTTGAATACCTGCTCTCTGCGCTTGACTCCTCCACCCAGTACTCCTAGCAGCTCTGACACTGACCAATAAAAAGAAAATTAAGATGGGCTAAAGAACACAGACACTGGACAGAGATACTCTGCCTAGAAAGCCAGCATCCCGGGGTCGCCTCTTTACTGTTGACTTTGAGACTGGTGTTTTGCGGCTACTATTTAATGAATCTGCAAGTTGAGGACTTGTGAGGCGTCTGTTTCTCAAACTAGACACTCTAATGTACTTGTCCTCTGTGGCGGATGAATCAGAATTAGTTGGGTAACAGATAATTAAGATGTTTTATTTGCATAATATGCTTATGTGAGATACTTGTCATTAGAATGTATCCTTTTGGACTATAGTGTTGGCAGTTGCACTTTTCCCTCAGCTAGGGCTCAGTCACTTGGGGCCCAGAAAGGGGAGAGGTCAGGCTTGTCTTTCACATGTCCCTGGTGCTATGCAGAATATCAGAAAGGGAAGAGGACAGAATGGAACATTGTCTTCATATGTGAATGTGTCTTTACCTATTCTTAAACCATGTGAAGGGATGGCATGATTAATGGGGAACCAATTACTTGTCTCCACAATGTCTGTGCGCCAGTCACTCCCTCCTTTTCCTATTGGGGGGAGGTGTATGGCAGTGTCTGGAAACATTGTATGTCCTCTCTGATGTTGCACTTATCCTGGGATAGTGTATGACCTAGAGGCTCACTCCCCTCAGTGAGCTTGTCCAGGAGTGGGGTCAAGAGGGGGTTTACTTGAGATGGGAGTATCTAGAGTTGATAATTGATATATTCCATTGGATGAGTTGGTGTTTTTGTACCATGAAGTACCAGGAACGAGATTAGAACCTCGTCTGAGGGACCAAACTCAATGATAATTAATAGTGAATGTTATCTGGCTAAGGGATACTCCTTTCTCAAGAAAAAGTATTTATTTGTGAACTGTTCCTAAGATCTGTGGTTCATCAGTGTAAGTTGAGAGGGGTGTATCTTGACTATAAAAGATCTTTGTACAGAAAAGTACAAAGATCTTTGGTACTTTTCAATGGTTCATTAGAGATAGTGCATCATTTAAAGTCAAAAAGGCTATTGCAAAGCTCTTATTAAAAAATATGTAGTTTAAGTATAACTCTGACTGGTGTGTGTAGTTTGTAACTCTCCTCATTTGGTAAAGCAGAAAAATTCCACCACACCTCTTGCTCAGTTGTGCACCGGGGCCTCCCACTCCTCATTCTATTCTCGTTCTGTGAAGGGAGTAGTACACAGCGTTGTACGAGATCTTCAGTTTCTTGGCAATTTCTCGCATGGAGTAGCCTTCATTTCTTAGAACAAGAATAGACTGACGAGTTTCAGAAGAAGGTTCTTTGTGGCTGGCCATTTTGAGCATGTAATCGAACCCACAAATGCTGATGCTCCAGATACTCAACTAGTCTAAAGAAGGCCAGTTTTATTGCTTCTTTAATAAGCACAACAGTTTTCAGCTGTGCTAACATAATTACAAAGGGGTTTTCTAAAATGATAAACTTGGATTATCTAACACAACGTGCCATTGGAACACAGGAGTGATGGTTGCTGATAATGGGCCTCTGTACGCCTATCGTAACGAGTGCGCTGAGAATCGGGAAGCAAGTTCAGGGAGTGAGTGTTTCAATAAATAAAAGCAACAATAAACACGACGCACAAACAACGCACCGGCATGAAAACGGAGTCAATAACACCTGCGGAAAGAACCAAGGGGAGTGACAGATATAGGGAAGATAATCAAGGAAGTGATGGAGTCCAGGTGAATGTCATGAGGCGCAGGTGCACAAGACAATGGTGACAGGTGTGTGGGATAATCAGCAGCCTGATGACCTAGAGGCCAAGAGGGAGTATGCGTGACACCTATGTAGATATTCCATTAAAAATCAGCTGTTTCCAGCTACAATGGTCATTTACAACATGAACAATGTCTACACTGCATTTCTGATCAATTTGATGTTATTTCAATGGACACATTTTTTTTAATTTTCTTTCAAAAACAAGGACATTTCTAAGTGACCCCAAACTTTTGTGTATATTTTTCTTAATTCCATACTTTTACTTTTAGATTTGTGTGTATTGTTGTGAATTGTTAGATACTACTGCACTGTTGGAGCTAGTAACATGAAGCAATTCGCTACACCAGGAATGACATCTGCTAAATATGTGTACAGTATGTGACTAATACAATTTGATTTATAATACCCTGAGCACTTACATCTGCATTTGAATCACTTGAATCACTTGTGTTTTGAAGAGTAAATCAGATAAAGAAACGAAACCTAGAGAGGCGTAGACAGGAATGTAACAAGACCAACATCATTTCCTAAATACCTGTTCAACACAATACATTTCTGGCTATAACATCCCATAACTTTGCAACCTGTTGAACTGACCCAGGGTTCTTCAGAAGGCACACCTCCCAGGTGAGCAAGATACTATACAATACACTCTTAGTATATGATGTAAGTATGACCTACAGCAATTCAGAGAGAGAGAGAGAGAGAGGTGTGCTGTCCAATGTCTAGAGCAGGGCAGGGGGAGGAGTGAGACCGTGTGAGGGACTTCATTCTTCAGCACTGCCGTTGAACTTGACAATAAAAAGCATCTAAACGTTATTCTCAGATAAGCTTCTCCTGTTCTGATTTAACAGATTCGTGGACTGTGAGAAGAGTTTCTCAACATCCACAGATGTGGTGGGGAGCCACAAATAAAGAGAAGCAATGCGGGCCTGAGTTTGCAGCCTGTCTTTCAGCTCCTGCCCACCAGTCCACTGCTCTCACCTGTCTGGCATCCTCTTCAGACACCTCACTCAAAGCAGGGATGATGTGCACATAGTCCTTCCTCTCTTTCCTGGGACCCTTCCACTCGTGCTGGATCGAATATATAAAGAGAGCTAGTCTCTGGTGCCTTTCCATCACAGCCTGCAGCTTAATGGCACATTCTCCATGGCAGCCTTGAAGAGCTCTGCACACACATCTCTCTCTTGCTCTGGAAGTTCCTCCAGCTGAGTGGTGGTGCCAGTCATCTGCCTCTGCCAGTGCTGCCATACTCCAAGAACATGTGTAGGTTCTGCATCTTGTAGCCGATGTTGTGGGCTTATGGCTCTGATGTTTTCTCCAGCTTCTTAAGGAGGACCACTAGCTCCAAACTGTGGTCGATGATGAACACATAGGCCTTTAGCAAGGATTTGTGATTCCCCAGCAGCTCCTTCAGATCCTGGACACACTTGGCAGGTGGTGGGACCATACCTTCCAGACCTACGCCTGCATGAGCAGGGTCTGAACCCAGATGAAAGCCACCAATAGGAAGCTCAGAGAGACAGAGAACCCTGTGCAGTTCTTCGAAAGGTCCGTCTACAGCGACAGGTATGGACGAACCAGAAATTTCACCAGGAGAGTCATGTCTTCTTTAATATGATACGAAGGATATTGTTTAGAATTCTATAACCATGGAAAGAGTTCTCCCCCCCCCCCAAAAAAAAAATTGCTGTAAGTATGTGTTAGTATCTGTACAGCTTCCATAAGTGCCTCTAATCACACCCCTCTCATTTGTCCTATGTTGTTGTTCTGTCTGTGTCCAGATACATCTTTGCAGCGAACCTCAATGAGAGTCTGAACGAGACAGAGTGGTCTATCTACCAGGACTGGCACGGCTGGCTCCACAAACAGTTTGGGAAACGCATCGAGCTGGACGGCATCATCTACCTTCAAGCCGCACCAGAGGTGCAACTAACTTAACTTCGATACACGTTCGTTAGAAACTTATCGTAGCAAAACATTTCAGTTTGGATTGTAGTAGATTATATAACGTAGCCTATTGGCTTTTTATTTGTACTGCCATACACCTTTATGCAAAAAAGAAAGAAAGCAAAATGTACACTTTACATTAACGTGCACTTATACCTGTGTAGTAACACTGCAATTACAATGGTACTTCTTGTGTGTTTGTGTGTAGAGATGCATGGAGAGGCTACATCTGAGAGGCAGAGAGGAGGAGCAGGGCATTCCTCTGGAGTACCTGGAGAAACTCCACTTCAAACACGAGAGCTGGCTGCAGCACAAAACCATGCGGCGAGAGAGGGAGGAAGGAAGTGTTGATGGGATTGTGAACGAGGAAGGGAGTGTTACGGAAGGGAGTAGGTTGAGGTACGGACGTGCGTGTGTGTGTGGGAGCATTAAATAAAAAGCGTACATTTTGACATTTCTATACTACTAACGTGTTTTAGAGACGTACGAGACAGGAAACAGGCTTGTTCCTCAGGTCTATTTTGAGCTGTGAATTTCCTTACAAAGATGGAAATGTACTTGAAATAACAAGGAAACAACCAGTAAATAGCCTGACCTGAGAAAATATGTTTATTGCATGAGCATTATGTGTGTGCGTGCGTGTGCGTTGTCGAAGTCACAAACCATATGTTTCTATTCCCTCCTGGTCCTTACCCACAGCATGGTATATGAGTATCTGATTGACACGCCCATTCTGACGCTGGATATCAACAAAGATTTTAAAGGGGACAAGGTCAAGGGTGCTGACGTGGTGGAAAAGGTAAGAAGTCGTATCAAACCCATTTGTTTTAAACAATGTCTTTAAATGGAAATTGGTTCTTTTTAATGAAGTGGTGTCTTTCAGAAATAGAAAGATGTGACTATATTTAGCTGTTATTTTGTTAAGGTGATTTCTGAAAACATACTGTTTGGAGGATACCGGCGGTAGTGAAAAACATCCTGTTATCACTGAGTACAGTCGAGGTTATTAGTAGAGGGATGTTGATAAAGACACACACACACACACACACACGTACGCATGTTTCACTTATGGAAATGAGGCCTGAAAAGCTGTTAATGTAGCTGTTTGACGTTGAAGGTAAACACCAATGCTTTGCCTGATATCATAAAGCCATTACTAAAACGCTACAGTCCTGAACATGGGAACACAGAACAGATGAACACACGAACAGGAACAATCACCCACAAACAAACAGTGAAAACAGGCTACCTTAATATGGTTCCCAATCAGAGACAATGACAAACACCTGCCTCTGATTGAGAACCATATAAGGCCAAACAACAAACCCAACATAGCAACACAAAACATAGAATGCCCACCCAGCTCACGTCCTGACCAACTAAACAAAGACTAAACAAAGGAAAATAAGGTCAGGAACGTGACAGTCCAGTTGCAGCGCTGTCATCCTTTGGCACGGCCAAGCTTAGCTCCACATTGGGTCCACATCAAACACTTGCACTGACCTGACAAACACATTTACACTGACACTAATATCCATATTCATTATGTGCTAACAGCTTGTTATGTGATTTTCTTCCAGGTCAAAGAATTTCTCAGTACCTTGTAAACACCAGTAGATGACCATCATAGCCTTGCCCTGGATGGCGGCCAGCAGTGAGGACAGATGTGGAACTTGTTTTGAAATGAATGATGTCAATTATTTTTTAGATTATTTTTTAAAGCATTTTAAATTTATCGACTTGCATGGGTACCTGCATGGGTAAACACAATATGATACGTTTGTATAGCTTGGTTTCACCTTCATATCCTCTCTGTTTTATTTATCAATATGAATGAGAAGGGGGAAAAACCTGAATATGTATTTCTTTATTGGAAATCATTTGTGTTGTTTTATGAACGCCTAAAATAATAAAGGGCTACCAGTATAAAGGAACCTAAGGAAGTTTTCTGTGATTCTTTTTCATGTACCGAATAGAAATACCGATATTCAACAATACCGACGACAGTTGCGTTAAAATAGATAGCAAATGGGCCTACTCTGGTCTTGGCACATGCTCTCGAAAGCCAACAGCTCGCAGATACAGTGTGGGTAGCAGAAACCAAACCACATGATTTGAATGAAAAGTATTTAATAAACATGAAAAGGTGAATGTAAGAAGTGCTCATCATTTCAAATAGGTTACGCTATTCAACAACATATAAACACACGAAATAGGTCAGGAGCCCAATAAGGAATACAAATGTATTATTTCGGCTATATTATTAAATCATTCTAGTCTATAAATTGCGCATATAAACTGTGATTTACATATGCCAGGCATGCCCTGAGCACGTGAAGTGAGCCACCCTATGAAGTTCATAATATATTTTATCTGTAGCCTAATAAACTGCATGGTTTACGGAGTCATTGCGTGACTAGAAGCACAAGCATTTCGCTACACTCACATTAACATCTGCTAACCATGTGTATGTGACAAATAAAATTTGATTTGATTTGACTCCAAGTTTCGATATGATGGTTATGTCAATATTTGAGCTAAAGACGTTTCCACCGCGCTATCTCGCATAATACATTTTACCTACACAAAAAGATCCCACCATGTCGAACCAACAAATTATCTGTCGATATTTATAAATTGTACAGAAACTTCCTGTTTCCCTCACAGCTGTCAGGATTTTTAAAATATATGGTATGACTTTACTCGCATAAAAACTATGGATGGAAACGTGGTTACACACCAACCAATCTGTTATTACCCAATTACTGTACTTGTAAATTAATTGATGATCAGAACTTCAGTGAAAAGCCTTGATCAAGCTGGCCCCTGTGAATAAACAGAAACTGACGGTAATCTACACAATAAAAGTGTGTGTCACAAATGTAAATGTGTGGGGTACTAGGGCTAACTTGCCCCCCGCAATTCACATTAAGACCACAAGATGTCACCAAATTATTTCCCCAACACTTTCACTGTCTGCCACTGCTGTTACTCAACAAAAATATCCTCTGTGTCATCACTTTTGGCGATATCAACAAAACGACTTTGTGGTAAATTGATAAATTTTTTGGCAATTTTAGATATATTGTAGATATATTCCAAGGAAGTTAGATGTATAATTGTTTTTTAAATATACAAGTAGGAAAGCCTTACAATAAATAATCCACTTGTTTAGAGAGAAACATTTCACTAATTTTTGAGTAAGTAATAATATGTTGAATGAGTGTGTTGGGGGCAACTCGCCACCGGTAACTGGCACCTGGGGAAGAGTTACCCCTTTATGGTTATGAATGTCTTTCTACCTGTCATTTAGACAATGACCAGCCCAGTTAGCGCTAGTTTATGCTAACTTGCTATCTAGCAACTTCACTAACAGTAAATGCTAGCCAGCTTGCTAGTTAGCATAAGCAGATAGGAGGGTTAGCTAGCAACCTTACAACGAGATCGTCTGAGGTAAAATACATTAAATAGATAACGTAACTTAATTGCAGTTGTAAATGTTTCCACTAGTGGCTGATAGCATTACAGTTAATTTGACGTTATTGCCTTTTAGCTATTTTAAACAGTATTTTATGTCTTTTTTATTTTTTTAAATAATTAACCTTTATTTAACTAGGCAAGTCAGTTAAGTACAAATTCTTATTTACAATGACGGCCTACACCGGCCAAACCTGGGCCAATTGTGCGCCACCCTGTGGGACTCCCAATCACAGCCTGTTGTGATACAGCTTGGATTTGAACCAGGGTGTCTGTAGTGACACTTCTAGCACTGAGATGCAGTGCCTTAGACTGCTGCGCCACTCTGGAGCCGTATAGGTAGATAGCTAGCTACATTTTTAAGAGAGAGTTTTTCAATTGGCATCTCTCCCCGTTTTCAGTCACATGTGGGGACTGGATTAGGTTTGAGCAGTGCAGGCGGTGGGCTCATGAGTTCTGCTCCAATTTTACCGGGGATAGCTTTACAATGTATGTACAAATTATAATTGTGCAATAGCAGAGCATAAGAGAGTTGCCACATCAATGTTACACTGAATTAATTAGTGAAGTTATTGTTATTACATGTTATATTGCAATGTTATTTAATGTTATTAGTTATATTCCATTCCAATATTATATTCCAATGAATACATTTTTTTATGAATTAAAAACAACTTTGAAAACCGTTTGCTCCTGAATGTCATTTGAAAGGCTGCTGGCATTTACAATCTTGCGTTATTCAAGTAATATTTAGTGCATTTGTACATAATGGATTGTATGGAAAATAAACTACACAGAAAGAACATATAAAATGAATGTGCAGGTGAGATAAAAAGAGGGACTTTACATCAAATCTCCTCATATTGGGGATATTAATGGTGACGTGTGCAACACCATTTACTCCTCATATTTTATTTAAATAATTAAAATAAGACAACTTGACATAGCTTTTAAGTATTACTTACTAAATCATTTCTAAATAAAACGGATTAAATTGATTATAACATACCTGTGTGAAACCCTATGCCATAGTCTTCTACCGGGGTGATTTGGCACCTCCGGTGGCCAGTTACACCATGGGGAGGGGGGCAGTTACCCCTCCCCGTGGTGTAAAAAAAACAACTAAAAAACGCCCCTTTTCTAAAAACATTTCATTAAATAACAAAAAAATTGTAAACTGTAGCTATTATTTCCCTTTATAGTTTATTCGTCTAAGCATGACCTTCATTCACATACCAATGTTTTTCCAAACGTTGCTTTTTTTGTGTCAGCAATTAGACATTGTTCTTAGGTGGGGGGCTAATTACCGCAGTTGCCTACCTGTAAAATAGACCTTTCATGTGCATAAAAACACAGAGTGTACAAAATATTAAGAACACCTGCTCTTTCCATGACATAGACTGACCAGGTGAAAGCTGTGATCTCTTATTGATGTCACTTGTTAAATCCATTTCAATCAGTGTAGATGAAGGAGAGAAGACACGGATTGAGTATGTGTGCCATTCAGAGGGTGAATGTGCAAGACAAAATATTTAAGTGCCTTTGAACAGGGTATGGCAGTAGGTGCCAGGCGCACCGGTTTGTCCAGAACTGCAACGCTGCTGGGTTGTTCACATTCAACAGTTTCCCGTGTGTATCAAGAATGGTCCACCACCCAAAGGACATTGAGCCAACTTGACACAACTGTGGGAAGAATTGGAAGTCAACATGGGCCAGCATCCCTGTGGAACGCTTTTGACACCTTGTAGAGTTCATGCCCGGACGAATTGTGGCTGTTCTGAGGGCAAACTGGGGTTTGCAACTCAATATTAGAAAGGTGTTCCTAATGTTTGGTACACTCAAGTGTATAGATGAGCTTTGAGTGCAGGCAGTTTGAAGGTTCCATTTGGTGCAATAACACAATCTTTTAGTTCTCAATGTTTATTATGATTTTAGTGGCAAAGCAGAATTCAAAAATCTAAATATATATATATATATATTTATATTTATGGATATTTATGGATTATGGATATTTATGGATTTAGGTTCCTCAATGAACCTAAATATGAGGTAAACTCCCAACAAGGCCCCAAGTCCAATGGATATATCCTCTGGCATGTTGATGTCCTCTCTAGGCTATCCATAGCCAGAATGATTTTGCAGTGCATGGTGATCATATAGGTTTCCTGTTATAGTCATCAGAAGTATAAGGAGGGTGAAGTCTGTAAATACAAAAAATTACAGAACAGTATTCATACCTTGGTTTTTGTGGTAAATATTAATGAAAAAACATCACATTTGACAACGGTTTTCATACACATACCTTGTTTATAATGTAGGGGCCTCTGGGATCTTCATTGAAGAGGTCAGGGAGGAGGAAGATGGCTGTTGTGACTGAGTCCTATAAGATTTTAGAGAAACCATTGATTCAAATGAGATGACACTTGTGATCTGCATAACATTATGAGACGAGCCAATAACAATTGTACATACCTTTGTGTGCCTCCTTGTCCGTATACCTGCAGACACAGACAGACACAAATAAGTTAGCAGTTCAGTCATTTGCGCCCAATGCGGGTAAATCCTTTAACATATTCTTACATATTCTTACCTCTTTGTTGATTGACAGCCATTGAGCTGTCCGTTTTCTTGTTTAGAAATCATTTTAAATAGGAGTGTCAAACAACACAGCCGTTTGCACAAATATGAAAAGATAGATGGTATCATCATAAAACATTATGAATTTAGATCATTCAAGGGAGAACCCTTACCTCTACTTGAGGAGAGCTTTCAATTTTTCAGTTATGTGCCTGCACCTGCTGTCTTCTCAAATTCAAATCCACATTTTTCTGTTGGGCAGGAGGAACTAAAGGGGTTCCTCAATGAACCCAATCTCCTATGGGGTTCTTGGAATAACTTTTTTGGGGCAATTTTCAGTGCCAAGAACTCGAAGGTTCTTTGAAGAACTTTGATAATCTTAGAAGAACCCTTGTTGAACCCCTAATTTTGCAAGAACCCTAACCTAGCGGGCAAAACCTGGTTGAAAAGACGTCAGTATGACATCATTTTATGATGTCTTAATCTAGTCACAAACTTGTTGAATAAAGACGTTTTTTTCAAACCTATTTTTACTGACATGAATATGACATATTTTTCTGACAACCATAAGGCTAGCTGGTCATAATTCTGACCACTATGGTATGCGCTATATTACCTACTAGTCAGGTTCTTCGAGGCATTGTGAGACTCTTATTAAAGAACCCCTGTTAGTGTAGAAAGTAAACAGGTACAAGTCAGTTTCACCTTGAATTTTTTTCTACACCGTGCTGCTGACATTAATTATTTCTCAGACTTTTTTTTTTTTTTTACCTCTACCTCCCATTTGTGGCGTGACGTTGAAAGAGGGATGGAACTTTAAAAATTGAAAAAGACACTCCGCGCTCGGAGATCTTCTTCAGACGCGCGCAGCGAAATACACAACGACCGCGAAAACTCGAAGATTTACTTAGAATGCTGTGATAGAATATATCGCGGTATGAATAATCTGAAACTCAGTTTCTATATAGTTTGTAGAACCGGCGAAATAACATTGATTACTGCCAGATAGTTTCACTATAAGCATTTCTAGACAATATTAGGCTACTCCTCTTGGAGATTTAATAGTCTACTTCTCAAAAACGGGAGAGTTGCTCTATGGAGTGAGACCCGTGTTGCAAAGTTATTTCGTTGTTTGAGACTCATCAACAACTTTCTTGATTTTATTGAACAAGAGAACTGGGAAGTCGGCTTCAGCGCGCCCCTGGAGTCATCCCTGACTAAAAGCTGGACATAAAACTCCGGCAGAATGAGCACAGATAAAAACAAGTGAGTATGAACCAGTTTTAAATCTGAAAAAAAGTTATTTTACAATGACCATAGCCTATCCAAAATTGGGACTTGAATTGTCCACTATATAGTGGGGCTGTTGATGTCTGTTGGGGCTGGGCATGTTGCGCTTCAAATATTGCCCCAGTCAGAAGTGGGGTCATTTATTTTCACGTTACTACTGAGTAGCAGATGTTCCGAATACTACGACTTGGATAGAGTTCCCATTTCAACATACGCTATATCCATTTTTCTGGAATCTAAGCGTAATTACGCATAGACCTTTTGTCGGCAAAAGTGTTCCATCATGGAAAATCTTTCTGTCATTGCATTGAATCTGGCATGGCATTGTGTACCTTTTTGAGAAATCTATTTTAAAAGCAGGGGGAAACGACTTAACGTGTAAATTACAACACCTTTCGAGGAAGGATGTTCAGCTTTGTGGAAAAGAGAATTAACAACGTGTTAACTATTTAGCACCCTACATTTGCTCTTATAGCTAACGGATCTTATAGGCTAAGCAAATGAGGTCTGGATAAGCCGCCTGTTACGGTTGCTTCTTCGAGACGGCTTGAGAGGGCACGGTAATCTTTTTCCCGAGATCCTGTCGCAATCAATTAGATAGGACGCGTCTAAAAAAAAAAACAATAGAGCCAAGTGTTCTCGCTCGTCGGGGTAAAATAATCCACGAATACAAACATGTCTGTATATAAAACAACACCACAAAGCATGTGGCACTCCTCCTTTAACTCTCCTTCAGTCCGTGTGGCCTCTGTTGTAAACGCATGCCCAACCAATTGTGCTTGCGTCTCAGGAACATGCAACCACGTGGAAAGTTTGTCTGTTTTTAGTTGTATAGGTTGTTACACTCCACTTATTCTCCTCATATCTAATCCTCCAGATGGCATTGCACTATTTTGCGCAGTTATTTGTACAGAGTATGTAATCCATTCATTCTGTAGATTTATTCTGGTATATGTCAGAAGCAGTAACTGGGGGGGGGGGGGGGGGGGGCAGACAGATCAGCTGGTCAAATGCATTGAAAAAGAAAGCAGAGAGATCCTTTGGATATATTTGTGATCTCCTTCTGAATAATTTCCACACACATTCAATGTGCATTCATTGCTTCATAGTTTAACAAGGAAACACATTTTTTAAAGTTCTGGCCACACCTTTAATCTGAAGTTGCACACTAAGAACCTTTATGAAAAATAATTTATTCCTCGTTCTTTGTTCTTTGTCTATGTTCGTCATCTATTTACCGTCTATCAGTGTATTGTTTCCTCTTTTTTCTGCTTCAGAGAAAACATACAGGAAACCATTGATAGACACTTTACAGACTGCATGGCACATGCTGGTTAGATTTTTGAAATCATCTCTTACTTCCTTGTTCTTTTCTTTCAAGTGGCGTCACACCTGTACAGGTATTGTTAGAGGAAATTCCAAAGTGACTTAAGACTTAAAAGTGCACAGTCACTAGGAAAGATACAGCCGCTGTTTACACAATCCTTTAGAGCCGATGGCAAGTTTCCCAAAGATCATTTTCCAAGCACACTGCAAAAACAGCCACCTTAACATGTGAGAGAGCTAGGGAAGCGCGGGTGGGGAAAGTACTTCACCCTGAACCAGGGATGAAGGCCTATGCCTTGATTAAGCAGGTAAGAGTGAATGCAAAGTTGAATGCCAATCAAACAAGACTACAAAAAACCGCACATGCCCAGACCAAGCATACCCTCCAAAGGACACAACAGTGTGTTGCTAGCCCTGAGAAGCTAGCTCTCTGTCACTATCTTTCTGTTATTAGCCTTGTAACTAGCTCTGTTCCAACACTGTATTAAGGTTAAACCCCCAGCCAGAGGCTAGGCTTAAGGACCTTCTTCGGGGTGGAGGACCTGACCAGGAACAGTGTGGTGGGATTGGGATTTAATGAGTCATGCTGTAAGGAGCCTGGGTCCAGGGATGATTTCTGATCCTATGGCCCTGGCCTGCTGATCCCACATCCTCACGCACTGACACACTAATCTGGGCTAGCCCAAGAGAGAGGTCACCTATATGCTGAGAGGTATAGTTAGCAAGAGGTCTGTTGGTAGTAGATAAGATAAGATTGTACTTTAACACTCTGTGGTGAAATAAGTCCTTGGTGGAGAGATTTTGCCCTCTGGTGTATCGACAGCCTATTCAGATTGAAGAGAGTTGAAGCAGAGGTATCGCAATGAGATTTTAATTTGCATACTATGCACATAAACTTTTATTTTTACATAAACAATGGAAAGGCATGTGCCGAGAGAGGGTTCGGGGGCTTGGCGACCTAAACATTCTTGCTCCGCAGCTCAAATTTAAAGTCATCCCCCCTTCCGACCTTGACTTTTCCTAAATAAATCAATTTAACACACACTGACGTTAGAATTTCCATATCACAAACAGAGTTTTTGTTATAAGCAGTTTTATGAGGACATATCATTTCCCCCCCTGCCCTTCCTTCACCCGGCAGATAGCTACCGATCTGACGATGTCCCATCGAAACTACACCTAATTTATATTGAAACTAATTTCACACATGTAATAATAGATGTAGCCGAAATAAATTATTAAATTGACAATAGTCTGATGGGTGACAATATTATCTATTGTCTTCTGAATGAAGAGACTGATGAACAGTGCCGTGTGTAATAGACAAATAAGGGAACGGAACATCAAGGGGTAATAAACCCTGGGCTGAAAAATAAAAGTGTCAATGTATGCCGATGACTCAAGTTTCCTCTTTAGTCTGCAATCTGGATCCATGCACGGTCTCATTGAAGATCTAGATTACTTCTCTTGCCCCTCTGGACTAAAACCAAGTTATGATTAGTGTACCATATTACGTATTGGATCGTTAAAATACACAACCTTTACATTACCATGTAGTTTACCAATAAAATGGGCTGATGGTGAAGTAGACATATTTGGTATTCATATCCCTAAAGATATAAGTTAATTTACCACAACAAATTTCTGTAAAAAATAGATAAGATCCTGCAACCATGGAAAAGTAAATACCTGTCAAAGTATCACCCTTTCTTAAACAACCATACAAAGCTAGTTACAATAAATCATTTATATTCCAGAAAAGACAGAACACATATTACAACAAATATTATGTTTAAACTCAAATATACTGATTGATTTTTTTTAAATCTTCATGAAAAAAAGGTAATATAGTCATGAATTATATTATGAATAGGAATGGTGGAGGTATGTCATACATGCAGCTATTCAAAGTTGTAAACAACTGATTGCAACATTACCGCAAAAATGGAGGAGGCAAGTGAAAGGAAAGAAGTTAGGGAACTTGTTTGTCTGCCATATATTAAAGACCAAAATTGTCTGAAATACACTGAACAAAAATATAAAACCAACATGTAAAGGGTTGGTCCCATGCTTTTTGAGATGAAATAAAATATCCCAGAAATGTTCCATTTTGTGCACAAATTTGTTCACATCCCTCTTAGTGAGCATTTCTCCTTTGCCAAGATAATCCATCCACCTGACAGGTGTGGCAAATCAAGAAGCTGATTAAACAGCATGATTGTTACACAGGTGCACCTTGTGCTGGCCACTCTAAAATGTGCAGTTTTGTCACACAACACAATGCCACAGATGTCTCAAGTTTTGAGGGAGTGTGCAAATGGCATGCTGGCTACAGGAATGTCCACCAGAGCTGTTGCCATAGAATTGAACGTTAATTTCTCTGCCATAAGCCGCCTCCGACGTAGTTTTAGAGAATTCTGCATTACGTCCAACCGGACTCACAACCGCATACCACGTGTATAAAACCAAGGAACCGAGCATACCAAAAAGCGACTTTTATTCCTAAAATATGTCGGAAACAGCAGATTCTAAGGTTTCTGAAACACATACATTTGCCAAACAGCTCTCAAAATTGATTGGATGGGCTATATTTAAACATATTTTATTTTTGAATAACCGCAATTCCATGCATTCGACACCTGAGCACTCACAGCAGCATATAGCTTAGGCTAGTGATCACAGACTGCAGACAAATAATATAATAAAGTGTAAAATATGCAAATACATTGCTCTGCTATTAAGATTTTTTACTGTAGGAGAATTACGTTTGAAGAGACAATTCTGTTTACATCCGACTTCTCAGAGAGGGTGGACTCGGGCAAGTTCGACCGCGACCTCCTGAGGTGGCGCACGAGAATTTCGCAGCTTTACATTACAGTAAATTGTCTAGTTGCTGGTCATTTCTGATACCTCTTGAATCTATCATAGAGTAAAAACGTTCTTAATCATGTGTAAACCTAATATAATTCACCCAGACCCAGGCAGTTATATGAGGAAGACATAATGTATGTTTGTGATTGACTAGCTACATAGCAGTCGAGTCGGACTGTGCAAAATCACTGGTCTATATATCACCATGCAGCCCAAATAGCTACTCATTATGTGATCCCGATGAGCTACTCTGCTCCTCTTGCCTTGCTCAAACTGATCCCCTCCAACATTGGATCTTAGACATACTATCTCCTAATAATGAGGTGAGTCACTAGCAAAACCGTTGTATGGAATGAAGCCAGTCCTGAAGAGACAAGCCAAACCACAGCTTTGCTGACCTTACACCTGACACAAAAATCAGCTCAACATCAAGGTGTGAAAACTAGTGTTAGGCCAAATGCCCCAGTGGTAACCTCTTGTACACTGCTGTGGCCCTATGTACATGGAGACCACAAACACTACATACCATGAGGCTGGTATAGAGAAATAGAGTATAGAATATTGTGTCACTAATAGGGGCGGGAAAAAATATTTTTCACCCCCCTGGTGTGTGTACGTCTAGCCCTGCGCCCCTGTTGTGGGTTTACCTCCGGTCCTGTGCTGTGCATTCCTCGTAAGGCCCTCACTTTCAGAAACCTCATCAAGGGCTGATTAACTGGCTTCTGTCCTGGGTGGCATATGGGGCCCCTAGTGTGGTAGGAGCGTTATCCACATTCATCCATCCCCAGCATTGAGCCTGCAACATGACCCTGCTTTCTCTCTCTCGCTCTCGCTCTCTCTCTCTCTCTCTTTCTTTTCCCCTTTTGGGCAAGGCTAGAATGAAGGCCCTATCACTCTGTTACTTGACCTGGCTGCACTCCCCCCTCCCTGGCCTCACCCCTTCACCCCCTCTGAAGGCTAACCTGGTGAATGCTACGCTAAATGCTACTCGAGAGGGCTATGGTAAAAGCTCTGCTAAATGCTACGTGAGTGGATCGGCTAAAGGTTTTGTCCCCATCTGTCTGGTAGATCATAGACTGGGGAAGGGCACTATCAGCCAGTACTTCCATATCACGTTTCTGATGTCCTTCCAATATGCTATATTACAACAATGTAATAGTAAGGCTTTGTAAAATAATGAAAGTAAGCCACTGTAAACTTCATTCACTCTTCACTTTTTCCATGGAAATTGGCAAAATAATTAGCAGCTTGGGACTATAAGGTTCAACCTGCATTTTTGTCAACATTGAGTTATTGACATAGCCTTGTTCTGTTCAATGTTCTCTACTTTATATAGTACTCTAAATACCCAAATGCATGTTCTTAAGTTCAAAAGAATAGTAGATAAAAAAAATAATTGCTGACACCATTCAGCAGGGATAATTGTAAAGCTGGCTAATTTAACTCTCTAAATATTGAAAACTTGAATTATGCCAGCCTTACAATTACCTCTGCCTCTTTGGCTGTCTGTGTCTCAGAAACCCCTTAAACCACCAACCACAACTCCCTACTCCTTTTAGTTAATATGAATAGGAATGACCTCTGACCCTGTACACCCCAAAGCCACCCCAAAGTTCACTCTCCCTATGTGCCTGCAGCTGTCCGCACAGACGTTTCTCTCTCTGTCCTTAAACAAAGCCTCACAGCCTCAGAGGAAGAGCTGGCCTTGTCATATCACCAATGACACCTCAGGGACTTGAGAGATTGACTGGCTGACTTACTGACTGGCTGGCTGACTGAAGCTATGGCCCGCTCCGACAAATATGAGATGATTCTCTGTAGCTGTTCGCCTCGAAGGCACGTAGTATCTTGGAGGGATTGACTGAGGCCATGGCCTGTCCTCTGTGTGACAGATATGACTCTGTAACTGTTCGCACCAGGAAGGCACATAGGCTGTCCTGGAAAGACAGAAGAAGAAGAACCAAGAAGATAATGGTGAGAGGTAGAGTATAGTACAACACCCCCCCCCATTTCAATCCCTCCTTTACCTCACAAAGAAACACAATGAAACTCAAGGCTGCTTTGATCCCGCTCAAAACACAACTCTGTGGTAACTAAACCTTTTCCCATTCTTTCCTCCATTCTTTCCTTTAAGAATGAAAAACCAAAGGAGGGTACATGAGAGTCTGAGTCCAAGCTTTGTCAGAGCATGGCAGGATGGCCTAATGCCAGGCCCCCAGGCCACGCCTCTCCCCTGTGTGTTTGATGTTGGCAGCGTTGCTTCAACTTTATGGTTATGGCCTGACCCCAATCATATCTGAAGGCCAGATAATGGAGTGATAAGGCTGTCCCTCCGCTGGGGAAATGCAGATGAGCTGCTAGCTGGTGCTATCTATCTCAGGAACAAGTTGTATCCTTCCTGTCTTTGTTTATTATTTCTTTTTCAAACTGTGTAGCAGTGTTATTCCAGCCCGGGGCAGTGAAAAGGGAGAAAATAAGCATTTGCTAGCGTACCTTGCTGTCCAAGGTGCTCGAATTAAGGAAGTTGAATGTGAAATACCACATTTGTCTTCACTAAAAATCACCTGTTGAATGTGTCTACAGGACTATATTATATATTGTTGTTAAGTTAACGTGTATATTCTTTTTTAAATCTAAGGACAGTGAGAAAGAGGGATGGTCACAGTTCTGACATTCTGTCAATGATCTGTATTGAAAACTGAGAGTGCCCAATTACCCATATGTTGGGTAGATTTACGAAGTATAGCTTACATTAGGGACTGTAGGTATGTTCAGTATGTATAGCTGCTGCCATCAAACCACAGATGAACAACAGCCCCTCTCCAGTACCCTCTAATGTTACAACCCCACTGGTGAACCCGGAAACCATGTGGAAGCAAACTGCTAATCCCCGTACCAACGCCTTCACTCATCACTCTTCCACAAGGCCGGAACCACTGACTGACTGTCTAAAGGAGAACTTACCAGACCGATTGCGCGGTGTGCTATGGGGACCACCTGCCGTTGGCGACCGACGGCCGTCATTTCCCCCCGTTTCTACATGTAGAGACGGTTTGCATTTGGTTTACAAATTACGATGGCACTCTGTTCAGAGATGCTAACTGCTATCGGGCCGGCAGACGCTTGACAATCCTACCGTTCTGTCCGCACCTTAATCTGTCTGTTTATGTTAGCATAAAAAGGGGGGATAGAGATGGAGAGAGAATAAGAAGGGGAACAGAGACATGAAAAGAGAGATAATATGAAGGGGGTAGAGAGATGGAAAATGAGTGAACTCTCTCTACTGATGTGACCCAAGTCTACAGGTTAAGAACACTGTGCAGGTATGTAGAATACCAAGTGCGCTTGTGTGCTGGGAGTGCGACCCTAGCCCCTGTATCTTCTGTCAGACAGACACTCCAAGCCACGTGTCAATCTCGTTCCACGGAGGGCCGAGTGCCTGCGGGTTTTCGCTCCACCCTTGTACTTGATTGATGAATTAAGGTCACTGATTAGTAAGGAACTCCGCTCATCTGGTTGTGTAGGCCTTAATTGAAAGGAAAAAACAAAAACCTGCAGACACTAGGCTCTCCGTGGAATGAGTTTGACACCCCTGCTCTAAGCGGTTGGTTCACTGTGAACATTTTAATCCAAGAGTAATGAGGGAAAACAGTAGTATAATGTGGTTTCTACAGGCGAGACGGGAATGATAATACAATTAGAATTGTACAAGGATTCATCAACACAGTAGTGTGACATAGTAGTACAATGGTAATAAGCTGGGATATTCATGAACGTAGTGGTAAAAATACGCATAATGATATGAAGAAATGTACACATTAACATAATGGTAAACGTTATAGGGAATACGCATACATAATATGTTGATGGAATACACATGAGTAATGCAAACAATAACGAGTTATTAGGACCTCTCCGGGAGGTCATGAAGTGGCTGCCTAAAGTGGTCAGGACGTTGTGTCATGGTCCCCTTGAGGTTTTGTCTTGTTCCCGGTTAGTCTCAGGGACACCCCAGAGGACGTTTTATAGGACATCCCTGGGATAAACCGGGAGCTAGACAAAACCTCCAGGGGACCAGGACACAACGTCCCAAGAACGTTCAGGGGACCTTCAGTGGGCCATGACAAACCTGTAACTATAAAAAGATCCCCCAGAGAACGTTCCCTTGGGACCATTGATGGGAACTACACAAAGGTCTCTCAGAGAACATACCCTTGGGACCATCATGCAACGTTCTTAGAACGTTCTCAGAACGTCAGTGGGATAACGTCGTGCTGAAACCCTTAAGGGAACTAATGGGAACATTGCCGAATGTCCTCAGGATGTCCCCTGTTTCCTGGGATATTAGCTGTAATATAAACTGCGTGGGAGAACAAAGTAATGCTTTAAATGGCTGACTACCATGAAGACGCCGGAAGGGGTAGAGCTGGCGAACAACAACCTGTTGTAACCAGGGGTGAAAGTAGATTGAGACGTTGTGTGATTGATACTTTCGAAGGAAGATGGCGGAAATGTATGTTTTGTTTAAAACTGCTGGCGAGTCGGTTGAAGATGAAAGCACAGAGAGTGAGAATGAGTGGGTGACAGTGGTGAAAAATAAAGGAAACATGAGAAGTAAATTTATGGTGGTAATAGGACTGTGGCGGTTATGACATTTTGTCAGCCGGTGATTGTCAAGCAAATGCCTGCTGGTCTCACGGTAATTGAATGTTAATTAACATAAACACATTTAGCATCTCCTGTTTTCCATGCATATCCTACAAGCCACTGATGCAGGACTTTGGAACATCTACATTTGAAAAAGTCCCAAAAATCTATGTAATAAAGCCTACACCTTCACAATAAATCCATTATTTACTTTAGACAGGTCTAAAGAAACATGCTATGAATAAAATTGAGTATTTTTGAGAAGAACAGAATAGCATACTGAGTTTGGCTTATGTTAGGTCCTGATCTGGCTATGCCAAATGGCTGTGGGCTACACTAGTTCATTTAGCAGACATGGCATTATTTTATATTATTTTATAGTATGAAGAATACAATTGAACAGCTGAATAAAATAGAATGGATATTTTCTCCAAATGATTTGAGGGAGTGTGCACACTTGCGGCTATTCTGTGTTAAGCGGTTAACAAAGATACAGGTCCTATATTCCGAGGTGCATATCGAAGATGTTGTAAGAACTGTCCACATTTACTTTTCTACAAGATGAGTAGGCCTAACGAACAGCAAAAGCACTAGCCTATGTCAATCTACTATCTTCCACAGTAAAAAAGTTGATCTATTCTATTCTGTGCGAGAAACTCTTGCCCTGCGTATGTATGCCAGTTAGGCTCTACACCCGTTGTAAAGCAGATTAATGTGCTTCATTTTAAGAAGTTATTTGTTCACTTTAGTTGTGATGCAAACCTTATCAAAACATATAGGCCTATGGACTAGGCTACATGAGGTGTGCGACTATGATTTGGAAAAGTCAACAACAACAAAGAAAGGCATGCGCTATTTTTTGCCTTAGTGCCCACAAGCTGGGCATCCTTCACAAGGGATAATATATAATTCACAAGTGATAGGCTAATATTGTCACCCATCAGACTATTCTTGATTTAATCTTGTCTTTACATATACTAAATCATGTATGTGTGAAATTTGTTTTGATTTAGAATGGACTATTATCATGCACCTGTATCAAAACAGAGGCAGGGAAGAAAAATACATGTCATCTTTGCACTTAAATGGCGAAAGGAGGATGCTTTTCCCGGGGTTCGTTTTATTGCCAGCCAGGTAGGCTATACTCCTGTTGTAAAGAGAAGCAATGTGCTTAATATTAGGAAAGTTGAGAAATAAATATAATGGGCCTAGCCTATAGAGAGCTGATGGGATCCTCCTCTTTTTAACAGAGGCCATCAAAACTCTGTTTTCTCACGCAATTGCATAGCCTATAGAAATGCTGCGCAACATGAGCTCATGGGCTCTCATGAAGAGTGCTGAGTACCAGGCAGTTTGGTAGGCTGCTAATGACCATCAGCAGCATCAGAGCTTGGAGAAGCCTAATGACTAAACAGTCACGTGGAATTTGACTGCCGTCATGACTCGTGACTGCCGTTGTGGCGGTAATATGGTCACTGTAACAGCCCTAGATGGAAACTAGGAAACCCCTGAAGATTTTTTTTGTCGGAGTGAGAGTTTTAGACCAATGTAACCTGGGAGATCCGTAAATATCATGGATGCATTGGGTGAAGTGGCGTCCGTAGAGCAGTAGAGGCGTGCATTGTGCCTCAAGGAGATATATGAGTGGAATGTTTTGTGTATGGATCTTCAAAACAGAGTGCCTAAGAGGGTTACCTCTGGGGTGGGGCATAAAGTGTGTGCAGATGAAATACCTGAGGAAGTAGGCGGATTGGTTTGTGCCCGTCGACTGACCCGTATGGTTGATAGAGTGAAGAAATTCACTTCATCCATACTGTTGTTATTTCATGTAATGTTAGGCTATTCATGCACAAACCCCTTCAGTGCCATAAATGCAAAAGTTTTGGACATGTGTCAAGTGTATGCAATTGGGAAGAGTATCGAATGCCAGTGGAGTTTAGATGCTGCAATTGTGGTGGCAAACATGCTCCCGAGGTGGCGAGAATAAGGGCTGTCCAGCGTGTCACCTATCTGCAGGGCAGTGGGAAGAGTGGAAGGAGCTGGTGGCATTGAAGACGCAATGTTTTTGGCCTGCACCAGTGAATTTATCTCGGCAATCAATGGATCCTGATATATTACATGTGAAAAAGGTGGACTTTGTATCATGTATTATTATGGTCATAAACTGCACAGCACAAAAGAAGATATCATTGTGAGTGCAGCAGAATGCTTTTTTGGACTCTGAGTTTACAGCCGAGGCATTGCAAGAAATCCTGTAAAAGGATGTTCTACCCTCACAGGCCCCTAAGCCTGTGTAGGGATGTGACTTGAATTGGAATGTGACTGAAGGAGTGGGATGTTGTTTATGTCCTGTATCTATTTTTGTATATTGTTGGATGTCGTTTTTTTTGCCTTTTCCTACAATGGATATTTTTTCTATAGTATACCACCCGTACAGTAGGTGGCGGCATCCACCTCTAACGATTGTTTACGGACCTCCATAATACCATAGAAGAAGAAGAAGACGAAAGTAGATTGCCATTCTTACCGGTACGGAACCTACTATGTGTGCATGCAACATTTTTGTATGTGTCTAATCATAGAATTATACAGGACCCTATAGTGCCTTCGGAAAGTATTCAGACCCCTTGACTTTTTCCACATTTTGTTAGGCCTTATTCAAAAACGGATTAAATATTTTTTTTCCCTCATCAATTAATTTATTTTAAAAAACAACTGAAAAATCACATTTACATAAGCATTCAGACCCTTTTACTCAGTACTTTGTTGAAGTGACAATTGGCAGCGATTACAGCCTCGAGTCTTCTTGCGTTTGATGCTACAAGCTTGGCACACCTGTATTTGGGTAGTTTCTCCCATTCTTCTCTGCAGATCCTCAAGCTCTGTCAGGTTGGATGGGGAGCATTGCTGCAAAGCTATTTTCAGGTCTCTCCAGAGATGTTCGATCGGGTACAAGTCCGGTCTCTGGCTGGGCCACTCAAGGACATTCAGCGACTTGTCCCGAAACCACTCTTGTGTTGTCTTGGCTGTGTGCTTAGGGTCGTTGTCCTGTTGGAAGGTGAACCTTCGCCCCCCAGTCTGAGGTCTTGAGCACTCTGGAGCAGGTTTTCATCAAGGATCTCTTTGTACTTTGCTCCGTTCATCTTTCCCTCGATCCTGACTAGTCTCCCAGTCCCTGCTGCTGAAAAACATCCCCACAGCATGATGCTGCCACCACCATGCTTCACCGTAGGTATGGTGCCAGGTTTCCTCCAGACGTGATGCTTGGCATTCAGGCCAAAGAGTTCAATCTTGGTTTCATCAGACCAGAGAATCTTGTTTCTCATGGTCTGAGAGTCTTTTGGTGCTTTTTGGCCAACTCCAAGTGGGCTGTCATGTGCCTTTTACTGAGTAGTGGCTTCTGACTGGCCAATGCTGCAGAAGTGTTTTGGTACCCTTCCCCAGATCTGTTCCTCGTCACAATTCTGTCTTGGAGCTCTACGGACAATTAATTCGACCTCATAGCTTGGTTTTTGCTCTGACATGCACTGTCAACTGTTGGAACTTTTATATAGACAGGTGTGTGCCTTTCCAAATCATATCCAATCAATTGAATTTCCCACAGGTGGACTCCAATGAAGTTGTAAAAACATCTCAAAGGTGATCAATGGGAACAGGATGCACCTGAGCTCAATTTCTAGTCTCATAACAAGGGGTCTGAATACTTACTGTATGTAAATAAGGTATTTCTGTTTGTCAAAAAAACAGTTTTCGCTTTGTCATTATGGGGTATTGTGTGTAGATTGCTGCAGGTTTTTAATTTATTTAATCCATTTTAGAATAAGGCTGTAACGTAACAACATTTTGAAAAAGTCAAGGGGTCTGAATACTTTCCGAAGGCACTGTATATAGAGGTCTCCTCTTGTATCTGTGGCAGCACGGGCAGTGCGATTGAGGCTATTTCCATTTTAACGTTGCATGCGCCATGCTATACCAAATGAGCTACAGAGGACCACTATGTGGGTAGTGGACACTTCAGGAAAAAGCAGTGGGGCTCCAACCCTTCAAGAGCCCAAACATTGACATCTTTTTGGCCAAAACAAAGATGTCTATAATGTGCAATAATGTACTGTACTGTAATGTACCCTACTGTACTGTACTCTACTATACTGTACTCTACTCTACTGTGCTCTACTGTACTGTACTCGAGTTTACTCGACTTGAGTTTCTTACGTTTGAAGAAAGGACCCATGGACTCTTGATCTAGTTGTTTTGGTCTTGAGACTGCTCAAGACCACGTACATTTTAGTCTTTAACTTGTCGTAGTCTCAACTCTCTGGGTCAGGATCTTGGGATCAACGTCCTCGTATAAATCTTGGTCTTGGCTCCTGGATATCACTGTAGTCTTTGGTTTTACAAACCCTAGGCAACCCAATTTGAAGAAGACATTGCTCTCTGATCATTGGCTGATCACTCCCAACCCTGATCATTCCCAACCCACAGGAATCCCCACCCAGTTGACTACTTTTAAATGGTGGAAGTTATAAGTTACAACGTGTGTAGCTGTGGCGATATAATACAAACATAATACCATACACTTTATAACATTCGGAGGATTACTTACACAGGCATAAATGCACACGGAACTAGAAAAGAACACAGATAAATGTTTGCGAGGGACCGCTGTAGCTGTAAGTGACCACTGCCTTTGGTGATGAGCTGGAAACTGGATGGAGAGAATTGTGTGCAGACTCTCTCAACGGGGTGACCTCACACCCCAGCTCGTGTCTGAGGGAGCAGGGAGTTCTTCACAATGTGGAAATATCTCCTTCCTGCTCCTCTCCCTGTGTTGTGCCGTCTTGTTCTGACTGAGACTGGCTCTCCATGTGGTCTAAACATCTGGTCTCTAAAGTCACCTAAGCTGGCTGGTCTCTGCTGGACTGGAGGAGCCACATTCCTAGCCCTCCCTGCTCTAGGAAGAGCCGGCTGGCTGGGGGATCAGGGGAGATTTTGTAAGCCATGTAGCCCCAGAAAGCGATCCGACTCTGGGACAGGGAACTGAACACGAGCCCTTACTTCCTCATACACCAGATACTTACCTGTCCTACAGCAGGCTTTTAGCACAGACTATTTTGTTCTCTCTACTACGACTGGCACGTTTGAAGCAGGTGTATGGTCATTGTCAGGCGTACGACTAAAGGCAAAATACACAATTAGGCCTGCATACCAGTATACACACATAGGAAACATATTAGCATGGACACAGATAAATGGCAGGACATGCATGCATGCACATGCTGAAATGGTTTAACACTGTGTAACAAGTGTTTGGAAATCCTGCTCAGAAAATGCAAATCATTACTTTTCCAGCCTGGGAGATCAGAGCACACATGCTGGTATGAGCAGCTCTCTCATAGACACCATGTTGTGCTGGTCAGTCATGGGAACGTGAAAGCGAATCTGACCTATGCAATGGAGTTGCATTGTGTCTCGAGACCTGAAGAGTTACTATCCAACAAGGGGAACACAGAACTTTGCTCCATTACGTGACGTTCCAGAGTCCGTGCCAGGTTCAGTGACGTCCCATGAAAAAGATGAGCAAGAGAGAGTGAATGGGAGGAATAGTGATGTTCTATCTCTCCGTTGTAGTAGCAGGATCCTCTGCCCTCTGGCACACTAACTGTTTGACAGGTCTGACGATGCACAACTGTGTGTGTGTGTGTGTGTGTGTGTGTGTGTGTGTGTGTGTGTGTGTGTGTGTGTGTGTGTGTGTGTGTGTGTGTGTGTGTGTGTGTGTGTGTGTGTGTGTGTGTGTGTGTGTGTGTGTGTGTGTGTGTGTGAATGCGTTTGGTACAGTAGAAGTGGGGGAGGTTAGCTATAGCAAGAGTACTTCGCCATTGAATGAACAGCAGCACATTTGACTCTTTCTATTCCTTCTACGCACTTGTCGCCCCTGGAATGAACAAATAAGCATAGAACACGTTTCGAGGCCCTTTACACAGCATCTAATGAGTCTTTCTACTATTCGCTTGTTTAATCGATCTGCTCGTGTTCTTTTTTTTCTCTCTCTGCACGCATTTGGAAACGCAATAGACGGTAGGTGGTGTGATCATACTATACATTTCACAACGGAGCTCATAACAGTCTCGATGTAAATAAACACTGAGCCTTTGATCTAGTAACTTGTCTCTTAGTGCAGGTAGCTGCAGTAAAGAAGCTTTGTGTGTGTGTGTGTGTGTGTGTGTGTGTGTATTTGTGTAACACATGTTGTAGGTCTATTCCCCTGTTCAACTAGTGTTCTAAGTAAAGCTAGGCTAATCCCGACAGCCAGGGCAGATCACTGTAAGAAGCCAGCTGGAGGGGTAAGGCATGTGTGTCTGTGTCACCCTCATAACCACAGGAGTCTCTGCTCAGAGGAGCCTCTGATGTTAGGTTCATGACACACATCCTGCTCTCACTGCTACAGACTCTCTCTATTGATCTAATAATATAATAATAAATAATCATAATGATAATAATGTATATGCTATTTAGCGGATGCTTTCATCCAAAGCGACTTAGTCATGCGTGCATATATACGCATGGGTGGTGTTTCCCAACCCTGTCCTCAAGACACTCTGACCCAGCCTTTTCACATATCTTACCTATTCCAGTACTAGCCCAACTGATTCAGGTCAACTAGTCAACTTATCAGCAAGCCCTTGATAAGTTGAATCAGGCGGACTCGTGTTGGAAATTAACAAATGTGGAGTGGCTGCTGGTGGTCATGAGGATGGGTTCGGGAAACACTGATGTTGCTAGCGGTCTTTTCCCCTGTTCTACAAGTGTTCTAGTTATATTCCCCTGTTCTACAAGTGTTCTAGTTATATTCCCCTGTTCTACAAGTGTTCTAGTTATATTCCCCTGTTCTACAAGTGTTCTAGTTATATTCCCCTGTTTTACAAGTGTTCTAGTTATATTCCCCTGTTTTACAAGTGTTCTAGTTATATTCTCCTGTTCTACAAGTGTTCTAGTTATATTCCCCTGTTCTACAAGTGTTCTAGTTATATTCCCCTGTTCTACAAGTGTTCTAGTTATATTCCCCTGTTCTACAAGTGTTCTAGTTATATTCCCCTGTTCTACAAGTGTTCTAGTTATATTCCCCTGTTCTACAAGTGTTCTAGTTATATTCCCCTGTTCTACAAGTGTTCTAGTTATATTCCCCTGTTCTACAAGTGTTCTAGTTATATTCCCCTGTTCTACAAGTGTTCTAGTTATATTCCCCTGTTCTACAAGTGTTCTAGTTATATTCTCCTGTTCTACAAGTGTTCTAGTTATATTCCCCTGTTATACTAGTGTTCTAGTTATATTCCCCTGTTATACTAGTGTTCTAGTTATATTCCCCTGTTATACTAGTGTTCTAGTTATATTCCCCTGTTCTACAAGTGTTCTAGTTATATTCCCCTGTTCTACAAGTGTTCTAGTTATATTCCCCTGTTCTACAAGTGTTCTAGTTATATTCCCCTGTTCTTCAAGTGTTCTAGTTATATTCTCCTGTTCTACAAGTGTTCTAGTTATATTCCCCTGTTATACTAGTGTTCTAGTTATATTCCCCTGTTCTTCAAGTGTTCTAGTTATATTCCCCTGTTCTACTAGTGTTCTAGTTATATTCCCCTGTTCTTCAAGTGTTCTAGTTATATTCCCCTGTTCTTCAAGTGTTTTAGTTATATTCCCCTGTTCTACAAGTGTTCTAGTTATATTCCCCTGTTCTACAAGTGTTCTAGTTATATTCCCCTGTTCTACAAGTGTTCTAGTTATATTCCCCTGTTCTACAAGTGTTCTAGTTATATTCCCCTGTTCTACAAGTGTTCTAGTTATATTCCCCTGTTCTACAAGTGTTCTAGTTATATTCTCCTGTTCTTCAAGTGTTCTAGTTATATTCCCCTGTTATACTAGTGTTCTAGTTATATTCCCCTGTTATACTAGTGTTCTAGTTATATTCCCCTGTTCTACAAGTGTTCTAGTTATATTCCCCTGTTCTACTAGTGTTCTAGTTATATTCCCCTGTTCTACAAGTGTTCTAGTTATATTCCCCTGTTCTACAAGTGTTCTAGTTATATTCCCCTGTTCTACAAGTGTTCTAGTTATATTCCCCTGTTCTACAAGTGTTCTAGTTATATTCCCCTGTTATACTAGTGTTCTAGTTATATTCCCCTGGTCTTCAAGTGTTCTAGTTATATTCCCCTGTTCTACAAGTGTTCTAGTTATATTCCCCTGTTCTTCAAGTGTTCTAGTTATATTCCCCTGTTCTACAAGTGTTCTAGTTATATTCCCCTGTTCTTCAAGTGTTCTAGTTATATTCCCCTGTTCTTCAAGTGTTTTAGTTATATTCCCCTGTTCTTCAAGTGTTCTAGTTATATTCCCCTGTTCTTCAAGTGTTCTAGTTATATTCCCCTGTTCTACAAGTGTTCTAGTTATATTCCCCTCTTCTACAAGTGTTCTAGTTATATTCTCCTGTTCTACAAGTGTTCTAGTTATATTCTCCTGTTCTACAAGTGTTCTAGTTATATTCTCCTGTTCTACAAGTGTTCTGGTTATATTCCCCTGTTCTACAAGTGTTCTAGTTATATTCCCCTGTTCTACAAGTGTTCTAGTTATATTCCCCTGTTTTTCAAGTGTTCTAGTTATATTCCCCTGCTCTACAAGCGTTCTAGTTATATTCCCCTGTTCTACAAGCGTTCTAGTTATATTCCCCTGTTCTACATGGGTTCTAGGTCGATTCCCCTGTTCAACTAGTGTTCTAGTTATATTCCCCTGTTATACAAGTGTTCAAGGTCTACTCCCCTGTTATACTAGTGTTCTAGGTCTACTCCCCTGTTATACTAGTGTTCTAGGTCTACTCCCCTGTTATACTAGTGTTCTAGGTCTACTCCCCTGTTATACTAGTGTTCTAGGTCTACTCCCCTGTTATACTAGTGTTCTAGGTCTACTCCCCTGTTATACTAGTGTTCTAGGTCTACTCCCCTGTTATACTAGTGTTCTAGGTCTACTCCCCTGTTATACTAGTGTTCTAGGTCTACTCCCCTGTTATACTAGTGTTCTAGGTCTACTCCCCTGCTCTACTAGTGTTCTAGGTCTTTTCCCCTTTTCTACAAGTATTCTAGGGTTATTCCCCTGTTCTACAAGTGTTCTAGATCTATTCCCCTGTTCTCACAGTGTTCCTGTTGTTGTTCTTGCAGGGTGGAGGATGAGGCGGTGTTGGACAGAGGTGCGTCCTTCGTCAAGCATGTCTGTGACGAGGAGGAAGTGGAAGGTAAGAGCACAGAGCCTCTGTGACGTCTATGATGCCTTACAATGTTATTATATAATGTCTCCTTCTCTCATGCCTCTCAACCACCAACTCTACGAGTCTACCTCTCTTATTTCTCCCTTCTCTCCCTTCCTCGCTCTTCCTCTCTCCATCACTTCTCCCACCCCTTTCTCTCCTGCGTCATCCTTTTTTGCCAGCTGTCACTCTCCACTACCCTATTTCGTAGTACTCTCTCTCCAGGTCTGTGTTTTCTATTGGTTCTCTATTGTTGTGGTTTTCCCACTAATATCGGGATGAAGTATAGGAGGGATTAATATTGAAGATAAAGATGTGGAGCGCATAACACAGGTTTATCAAGCGATGTAATGCCTGCCCTACTCCCCCCATGAAGATGTTTACTCCTTTAATCTCCCCAATGGCCAACACACACACACACACACACACACACACACACACACACACACACACACACACACACACACACACACACACACACACACACACACACACACACACACACACACACACACACACACACACACACACACACACACACACACACACACACACACAAAGAGAGACAATCATGCCACAGTTTAAGTTATGATAGGCAGTGTGTACACAGCCATATCTGCCAGCTATCTCACCTTTCTGCGAGATTGTGTCTTAGAACTTCCCCCAGTTCAAAGAAACTCCAAAACCAGAGTTCACCTCACATGGAGCCACACAGTGAAAATAATCAACAGCCAGAAAGCCACAGTCAAACTGAATGTGAAATCCCTCAAAGCCACATTACTCAGTCACGACCAACCTTATGTTTGAATGGATTTCGCCTTTTGGTGGATGACCCCTGGTTGAACTCAACTTCGCTCGTTTTTTAATACATCCCAAGACAGCCTGTCCTGCCATGTAGTCAGTGCTCTGATTTTAAGTGACCTTCGTAAAGCCTAGTTTATAATATAATATTCATAATACTACTTTCAGATAAGATGAAAATATATAAGCAACATTTAAAAAGCAGCCTGTAAAATGTCTTCACTTGACTCCCTAAATCCACTGTGAATGCTACATATAGGCATGTAGCATGTTAGAATGTAGCATGTTAGCATGTGTGTGTGAGATCACACTAGGGCAGTTCTTTCCAACCCTGTTCTTGGAGAGCTACCATTCAGTAGGTTTTCACTCCAAACCTAATCAACCCTAATCTGATTCGAATAATTAGCTGGTTGATAAGACGAGGGTAGCTCTCCAGGAACAGGGTTGGAGACCCCTGCACTAGGGAGTGAGGTGTGAGTTCTGTTTTCTATAGATTACCCATGCCAACCAAATCAAATCAAATGTTATTTGTCACATGCGCCTAATACATAATCTTACAGTGAAATGCTTACTTACAAGCCCTAACCTAACCAACAAACCTAACAACCCAAAAAATAATTCAGTCAATGTGAGTCAATGTGCTGGGGCACTGGTTAGTCGAGGTAATTGAGGCAATATGTACATGTAGGTAGAGTTATTAAACTGACTATGCATAGATAATAACAGAGAGTAACCAATACCTACACTAGTGTACATTAGGATCGTGTATACAATCCTAAAGAACTTTGACCAGGCTGGGATACAAAAATCTGTGAGCTGGAGCATCTGGCTCTGTGGGACTGTTTCTTTCTCTCTCTAAAATGACTTCCTGGAGATGTTTAGCAGTTTCCTGTCAGAGCTGCTGCACGGGAAGTGGTTGAAATTTATTTACATCCCCAGCATGTGTCAGGATGAGGACAGATCCCAGTCGGACTGGCCCAAGGGGAAACAGCTTGACAAACAAAGGTTGTTTTGTCAGATAACTTTTGTTTGGTAACAGCCTAATTCATACCTAAAGGCAGGTAGCCATATCGATCAGTAGGCATACATCTACATGTATTCTTTGACATCCAACCCTCCCCCTGTCAAATCTAACCCATCCCTGTCTATCCCACAGTTTTACTTACCCAACTGATCCTCATTGATTTTGTGCATTTCTTCCGTTTGACGCGGATTATCAGCATGGCAGGATTACTGTTATTTCCTTGGCATAGTAATCGTAGTCGTCCTAATCTGACCTGCGTCCTTTGCATTGTGTCCCCTCTCCCTCTCCCTCAGGTCACCACACTGTGTACATCGGCGTACACGTGCCCAAGAGCTACCAGCGGAGGCGGCGCCACCGACGCAAGTCCAGCCACAAGGAGAGGAAAGAGAGGCCGGCGGAGAACGTAGAGGGGGACAAAACGGACGGAGAGAATGCTGATGAGGCAGCACCCAACATCCTCAAACCTCTCAGTGAGTAATGACAACAGAGACTACACTACCCAGCATGCATCTCCACTAGTAAAAACAAGGGGTGAATAGATCTATGGATCTTTCAACTGTTAGGTTCTAAATAAACAGAGTTAAAAAAACTCAGAGACGCTTAATCGAGCTCAAACCAAGTTTATTCACCCACTGGGTCGTACAGCTGCATAAGACAAAGAACATATTCACATAAGCACTGATATTTAACCCTTTCTCATATGCTGAGCCTCCTCCTTACAGATCTGAACAGCCAATACACCTCTGTTGCTATCCAGAAGATTAGTGATCTATATTCTTCCCCACTTCATCTGACCTGACCTCTGTCCAAATTCCTCACTCCTCTCCAACTCAAGGCTGTCATGGTGACTTGTACCAGACTGTTTCTCTTCTCCTCCCATAGGATCCCTGATGGCTAACAATAACATATGTTATCCATTACCGTCTCTCCCTCAGTGAAATTAATAAGTAGGGCGGAAGGTAGCCTAGTGGTTAGAGCGTTGGACTAGTAACCGAAGGTTGCAAGATCAAATCCCAGAGCTGACAAGGTAAAAATCTGTCGTTCTTCCCCTGAACAAGGCAGTTAACCCACTGGGCCGTCAATTGAAAATAAGAATTTGTAATTAACTGACTTGCCGAGTTAAATAAAGGTAAAAAAAAGAAGAAGGATTTCCCATTATTTCAAAGGTTAAGAAATCAGAACCCATCACAACCAATAAAATGAGTGTAAACAAGTCAAGCCAATATACTGTAATTAAGCAGTGAATACAACTATAGGGAATAAGCAACCAACCAGTTCATGTTTCACTCATGAATATCCTGATAACCATTTAATTCGATAGATTTGGTAGATCTTGGGATACTGTACAGTATGTTGACTTTAGAAAACTGTTCATCGACAGCATCACTGACTGAGAAACTATTACCTAATTCCCCTGGCCTAGTATTGCCTAGTAACACATCGTTGTTAACCAAACCTCACTACATCAGTATTCACGGATATGTTACTTTTAGCTGTTGGTTCACACTAGACCACTCAACAAAATAAATCCAAGTGGAGTTGTTTTTATGCTAAGAATGCTATTTCTATACTGCAGGCTTAAACCAGAGAATAAATGGGCAGAGATGCTTGTCCTAAATCTAACTAACACAGAAGCTCATGATAGACTCGTGCCATACCTTCTGTCTGTGATAACTCATTTGGTGTCCCGTCAAATAGAGACGTGTCAAAACCATAATAATCCAAACCACCACAAGCAACTTTCACACATTCTGGGTTTCTCTTGACTGTGCAGTTAACCTTTGAAATAATGAGTAATACTTCTTTTTTTTACCTTTATTTAACTCGGCAAGTCAGTTAATTACAAATTCTTATTTTCAATTGATGGCCCAGTGGGTTAACCGCTTTAATCCGGCGTGTTGATAGCCCTTAATGTTGGTTTTATTACTTCGGGGCTCAAAGTGTATGGCCTAACAGCAGTAAAGAGAATATCACGCTGCAGAAACACAGCGGCAAGCGGCAGTAGCAGTATGTCTAGTTGGTGGTTGAAAAGAGGAAGAGAGGGGACAGAAGGAGATGAATTCTCCTCTGTTCGGGTCACTGATGGAGTTGAGATCCGGTTGAAAGATCCTGCTGACCCCACGGACGTGACCGTCAGTACACACACTTGAAAGGGAAGCCAAGCGGAGGTAGACGGAGATCACGGAGTTATGGTCTTGTATAACTTTGACGGACAGAATGCACGGTCACACTTAATGTGGATAGTTCGGATTTTCCGTCTGTAGATGCTCCACAGATGGTCATAACGTCAACAAACTGTCTGCTGAAAAGCAACTGCTTGCTAAGGTTAGGGTTAGGTTAGGGTTCCTCCCGCCAGCCGCCACTGATCCATAGAGATACTCTTGATTGAAATGTGTGGTCCATGGTATCTTATATCTCAGCCGGTGTCTGTCCTTAATTTGCCCTGTAACATTTCTATGTGTATGATCCACACAGAGCCATGCACACAAATAAAAACAAAGCATTAGCGGCTGTTTATGGAGTTCTTATCTCTGCTTGGGATGCATTGGAACAGAACCAGACGGACTCAGGGATGGGGGACTCTTTTAGCTGTGACAAGGCACCCAGCCAGCCAGACAGCCAGTACCTGTAGTGTGTACTTTACCATAATCCCCTCTCTGTCTGCCTGTCTGTCTGACACTACCTGTAGTATACACTTTTCCATAAACCACCCTCTCTGTCTGTCTGCGAAATGTTGCTGTAAACAGCTCTTTGTGGTTGACTGAGAGGGTAACTAGAGGGAATACCATCACACGGTCTTGAACCGTGGGGTCCTCCCCCCCCGAACCATAAATACTCTGACACACTGTATTGACGATGAACTTAGCTATTGCCACTTACGCCAAGTGTCAGTACACTGAAGAGGATTATATCATTGACACATGTCCTTCACCTGGTCCTGTTGTTGGTCTATAGCAGGATCTCGAGAAGGGTGTGGTCATGTCACCAACCCTGGTTAGCCACTAGGGATGTGCATCTTTCCCTTTCGAGACGATTCGATACGTACCTTGATACATGGGCTCCGATACGATACAGGAACGATACGGTTTAAAAAACAAGGTGACCTCCGAAAGCCAGATGGAGATGGGTAAATTAGACGTGCATTCGGTCTTTATATTACTGTAGCATAGACTACGCCACAGCAAATGTAAGCCTACCCGTCACAAGAAATAAAGTTACCACGATGAGATGATCGGTCTACATGCATAGTGAACTGCGCTCCGTACTGAGATGGGTCTGTCCCCACCCTGAGCGTTGATTCATCATGCAGAGGACGTAGAGAAGCCAGATTTTAGACATCACATATACTTGAACAGTTCCATTTCACGCCATCCTGTTCATCTAAATCATTTATTATATTTGACCGGTTTCACACATGTATTTATCCCGGGAAAAGGGAGAGGTTTTGAGCGATAAATCCCAGTAACCAGGTTCCCGCCACACAAACTTAGTATGGGTAACGTGCCACCACAACACACGCAGACACCTACCCTACAAGTCTACAGCACAAACATTTTAACTTCGAGGATTTTCCAAACTCTGTTTTGCCCTCTGGCTAATTCCCCTTAATCCTGTTGATTTTGGCAAACAGTGTGAAGCCGTCCACCTGAGAGTTGTGTGCAACAGCAACAAAGGCCCGTTTTTTATTGATAACACCAGTTGGTAGATTGAGGAGGTGAATGGCATGGTGTTCTGTACGGCGTTAACAAACACTCCGTTGTAAAAGTCAGGCCCTAAAAGTCAGACAGACTGGAGTAAGACCGAAGGACACACACGCGTATGCGCACTAGCATGCCTGTACCCACACACACACACACACACACACACACACACACACACACACACACACACACACACACACACACACACACACACACACACACACACACACGTATGCGCACTAGCATGCCTGTACCTACACACACACACACACACACACACACACACACACACACACACACACACACACACACACACACACACACACACACACACACACACACACACACACACACACACACACACGTATGCGCACTAGCATGCCTGTACCCACACACACACACACACACACACACACACACACACACACACACACACACACACACACACACACAGACACGCTGCAGGGACAAAATGTTGCCTTAAGGCCCTGTGTGTGTGTGTGTGTGTGTGTGTGTGTGTGTGTGTGTGTGTGTGTGTGTGTGTGTGTGTGTGTGTGTGTGTGTGTGTGTGTGTGTGTGTGTGTGTGTGTGTGTGTGTGTGTGTGTGTGTGTGTGTGTGTGTGTGTGTGTGTGTTTAGGGTAGCTGATATGCTCGAGTCTAGTGAAAATATCCCTTATGTCTGTATTTTCTATGTCAGGGAGTCCTAACAGTCTGGTGTACCATATACAAGACTGAAAATATAACTCTGGATGCCCCTTGTCTTGTCTGGATCATGTGATATTTATTTACACTGTGTGATGTATTCCCTCTTTGTTTATTTTGAGCAGTTATGCAGTATGACTTTGTATATGGGCATCTCGGAATGGAACAGGACAAAGTTGTCCTCGAAATGAAATCAATATAATGAACTACAACAACGGAAAACTGTATTTATAGAGCACAAAGTGATTAGCCATGGATTAAAAGCTTACTTTAAAAAAAAAACTTTTCCACAGCTAATTATTTCCCAATTATTTTGTGAACTATGTAAAGCAACTCTTAAAGGGGCAATCCGAAGTTGAAACAATAACACCGGGGCATCCCCACCCCTGTTTCGGTAAAAAGCTGAGGGATGTGATTGGAGAAATGTAAGCACTCTCAAATTCATGAACAGAGCTAGGGATGCAAGGACTGAGCATCTATGATATCAAAATGATAGTTTTAACTGTGTTTTGAGGCTATACAGTGTCTGGTGACATTCACTTTATTTCTAAACATTGGCGTGAACAAGCTTCTATTTTGGGTTCGAATGGTGTGCGGCAGTTGAACTAAGCTCATGGGGCATTTATCAATGGGAACATATCATTCATTAATCAGTCCCAAAAAAATGGATGTTGCAACTGCAGATTAACCCTTTAAGCCCTCTCTGGCGTGTGAGAGTGTTCCTCAGGTGTCAGTAAGTCAGTTAGTCTTTGGAGCTTATTAATGGCTTCCGTAGGGAACTCTGTTCCTTCAGAAATAGCCTGGTGATTGACATCTTCCACATCCTCTTTGCGAACATCGACTCTACACGAGTGGCGCAACCTTTCCCTCTCCTACCCATAGACGTGATAGCAGGTGTCAATACAACTCTATCTATTCTCGCAAATCTACTTGTGACGAACTGACTCTCCGGGTGTCAGCTTATCGACTTCTCTAACTTAAAAAACAAACAAAAAAAACGTTCTCTGAAGCTACGCCTCTCTGTGTATACACCGAGTTATCTGTGTTGCATTTTTACGGTCTTTCTTAAGAAACGTAATCCCCAGTTAACCCAGAACTATGCGTAAACAGATAGTCTTGTCCATGAGAGATTAGAAGTGATATGACTCATTAGTCACACACACGCACACACACCTGGTGTCAAGTAGACGTAACCCCTTTTCTGAGAAGGAAGTCATTTCCTGAAACGCACATGCAAACAGGTGTGTGATTGTCTTCCCTTACGCTACGCATTCCATCAGCTCTGGCTTAGTGAGTATGTCTCATTCTGGAAGCACTGCTCCTAGGAAGTAGGGAGATCAGAGTAGAGTGAGATAAGCATACACATGTATTTACCGTCACATTTATTTACTGGCCATGCACATGTTGTTACTGGTATTTTATTTCTGGCTGAATTCCTGTCTTTATATAATGAGTTATGATGTGATGACGTACAGATGGGAGCTGCCAGTGAGCACACGACAACATGCCCGCCAATAGTAGTGATCAGTAATATTACTGGCACAGGCCTACCTCAGACCAGGGGTTAAAGTTATCCGTCACGGCGACAGGTTTCCGTCATATGGATGACATGAGAGGTTTGAGTAAGAATGATTGATTATTTTGGGTGAAAGAAAACACTCCAGGACACACTTGAACGTCTAAAACTACTGTAGATAAAGTATGTAGAAATGAAAATGGACCTTTGTACAGTATTATCGAATAACTGCCCTTTTTCTTGCCCGCGAATTGATTGTGACAAATGAATCGGTCATAAAACAATCTGTGCGGCCCTCGATTTCAAAATCTCAATATGGCCCTCGAGCTAAGATTGGCTTAAATTTCAGTCATGAGATTTTTTTGTTGTTGCTTTAACCACTGAGCCTCAGACCCTCATGTGATCTTTCTCTTCTCTTTGCTCCCTCTCTTTCTCTCTCCACCTGCCCTCTCTCTCTCTCCCTCGCTCTCTCTCTCTCCGCTCCCTCTCTCTCTCCGCTCCCTCTCTCTCTCCGCTCCCTCTCTCTCTCCGCTCCCTCTCTCTCTCCGCTCTCTCTCTCTCCGCTCTCTCTCTCTCTTCACTCTCTCTCTCTCCGCTCCCTCTCTCTCCGCTCTCTCTCTCTCCGCTCTCTCTCTCCGCTCCCTCTCTCTCTCTCTCCGCTCCCTCTCTCTCTCCGCATCCTCTCTCTCTCTCTCTCTTTTCCTCCCCATCCCCTTCCAGTCTCCGCAGCAGCAGAGAGGATCAGGTTCATCCTGGGTGAGGAGGATGACGGCCCCCCGCCCCCTCAGCTCTTCACTGAGTTGGACGAACTGCTGGCCGTCGACGGACAGGAGATGGAGTGGAAGGAGACAGCCAGGTGAGCGGTCATCTATACACATGCATATATAGTGTACCGTACCCACACACACACACACACACACTGGCTCTTTCCTTTAGTTGGAGACTTGGTCAGTTGGTCAGTAAATCACTCAAGTCACTCATGTGCGTCAGTTCAAATGTCATGGCTTTACACGTTTAACTCCCTTAGGCCATCAAGGCTTAGTAACGTTACCCCCTTGTCACCAACACACACCCAGTTGTGGTATATTGCAGTAGCAGGTGTGTGTATAGATGTAGGGGAGTGTTCGTGTGTGTACATTAATTAGGGCTGGGAATTGCCAGGGACCTCACAATACGATATTATCATGATATTTAGGTGCAATTCGATACTGTGCTTGTGTTGCAATTTGACGTGCCCAACTCAATGTTAGGAAGGTGTTCTTAATGTTTTGTACACTCAGTGTATGTCTGCTGCAGAGAGAGCACGAGAATTAGTTTTCATCAGTCATGAAAATAAAAGTGCTGAAAACATGTTGGCTCACTATTGAAGATGGAGAACAAGCTATAGGAAGAACAATTGTTTTAGTGCAGGTACAGCCGACTAGCGCTAATGCTATCCAACAAATTATTATATATTTTTGTATTATATAATTTTTTTTATTGATACTTGGAGTCAAAGTAACAATATATTATCGTCCAAAATAATATTGCGATATGTAACGGTATAGATTTCCCCCCCCCCCATCACTAACATGAATTCCTGCATAGGAGAATAGTGTGTCCTTCAGTGAACTCCTTGCCCACTCTTATCTGGATGAACAACACTGCACTGTCCCCTCAGTGAACCCAGAACACAACCTCAGTTACCTACCATGTGATTTTCTTTCTGGACAGGTGGCTTTCTGACAGCGCCTCAGAGTGTTGATTTAGGATACATTATGCCTTTTACAGATGTAGGATTTCAATTTGATCACTCTTTTGTTGCTGTAAATTTCCCTGCAAAGCAGGAAATGCAAACTTGTAGTGTATTTGAGTTTTAAAAAGGCTTCTAAAGTTGGTCATTTCCACTTTGACATTTCAGACTTGATTTGCCCTAATCGAAAATGTCAACCCTTACAAAAATGCCAATTAATTCACATCTTTTCCTGCTGTAGCAAACTGACTTTTTTTTATTTTACCAGGTAAGTTGACTGAGAACACATTCTCATTTACAGCAACAACCTGGGGAATAGTTACAGGGAATGAATGAGCCAATTGTGAACTGGGGATTATTAATTAGGTGACCATGATGGTTTGAGGGCCAGACTGGGAATTTAGCCAGGACACCTGGGTTAACACCCCTACTCTTACAATAAGTGCCATGGGATCTTTAATGACCTCAGAGAGTCAGGACACCCATTTAACATCCCATCTGAAAGACAGCACCCTACACAGGGCAGTGTCCCCAATCCCTGCCCTGGGGAATTGGGATATTTTTTAGACCAGAGGAAAGAGTGCCTCCTACTGGCCCTCCAACACCACTTCCAGCAGCATCTGGTCTCCCATCCAGGAACTGACCAGGACCAACCCTACTTAGCTTCAGAAGCAAGCCAGCAGTGGTATGCTGGGTGGTATGCTGCTGGCTAGTTCCTACATATGTAGATGATTTAAGATTAAACAGATCTGATCCAACATCAGTATCAGTACTCTGATACGCTTAATACATATAAAGTTTTGACCCTAAGGGCCCTGGTCAAAAGTAGTGCACTAAATAGGGAATAGAGTGCCATTTAGGACACAGGAACAGTAATGAAATAGCCAAATACGTCAGTTGTTTTTATAGCAGCAGTGAGTTCCTGGTTGACTCAAAGTGACAGACGGACGGACGGAGACAGTAACAGCATTGCAGGTGGAAGACAATGGACATTCTCTTTAGGGAAACAAATATCTGCTTCATACATATCAATACACCTCTGAGTTTCAGTAGCAGGCCTATCTATTATCATACACCCACACACTGATACTCACACCCTATCATTCTCTCGCTTCCCCCTCTCTCTCTCTCGCCCCCACCCTCTCTCTCTCTCTCTCTCTCCCCCCCTCTCTCTCTCGCCCCCACCCTCTCTCTCTCTCTCGCTCCCCCCTCTCTCCCCATCTCTCTCTCTCTCACCCCCACCCTCTCTCTCTCGCCCCCACCCTCTCTCGCTCTCTCTCGCCCCCACCCTTTCTCTCTCTGTTTCCTCCCTTTCTTTCTCACCTTACCACTCACTGACAGAGACATGTACACACATACTGAAAGATACGTGCTCCTTCACCCATTCACTTAAAACCTCCAATAAGCCCCTGCTGTAATACTTGAATTGAGAGTGCCTTGTGTGTCTTAGCCCTAGTTCAAACACTGCTCTATCACCACTCCGAACAGAAACGAAAAATGCCACTCTTTGGAAGAGCGGGGGTAGAGTGCCGTCTGAAAAAGTGCGCCTCGTCGGACCTTTGACGATAGTTCGGCAGCCTCTGCCGCTCTTTTGGTGCGGTGCAGGTGAAGCCCGCCTCTGTTTCATGCAGCGAGCCAGAGCCGTTCTTCCACTGTCGGGAGAAATGGTCATGCATATTAATATATGATAATTGCATGCAAATAAAGGTTGCTTTCTACCACACCCACAACGGAAGCACAGTCATGGTCTCAGATTTTCAGGTGAGGCTAAGGCTCATGGTTAGCATAGTTTTTGGTGTTCTTTGAAGCCAGGAAAGACGGTAAAAACATGACTTCTCAACACAGCGGTTGAAACATTCATAACCGATGGGCAATACATCAGCTTACAAATTGAATGTCTACGTTGCACAGTAGGCCTAATATCGCTATCTCTAACAGATCTCATGGTTTATTTTAGGGATGAGGAGACTCTTCCTGATTCCCTAGTAAAAGGGAGTTATGAAATCTGAAGACACGTTACATTAACTGGGACACATTAAACCAATCATATTCACAGTTTCAAACATCAACTTCAGCACTGCACAGGTGTGTGAATCTTTATTTGTATTTTTAGTGCAATAAACTTTATGGTTTCTTTTAAAACAAGAAGTCGGTGTTATGCCTGAATTTGACACAAATCCAAAGAGGAAGTCTGCAACGGTTGTATGAAACCAATCAGTATGTCAAGCAAAGCTCTCAACCATGCCAGCCCACTCTTAATTTCTATTCCGTTCGCCTCGCCATATGTTCGGTGTCTGAACTGTGCGTTAGAAGATTTCAGTCCACCCTCAAACTCCCTGTGGGTTCCAGCTCCCTGTCCCTCTCTCTCCCTCCCCTTCCCTCATCCCTGTCTCCCCATTAGAGGGAAAGTAAATCCCTAGGATGTGAGTGTCCCCTCCCTCCCTCCCTCCCTCCCTCCCCTGAGGAGGCCCGTCTCCTCTCCCCTCCAGGGGCCTGAATGGAGGTGAGGCAGGGGGACTGAGGTTAGATGAGGCTCGGTGGAGCATGAGTTATGACCATAGGGACACTCTATCCCCCTAGGAAACCCCATGCCCTCACCCTCTCCTGGACCAGGTGAATAGCTCTTTGTTATGGAGAAATGAGAAGAATTCTAAAGGGATAAACCTTTCCCTCTCAAGGATCTGACTGCCAGAGAGGGTGTGTGTGGTCCTTGTCTTAGTTTAGAGACGGTTATTTTAAGATGCTTTGATGTGTACGGTTAAAGAGGTTTTCTTCCTTTAAATGTTTTGGAGCTTACGCCGCGACCGTTTGTGGTAGATGGCGACAGATTGTGGTAAATTGCATAATTCTGGCAACAATGAATGCCACTTAAATGACGTGCCATAGGATTCTGCGGCACCCCGCAAACTGTGCTGCGGTACGCCGCAACTTTTAAAGGAAGAACCACTGTACTTGGCAATGGACAGAACCACGTTCGGTATGGAAATGTACAGTTTTTGTATTGCGTCGTCCCGCATCCCCTGCTATTTTCCGTGAACAGTGAGGAATGCATGACATAGAGGGGTTGTTTTGTAACTAAAAAAAAGAACTGTCCTTGTCTCCTTTTGTCTTCGACCTGTTTTTGGCTGTGAAATGATATGAAACGCTTTGTTGGGATGTTTTTATTGTCCTCCTCTTCTGACCTTTATTGTGAGATAACTTACCTTGCAGAACCTGCGTCTCCGTAATGATGATTTAAGGATTTTTAAAATCAAACTTAACCAAGGTTATTCCCTTTCCTTCTGTTTGTCTCTGTATCTATTTCTTTCTGGGTCTGTCTCTCTCTAACCCCCCCACCCCATACCCTCTCACCCTCTCTTTCTCTCTGTCTTAATCCATTTCTCTCTAGGTGGATAAAGTTTGAGGAGAAGGTGGAAAAGGGAGGAGAGCGTTGGAGTAAGCCCCACGTGGCCACCCTGTCCCTTCACAGTCTGTTTGAGCTGAAGAACTGTATCGAGAAAGGCACCATCCTGCTGGACCTGGAGGCCTCCACTCTACCACAGGTGGTCGGTAAGACAACTACACTTCCCATAAGCCCCGGCATCTCACTGCACCAGACACACAAAATCATCAGTCAGTGTGTCTGACTGTACAGTGCTTTTACAATTGGGACATTGCAAAACAGTGCTCTTTGAAACCAAGTGTCCTCAATATTGACATGCTCTTCATTCCCTTTTGCCTCTCCCTGCCCCCCCTCTCCCTCTCTCAGAGTTGATCACTGACAACCAGATCGAGATTGGTCAGCTGAAGGCCGAGCTGAAGGATCAAGTCATGTACACGTTGCTACGGAAACATCGTCACCAGACCAAGAAGTCCAACCTGCGCTCTCTTGCCGACATCGGCAAGACGGTGTCCAGTGCAAGCAGGCTGTTTTCCAACCAAGACCAGAACGGTAATGCAGATGCCAGTTTGTTGCAGTCTTTATTTGTTTTGTCCTTACCTCCTACTTCCTACCTTATCCCAATAAGTTCTACCAATCACATCTACAATGATAGATTTTTCCCTCTGGTGGACTTTGTCATCAATTCTATAGGATATGGTGTAGTGTATGATCAACATTATGGGCCATCATTTGATTGCATTAAAGATGTTATAGGTACATACAGTTGAAGTCAGAAGTTTACATACACCTTAGCCAAATACATTTAAACTCAGCTTTTCACAATTCCTGACATTAAATCCTAGTAAAAAATCCCTGCCTTAGGTCAGTTAGGATCACCACTTTATTTGAAGAATGTGAAATGTCAGAATTATAGTAGAGAGAATGATTAATTTCAGCTTTTATTTCTTTCATCACATTCCCAGTGGGTCAGAAGTTTACATACACTCAATTAGTATTTGGTAGCATTGCCTTTAAATTGTTTAACTTGGGTCAAACGTTTCGGGTAGCCTTCCACAAGCTTCCCACAATAAGTTGGGTGAATTTTGGCCCTCCTGACAGAGCTGGTGTAACTGAGTCAGGTTTGTAGGCCTCCTTGCTCGCAAACACTTTTTCTGTTCTGCCCACAGAATTTCTATAGGATTGAGGTCAGGGCTTTGTGATGGCCACTCCAATACCTTGACTTTGTTGTCCTTAAGCCATTTTGCCACAACTTTGGAAGTATGCTTGGGGTCATTGTCCATTTGGAAGACCCATTTACGACCAAGCTTTAACTTCCTGACTGATGTCTTGAGATGTTGCTTCAATATATCCACATAATTTTCGTTCCTCATGATAGCATCTATTTTGTGAAGTGCATCAGTCCCTCCTGCAGCAAAGCACCCCCACAACATGATGCTGCCACCCCAGTGCTACACGGTTGGGTTGGTGTTCTTCGGCTTGCAAGCCTCCCCCTTTGTCTTCCAAACATAATGATGGTCATTATGGCCAAACAGTTCTATTTTTGTTTCATCAGACCAGAGTACATTTCTCCAAATAGTACGATCCTTGTCCCCCATGTTCAGTTGAAAACCGTAGTTTGGCTTTTTATGGCGGTTTTGGAGCAGTTGCTTCTTCCTTGCTGAGCGGCCTTTCAGGTTATGTCGATAAAGGACTTGTTTTACTGTGGATATAGATACTTTTGTACCTGTTTCCTCCAGCATCTTCACAAGGTCCTTTGCTGTTGTTCTGGGATTGGTTTGCACTTTTCGCACCAAAGTACGTTCATCTCTAGGAGACAGAACGCGTCTCCTTCCTGAGCAGTATGACAGCTGTGGTCCCATGGTGTTTATACTTGCGTACTATTGTTTGTACAGATGAACGTGGTACCTTCAGGCATTTGGAAATTGCTCCCAAGGATGAACCAGGCTTGCGGAGGTCTACAACTTTTTTTCTGAGGTCTTGGCTGATTTCTTTTGATTTTCCCATGATGTCAAGCAAAGAGGCACTGAGTTTGAAGGTAGGCCTTGAAATACATCCACAGGTACACCTCCAATTGACTCAGGCTAATTGACATCATTTATCAGGAGCTTCTAAAGCCATGACATCATTTTCTGGAATTTTCCAAGCTGTTTAAAGGCACAGTCAACTTAGCGTATGTAAACTTCTAACCCACTGGAATTGTGATACAGTGAATTATAAGGGAAATAATCTGTCTGTAAACAATTGTTGGAAAAATGACTTGTGTCATGCACAAAGTAGATGTCCTATCCGACTTGCCGAATCTATAGTTTGTTCACAAGAAATATGTGGAGTGGTTGAAAAACGAGTTTTAATGACTCCAACCTAAGTGTATGTTAACGTCCGACTTCAGCTGTATATCTAGGTGGCAATAGACTGGACTATTAACCATGTGAATGTGCCTGGCAAGATTCTTGTAACCCTGAGTGTTGATGCTTGTGTTTTTTTTCTTCTAAAAACTACTATCTCCGAAATGGATTCAGACTTTACAGCATCTGATTGAATTATTTATCAAAACCTTAACTGCTTGGATAGCCGCTCACAGTAATACGGTACTGCACTTTGAAGTGTGTGAGATCGTTCTTGTTCTCTCTAACCTCTAACTGCACTCTTTATTCTCCTGAGCAGACTAATATTCTCTACACTGGCTTTGTAGGAAAAGTCTAATAAGTTCTTGTCTTTTCTCTTCTTTTCACTTCTTTCCTTTCCCTGTCTCCCTTTCCTTCCTTCACTCATTTACGCTCTCTCTCTCTCTCTGGATGCTCTGTCTGCACTAAAGCACGCAGTCCCCATGAACACCCCCAGCCCTTCCCCCACTCCCACCCCCAGTCCCAGTCCCAATTTGTGCCTTATGCAACCCCGCTTGGCTCTGAGGAACCGATAGAGGAGGTCCAAAGGAGCTCCAGCATGCAATACCTCAGTAAGTCAGGTTATAATGCATTTATTACACATGGGATACCTTATTAAGTCAGGTTATAACACATATGGCACAAGGCTTGCCTGTGTAAGTCAGGCTATAATGCATTATAACCAGGGGTTGGAACCAAAGTTATTTTCCTATTGTTTCGTTCTAAACAGAACCACTATTTAAAAAAAATTTGTTCCACTGTTCCGACTAGCAAAATAAAGTTCTGAACTTCAGGAGACTTGAAGCGCTGGGCAGCTTGTTAGGTAGATAACAAGCTTGTGTGTGCAGAGCCGTACCAGAGTTAAAAACACGTCTTACTTTTTTGTAGTTATTAAATCCAATGTGAAATGTAATAACTATGCCTATAGTATCCTTTAAAAAAGTGAATTAATAAAAAATCTCTATCTTCTAAATCAAGTTTGTAATGTCAGTACAGTAGCTATTCTTCGGAGGTGGGGATGGGCAGGTAGCTTAAACACACACAGGCAACGATTATCAGCTTGCTGGCAGCCACTGGAATAAGTTTCGAAGAGTGAGGGCTTTGCATTGGCGCTTTTGTTGCGTTTTGTTGTGGGACTAGAAAAAAATGTCTGTAATGTAAAATAATATTATTAACTGGTTCCCAGCTTTTAAAATAACGGTTCTGTTCCGGAACAGTATGGATAACTTTCGTTCCAGGTTCCGTTTCTGTTCCTTACAAAATGTCATTATTTTCCGGTTTTCGGTTCTGTTCCCTGAACCGGTTTCAACCCCTGATTATAATATTATAATGCATTATAACATACCCTTGTGTGGGATACTTTTGTAAGTCAGGTTATAAAACAATACAACACTCTAACATGGATTTTTTTTTGGAATGCCTGTGTAAGTCATACGCAAATAATGCAATACAACACTCTAAAACAAGGACATTTTTCAATAAGTCAGGTTATAATGCATTACAACACCCTAGTGTGGGATACCTGTGTAAGTCAGGTTATAATAGTCATATAACATAGTCTATAACAGGTCATAACACATACCTTGACAATAGTCTATGTGCTAATTTGCGATCCAAACTTGTATTGCTGATATTAGCATAGATGACTGAAAATAATACTCTCATGGGAAATCACGATCAGTCCACCATTTTTGGAGGATTCTTTTATACGACTGCATCAAACAGCATCCAAGTCACAGTCTATCATGCCCAGAGAAATAGTAAACAACCAACTAGCTAATGTAGACCCTACTTGACTATTGACCAACTTTGTCAGGTTAACAGAACTGCAATGCCAAGCCAGCCTTCTCACGGAGTCTGGCTATCTCTCCCACTCTCCCACTCGCCCACCAACCCCACCATAGACTACAAACACGACTGAGTGTCCGTGCCCTCTCTCTGCTTTGCCGTGTCAGTGAGGGACCAGTTGGCATCAGATCAGAGACGAACAGGGCACGGCAGTGGGAGATTTCAGTCAGAAGATCTGATCCACTGCAGCTGGCATCGGCCCTAAAGCTTAACTAAGCCCTGGCAGCCTTCCAGATTTATATTAGTTCCTTCTGAAGTTTCTGTTCCTATTTTCTTCTGTTTTTCTTCATCTCCTTCTCTGAGATCAGTCTAATCTCACTGGGCCTTTGTCTTTTCTGTGACTTGTGCTTTACCTTTCATCTCAGTGACTTTGTTGGACCCCAGGGTTGTGTTCATTAGGTACCAAACGGAACAAAACTGCCTGAAACAGGGAGGGACTACCTGGTCCAATAAGAAACCCTCACCTCCATTTCAGAACGCTATAAAACCATTTGACTGTTTTGTGCACTAATGGACACGTTGACCCCTCTCAGTCCTGGTCTTTGAACTCTGACCTCTGACCCCACAGGTAGCCCAGCCACGACCCATCGGAACCTGACCTCTAACAGCCTCAACGACTTCTCTGACCAACCAGATAGAGACCAGGTGAGGATATTATTGTGTGTGTGTGCGTCTGTGTTTGGGCACTCTACATTTCAACTCCTGCACTAACACTATGCAGCGTCAAAGATTGGGCACAGCGTGTGTGTTTGTGTGTGATGGAGTGTGTTCCTAGGGTTGTGTGGCCTTGTTCGACTGATAAAGCCTACGAGCCTAACACACAAAGAGACCTGACACTCTCTCTTAAGTGTTTAGTGCCAATGTTGCTACTCCTCCTGAAGCCTGCTGAAACCAGTACACAGACACAGTAACTAACTCCGGGAATTACACTGACAACAGTAGCTCATTTGTCAAATTGCTCTGGCCTTTGATAAAACACCAAGGCCTTGCTTAGTTGATCATCTCCTCGCCCGAGGTCTCTGGATGTTTAGTGTTTTTTTTTACATTTCACTGGGACTAAGTAGTACGTCAGTGTCCCACTTAGGCCTTAATTTGAATTTACCGGCACATTGACCTAACGGAAGGGCTGGTATGCATTCACCTGGCCTGTTATTCTGTATACAGTTGCACAGAGGTGAATCTTTTCTGTTGCTACTGTGTTACATTCTCATTACATGTCATTCTAGAGACTTGTTCAAGTGTATAACCAATGAACAGAAAGGACTTCATTATGTGTCCTTTCTCAGTGAGTTTGTGAGTCACAGAGTGATTAAAAACTGCTTTAATCTGTTTCTACAGACGCTACGAGCTGCAATGTTGCCACATAATACAGCATGCAATGCCAATGTGCCGGGGACGGGTTGTACTGTGCGGCCCCATTTCATTCATGGAACTGTGTACAACTTTGGAGCATGTGAAATGTCCATTGTTACAATACCTTTGCTGCTTTTCTCATTCTACTCTGATAAGGACAGTCGTGTCAAGCACCGTGTCTTTTGAATAGATGTGGGTCAAGGCTAGGATTTCATTGCTTTATTTCTCTTTTTCTGTCTCTATCTTTAAGTTTCTCATGCTCTCTCTCTCGCTCTCTCTCTCTCTCTCTCTCCTCTTACTCTTTGTTCAACTCTGTCTCTCTCTCCCCTTTCTCTTTATCTCTTGTCCCCCCCTCTCTCTCTTAATCTATCTTTCTCCCCCCCCCCCCTCACCATCTGTAGCTGAAGAATAAGTTTATGAAGAAGCTTCCTCGTGATGCCGAGGCATCTAACGTCCTGGTCGGAGAGGTGGACTTCCTGGATTCGCCCTTCGTGGCGTTCGTCCGTCTGCAGCAGGCTGTCATGTTGGGAGCTCTGACAGAGGTCCCCGTCCCTACCAGGTACCCTAATGACTGCTGACACCAACTACAACCACAATCACCACCACTATATCTCATAGCCTGTAGAGCAGGCCTGGGCAATTCCAGTCCTCGGGGGCCTGATTGGTGTCATACTTTTGCCCCAGCTAACACACCTGACTCCAATCATCAAATAATCATGATCTTCAGTTAAAAATGTAATTAGTTTAAATCAGGTGTGTTTGCTAGGGATGGAGAAAAAGTGTGACACCAATCAGGCCCCCCGAAGACTGGAATTGCCCAGGCCTGCTGTAGAGGCTGATTGGTACTGTATTTATAGAGTTCAACCACTAGTGACCACTGTTTTACCCAATTTGGGCTTTTTGTTAACTGTCTATTTCTGAATATCCTTCTATTTTTTTCTCCATTTCCTTTCAGGTTTTTATTCGTGCTGCTGGGGCCCAAAGGAAAAGCCAATTCTTACCATGAGATCGGACGCGCTATCGCCACCCTCATGTCTGATGAGGTACGTGACTTACTGTGTCCAGCCTGCTTATATTGTATATTTACCAAGGAGTTGATACTGTCCAGTCTTCCTGGAGTTCAAGGGACTTGGTCCGTGTGAATGTATATTTTGTTTGTTAATCTGAGTGTGAGTCTATTGCTGGTCTGCAGTGTTTGCCCTATGTTTAGTAAATGTCTGGCCAGCTGTAGTATTAAGAGATTAACATAGGCAGAAAGACGACTCCAGGCCACATATAGCACCCAGGTGGCATATGGCTCAACACGGTGTAGACTAGGAAACTAAGATGTCATGTCTTACACAAGGCTCTCTGGATCCTACAGTTGCAATTATGAAATTGGCAAGGCTTACAAGGTTGATCTGGGATTGAAGTCATGGTACGGTTAGAGTTGATTTTAGCCTTAACCAGGTAGGCCAGATGAGAACAAGTTCTCATTTACAACTGCAACCTGGCCAAGATAAAGCTAAGCAGTGCGACAAAAACAACTACACAGAGTTACACATGGGATAAACAAATGTACAGTCAATAACACAATAGAAAAATCTACACTGCTCAAAAAAATAAAGGGAACACTAAAATAACACATCCTAGATCTGAATTAATGAAATATTCTTATTAAATACTTTTTTCTTTACATAGTTGAATGTGCTGACAACAAAATCACACAAAAATTATCAATGGAAATCAAATTTATCAACCCATGGAGGTCTGGATTTGGAGTCACGCTCAAAATTAAAGTGGAAAACCACACTACAGGCTGATCCAACTTTGATGTAATGTCCTTAAAACAAGTCAAAATGAGGCTCAGTAGTGTGTGTGGCCTCCACGTGCCTGTATGACCTCCCTACAACGCCTGCGCATGCTCCTGATGAGGTGGCGGATGGTCTCCTGAGGGATCTCCTCCCAGACCTGGACTAAAGCATCCGCCAACTCCTGGACAGTCTGTGGTGCAACGTGGCGTTGGTGGATGGAGCGAGACATGATGTCCCAGGTGTGCTCAATTGGATTCAGGTCTGGGGAACGGGTGGGCCAGTCCATAGCATCAATGCCTTCCTCTTGCAGGAACTGCTGACACACTCCAGCCACATGAGGACTAGCATTGTCGTGCATTAGGAGGAACCCAGGGCCAACCGCACCAGCATATGGTCTCACAAGGGGTCTGAGGATCTCATCTCGGTACCTAATGGCAGTCAGGCTACCTCTGGCGAGCACATGGAGGGCTGTGCGGCCCCCCAAAGAAATGCCACCCCACACCATGACTGACCCACCGCCAAACCGGTCATGCTGGAGGATGTTGCAGGCAGCAGAACGTTCTCCACGGCGTCTCCAGACTCTGTCACATGTGCTCAGTGTGAACCTGCTTTCATCTGTGAAGAGCACAGGGCGCCAGTGGCGAATTTGCCAATCTTGGTGTTCTCTGGCAAATGCCAAACGTCCTGCACGGTGTTGGGCTGTAAGCACAACCCCCACCTGTGCAAACCTTCTTGCCACAGCTCACATTGATGTGCCATCCTGGATGAGCTGCACTACCTGAGCCACTTGTGTGGGTTGTAGACTCCGTCTCATGCTACCACTAGTGTGAAAGCACCGCCAGCATTCAAAAGTGACCAAAACATCAGTCAGGAAGCATAGGAACTGAGAAGTGGTCTGTGGTCACCACCTGCAGAACCACTCCTTTATTGGGGGTGTCTTGCTAATTGCCTATAATTTCCACCTTTTGTCTATTCCATTTGCACAACAGCATGTGAAATTTATTGTCAATCAGTGTTGCTTCCTAAGTGGACAGTTTGATTTCACAGAAGTGTGATTGACTTGGAGTTACATTGTGTTGTTTAAGTGTTCCCTTTATTTTTTTGAGCAGTGTATATACAGTGTGTGCAAATGGAGTACGGAGGTAAGGCAATAAATAGGCCATAGTAGCGAAGTAATTACAATTTAGCAAATTAACACTGGAGTGATAGATGTGCAGATGATGATGTGCAAGAAGAAATAGTAGTGTGCAAAAGAGCAAAAAAAGTAAATAAAAACAATATGGGGATGAGGTAGGTAGTTGGATGGGCTATTTACAGATGGTCTGTGTACAGCTGCAGAGATCTGTGAGCTGCTCAGATAGCTGATGCTTAAAGTTAGTGAGGGAGATATAAGTCTCCAACTTTTTTGCAATCATTGGCAGAAGAGAACTGGAAGGAAAGGAGGCCGAAGGGGGTGTTGGCTTTAGGGATGACCAGTGAGATATACCTGCTGGAGCGCGTGCTACGGGTGGGTGTTGTTATGGTGACCAGTGAGCTGAGATAAGGCGAAGCTTTACCTAGCAAAGACTTATAGATGACCTGGAGCCAGTGAGTCTTGGAACGAATATGTAGCGAGGGCCAGCCGACGAGAGCATACAGGTCACAGTGGTGGGTGGTGTATGGAATTGATCTTGCGAGATTACATACGGTCAGGTCCATAATTATTGGCACCCTTGATAAAGGTGAGCAAAAAAGACTGTATAAAATAAATAATACAATACTGTCCTGTATTGTATGATAATTTTTTTGCAAATGTTTTCCTCATCTTTATCAAGGATGCCAATAATTATGGACCTGACTGTTTATAGTTAAATAAAGGTTAAATAAATAAATAATGATTTAAAATTTGTGTAGCAAATCATATATGTAAGCTTGTGAGATCAGTGTGGTAGTACGAGGCCAAGTTCATTGACCCTCATGCCTGTTGACAAGACATTATGACAAGACAATCGTAAAAAGGAGCAGGTGCGTACTGTACGACAGCTGTATCGTTTAGTGTTATTGCAGGGCAATGCCATATTCTCGGACTATTGTCTCCCAGCCTCATAGTAGGATATAAGGTGTTATAAAGACCAGCACTGCTCCTGCTTTAGAGTTTCTGTGATTGTAATCTCTCGTGATTGTCACCATATTCTTTTCCTGAGTTGGTGGATATCAGAGTTCTTATTTTACACTCCTCCTAACCTCTCCTGCACTGCCCACACTGACCCACGAAACGTTTACAAAAACTCCTCTCCCTCCGATTACCCATATTGCACCTGACTCTCATATTCCCCCACACCCCCTTTTTTCCCAGGATTTCCTCATGTTACAGTTTAACTAAAACCTCAGCTTCCCTGTGAACGCTCAGTCCCATAGAGATCTTTATCTGACTGTGGGTCTGATGCTGCTTTTCGACTGTAACACCAGTGTTTCACTTAGTGTATACTGTACCAGGGAAGTTATACTAGGGAAGTTGTGTTTGCCTAGCTAGGGCTGACAGTGACGACTCGTGAAGAGCAGAATTGACAACCCCTGCATAATCAAAACAGTTGCTTTCTGAGAAGCTGTTAAAGCTGAAAGTACCAGTGGCCTGGCTTTGGCCCCAAGTGAGAGCTGGTCCGCCGGAGCCATGGCCCAGTGAGACACGGGTGCCGGCCCATGTAGATGGAAACAGAAAGGGCTGAGCCTTTTGGGTAAAATACCTGGGTAAATCCTGTATGGAGTGGTCACCCCTGGCCTGGCCTGATTGGCCCAATACTCTGTGCCTGAGATTTACAGAGATACTCTCAGTGCAATAAGAGCCCCTGGTGGTCCTCTGTAGCTCAGTTGGTAGAGCATGGTGCTTGCAATGCCACTATAGTAGGTTCAAAACCCTGTACCACCTGTACGTAAAATGTATGCATGCATGACTGTAAGTTGCTTTGGATAAAAGTGTCTGATAATTGGCATATATATATACTATTATTAAGAGGTTATGGCTTAAATAGATGGGATACTGTAAGTCTTTACATAGAAATAGATGATAATGATTAGGATCCAATTACTCAGGTCACAATATGAGGAAGAGACAAGTGTGAAACAAGAAATGTTTGGTTGTGTGCTGCTGTTGATGTTAATATGATTCCTCATCGGTTGTGTTGTGGTCAGGTGTTCCATGACATTGCCTACAAGGCCAAGGACAGACAGGACCTGCTTGCGGGCATCGAGGAGTTCCTGGATGAGGTCATTGTCCTACCCCCTGGGGAGTGGGACCCCGACATCAGGATAGAACCCCCCAAGTCCCTGCCCTCGTCTGACAAGAGGTACAGCCCTGTCACACACACCTCTGGTCCTAGAAGGGTTAAACAATTCTGTAAATGTACCTAGTTCCAGGAAATTACTTAAATTGTGCATGTTTCTTTTTAAAAGTGACCCCGGAGTATTCCCTCTCTTTCCTCCAAACTTGGTACTCACGGTGGACCACAAACAATCAGATGTGTGTTGGAGCGTGATGTCTGTGGGTTAACCTACTGTGTGTGTCTGTATAGGAAGAACCAGTATAATGCTGGGGGCGGAGGGGATGGGCCCCAGATGAATGGGGACACACCGGGACATGACGGGGGTCAGGGAGGAGGGGGACATGGACATGTCGGAGAAGAGCTCATGAACACTGGGAAGTAAGGATGAAACTGCTCATTACTACTAGCCTAAACCATATGATATGGTGTCGTCTTGAATAACAGAGCAGTCTTCAACTGTCAATACAGAGCTGTCTTCAACTGCCAATACCAACATGTAGTACATTAATAGAATGTCACTCAGCAAGGCCTAAACTCTCACTGAAATCAGAATGCAAAACTATTTACTAGAACACTGTAACTCCACGCATGTTTACTAAGGAATTCCAGGAAATTACACCTTAGGTGTGTGGCCAAAGCAAGACACTATTTACCATTGCCTTTTAGTTACGCTATGTGCCAGACATTGATTTGTGATGAGACAGCATCTTTAGATATCTCGTAAACCAGACAGATTCAGTAGCTACGCTGACCAAAGCAGAATGGGGATCGTAGCGATCCGTCTCCTTTTACGAGGCTACATCTTTAAATAATTTGACAATAACAAAGAGTTTGTGGCATAAATGTAACATTTTACTGTCACATTTTCATTGTTAAGGTTTTGCGGCGGCCTCATTCTGGACATCAAGCGGAAGCTGCCGTTTTTCGCCAGTGATTTCTACGACGCCATTCACATCCAGTCGCTGTCCGCCATCTTGTTCATCTACCTGGGCACCGTAACCAATGCAATCACCTTCGGAGGGTTGCTAGGAGACGCTACGGAAAACATGCAGGTGAGCCCCACCTGTTTATATGTCTTTGTGAAACAGAATCAGTTGAAATATTTATTATATATTTTTTTTGCATAAGCATAACTGGATTTAAGCATTGGCAAATACTATATTAATAATTTGTAATGAGGGACAGGATATTGACCTGTGACCTCAACAGGGCCCTAGTTGTAGCATATAACTGGGACTCAGAGTTTTTCTTGGTCAGGTCACGTGGTCAGGAAAACTCCTTGTCATAGTACCGTCATGGCCAATGCTCAACTTCTGCATCAAAATTGCTTTACATCTCCTTATAGCTCATCTTCTAATGTGGGCTATAGTATAATTAACCTGACCTGGGGCACAGCGCCCCTCACTACTTGTGCAGTTGCCACTAACTGTGTGTTAAGGGCATATGCCAAGACAGGTGTGTGTATATTGCTGGCTAGGATGATCTGGTTTACTGTAGATATGCAGACGGCTTGTTGACTGTTAGAGTATGAAGTGGGAGAGTTGGGGAGAGTGCAACTAAACACACACACGCACACACACACACACACACACACACACACACACACACACACACACACACACACACACACACACACACACACACACACACACACACACACACACACACACACACACACACACACACCACCCCCTCACCACTACCACCACACACACAGCAAGCTGCATCAGTCGTAGCTGAGTAAACGCAACTCCGTATACTGAACATCTCAATGGAGTTGAGTTGCAACATCTCAATGGAGTTCAGCTGCCATGAGTTTTGCCTGAGTGCATCGCCGACTATATCGAGTCGGTATCTGTCGATTCTTGTAAAAATGTACTTTTTAAAAAACATGTACCTTGTACCTATGTTTGGACTGTATAGTTATGTTGTTTGCTTTGGGTGCTGTAGTTTTCGATAAAAATAGCATTTTATACAACCTCTGCCAAGGAAGCCGTTTGTAACCGGAAATGAAGCAGCCCCTTCATTGCACGGCATATTTTTTTTGCTTTAGCAGGGGATATATAGAATGCCATTTTTTTAAAATAAAAAGACTACGGATCCCAACTTCTATCGTATCGTATACTCCATTGGGAAACAGTGGATTACACGGCCCAATAGAGTTAAGTTATTAACAAAAACTACGGATTGGAGAACCCCCCAAAAATTACATAGTTATACATTACAAATATATGTATGCATTAAGGAATGCACATTTTTACAAGTATCGACTGATGCCGACTTGATGTAGTCCAAGTGACAACTCAAATCTATTGAGATGTGTATGGGGTTGAGTTTACTCAGCTACGTCAGTCGAGACAGGCATGCGTGAGCCGGGGAGAGCTGGCCTCAGGGGATTTGGCTCCACTAGAAATAACCACAGATCCAGATTACTCAGCTAGCCTCGTCACTGCCCCATCTCCTCCGTCCTCCCCCAACCTCACTCCACTGTGTGGGAGGAGGGGAAGGGAATCCCTCTCTTGACCTCTGACCTTTCCAAGAAGCCATAGCTATCCAAGCATTGGTGCACAGCGTTCCAGGCAGCGTAGCTCTGATCCTGCATCCCATCTGTCCGTTGTCTCCTACCCAGGCCTGGTGATGGTGTGTAAAATACAGCTAGTATAAACACACGATGGCACAATGTGAACTTGAGCAGGGCTGTCTGTCCTGATTGGCCTGTATAACAGCTCTTTGTATGTCTGGAGCTGTGTGATGGGGGAAATAAAGCATTCGCTGAATCGGCAGATTGATATCATGATGTCGAAAGCTTAAAATCAAAAGTAATGACATTTGTCACATGCTTCGTAAACAACAGGTGAAGACTGGGAAATGCTTACCAACAATGCAGAGAGAAAAAAACATAATTAATATGAAAAATAATTACACGAGGGATAAATACACAATGAGTAACGATAACTTGGCTATACATTGCCTTCGGAAAGTATTCAGACCCCTTGACTCTTTCCACATTTTGTTACGTTATAGCCTTTTTTCTAAAATGGATTAAATATATATTTTTTTGCAATCTACACACAATACCCCATAATGACAAAGCGAAAACAGGTTTTTCGATATTTTTGCAAATGTATTAAAACTAAAAAACAGATATACCTTATTTACATAAGTATTCAGACCCTTTGCTATGAGACTCGAAATTGAGCTCAGGTGCATCCTGTTTCCATTCATCATCAATGGTGACTTTAAAACTGAGCAATCGGGGGAGAAGGGCCTTGGTCCGAGATATGACCAAGAAACCGATGGTCACTCTGACAGAGCTCTAGAGTTCTTCTGTGGAGATGGGAGAACCTTCTAGAAGGACAACCATTTCTGCAGCATTCCACCAATCAGGCCTTAATGATAGAGTGGCCAGACAGAAGCCACTCCTGAGTAAAAGGCACATGACAGCCCGCTTGGAGTTTGCCAAAAGCACCTAATGCCCGGATTTGAACCCGATCAAACATCTCTGGATTGATCTGAAAATAGCTGTGCAGCAATGTTCCCCATCCAACCTGACAGAGCTTGAGAGGATCTGCAGAGAGGAATGGGAGAAACTCCCCAATTACTGGTGTGCCAAGCTTGTAGTGTCATACCCAAGAAAACTTGAGGCTATAATCGCTGCCAAAGGTGCTTCACCAACTACCCATTTTGCTTTGTCATTATGGGGTATTGTGTGTAGATTGATAAGGAAAAAAACTATTTAATACATTTTAGAATAAGGCTGTAATGTAACAAAATGTGGAAAAAGTCAAGTCGTCTGAATACTTTCCTAATGCACTGAATACACAGGGTACCAGTACAGAGTCGATGTGCAGGGGTACACGGTCATTGCGGTAGATGTAGGAATAAAGTGACTAGGCAACAGGATAGATAATAAATGGTAGCAGCATTGTTTTATTTTGTATTTAACCTTTATTTAACCAGGTAGGCTAGTTGAGAACAAGTTCTCATTTACAACTGCGACCTGGACAAGATAAAGCATAGCAGTTCGACACATACAACAACACAGAGTTACACATGGAATAAACAAAACATACAGTCAATAATACAGTAGAACAAAGAAAACAAAAAGTATATATACAGTGAGTGCAAATAAATAGGCCATGATGGCGAAATAATTACAATATAGCAATTAAATACTGGAGTGATAGATGTGCAGAAGATGAATGTGCAAGTAGAGATACTGGGGTGCAAAGGAGCAAAATAAATAAAATAAATAACAGTATGGTGATGAGGTAGTTGGATGGGCTATTTACAGATAGGCTATGTACAGGTGCAGTGATCTGTGAGCTGCTCTGACAGCTGGTGCTTAAAGTTAGTGAGGGGGATATGAGTCTCCAGCTTCAGTGATTTTTGCAGTTTGTTCCAGTCATTGGCAGCAGAGAACTGGAAAGAAAGGCGGCCAAAGGAGGAATTGGCTTTGGGGTGACCAGTGAAATATACCTGCTGGAGAGCGTGCTAGGGCTGGGTGCTGCTATGGTGACCAGTGAGCTGAGATAAGGCGGGGCTTTACCTAGCGAAGACTTATAGATGACCTGGAGCCAGTGGTTTTGGCAACGAATATGAAGCGAGGGCCAGCCAACGAGAGCATACATGTCGCAGTGGTGGGTAGTATATGGGGCTTTGGTGACAAAACGGATGGCACTGTGATAGACTGCATCCAATTTGTTGAGTAGAGTGTTGGAGGCTATTTTGTAAATGACATCGCCAAAGTCGAGGATCGGTAGGATAGTCCGTTTTTCGAGGGTATGTTTGGTAGTGTGAGTGAAGGATGCTTTGTTGCAAAATAGGAAGCAGATTCTAGATTTAATTTTGGATTGGAGATGCATAATGTGAGTCTGGAAGGAGAATTTACAGTCTAACCAGACACCTAGGTATTTGTAGTTGCCTACATATTCTAAGTCAGAACCGTCCAGAGTAGTGATGCTGGACAGGCGGGCAGGTGTGGGCAGCGATCGGTTGAAGAGCATGCATGTAGTTTTACTTGCATTTAAGAGCAGTTGGAGGCCACGGAAGGCATGGAAGCTCGTCTGGAGGTTAGTTAACACAGTGTCCAAAGAAGGGCCAGAGGTATACAGAATGGTGTCATCTGCGTGGAGGTGGATCAAAGAACCACCAGCAGCAAGAGCGACATCATTGATGTATACAGAGAAGAGAGTCGGCCCGAGAATTAAACCCTGTGGCACCCCCATAGAGACTGCCAGAGGTCCGGACAACAGGCCCTCCGATTTGACACACTGAACTCTATCTGAGAAGTAGTTGGTGGACCAGGCGAGGCAGTCAGTTTGAGAGTCCAAGGCTGTTGAGTCTGCCGATAAGAATGTGGTGATTGACAGAGTTGAAAGCCTTGGCCAGGTCAATGAATACAGCTGCACAGTATTGTCTCTTATCGATTGCGGCCATCTTGGCTCTCATTGTATGTGATGAGTCAAAAGAGTTAGTGCAAAAAGGGTCAATGCAGATAATCCGGGTATCTATTGGTTAACTATTTAACTAACTATTTTGCAGTCTTATGGCTTGGAGATAGAAGATGTTCAGGATCCTGTTGGTTCCAAACTTGGTGCATTGGTGCCACTTTCCGTGTGGTAGCAGAGAGTGGTAAACAGTCTATGATTTGGATGGCTGGAGTATTTGACAATTTGTAGGGCCTTCCTCTGACACTGCTTGGTATAGAGGTCCTGGATTGCAGGGAACTCGGCACTAGTGATGTATTGGGCCGTACACACTACCCTCTGTAATGTCTAGCTGTCGGATGCCAAGCAGTTGCCATGCCAATCGTTGATGCAGCTAGTCAAGATGCTCTCATTGGTGTAGCTGTTGAACTTTTTGAGGGTCTGAGGGCCCATGCCAAATCTTTTCAGCATCCTGAGGGGAAGAGGCATTGTTGTGTGTGTTGGTGTGTGTGAACTTGAAACTCTTAATCCGTTCCACCACAGCCCCTTTGATGCAGATGGAGGCGTGCTCGGCTCTCCTTTTCCTGTAGTCCACAATCAGCTCAATTGTCATCGCTATAGGCGATTATAAGCTGTTTCATTGTCGTTGGTGATCAGGCCAACCACTGTCGTGCCGTCAGCAAACCTAATGATGGTGTTGAAGTCATGCGCGGCCACGCAGTCGTAGGTGAACAGGGAGTACAGGAGGGAACTAAGCATGCACCCCTGAGGGGCCCCCGTCCTGGGGGTTAGCGTGGCGGATGTGTTATTGCCTACCCTCAACATCTGGGGGGCGGTCCATCAGGAAGTCCAGGATTCAGATGTAGAGGGAGGTGTTCGGTCTCAGGGTCCTGAGCTTAGTGAGGAGCTTGGAGGGGACTACAGTGCATTCAGAAAGTATTCACACCCCTGATCTTCTTCCACCATTTTGTTGTGTTACAGTTGAATTAAACATTTATTAAATTGAGATTTTTTTGTCACTGGCCTACACACAGTACCCCATAATGTTAAAGTGGAATTATGTTTTTAGAAATGTTTACAAATGAATCAAAAATGAAAAGATGATATTTCTTGAGTCAATAAGTAGTCAACCCCTTTGTTATGGCAAGTAAAAATGTGCTTTAACAAGTCACATAATAAGTTGCATGGATAAGTTGCAAGAACAGTGGTTAACATGATTTTGTAATGACTACCTTACCTCTGTACCCCACACATACAATTATCTGTCAGTTCCCTCCGTCGAGTAGTGAATTTCCAACACAGATTCCACCACAAAGACCAGGGAGGTTTTCCAATTCCTCGCGAAGAAGGGCACCTATTGGTAAATTAAAAAAGCAGAAATTGAATATCGCTTTGAGCATGGAGAAGTTATTAATTAAACTTTGGATGGTGTATCAATACACCCAGTCACTACAAAGATACAGGCATCCTTCATAACTCAGTTGCAGGAGAAGGAAACCACTTTTGGATTTCAATATGAGGCCAATGGTGACTTTAAAACAGTTTGTTTAATAACTGTGATAGGAGAAAACTGAGGATGGATCATCAAAAGTGTGGTTATTCCGCAAAACTAACCTAATTGGCAGAGTGAAAATATGGAAGCCAGTAAAGAATAACAATATTCCAAACATGCATCCTGTTTGCAACAAGTCACTAAATTAATGCTGCAAAGCAATGCACTGTTTGTCCTAAATACCAAGGGTTATGTTTGGGGCAAATCCAATACAACACATTACTGAGTACCACTCGTCATATTTTCAAGCATAGTGGTGGCTGCATCAATAAAATAAGAAAAGGAATGGAGCTAAGCACAGGAAAAATCCTTCAGAAAAACCTGGTTCAAACAACGTTCCCACTGGGACACTGGGAGATGATTCACCTTTCAGCTGGACAATAACCTAAAACACAAGGCCACATCTACACTTGAGTTGCTTACCAAGAAGACAGTGAAAGTTCCTGAGTGGACGTGTTACAGTTTTGACTTAAATCTACTTGAAAATCTATGGCAAGACCTAAAAATGGTTGTCTAGCAATGATCAACAACCAATTTGACAGAGCTTGAAGAATTTTGAAAATAATATTGGGTAGATGTTACACAATCCAGGTGTGGAAAGCTCTTAGACACCACAGCTGTAAAAAAAAATTAAAAAAAAATAAAAATAGAAATACCACAGCTGTAATCGCTGCCAAATGTGCTTTTACAAAGTAAAATATTTCTGTTTTTCATTTCCAATAAATTATCTAAAAAAAATCTAAAAACATGTTTTAACTTTGTCAATATGGGGTATTGTGTGTAGATGCTTGAGAAAAATAACTATTTAATCAATTTTAATTCCAGGCTGTAACACAGCAAAATGTGGAATAAGTCAAGGAATGTGAATACTTTCTGAAGGCACTGTATGGTGTTGAATGCTGAGCTTTAGTAAATGAGCAGCATTCTCATGTAGGTGTTCCTCTTGTCCAGGTCGGAGAGGGCAGTATGGAGTGCAATGTAGATGTGAATTTGAATTGGTACCGGGTGTCTGGAATGATGGTGTTGATGTGAGCCATGACCAGCCTTTCAAAGCAATTCATGGCTACAGATTACCTTGGCGTTCTTGGACACAAGGACTATGGGGGTCTGCTTGATACATGTAGGCATTATAGACTGGGTCAGGGAGAGTTTGAAAATGTCAGTGAAACACTTGCCTGCTTTGAGTATGTGTCCTGGTAATTTGTCTGACCCCACGGCCTTGTGAATTTGAACCTGTTTAAAGGTCTTACTTACATTTGTTGCGGAGACTGAGATCATACAGTCGTCCAGAACAGCTGGTGCTCTCATGCATGGTTCAGTGTTGCTTGCCTCGAAGCGAGCGTAGAAGGAATTTAGCTCATCTGGTAGGCTCATGTCACTGGGCAGCTCACAGCTGGGTTTCCCTTTATAATCTGTGATAGTTTGCAAGCCCTGCCACATCTGATGAGCGTCACAGCCGGCAAAGTAGAATTCGATCTTAGTCCTGTATTGACGTTTTGACTATTTGATGGCATGTCGGAGATCATACCGGGATTTCTTATAAGCATCTAGATTAGTGTCCCGCTCCTTGAAAGCTGCAGCTCTAGCCTTTAACTCAGTGTCGATGTTGCCTGTAATCCATGGCTTCTGGTTTGGATATGTATGTACGGTCACTGTGGGGACAACGTTGTCGATGCACTAATTAATGAGGCTGGTGACTGATGTGGTAAATGTTATCGGATGAATCCCGGAACATATTCCAGTCCGTGCTAACAAAACAGTCCTGTAGCTTCATTGGACCACTACCGTATTGAGCGTGTAACTGGTACTTCCCGTTTGAGTTTTTGCTTGTCAGCAGGAATCAGGAGGATGAGTTATGGTCAGATTTTCCAAATGGAGGACGAGGGAGAGCTTTGTATGTGTTTCTTTGTGTGGAGTAACGGTGATCTGGAGTTGTTTTCCCTTATTGTTACACAGGTGACATGCTGGTAGAAATGAGGTTAGACTTTTCCCTGCATTAAAATCAACAGGCACTAGGAGCGCCACCTCTGGATGTGCATTATCTTGTTTGCTTATGGCCCTATACAGCTCCTCCTGAATTTAATTTTGCTGCTCTATCGATCGCTCCATGCATCAGTCTGAACCTCCTATCCTAGAAGTCGTTTGGGCTGATGTCCAAATTTCATGATTCAGGATCTGTGTAGGCCGGCTCTGGCTCAACCCATTTGGTTTCTGGGACCAATCAGAACGTTTTGAATGTGTTCACATTTGAGAAGTCGTCGGGGAGGAAGCAAATCCAGACTCATTGTAGAGAAGAAACATTAGTGAGCGTGGCATTTGGCCGGAGCGATGTGGATGGGTAACCAGGCAAGCCAAGTGTGACCAGAGCTTTGCGCTCTTGTTTTTTTGTGAGGGTAGGGTACCAGAACAGTAGTTTGGAACCAGACCCTGCCTTCGGCCCTCCACCAATCACTCTCCTGTCCGGTCCCACTCGGTTTAAACATATCTAACAGTGGTTTGGATTTTGCCACTCTCGCTGTTTACTCCGTGTTCTTGACCTAGGACCTTTAACTAACTCCACCCGGAGACTAATCTTTCCCAGGATTTGGGACAAACGTCCCCATCTGCCTCTTTTTTTTCTATCTCTGTCTGTATGTGTGTTTCTTTGACTCACCAGCCCCTCTGTGTCCCTCTCCTGTCCTCCAGGGTGTGTTGGAAAGTTTCCTGGGCACGGCAGTGACAGGGGCCATATTCTGTCTGCTGGCTGGCCAGCCTCTCACCATCCTCAGCAGCACCGGTCCTGTACTGGTGTTTGAAAGGCTCCTCTTCAACTTCAGCAAGTAGGTGTCACCCTCTCTATTTTCCTTGCATTATGAGTACCACAGATATTGATACACCGTCGGGGAGGCTTTCAAGAGTAGGTTCCTCCGGGTTGTTAACACTGTGGCGCCCATTAGGCAAGTTAGAGTAAAGCAGAGAGCCAAACCTTCGTTTAATCATGAAATCCTTGAAGCCATTGAATGAAGGAACAAGGCCTTCCTTTTATATAAAGGGCTCAGGAATGAGGCTCAGAAGATTGTGGAAGCCAAGAGGGGGTACTATACTGACTACATTGCAGAGAACAAAATAACCCCAAAAAGCTGTCAAAATCATTAAAGGAATTAAGATGTAGTAACTCTGCCACAAACATATCCACTAGACTGGGGACTAATGGATTCAACTCATATTTTACCTCAGTACGTAGGTTGGCAACTTACCCACCACCAGTCGTTTGTTTCTCTCTCTCGTATTTAAATGACCTCCTATGACTGGGGAAATATGTCTGAGAGAATTCAATGGAAGTAAAACAAATTAGCAACAATAATGGCCCTAGGGATGTTTTGCTTCGCTCCAGTATTTGTTTTCAGAGTTGGACTGTTGTTGTGAGGATTACCAGTGGTATGTGGTACTGGCTCAAGGGTACCGTGGTGCCCACTAAAAACCCAAACCCCAGTCTAATTCACCATGTGAATATGTTAAGTTCTCCTTCTGGCAAAAGCTGCATATTGCTTTTCTATTTACACAGGTTCTGTGTATCCTTCAATATAAAACAAGTCAAACTAGAATACAAATAATACTCACGATAGACATAAACAATATGAATTGGCCACATTGTTTTGGGCTCAAGTTTTTGTATCTATCTGATTCTCTGGAACAAATAGTCCTTCGATTTATTCACAATAACAAACAAACTGCCTGCGGTCCCGTTGCCAGGCCGATTGTCCTTTCATTTCCCGCTGCGTCCTGCTCGCTACTTCCTATTTCCTCCACTGAATGGGGTCATGTGACCCCGGTCTAGACCTGCTCCCACACGGGCCAGACCAGACCAGAATTCTCTTCTCCTCTTTCTCCTCTCTTTTTTTCCCCTCCTCCTTGCCATGCCAGAGAGAAGGCCATCTTCTAGCATTACATTACAGAGAACACTGGAGTGGTTATGTTCCGTTATGAATAATTCACATTCATTCAATGTCATAACGTGAATGGAGACTACCAAAGCTGAGCTGACGGCGCCATGTTTCCACGGCTCGGGTCTGAGTTGAATCCGCCATGCCCTTCCACTGTTTTCACGACTGGGTTCACTGACTCCTGAGTCAGTGGTGTTGTTTGCAGGCCTTACAGCCTCTGTCCATCTTTCTGTCTGTCTCTGATACACACAAAACACACATACTGTACATGCTACCATCTCTCCCACCTGTCCCTCTACAGAGACATTGACTTTGACTACCTGGAGATCTGGTCGTGGATTGGCCTACTCTTACATTAACTAACCATGGTTGTACCATCACTCTCTCTCTCCCTCCAGAGACAATGACTTTGACTACCTGGAATTCCGGCTGTGGATCGGCCTGTGGTCAGCTTTCTTTTGCCTGGTGCTGGTTGCCACAGACGCCAGCTTCCTGGTCCAGTACTTCACGCGCTTCACGGAGGAGGGCTTTTCATCCCTCATCTCCTTCATCTTCATCTACGATGCCTTCAAGAAGATGCTGAAGCTGGCCCACTACAACCCCATCAACGCTAACTACGACCCTAACTACGTCACAACGTACGACTGCCGCTGCATGCCCCTACCGGACGACGGTATGCTGATCAGCACTGTGCTCACAGCTCATTGGCTGTTGTGTAGTTTAAACCAATCAGATCAGAAGGTGCTAATTATGATGGTCCAGGTGACAACAAGGGTGTAGCTACCGAAGAGGGTTTGACCCATTTATATATAATCCCTTTCTGGTTCTGTGGTTTGGCCAGTGTTGCTCTAGCTTTGAATCAGTCATCTCACGTCCCATTGACATCCCTATAGCTCAGAAAACAATTTTCCACAATATTTAAACTGATTATAATTATATGGTCCAAGTATGTATCCACTTGAGAGAGTACACAGTGATATCTCTTAACAGTTTTACCAGGTCTGTTTAGTGAGTGACTTGGCAGGTTTCTATGGTCGTAGTGCTGAGCGATTAACCAAAATGTATGTTATTTTTCATTTTTTTAAACAACTAATTGACCAAAATTGGTTCAATTATTTGAATTCCATTTAGTTATTTTTTTCTGTGAGCACAATGCGCAGTTTCTCTAGAGATAAATCAGATCAAACCCGAACTGTACGATGTAGTAGGGAATTATAGTTTCCAACAGGCCAATATTCAACATAGTTTAGCGCAGAAAACGTGTTAATTAACTACAATGACCACAATCCATTGCGAGCCTACTTGTCCGGTCTGTGTGGAGCAGATACAGAGAGGGAGAAAAGAGACAGAAGACACGCGATCGAGAGGGATAGAGAGTAATTGCTTCGCAAAGTATCTCCAACTGAAAATACATGATCTAAGTGATAGCTGGTATTCAGCAGTCATAAAAGTATGCCTTATTTACTTTGAAGAACTACTAAAATAGTGATTTTGTCAGACAGCGTAGGCAGCAGCTCTATAGAGATGAGATGATGACTTGAAATGAAATAATAAAGTCATAAAATAAAACAAATGTAATATACACAAAAATATAATATATTTTATTAAAGTAATGTGAATAAATTATGGTTAATAAGTGATAAGCAGTAATGGTCAGTCACTACCGTCATGGGACTTTTATTCTGTATTGTTACAGGATTCAACACACCTAATGCATTTAATAACAAATTTAAATAACAAAAAAATCGAGAAAAAACGTGATTATTTTTTATATTCGAACCGAAACCGAACCGACCTCAAAAGCACTAATCGCTCAGCACTACTGTATATGGTTTGTGGGAGATATGTTCCTCAGGGGCTCGGAGTTAAGTAACACAGCATATGCCTGAGCCTGTCAACCATCATCTCTCTCCTTTGACAATTCAGACAAAAGGCTAGTGCTTAAAACTCAAAGGAAAATGCATGTTATAGTTTGACAAGTACCTCGTAAAGTGGTTTTGTGGAGACCTCACTGTCGTTGTTTTTTGTTGTGGTTTGTTTCCATCCAGGAAATATGACAGGTCTCTATAGCGATGTCTCTTCCTGGATAAATGATACTGATCTGGTAAGCAGCAGCCACTTGAGTGTTTCTTCTCTGACAGCCATATCATCTTCAGTCACGGAGGTCTGAAGGAAGTCTATATTTCTGAGTGTGTCTCAGACAGGAAATTGTCTGAGCTGGTGTGGGTTAATTAGGTTATGACAGTGTTATACATAAACAATGCAGTGAATTGTTGATGGACAACGCTGTCATTAACTGATTTCAATTAAATCAATATTTAAATCAATTTCTTTCACTTATGTCGTGAAATGTTTCCCCCGGGATTTAGGCGATTCTGCATGTACGTATTCAGTTAATCCTTTAGTCATGACTCATGATGTCATGGTTTTGTCTGTGTGTCTGTTTGTGCGTCTGTTTTTCTCCCGTAGCCGGTAAACGCCACGTGGGCGTCCCTCGACAAGGAACAGTGTGTGACGTATGGTGGTGAGCTGATTGGTCCAGCCTGCGGATTCGTCCCCGATGTCACTCTGATGTCATTCATCCTTTTCCTGGGGACCTACACCTGCTCCATGTGTCTCAAGAAGTTCAAGTTCAGCCGCTTCTTCCCCACCACCGTGAGTGACTGACATCCCTGACCGCCAGTCACGTTTCAGGATCAAAGTTGTGACAGCCCCGTCGGCCAATCATGTTTCAGGGTCTTCGTTTCACTGCCCCACCGTCCAATCATGTTTTAGGATCAGTTTGGTTGATTTTTAAGAAAGGGAAATGGGCGAATGTAATTGAAACGTAAAAACATTGTATATTACAGGGACGGGGTGTGAACAGGTAGTGGCAATACAATCAGGTTATTTTCTAGATATTTACAGATATAATTGATTCTACAGCAGTCATATGATAGTTAGGCCTATATGCCTACTGTGTGACTTTCCTAGGATTTCATTACCTTCTATGTTTTCTTGGCAAATTTCCATGATCCATGTCTGGGTTCAGTGGTGAAATCTTCGGTGTCGTCAGATGAACAAATCAAACCATCGACAGCCCTGACCCTTTTGACCCAGTGAGCATCCACTGAGCTTCTGTTATTCCAGGTTTGAGTACATAACGATGTGTCGTGATCGGAGTATGTGAGCAGTCGGAAATCCTGCTCATCACTCATGGAGCGGTGCATTCGCACCACTCCAGTGCTCCACATCAGTTCCAACCTCTCTGCTAAAAACCGCTCCGCGCTCACAAGTAATAAAGGCTGCCATTCTTCAAAATCACAAGTTAATCAACACCCATCTATTTTTGTAAACTACCTGAATCTACCATTTGCTTTTGAAACATTGAAACCAAACCATATGATTTGAATAAAATCTTTTTTAATAAACATGAAAAGGTGAATGTAAGAAGTGCTCATCATTTCAAATAGGTTACATTATTAAACAACATAACACTCGAAATAGGTCAGGAGCCAGACATGGAGCCCAATAAGGAATACAAATGTATTATTCCGGCTATATTATTTCAATTATTTCAAGGCTATAGCCTACAAAGAAATACATTGTGAAGAATTTGCGACTGCGTCACTAGGCTGGTAGTGACATAAAGCCTCGGCATTTAAACAACATTTTGTTGTCTATAAATCTATAAATTGTGCATAATGCCCGTGACTTACTTAGAATTAAATACAAATTCAATGAAAAATGCCTTATTAGGCTCAGTCTACAGTGCCTTTGAATAAATTTTTAGAAACACGAGTTTGTCCAGAGTCTGTGGCTTCAGGCTCATGCGATGGTGCCTGGAGAGCAGGCCAGCAGCAGAGAATATCCTATCAGCGCTTGCAGAGTTGTTTTTTACATTTTTCTATAGGTAGGCCTAAAGGTTTTTAGGCAAAATAACCCAATCAAAACGGAAAGCTCCTTGAAAGTGGGAATATGCCAGGCATATTGAGCCAAAATCTATTATTGTATAGATAAAACTTTTTAAGAGATCTATTTTTTAGTTTATAAATACTTTGCTACAATGACACACTTAGTTTGCTACCCACCTAGTTCCTTTCTTTTAACATGTGCACGTAGTAAGTACACCACCATGCTTTTGGGATATGTGTTTTTTCAGATTCCACAATAGTTCTTTAGTTGTGGACACTACATCACTGTACTCCCTTTCTTGCTCTTGGTCCTCAACTTTGTAAGTCCCCTTGATTTTGCACCTGTGTTTGATCAGTTTCTTTACGAAAATATGTATCAATATTAAAGTGTAAGTCTATGTGTTAGTGTGGGCATACACTAACACTACGCTTACTCTTCAGTGTATCTGTATCCTTAAATATAAACAAAACACCAGTGGATGAACTGCCTGGTATACAGTATGGGCAGTACTCATCTCTGTATTTCCCAGTGGAGGAGGGCCCCATCCTCTTGTCCTCATTCACACACAGTCATTACATTAGTAGTGTGTGTTAAGCCAGCCAAGAGTCCTCTCTAGACTCCAGGGCCTTAGAGTTGGAGTGTTTATATAGGCAGATCATAATGATTAAGAGCGGGGGGGGGGGGGGGGGGGGGCTGATCCTAGATCAGCACTTTAAAAAAAATACAGGCCCAGAGCAAGGCTCACTTTTACCCTGCTCCTCACTACTCTCTCTGTCAACTGCTTTATCTGTCTCATTGTCCTGCATTGCTGGCTCGGACCCTAGGCAGGACCGTAGACCAGTGCTTGACTTGAGCAGGAGCTCAGCAGTACTGAGTACCTGCACCACTAATTTTCTACTGCTTGAGGTCCTGCACCTCATAAAATACTAGCTCCAAAGTTTTGTGCAGTCCCTGCACCTAAATATAAACAGAACCGGCACCCAAAATAAGTAACGGCACTTATTATAGACCAAGTCAAGCACTGCCGTAGACGTTAAAATACAATTTCCACTAATTTACCTCACTGTGGGAAGGAGGGAGGGATCGCAGGGAGAGAAGGGAGGGTGGGGCACCTCCATTACATACTGTGCACAACATGAGTCCAGTAGCCTATTTACAGTAAGGGGTTTCAATGTTTCGAAACATGGCTCAAATATATGGAGCAATAAGGTAACTGTAATCTAAATATACAATATGTACAGTGAGATGAATGTGACATCTGAGATAATTGGAACATTTTGGTTAGCCTTATTGTAATCATCCCCCTCCAATAAAGCTTTGGCTAAATACCTGCACTCAATGAAACTACATTGGTCATAATGGCTTAGTTGGAAAACATTCTGCTCCACCCTCGTGAACACATTTTTGTGTGACGGAAAAAGGGTAGGTCTTACTGTATTGCCTCAGCCAAAAGCCTTGCCAAACTCAACAAAGGTTGTGCCTCCCTATTGTACCCGCAGGTGAGGAAACTGATCAGTGATTTTGCCATCATCCTGGCTATTGTCATCTTCTGTGGTGTGGATGCCTTGGTCGGAGTGGACACACCCAAGCTCATCGTGCCAACTGAATTCAAGGTGAGTACCAGGGTGGATGTCCGTGGTGTTGAGAAAGGCCTTGTGCAGAAACATTGGCTTTGTATATGGTCCACTATATCCCCTGTTCTTGTTTTGTATAGTGCGTCGTTTCACGCCTGCATTCATTTTAGTGAAGATGCTTTATATGCAAGTATAAGCGAAGGTGTATGTAGTACACTCTGGTCTAGAGTTTGATTTATATATATATATCATTTTCTAGAGTTACTCAAGAGGGACAGGTGTATCAATCGGATCTCCGCCTGAACAACGCTGCATTTTCTTAGGAAGACATAAAGTCTTTGTAATCCTTGTCTTAAGGTCTTGTATAATCATTACCTGGTTGTGTACTACTGCCAAGGAGGGAGAGCAGATAGAACCTGAAACTCTGAGACAGAGCCTGTCACTGAGATTATTAGCTCACCTCAGTTTACCTCACCTCACTGGGGCCGAATGGTGGAGGGAGTGGGGGCGAGGGAGGGTGAGGTATCGAGCGTGGGGGTTGGGGAGGGGTGAGGTTGAATGGGGCAAGGGTGATGTGGGGGTGGAGGAAGAGGGGACATGTGAGGAGGTTGGGGGTGGGGTGAGGAAGGGTAAGAGGGGGTGTGGGGAGGGTGCGTGCATGAAATACAAGGTGATTATAGGACATGGGGAGAACACTGAGGTCCTTATAGTTGCAGGTACAGACACAGCTTTGTGCGGCTGCAGACTAATTTCAGAGTGTTTTCTTTGTCGTGTAATGATGTACCTCTCCAGGACTTTTAGACTCTAACTCAAAGTACAGCAGAATAAGGACATTTTGTTTCCATGAGGTTGAATTTTTTTCAATGAGAGGAAATGTTTCATATATTGTCAGGGCAACCATATCACATTTTACATTGAGTCATGACACGCTCCTAACAACAAAATTACATTTCTAAGAACACCCTGAAACCATGACCGTGTTAGCTTGGTAAGGATGAAGCGTGAGAGAGTCTGTTGTCCTGTGTCTTTTAAATCAACCCTGGCCTACAATATTTATCTGACTGGCTGTGTCTCTCTGCTCCTGGTCCCCAGCCCACCAGCCCCAACCGTGGCTGGTTCGTGCCCCCGTTCGGAGGGAACCCGTGGTGGGTGTATCTGGCTGCAGCCCTCCCTGCTCTCCTGGTCACCATCCTGGTGTTCATGGACCAGCAGATCACCGCTGTCATCGTCAACAGAAAGGAGCACAAACTCAAGGTGAGGAGCGGGGGGATGGAGGGCGGAAGGGAGAGAGGGGCGGAGGGGTAGAAGTGGAGGGATGAGGGGGCATTCGGTCAGAGGGGTAAGAGAATAGATAAGATAATGACTTAATACACCACATGTATGTGGACACCTGCTCGTCGAACATCTCATTCCAAAATCATGGTCATTAAGATGGAGTTGGTCCCCTCTTTGCTGCTATAATAGCCTCCACTCTTCTGGGAAGGCTTTCCACTAGACGTTGGAACATTGCTGCGGGGACCTGCTACCATTCAGCCACAAGAGCATTAGTGAGGTCGGGCACTGATTTTGGGCGATTAGGCCTGGCTCGCAGTCAGCGTTCCAATTCCTCCCAAAGGTGTTCGATGGGTTTGAGGTCAGGATCTGTGCAGGCAAGTCAAGTTCTTCCACACCGATCTCAACAAAACATTTCTGTATGGACCTTGCTTTGTGCCCGGGGGCATTGTCATGCTGAAACAGGAAAGGGCCTTCCCCAAACTGTTGCCACAAAGTTGGAAGCACAGAATCGTCTTGAATGTTATTGTATGCTGTAGCGTTAAGATTTCCCTTCACTGGAACTAAGAGGCCTAGTCCGAACCGTGAAAAACAGCCCCAGACAATTATTCCTCCTCCACCAAACTTTACAGTTGGCACTATGCATTCGGGCAGGTAGTGTTCTCCTGGAATCTGTCAAACCCAGATTCATCCATCGGACTGCCAGATGGTGAAGCGGGATTCATCACTCCAGAGAACATGTTTCCACTGCTCCAGAGTCCAATGGCAGCGAGCTTCACACCACTCCAGCCGACGCTTGGCATTGCACATGGTGATCTTAGGCTTGTGTGCGGCTGCTTGGCCATGGAAACCCATTTCATGAAGCTCCCGACAAACAGTTATTGTGCTGACGTTGCTTCCAGAGGCAGTTTGGAACTCGGTAGTGAGTGTTGCAACCGAGGACAGACGATTTGTACACGCTACGCGCTTCAGCACTTGTTGTTCCTAGATGTTTCCACTTCACAATAACAGCACTTACAGTTGACCGGGGCAGCTCTAGCAGGGCAGAAATTTGATGAACTGACTTGTAGGAAAGGTGGCATCCTATGACGGTGCCACATTAAAAGTCACTGAGCTCTTCACTACGGGCCATTCTACTGGCAATGTTTGTCTATGGAGATTGCATTGCTGTGTACTCGATTTTATACATTTTATACATTTTATGTGACTGAAATAGCAGAATCCACTAATTTGAAGGGGTGTCCACATACTTTTGGTGATGTAGTGTATCTTAAGATACGGATAATGAACTGGAAAAGAACAGGGGCGGCCACACTTTGTATTGGATGTTAAGTCAATGGCAACTCATTTGATTCCTTGTGGTTAGTGGTTACTGACACACACCTCTCCATTCCCTTCTCTTCTCTCTTTCCTCCCCCACACAGAAAGGGGCAGGCTACCACTTGGACCTGTTCTGGGTAGCAGTACTACTCATTGTGTGTTCCTTCACGGGCCTGCCCTGGTACGTGGCTGCCACTGTCATCTCCATCGCCCACATCGACTCTCTGAAGATGGAGACCCAGTGCTCGGCTCCTGGGGAGCAGCCCAAGTTCCTGGGTGTCAGGTGGGTTGAGCAGGGAGGGGAAGGAGGGAGGTGAGAAGGGAGGGAGGGAGGTGAGAAGGGAGGAATGGAGAAAGAGTCAGTGAAGCGACGAGAGCTATCAGAGCAGAAAGCCTCCTGGCTCCTTTACATGTAGCCTACAGTACAATGGACTTGAGTTTCACTTTGTTGCCATTCCCACACAGTCACGTTTTGTTTTTGTTTGAATAGAATACATTTTACAATCTCGTAGCAGTACGTGAACATGATGAAGTTATTTGACTGTCACATCAGAACAGTGGTCAATAGTTTGGACAGAAAGGTTAGAAAATTGACTGTGGTTGATGTGGTGTCTGTGCGGTGTGTGTTTTGTATGATGATGTGGGATGAACTATCCCTTCTTACCGCAGGGAGCAGAGGGTGACCGGTGTCATTGTCTTCGTTCTGACTGGACTGTCTGTCTTCATGGCTCCCATCCTCAAGGTAGCGCTTCATACACGTGTTCATTCCCCAATTCCCTTTAAATCTACCGGCTCTTTACCTTTCAATGTACCTGTACATTCCCCGAACTCCATCTCATGTATTCCCTTTAAATCTACAATAATATATGCCATTTGGCAAACACTTTTCATATGAGTGGCCTTAGCTGGAATCAAACCCACAATCCTGCCGCTAGCTGAGCCACACAGGACCAACAATCTACCTGTTCATTCCTTTAAATCTAACTTTTCAATTCTCAATTTACTGGATTACTGTCCTCCCCTTTTAGTGGGAAATCCCATCACTCATTCCAATTGTAAATAATGTGAATTATTGTGGTCATCCAATTAGTGAGGGGCCTAGTTGAGGTGATGTGATGTGAAATAAGCATGTTCATCATCAGGGCTTAGGGTCAGGTTGCAGCTCAGTGACTATGACTTCTCCGGTTTCCTGTCCTCTCCTTAATCTGACCATCATAAATGACTTTACAGTTCTGTGAGTGGGAATGGTCCTCCCCCTTGTGGACCGTTTAGAGTAGTTACATCTCCATCTCTGAGATGGTGTCTTTTCTAGTGTAGTCTACTGTAGTCTCTTCACAGCCCATTGCTCCCCGAGCCATTTAGTGTGTGTGTGTGTGTGTGTGGTGGGTTTTATTCAGAATAAATTAGTGTTTTGTTTTGTTCTACAACATCTAATTAAGTAGGAGCTGAAGACACCAAAAAGGTTAACGAGGGGGCCTCCCGAGTGGCGCAGCAGTCTAAGACGTCACTATAGACCCGGGTTCAATCCCAGGCTGTGTCGCAGCCGGTCGCAACCGTGTGCTGCCCATGTGGTGGTACACAATTGGCCCAGCGTCGTCCGGGTTAGGGGAAGGTTTGGCCGGCCGGGATGTGCTTGTCCCATTGTGCTCTAGCGACTCCTTGTGGCGGGCATGCACGCTGACTTCGGTCACCAGCTGTACGGTGTTTTTTTGGGTGCGGTTGGCTTCCGGGTTAAGCAAGCAGTGTGTCAAGGAGCAGTGCAGCTTGGCAGGGTCATGTTTCGGAGGATGCATGGCTCTCGACCTTCGCCTCTCCCGAGTCTGTATGGGAGTTGCAGCGATGGGACAAGACTGGAACTACCAATTAGGGAGAAAAGGGGTAATAAGTACAACAGTTATTTATTTATTTGAGAGCGAACAAAACAACATGTAATCAAAAGTTAGCACTGTTGTTATTGGAAACAGGGTTAACCCTAACCCACATTTTTGATAAGACGTCTTCATGTCAGCGCTGAACAATTTAAAAAGGAAGGAACATGTTTGCTGATTGTATTTCTGTGGAAAACAGCCTCTATTACTTCCTTTGTCTTATTCACCCAGTCCTGTTCTGTCTCCCCAGTTCATCCCTATGCCTGTGCTCTATGGCGTGTTCCTCTACATGGGCGTGGCATCTCTCAACGGTGTCCAGGTGAGTGGCTCTGACCCAAAATGAAGTCTGAAATGTTAGGCCTGTTAGTGCTATTAACTGCCGCTAACCAACCTGGTACACCAGCCGCTTCCATGTATCTGGGCCTTAACTCTGTACAACTGTCAGTCAGAGAACACCGAGTCAAAATGGAATCTGAAACTCTGTGCCTGTTAGTTATGTTAGTCCATCAACAATAGTGTCTGTGATGCCAGTCGCACCCCCAGCCCATGTATCCTGGCCTTACTTCCGTGCGACTGTCTGTCCTTCAGTTCATGGATCGCCTGCAGCTTCTCCTGATGCCTGCCAAGCACCAGCCTGACCTGATCTACCTGCGCCACGTTCCCCAGCGTCGCATCCACCTGTTTACCTTCATACAGGCCCTCTGTCTCGCCCTCCTCTGGGTCCTTAAGTCCACCGTCGCTGCCATCATCTTCCCCGTCATGGTGAGCCATGCGCATGCAACACACACACACACACACACACACACACACACACACACACACACACACACACACACACACACACACACACACACACACACACACACACACACACACATACAAATGCACGCACAGACATACACACTCACAGGTATGTGTGCAACAGTCAGACATACACACACACATGCAAGTAAGTACACCTACAAGATGAAATGTACCAATTAACCAATAATAAACCATTCTTACACATACAGATGGCTAAAATACGGCTGTGACGCATCCACTCACAGTGTGGAATCCGTGACTAGCTGACACAAACACACATACTGTACAATGAATCCAGCCACATACCCACCAACACAGTATATAGTAGAACCATTGTCCATCTCCATTGATGTGCGTCTGTGTCCGTCTCTCCAGATCTTGGCCCTGGTGGCGGTCAGAAGGGCCATGGACTACATCTTCTCCCAGCACGACCTCAGCTACCTGGACGACGTCATCCCGGAGAAAGACAAGAAGAAGAAGGAGGACGAGAAGAGGAAGAAGAAGCAGAAGAAAGGAAGCATCGACAGTGAAATCGATTTTGTACGTCATTTTGAGGCTTTATTGGAAGCGGATCAGTCTGTTTAATTTAATGTGTTTTTCCCCACGGGTTCTACCTTTGTGATGACAATAATAGTAGTAATGGTACTAATGTAGCACTATTATGTTAATTTTTGTAGAACACTGACACCCTTAACTCATGACCTGTCGTCCCTCCTAAAAGTCCACCACTTCTCCAATCCTCAATCTTGTCACCTGTGTTCACCCTCTGTCCAATACTATCGCTCTGAAATGAATACTGTCTGTCTGTCTGAGCACTGTCTTTTCCACGGACTTACGGTACAGAAATGACCAGGTATTTGTATAGAAACTACATTGTAAAATCGTTAATAACACAGCACGAATGACAGTATGAATTACTTGTTTGTTTCTTTGGGATACTTTAAGAGAAGCGCCACTAGACACCATTACAGTAAACGCATGGGTCGTATTCATTATTTACCAAACAGAAGTAAAATGCAATGAAACAGGTAAGGACTACCTGAACTTGTTCAATGAGAAACACACGTTTTGGTTTTCCATTGCAAAATGATTTTTTGCTGCTGTGTGCCCAAATTAATACGACCCATTTAATTAGTTGCCAATATGTTAATTAGTTGCCAATATGCAAAACAAATATAGCCATTGTTATTGTCTCTCCCTCCAGCCCTCTGAGTACCCCTACAATGACAATATCCCTGGTATTAAAATCTCCATGGATATAATGGAGACGGAGCCTATGTTGGGGAATAAGGATAAGACCTCAGACAGTGAGTACAACAGGATTGCGTGGGGTCTCTTACCCACAACCGCACTGGGCTTACTTACTTACTGAGTGCTGCTAATGCCTTCTTGGAATTGTTTCTCTCTTACCTTCTTGCCCGCTTTCCTTCTTTTCCTCTGGGAGAATCTTATTTGGTTTTGCTCGACTCCTCGCGTCCTGTTTTCCACGAGGGAGTGGAGGCAAGGAGAGGAAACATGGAAACACAACAAATCCCACGATACATGTGTAAAGTGCTAAAAACAAATTTAGCTAGTTGTGCAAGACATTTTATAGAAAAAGGGGTAGGTGGTGTATGGTTTTTAAATGTTGGCATGCTTTTCCCCTTTGAGAAAACAACAGCTGATTCAAAGGGGATGTGGTGGATTGTAAAACACTTCCGCATTTGCTGCCAAGAGAATACTCTAGTACATCCTCTGCCGAACTAGGTAATCGCGTAACGGAGCGTACTCCTCCGGTCAGCCTACTAACGAATTATGCCCAATTGAAAATCAATCTCCCTCCCTCCCTCTCTCTCCACAAAGCACTAACCTCATCTTTGGGTCTTCATCAGATCTCATGCTTTTCTCTGACTTTGCAGACATCCAGCTTTATTTTGAGAAACTAATGCAGATGACCTTACTTTTCGATTTCTTTCATACTGTTATTTTATTTTCAGCTGCTTTCGAATGCTTAATTAAAGGTCCAATGCAGCCATTTTTTTTATCTCAAAATCAATTTATTTTGATCAAGCACCTTAATGTGATTGTTTTCAATTAAAAAAGTCAACAAGGAAATAAAATCAAGAATTTCGCAGTCATTTTGCTAGGACTGTCTGAGTGGGAAGTGGAAAACTGAAAATATGCTGTTATTGGCAGAGAGGTTTGGAACTCTCTTTCTTATTGGTCTACTAAATAATTTACCACATGGCGATGTCACCACGGAAGGCCAAAACTCCATCCCACCAAATCAGGCCATCTTTTCAAACAGCTCTTACACTGAATGGGCGTTATCATAATGTTCACAATTTCACAGTATTATTTCAATCTCATAGTGTGGAAATATACACTACCGGTCAAAAGTTTTAGAACACCTACTCATTCAAGGGTTTTTATTTATTTTTACTATTTTCTACATTGTAGAATAATAGTGAAGACATCGAAACTATGAAATAACACACATGGAATCATGTAGTAATCTTCAAATAGCCACCCTTTGCCTTGATGACAGCTTTGCACATTCTTGGCATTCTCTCAACCAGCTTCACCTGGAATGCTTTTCCAACAGTTGTGAAGGAGTTCCCACAAATGCTGAGCACTTGTTGGCTGCTTTTCCTTAAGTCCGCGGTCCGACTCATCCCAAACCATCTCAATTTGGTTGAGGTCGGGGGATTGTGGAGGCCAGGTCATCTGATGCAGCACTCCATCACTCTCCTTCTTGGTCAAATAGCCCTTACACAGCCTGGAGGTGTGTTGGGTCATTGTCCTGTTGAAAAACAAATGAAAGTCCCACTAAGCACAAACCAGATGGGATGGCATATCGGTGCAGAATGCTGTGGTAGCCATGCTGTTTAAGTGTGTGCCTTGAATTCTAAATAAATCACAGACAGTGTCACCAGCAAAGCACACCCACACCATAACACTTCCTCCATGCTTAACGGTGGGAAATACACATGTGGATATCATCCATTCACCCACACCGTGTCTCGCAAAGAAACGGCAGTTGGAACCAAAGATCTCCAATTTGGACTCCACGCCAAAGGACAAATTTCCATCGGTCTAAAGTCCATTGCTCGTGTTTCTTGGCCCAAGCAAGTCTCTTCTTCTTATTGGTGTCCTTTAGTAGTGGTTTCTTTGAAGCAATTCGACCACGAAGGCCTGATTAACACAGTCTCCTCTGAACAGTTGATGTTGAGATGTGTCTGTTTCTTGAACTCTGTGAAGCATTTATTTGGGCTGCAATTTCCGAGGCTGGTAACTCTAATGAACTTATCCTCTGCAGCAGAGGTAACTCTGGGTCTTCCATTCCGGTGGCGGTCCTCATGAGAGCCAGTTTCATCATAGCGCTTGATGGTTTTTGCGACTGCACTTGAAGAAATGTTTCGTATTGACTGACCTTCATGTCTTAAAGTAATGATGGACTGTCGTTTCTCTTTGCTTATTTGAGCTGTTCTTGCCATAAATTGGACTTGGTCTTTTACCAAATAGGGCCATCTTCTGTATACCCCCCCTACCTTGTCACAACACAATTGATTGGCTCAAACGCATTAAGAAGGAATGAAATTCCACAAATGAACTTTTAAGAAGGCACACCTGTTAAATGAAATGCATTCCAGGTGACTACCTCATGAAGTTGGTTGAGAGAATGCCAAGAGTGTGTAAAGCTGTCAAAGGTAAAGGGTATTTTGATTTGTTTAACAATTTTTGGGTTACAACATGATTCCGTATGTGTTATTTCATAGTTTTGATGTCTTCACTATTATTTAACAATGTAGAAAATAGTAAAAATTAAGAAAAATCCTTGAATGAGTAGGTGTTCTAAAACTTTTGACCGGTAGCGTATGTACACAGGAAAATCACGTTTTGACTGCACTCGGTCTTTAACAGCTGCTTCTACTGTGAAACATCCTGGCTTTGCAAAGCTTGCTCTAACTTTCCTCTTTTGCTATACCTGTCTTGAATTGGGAGTGGCTAAAACATTATGTTAATGTTGTGTGTATTTGGTCTTCTCCCGTAGGACCCCCGTCGTCTTTCCTTGACCCACATTCAGCATGCTGAGGGCTACTTTAAGCCCACGACTGTTGCAAGGTAACTATGTGAGTGTGCCTGCTTGCATTCCTTATTCTATACCCACAGACACTCACACCAATATCACATGTTGTGACAATCTATTCTGGAGTACAGCTTGTCATATTAATGTTGAACGTTTGTTGTCCCTGGTTGTTCACTCTCTCATACTTCGCTCTGCCTCTGCCTCCACCTCCACTCTCTTTCTTTCTCTTTCAGTCTGAATCCATTAAAAAAAGCAGCGCCTCAGATTAGGATAGAACTGGAGCAAGAGGACAAAAGCTTCTTCTGGAAAAAACAGGCTCCGGGTTCTGAAACGTCCCTTTAGTCTAACAACAACCCGTCCTGATGTCCAAACAACCCAACAGAACCAGCAGCATTACCTGCACACCACTACTCAACACAACACAGTTGACTGAAGTCCCATAGGGCCCTGGTCAAAATCAGTGCACTATATAGGGAACAGACCTGGGTTCAAATACTATTTCAGGTATTTCAATTAGTTTTCAATTACCTTTCAATACATTTCAAAACATGTATTCAGAAAACCTTTATTTGAAAAAACAAGCAGTTGAATATTGGAATGTATTTGGAAATACACTTGGTAAGTATTTGAAAATACTAAAATGCATGGACTGAAATACACTCCCATGCATTTAACCCAGCTATATGAAAATATACGTTCAAATACAATTTGGTCAACTATTTGTTTTTTTGCATGTAACCATTTGAATACTCAAATAAAAGTACTTGTTTGGGGCTGTGTATTTGAAAATACTCAAGTACACATGTATTTGAACCCAGGTCTGGTAGGGAATAGGGTGCCCTTGTGGATGTAACCACAGACTCCTACAGCAGCCTCTTTTATACTGTAGCACTGTTGTATAGTCCTCCTTTTAATGTCCTGCTTAAGTACATATTTTTTATTTAAAAAAAACAGACAGAATTCTTTGTTTTGAGATTGACAAGTATAGGAGGGACTCTTGTGATAGGGGAGATGTGATTCTTCATTTGCTGTATAAAAAAGGTAATGGCCTATTCCGCGCCAGCGTAGCCTGAAAATATTTTCTGCTCCCGCTGGCTTGGAATCGCCCTAATGCTCTGTACCAAGGAAATCTTTGAAGTTCATTGTTAGCCATTTATGGCTAATTCATGGGTAAGGTATTCATGATTTTATAAAGCATTCACAAACTAATGCAATGCTTTATGTATTCCTAGTACATGCCAGTTAGATCATTAAGTACACCATACTTTCTTATACAGATCTTATGGAGATGTGACATTAAACTGGACTGTCCTATTTTTGCCCGGCCAGAACAGATCAAACTTTCAAATCCCATTATTTTTTCATGTCCTACTGTCCAGCATAGGCCTATTATAGTGTTCTTGTTCATGTATATTAATATTCTTCCGTCTTTTCTCTTACCCCTTCACACTTGTATTATTTATTTAATCTCTATCTATGCAAAAAAAAAACAGAAATGCTCTTGATTCAAAATGTTGATTTGAGTATTTTCCTTCCCATTGTGTGTGAAACTTTTCTGATTTGAACTGTTTCCCTAATAATGTCTGTTGTTTCTATCAGCTTTATAAGAGACAGGAGGACTTCAACCACAATTATCTGTAGTAGGGATTGAAATACATGTATATACTTGTATTTGTAGCTCTACCTCTGACTTAATTAATGTAGGCGCCAGGTATTTGTAAGTACAGTATGATGCACACATTATTATTATTATTATGCAATTATCTGTCATCAGACTGAATTATTTTTATGAAAGGGCACAGCATAGAGATCATATCTAATCACTTTTTGAGTTCCTTTTGCTCTGTAACTAATACATTAAAAGAGATTTTTATTTGTATCATATTGAAATGAAATGAAAATGCAATAACAGTGACGTATATTATATTGCTGAGAGAATAAGTCCAATAATAATTAAGTGTATTGACTATTAAGCCCGCTGTTAATGAGATGACGGCGTTTTTACAGTCGTCTGTGGAGTGACATTTGTATTACAATTTTTTTTTTAACAAAGTGAGGATTCAGTGTTGTTTTTTTATTATATTAAACTGATGATGAACTGATTAATCACTGTGAGACAATGCAATGTCGAAGTTCCTTGTGTCTTGCAGTTGCATTTCTGCAAAAAACTAACGCCGTGTATAGTTTGCAGCTTTTCACGACGCTCCATACCAAGAAAAAATATGAATTCAAAAAACCATTTATTTAATCTCTTCCATGAGCCGACTCGCTCAGTGGCAATTGAACCTGGGGATGAGGTTATACAACATTTCAGAGCTGCCATTTTACTGATAAACGGATACATTGCAGCCCTTTATAGAATGTTTTTTTTTTAGATACAGTGTTACAAATTAAGGCTTAAATTATTCACTTGGGCAAAATTGATTTTGTGGTCTTAGTGATTACTGGGTTTATAAATGATAAAAGATACTGTAGTGATAAAATACCCAAATTATATTTGTTGTAATCTTGAGTGGTATAATCAAACAAGATTGTTTTGTAGGCGTATCGGAAGTGTGAGAGGACTGCATCGTATGTTGAAATGATGGTACACTCTTAATCAGGGTCACTATTGATGTCATGTTTTCTATCCTAAATAATGCCAGCATCCAATCTTAATCAGTCTTGGGACAAAAGTTAATCGTCTGTACAGTATATTCATTTTCTGGGATTCAAATTTTAGGATGAGTCCATGTTTTGCTGTAAAATGTGTTGATTCAGTGGGCTAATTGAATTAAAAATCTATGTTTTTAATATTGTTGACACATTTGGGACAATATTTCTATCTACAAACATGGTTCATATTCAATAAGCACTTAGATACAGGTGTCGAGCAGTTTATTGTAAAACGTGGTAGAACAAAAGATTCAAGCAATAAAACTATAATTACCATCAATTAAACCTAGAGTACTTGCAAGACTTATGGTATTTCCCTTCATCTGTATAGACTAACTTGAATGAGTATGTTACTTATAAAATGATTGATTTGGCATATACATTTTTCAAATTATGTATATTGACAGCAATAAACTCACTTTTGAAAATTATTGTGTTAGTCTGTCCATGTAAAAAAAATATATTTGATCTATTATAACCTTGCCAAACATTCAGGGGCCGGATTTACAAATCCTTCTTAAGAAAGGTCTTCTGAACTGCCATTTTCCTGGTCTCTTTGCAAAATAACTGACGTTAGATTGACCACCTGATCAGATAGACTGCCGGCAGACACTAATTGGTTGATATACCCCGTTACCATAGACGTCATAATATGTTGAAGTTGAATGAGCCAGAGCAATCTATAGGGGTCAACCATAGGGTCAACAATTGAACTGAGATGAGAAACATAACCCTGGAGAAAAGTGAGCTGATGAGATCAAAGTGAGCTACTTAAAGACCATTAGGCCTAGCTCAATCTCCTGTCCGATAGAAAGGCCTAGAGCAGGGCACACAAGGTCTCTGTCCACACATGTTGTAGGTGGATAAGCTGTGTTTTGTGTTCACCTAACAGGCCAATATAAGACGTTCGCTCAAGCATTATCAAAATGACCTTCTGTCACAGCATCGGATCTAACAGCAAAGATAACCACTAGTGATGGCTGCTGCATAGTTTCCATTGCCGTAGCGAACAGAATCACGGGGACGGAATGAACGCCTAATGAGCTCAAATCTGTAACTATCTTGTATGGTCATGGTTGCCAGGGGAAAAGACGATCGCTTGAGGTTACCCGTTACTTTGATCTTGAGGACCACATGACATAATAATTTTTATTTATTTTTATTGTCACATACAGTTGCAGTTAAAAGTGTAGCTTTACAGGGTCAGCCATAGTAGTACGGCGCCCCTGGATAAAAATAGGGTTAAGCGCCTTGCTCAAGGGCACATCAACAGATTTTTCAACTTGTTGGCTCAGGTATTCATACCAACCTTTCAGTTACTGGCCCAACACTGTAACCACGAGGCTACGTGCTGCCCAAAGCATGGTGGTTCCCATAGGAATTTCCATAGCATGTTCCCACAGATTTCAGGCATCCATAAACCTGATTTGAGATTACAGGTGTCTCTTTCATGGAGGGTGAAGGATGATGCTATGCCAAAACGTGGGTAGGAAGAAAGAAAATATTACTCCCTAGGTTACTACTTATGTCGTCCATACGCCTTCCCATTGGGTGTGATATATAGGTCTACCTGAATGTTGGTTTTAATTGATAGAGACAATACAGTGTTTTGATTGTAGATTTTCTTTCTGAATTCATTATTGACATGAGCACAAAGAACATGTTGACATGTCAGATCCATATTTGCATTGCCTCATTGCCTTGAAAGAACTGAGATAAGAGACATAAATAGTGGCCAGTACTAGAAGTAGGCTAAAGTTAATCTGCACCATAAAGACTTGTTTCAACATTTCATATTGACTGAAAACATCAAAGGTGGATCAGATACGATAAGAGGAGAAGTGGGAAGTGGATTATGGCCTGTGAGAGCCACCTAGGCTGCGTTTACACAGGCAGCCAAATTCTGATATTTGTTGACCAATCAGTTCAGCTCTAAAAAGATCTGATGTGAAAAGATCTGATGTGATTGGTCAAAAGACAAATTAGTGTAAAATAAAATCTGAATTGAGCTGCCTGTGTAAACACACCTAGAGGGCTTGGAGCCTCCGGTCCCTGGTATGACCACTGAGTGGCAGTATAGACAAGGATGGACACTAGGCAAAACTAATGTTTTATTGACCAAGGACAGCAGTGGGGGTTCTAGCTTCTTGTATCCTCTGTCTTGATGTTCAGAGACCTAATACAAGTATTTCTGTTTGTCCAGCATATTCTAGATCTCTTGCGCTCTTGGAGAGAAAACAATGTCTTTATTCCTTGAAATAACATTGAACTCTTGAAGGTGGGAATTCGTGTAGGGGGGAATTCTGACCTGAGTTACAGGTACATGTACATGTATGCAACTTTCTCTCTATGCCTATTCTGTCCTTGAACTTACGCATGGGGAAAAGCCACGCTTTTGGGGTGGTGGTCAAAGAGATGGAGGTGTGGCAGAGGTGTGTCTACACCGTATTCTGACCTTGATTTATGCTGTGTTCATAACCAAGTGGGAAGTTGGTATTTACCACATACGACTGGGTATATACCACTTGAACACCACTCTAACTGATAATTACTAGAGGGAAACTCATTTATCATCCCTGAACTCTGAACTTCTCCCTGAACTTCTCCCACATGCTGACCTATGACGTCACCTACCGTACAAAGGAAATTACCTAGATAACAGAATTTTTGGCAGTTAAATGCAACAAAACAGTATTTATAAAAAGCAGTCAATTAATATGGTTTTTGAACACTATAATTTGTTTACAAGCATGATAGCTGTACTTTTAGTTTATGGTTGACGCAGCTTGTTCGCTATTAGCCAATAGCCGTTTCTCAACAAGTTCAAATTAGTTTATGGTTGACGCAGTTGTTGGCTATTAGCCAATAGCCGTTTCTCAACGAGTTCAAATTAGTTTATGGTTGACGCAGTTGTTCGCTATTAGCCAATAGGCGTTTCTCAACGAGTTCAAATTAGTTTATGGTTGACGCAGTTGTTCGCTATTAGCCAATAGGCGTTTCTCAATGAGTTCAAAGCATGTGCATGCATCCAACTGGTATTTATGACTTCACATCTGCTAATTACCACCTTCCCCACGTGTTTATGATTGCAGAATTAGTTCCACCAGCTTTACACGCGAGGAAACAACGAATAAGGTCGAGCAACCTGTTGTGAACATCTAATTCATTTTCCCCAATAGCAATAACACCATACTCCATGCACTGTATTTAAAGATTGAAAAGAGCTATTGATAAGAGCTAGGTAAATGAGTACGCTGTTTGGATAAGGGGATTGTAAATATATATGACAATTGCTTTAGATCTATTTTACCTGGAGACAAATGTGAAACCAGTCATATGGCAACAAGCGGAAGCATATCAACTTGACAGGTACAGCATGTGCGCCCTTTTTCCACAGTGAAGTATATGAAAGGCAGAATTTAAATTGTATGAACTTATAACTTGCAGGGATGAATCTTGGAGACGCAAGCCAAATGTGATGGTAAGCCAAACCCGTGCCGAGTAACAGTCGGGCCAAATGTAACCTTTGTGTGCTCTAGACTTTAATATGTTTATTATTTCACAACTTGTATCGTGTTAAATATTAGCCGCTATTGATAGCCACCGTCATTTGGCATCATTCCCTTTCTTTCCTCTGTCACGCCCGTGTGGTTGATCCTCAGGGTCGCTAGCAATTAGTGGATAATATTTAACTTATTAAGTTGTTCAATCATTTGGGACACATAGTCCATTTCATGGAATCATCATGGAACGCAGACCAGGCCTGGAAGTTTAAACCTGGAGCCTGGCACATGGTTTATGACAACTGGACCGTTGCCATGTCAGTTTCATGATCAGTGAGGATTGGGGTAGATGTATAGGACTATTGGTCAACCCGTATTGTTACAGTTTTCTCCCCTTCCAATATTTAATGGATTGAACAACTGAATGGCCACCTTCAGGATTAATCAAACCACTGTATTTTTGATTCACCAATATATTTAGTGTGTAAAGGCTCTCCAAACCTGTTTTATGTAGGTAGATTCCTAAATGCGTCCCTAATCGTAAATAATATAAACCCATAGGAAAAGCATACATTTCCTAGATCTGAATCGGGCCCTGTAGAGATCAACCCGACCAAACCTCAATGAGGCTGCTCTTTGGTCTCTCTGGTCTCGCTCTGGTTCCGTGCTCAAACTGTGCATTACCCGAAGGCCTGCACCCTGCTGTGTGTGTCATTTGTTCGATCTGGAGTTCTCCACTCCTGGGGCCCTGTAACCTCACTGTGAGGACAGAGATTAAACTGGGATGGGTTTAGATGTGGATGTCTTAAGCGTCTTCTCCAAGAGTGTTCAATCAAACTCCCACAGAGTGGTTAGACGCTAGAGCATGGATTTTCAATCTGGGGATCACTGAGGTAATGCAAGTGGTCCGCGAAAATACACATACAAAAATACATAGAAAAGAGGAGAATGTCTTTCTTATGACGCCAACTTGATTTCTTATTTCCAAATGCAAATTACACTCACTGGAGTATCTGACATGGGCTTATGAAAAAGCACCCGAGAGCAAGACTGGCCCAGCCAAAATGCAATATAATGTTTAGGGCCCTGCGGCTGGTAGGGGGCTACAGACCAACAAAAGAATGACTTGTTCCTATTATTATGTCAGTCACTGACAGTCACTCAATTAGCTCATGTCAGCTATCATTTTTAGACAGCTGGCTAGACTAACTTACCTAGCAATCTAAACGTGGTAGTAATTATACCTTACCGACCAGGAACGCAGGTCACGTGCACAAGGGCCCGGACCTCCAGTGAGGCCCACTTGATTCTGTTAGTCACTCTCACTAAGATATCATGAACATGGCATAAGTCATTGCAAATGTGTGGAATTGCTGGAAATTAGCTTATGCTGATTTTAGCTGGGACTTTTAGCTGGGACGCCAGTTTGCCTGGGTGGGGGTCCCTTGGAAAGAGATGTTTGTAGACCCCTGATGTAGAGAACAAACCCACCAAACCTCAATGAAGCTGCTCTTTGGTCTCTCTCAGGTCCGGTACTCAAACTGCATTAGTGTTTCCTGTTGAAAAATGTCTAGCATTGGGGGGAAAAGGTCACAGAGGGTGGGGGTTCGGGGGTTGGTCCCTTTTTAACAAAGGCCATTAAAACGGCTGTTTTCCCCGCGATGGCAAGAATCTTTGAGCATTGACTGCTTGACAGAATGTTTTCCTCCCTGTGGCACTCATACCATGAATGTACCTCGAGAATAATATTTATCTGGCACAGAACACACAACAAGCAGACTAGTTAAATATATAAACTATTCTACCATGGGGTTGTCTGATTAAAAATATATATATTTGTAAGGAAGTCTGTGTGTAGCTGGTGTAGAGGAGTCAGGCGCAGGACAGCAGATATGAGCAAATAAATGTATTTTACTCAACATATATAAATGCAATACAAAAACAGAGCCCACATTAACGGACCTTCCTACATACTGTACAAACAATCACTCACAAAAAAACATGGTGGAACAGAGGGTTAAATAATGAACAAGTAATTGGGGGATTGAAACCAGGTGTGGAAAACAAAGACAAAACAAATGGAAAATGAAAAGTGGATCGGCGATGGCTAGAAAGCCGGTGACGTTGAACGCCGCCCGAACAAGGAGAAGGACCGACTTCGGCGGAAGTCGTGACAATATTAATGATTTTTTTTAAATTATACGAAACATACTGTACATATACAAAAGACAACATACAGACGCACACAAACAACATAGAGACCCACCTGTTCTCACCCCTATCTCCAGTGCCTGCACTACTCAAATTGCACCATTTTGTTCCTCTCCATTGCCCACACTCTTTCAAAATTCAGAAAATTAAGCAAATGATTTTTCTATTGTCTTAAGCGTTGGATGATTGGTTGATTTCCAGTTAAGTATACATTTCATCAAGATGACTGACGAGAAGAGAATCATCCAACCCATCGGGTAACTCACTGCCTCCTCTCCTCTTGAAATATGCAGACAGACCGATTTAAAGTCAATTTTAAATGTAACACTTCTGACAGCCAGCTTTCTTACTCTGCCCATCATTTTTGGACTTTATAGCATTCCCAGAAGGTATGGATTATTGAGTAATTGTTAGTTTTATACTTAAAGACATGACTCTGTCATTGTGTTGTAGGATTTGTGAATTGTGTCTCTTGTATAATACATTCTATGCATTAGTTTATACCAGGGTTGGAACCTAAATTATTTTCCAATCATTCTTACATTTTGAATATAACCATTCTTCTTTTCATTCCGTTCTACTATTCTGACCATCAAAATAAAGTTCTGAACCATTCGAAACGGTTTATAACGGTCCTTTCTGTTCCTTTTTAAAAGTCTGAAATCATAAAAAAATATATACATTTAGCTAACTGTCTGGTCAAAGTGACCGTTTAGTCACAGTAATTAGGCTTCTCAAAGCTCTGATGCTGCTGATGGTCATTAGTAGCCTACCAAACTTGCTAACTGCCTGGTACTCAGCACTCTATTGTCCCTCTAATCACTCTGACATCAATGCAAATGTTATCGAAAATCTAATCAAAGACTTCATGAGGGCTCATGTTGCGCAACATTTCTACTGGCTACGCAATTGCGCGTTTAAAACAGTGATGGCCTCTATTTAAAAGAGGAGGATCCCATCAGCTTTCTATAGGCTAGGCCTACTATATTTATTTCTCAACTTTCCTAATATTAAGCACATTGCTTATCTTTACAACAGGAGTTTAGCCTACCTGGTTGGCATAAAAATGAACCATGGGAAAAGCACCCTCCATTCGCTATTTAAGTGGATGGATGACATGTATTTTTCCCCCTGCCCAATACCCAACAATACAAAATAAGAATCTTCAAAGTGCGCTTCAGCAGAATATTTCCAGTGCCACAGCTAAATGATTGCAGCGGAATCACTGCTGTGCATTACCCGAAAGCCTGCACCTTGCTGTGTGTGTAATTTGTTCAATCTTGAGTTCTCCACTCCTGGGGCCCTGTAACCTTGCTGTCAGGATACAGATTAAAGGGATACTTTGGGATTTTGGCACTTCTCCAGAGTCAGATTAATTCTTGGATGCCATTTTTATGTCTCTGTGTCCAGTTTGAAGGAAGAGTTAGTTTTGCGAGTGACTGGAAGTCTATGGGTATCTGCTAGCATGCTAGTAGGTACACACGCACATGCATAATACTATTATTATACACATATACAGGTAACTGCCAAAATAATGGAAACACTTCTGTAAATGAGGGATACAAAGTATATTGAAAGCAGGTCCTTCCACACAGGTGTGGTTTCTTTGTTAATGAAGCATTTAACATACCATCATGCTTAAGGTCCTGTATTAAAAATGCTGGGCAGGTCATTATTTTGGCTACCACGGATATATTTTTATTTTATTTAACTAGGCAAGTCAGTTAAGAACAAATTCTTATTTTCAATGACGGCCTAGGAACAGTGCCTGTTCAGGGGTAGAACGACAGATTGTCAACTCAGGGATTCAAACTTGCAACCTTTCGGTTACTAGCCCAACGCTCTAACCACTAGGCTACCCTGCAGCCCAGATATGCACCCATAGGAAAACAATTCCCTCATCCATAGGGCGCAAGTGGTCACTGAATGGTTTGATGAGCATGCCAATGATGTAAACCACATGCCATGGCATTCTCAGTCACGAGATCTCAACCCAATTGAGCACTTATGGGAGATTCTGGAGCGGCACCTGAGACAGTGTTTTCCACCACCATCAACAAAACAAATGACTCAAGTAAAAGTAAAAGTGAAAGTCAACCAGTAAAAAAAAAAATACTACAAAAAGTATTTGTTTTTAAATATACTTAAGTATCAAAAGTAAAAGTATAAATCAAACCAGATGGCACCATTTCTTAATTTTTCATTTCATTTTCACCATTGCCAGGGGCACACTCCAACACATAATTTATAAACTAAGCATTTGTGTTTAGTGAGTCGGCCAGATCAGAGTTTGTACGGATGACCAGGGATGTTCTCTTGATAATTGTGTGAATTGGACCATTTCCCTATCCTGCTGAGCATTTAAAGTGCTTTTGGGTTTCATGTCAAATGAAAGGAGTAAAAAGTATATTATTTTCTTTAGGAATGTAGTGAAGTAAGTTGTCAAAGTTATAAATAGTAAATAAAGTAAAGATACCTGAAAAACTACTTAAGTAGTACTTTAAAGTATTTTTACACCACTGATCAAAGTGATGTTTGTCCATAAATCCAAACCATAAACAGCTAGACTGCTTTAGGAAATGGAATACACATTAAAGCCACTAAAGTACAGACAATGACGAAAATGAGAAAGTAAGCAACAAGGGAAAATCATATGATAGCCTACAGCGGGGATCATCAACTACATTCAGCCGCGGGACAATTTTTTATTTTCTTGAGCGATGGTCGGGGGGCTGGAACATACTGTAATTACAAATAATTTGTAGACTGCAAACTGACCGCAAGAAGCACAAACAGATATAATATTTTACTAAAACATAATAATTTCAAACCTTGCTGTCACGCCCTGACCGTAGAGATCTTTTTATCTCTATTCTATGTTCATTTTTCTATGTTTTCTATTTCTTTGTGTTTGGCCGGGTATGGTTCTCAATCAGAGGCAGCTGTCTATCGTTGTCTCTGATTGAGAACCATACTTAGGTATCCTTTTCCCATCTGTGTTTTGTGGGTAGTTGTTTTCTGTTTTGTGTTTCTGCACCAGACAGAACTGTTTTCGTGTTGTTCTATTTTTGTCTCAGTGTTCAGTTTTAATAAAAAAAAGCATGAACACTTACCACGCTGCGCTTTGGTCCACACCTTCAACAGACGACCGTTACACTTGCTTACATTTGTATATAATCACGTGGGAATACATGGGAACAGATTTCCAATATTTAAATCACTTGGAGCTGATTTAGTGGGGTTTTTACAGTCTTTTGTGTCCAACAATAACCCCCACTGAGGCCCCATTCTAGGTTTGAGCTGCCAGCTTTTCAACGCAGTTATAGTTCCCCAACACTCCCAATACATAATCCGCCAAAGCCGCAGCTCATTGTCATCCCTCACATCATTACATCCCCAAACTGCCACTTTCACTTTCCTTTTAACCACATAATGCCAAATCCACAGAGATCTGGCCTTTATTTGTAACATCTGTGGTCACATCTACTTCTACTGCAACAAATGGGGCTGCATTAATCATCTTCGCTGTCCTTTCGAATCGCATCACTGACTGTTTCAATCAAATCACTCTGTATTCTGTTTGATGTACCTGAAAACAGGATGGAAGTCTCAGTGTTTTCCACAAGCACATGGAAGTAGCCAGCCAAATAGAGAAAGTAGCCAGCCAGGCTCCCCGGGGCTGAAGGGAGGGGGCTCATATTTTTTTCTTCCAAAAGCTCTATTTTGGTGGTCTCTGGTACATTCTAATGCTAGATTGTATTTTCAACCAGCAACTACCAGGAAATAACACTGACACATTTTTACACTTTTACAGTGTTAGTTTCATCAGCTGTGGTACAATATGATAAAACACACAGGAAAACGTCATGTTGAGCGCACTGGGCCTTTAACGAATCCTGTAAGTCTGCTGACTTCCACAGGCTTTAAGCTTCCTTTTAAGAGCCATTTTCTCAGCTATCTGCAATACATGTATGATTGTAGAATGAAGCAGGTGTTAAACATGGGCTTTACGACACAGAAAGCAGCAGTTGATTACTCCATTGTCAACACTTTGATTAAATCAGTAGACCTATATCAATATCTTTAATAATGCCATATGAATATGATTAGCTTTAAAAACAATTCAATCTGTTTTCTGTTATAATATTTTGGACCAGAGTGACGCTCGCTCTCCATTAGCCTACCTATTGTTCCTGCAGTGAGGAGGATTCACAATCTTCATAAAATGTTTTCATAATTCATCTGCAGATAATAGCCAAAAAGACTACAAGTATGCAAATTAGGCAGCCAAATGAACAGCTTTCTTACCGATGCAATTCGGAGTCACCCACGTTATAACGTCACTGTCTGGCCAGTCCTAATGGATTTCGTATCAAAAATACAAATGAGATCTTTAGTTTACTTGTCCGGATGTGATACCATGGACCATGTAACTATGTTGTATGATTTATGAATGGCAAGGATATATGAGATTGAGTTTATTCATTCAATTCAACACCTTTCATAAAACGAGTCAAGCTGTTCGTCAATCAAAGAACAGTAAATAGCCAATGCGCCACCACTCCGTGTCTGTGTAACAGTATAGCTTCCGTCCCTCTCCTCGCCCCAACCTGGGCTCGAACCAGGGACCCTCTGCACACATCAACCACAGTCACTCACGAAGCAACGTTACCCATCGCGCCACAAAAGCCACGGCCCTTGCAGAGCAAGGGGAACAACTACTTCTAGGTCTCAGAGCGAGTGACGTCACCGATTGAAACACTATTAGCGCGCACCACCGCTAACTGGTGTCCCGAACAGGATTTCTACTAGCCCTGACATGGTGTAGTTATTAAATGCATTGGGGTCACGCAGGGCCTATGAGTTTGCATGCTTTCTCTCTATATTCAGCCATTAATAGGTTGCATTTGGTTATTATGATATGTATTAAAAAGCTGTGTAATATAATTTAGCAATGCAAGTCATTAGTCTATTCTTAAGGATTGCATTGTATTAATTGCATTCATTTTTGTTTCTGAAGTATGTAATTTTGAGAAGATTTGAAAATAGGAAGCTGCCCCTATATAGCCTGGCCTCACAGTCAGTTAAGAACAAATTCTTATTTACAATGACGGCCTACCAAAAGGCAAAAGGCCTCCTGCGGGGACAGGGGGCTGGGATTAAAAAAATATATTATATAAATAGAACAAAACACACATCACGACAAGAGAGACAACACAACACTACATAAAGAGAGACCTAAGACAACATAGCAAGGCAGCAACACATGACAACACAGCATGGTAGCAGCACAACATGACAACAGCATGGTAGCAACACAACATGGTAGCAGCACAAAACATGGTAAAAACATTAGTTGGCACAGACAACCGTACAAAGGGCAAGAAGGTAGAAACAACACATCACGCAAAGCAGCCACAACTGTCGGTAAGAGTGTCCATGATTGAGTCTTTGAATGAAGAGATTGAAATAAAACTGTCCAGTTTGAATGTTTGTTGCAGCTCGTTCCAGTCGCTAACTGCAGCAAACTGAAAAGAGCAGCGACCCAGGGATGTGTGTGCTTTGGGGACCTTTAGGGGACCAGAATGTGACTGACAGAATGGGTGTTGTATGTGGAGGATGAGGGCTGCAGTAGATATCTCAGATAGGGGGGAGTGAGGCCTAAGAGGGTTTTATAAATAAGCATCAGCAAGTGGGTCTTGCGACGGGTATACAGAGATGACCAGTTTACAGAGAAGTATAGAGTGCAGTGATGTGTCCTATAAGGAGCATTGGTGGCAAATCTGATGGCCGAATGGTAAAGAACATCTAGCTGCTTGAGAGCACCCTTACCTGCCGATCTATAAATTACGCCTCCGTCATCTAGCATGGGTAGGATGGTCATCTGAATCAGGGTTAGTTTGGCAGCTGGGGTAAAAGAGGAGCGATTACGATAGAGGAAACCAAGTCTAGATTTAACCCATAGCCTGCAGCTTTGATATGTGCTGAGAGAAGGACAGTGTACCGTCTAGCTATACTCCGAAGTACTTGTATAAGGTGACTACCTCAAGCTCTAAACCCTCAGAGGTAGTAATCACACCCGTGGGGAGAGGGGGATTCTTCTTACCAAACCACATGACCTTGGTTTTGGAGGTGTTCAGAACAAGGGTAGAGAAAGCTTGTTGGACATTAAGAAAGCTTTGTTGTAGAGTGTTTAACACAAAATCCGGGGAGGGGCCAGCTGAGTATAAGACTGTGTCATCTGCATATAAATGGATGAGAGAGCTTCCTACTGCCTGAGCTATGTTGTTGATGTAAATTGCAGTTGATCCTCCTTAAGACTTAACGCCACTCCAATTATCACTCCTTTCAATGTTGCCCTGCTCCGGAGAGCAAAGCAAGTCACAGTTCTTGTCCCAAGGCACGTGGTGTGGATCGCCCACTCCCTCTGGACATAAGAAACGCAAAAAAATCATTAGAGTTCACTGCAAGTTAGTTTAATTGACTCAACAGTCCCAAACCTCTTCTCCAGCCAAACTGAGACCACATATGGATCAGCCAGAAGGCAAGCATTCATTCTCTCCAAAAATCTCATTCCCACTGGGCCAGAATCATCAGGTTGAGAATCTAATTCTGCGGTCTTCACTGCACCTGCCACCACAGGTACAGTAATGCATCCTTACTGTCATCAGGTTCAATTTCTGAGCTACTGGAATATTTTTTTGTTTTTGTACTTGACGCCAATCTTCCTCACAACACCGCTTCCCTCTACAATCAGCTCCTTTCCTTCTTTGTTGCTGTCCATTTCCACATCTCCACACTCTTTCTGCTCCTTCATCCACTGTAGTAGCAAACTGTTCAAGTGGTTCTTGAATGTTGAATTTGCCGCCATGTCGCTTCGACTCAAAAACCTCTACCAGCCACACTCCATCACCTGTGAGCTCCTCGACCGGAAACCCCGGTTTTGTGTGGTTTTCTGGCAGAGCATTTTGTCAGGTAGTTTTTTCTAGCTAGCTAGCTTCATGAGAGATACTTTTGAAGAGATGGGAAACTCCATTTCAATCGTATTAACGCCCATTGTGTACGTTGCCCATGTGATTTCAATGGGCCGTGCGATGCATTCTGGGCGATTCTGGGACAAGGAGAGCTCTCCTTCAAGGAGTGAATAAGAGTCAGTTGGGCGCTAGCTCAAAAACCCAACATTAGCATGAATTTTGTCAACACGAAGTACAAGATGACAAGTCTTTCATGTGTAGGGCTCGGGCTTAAAATTCATGCTCGTGCAGGGCTCAAAGGTGAGTAGTGGAAGAAGGGTCCATCTGATGGCTTTGGTGGCATTAGTGGCACGCAAACATTTTACATTTACATTTTTGTAATTTACCCAAAGCGACTTACAGTTAGTGCATCCATCTTAAGATAGTTAGGTGAGACAACTTCATATCACAGTCATAGTACATTTTTCCCCGATAAAAGAAGCTATCAGCAAAGTCAGTGCTGGCAAGAAAAGACAAGTGTGAGTGTTAGTTCATACAAGGCAAGGGTGTTAGATGTATTTCCATTTTTTCTTCAAAGATACTTTTTGAAGAGGTGGGGTTTCAGACATTTTCGGGAAGATGGCCGTGGACGCTGGTCTGACGGTAAGGAGGCACAAGTGTCAAACGCGAGCGCTAGTTAGCATTTTCGTCTAGCAGCAGATGTCTCTCTTTGCTAGCAGTTGCAACGAGCTCAAACTAACATTGAACAAAACAATGTAGATAGCCAAGAAACACCGGACAAGGACAAAGTTTAGTAGACGTTCTGGTAAATTCGACCAACTTCTATGCCTGCGCGCTTCTAAAAATGTATATTTTTATTTTAGCACTTTACTCACAGTGGCCTTTAGGGTCCACCCTGAGATTGGAAGGTTGTGAGTTCCATTCCTGGCTGAGTCATACGAAAGACTGTAAAAATGGGACCTGATGGGTATTTGCTTAGCACTCATCATTAAGGAGATAGATCGGGAGTAAGGCCCTGCGATAGACTAGTGTCCTGTCAAGGGGGTTGTACTTGTACATCAAGCTGCCTGATGCTACAGAAACAGGAGAGCCGTTCCGTCTCGCACGCTACTTACTTACTCACAGTGCGCACTGGCACTGTTGCTGCACGAGATGGGATACAGGGGATTCACATTTCTTTGTGCGATACTAGCTATGAAACTAAACAGCAGAAATACAAAGAAAAACCGCTAGCTACGTAGATTTTTTGCCATAGTTAGCAGTTTTTTGCTATAAATCGCTCATACTTTACTTTTTCAGTCGGAACACATCTATTTGTTGTCGCATATGGGAGTGAAATGGTCACACTGTAGAGCCCTGGACGCACTCCTACAAATTATTCAGTGATCACCAACGATGATGAAACAGCGTATAGGGAGGTCAGAGACCTGGTAGTGTGGTGCTAGGAAAATAACTTCACCCTCAATGTCAGCTGAGATGATCGTGGACTACAGGAAACGGAGGGCCGAGCATGCCCCCACTCACATCGACGGAGCTGTAGTGGAGCGGGTCGAGAGCTTCAAGTTCCTCGGTGTCCACATCACTAAGGATCTATCATGGTCCACAAACAAAGTCGTGAAGAGGGCACGACATTGACTCTTCCCTCTCAGGAGGCTGAAAAGATTTGGCACGGGCCCTCAAATCCTCAAAAGGTTCTACAGCTGCACCATTGAGAGCATCTTGACTGGCTGCATCCCCGCTTGGTATAGCAACTGCTTGGCATCCGACCGCAAGGCGCTACAGAGGGTAGTGCATATGGCCCAGTACATCACTGGGGCCGAGCTTCCTGCCATCCAGGACGCATATGGGAGGACACCAGAGGAAGGCCCTAAAAATGTTTAAAGACTCCAGCCACCCAAGTTATAAGATGTTCTCTCTGCTACCGCACAGCAAGCGATTTCGGTGCACAAAGTCTGGAATCAACAGGACCCTGAACAGCTTCTACTCCCAATCCATAAGACTGCTAAATAGTTAGTTAAATAGCTACCCGGACTATCTGCATTGACCCTATTTGCCCTAACTATTATGACTCATCACATACGCTGCTGCTGCTGTTTCTTATCTATCCTGTTGCCTAGTCACTTTATTCCTAGTTATATGTACATATCTACCTCAATTACCTCATACCCCTGCACATCATTTCAGTACTGGTAGCCTGTGTATATAGCCAAGTTATCATTACTCATTGTGTATTTATTATAACTTCTATTATTACGTATTATTACTTTTCTATTATTTCTCTATTTCCTCTCTCTCTGTATTGTTGGGACGAATAACATTTTATTTGATCAATAAAGTGCCATCAGTCACTAAAACAGGTGTTCCTTATTTTGTAAGGATCAGAATAGATATACCATTTAGTGTGAATTAGTTGTTAAACCATAACTTGTAACGATACATGCCACGATTTGGACTTTGGTTATAACCTTACGATCTGAGATGGAGACGTTTAATTTACACAAATGCAAGTGCCACATCGGAGCACATTGGCGGTTAAAGAGAACTGAATTGCAGTGCGTCTGTTTGTTATGCTATGTGAATAACTGACGAGAGTTGATGAAGAGTGACAACAGTCTTTCATTGCAGTCTGGTTTCTTTATTTACGTTCAACAGTGTTTACTCAATAGAAAAATTGAAATAAGTTATCATCTCCAGTATCATCTCAAAGTCTATTTCACAAAATCATGAAATATAGACTTTGTGATGCTACTGAAGATTATACCATGGGCCATTGCGTCTCAGAGGCCGAACACAGAAAGTATGCTTAGTATACTGAAGATTATACCATGGGCCATTGCGTCTCAGAGGCCGAACACAGAAAGTAATACTAAGTATGTGTTTTGCCTCTGAGACGCAGAAGCCAATAGTCTGCCCTGTAGATAATCATGGCATTCTGCAATGACTAGACGGCAGACAGGGTATAGGCCAGGAATTTTTTATTTTGTACATTTTATTTCACCTTTATTTAACTAGGCAAGTCATGCTTTCTCTCTATATTCAGCCGTTAATAGGTTGCATTTGGTTATTATGATATGTATTAAAAAGCTGTGTAATATAATTTAGCAATGCAAGTCATTAGTTGCATTCATTTTTGTTTCTAAAGTATGTCATTTTGAGAAGATTTGAAAATAGGAAGCTGCCCCTATATAGCCTGGCCTCAGTCAGTTAAGAACAAATTCTTATTTACAATGACGGCCTACCAAAAGGCAAAAGGCCTCCTGCGGGGACGGGGGGCTGGGATTTAAAAAAAATTTATACAAATATAGGACAATACACACATCACGACAAGCGAGACAACACAACACTATATAAAGAGAGACCTAAGACAACAACACAGCATGGCAGCAACACATGACAACACAGCATGGTAGCAACACAACATGACAACAGCATGGTAGTAGCAACACAACATGGTAGCAGGACAACATGGTAGCAGCACAAAACAGGGTACAAACATTATTGTTCCACTATGCAAACAGGCTGTTCTGGTCCTGCATCTTCTGGTGACCTATTGAAAACAGTACAACAATGATGTAACAAATGAAAATGCATAATGTACTGTATGCCTTTTGTTTTGATGGCAAAACAAAGAAGTCTTCACACCTGTGGAATTCGTCGCTTTCAGGGTCCAACTCAACTCCAAAAGACTGCATGGGGGATTTAATATTATATGCCCACGGGGAGAAATGATGGTGCCTGTAACTGTATAGCCTATTTAAAACAAGTTATTGTTTTACTCTCTTTTAAGCCTCATCAATAGTTAATTTAATATTTTTTGCACCACCGCCAGCTACTACACCCATAATTCAGATTATGAAAATAGCAAAAATATTTTGACAGCATAGCGCTACTGCCAGCACTAAGATCTCCCATTGCATTAGGTTTGTTAAAATATAGCCCGTTATCTTTTATCGCCGGGTGTCATGGCAACCCCAAAAATTGGAAATGGGGAGAAAGAGATAGAGATAGATATAGAGTGAGCCTAGATGGAGAATTGATTAAAAAAAGTATTTATTTAACTAAGCAAGTCAGTTAAGAACAAATTCTTATTTACAATGACGGCCTACCGGGAAACAGTGGGTTAACTGCCTTGTTCATGGGCAGAACGACAGATTTTTACCTTGTCAGCTCGGGGATTCAAACCAGCCATCTTTCAGTTAATGGCCCATCGCTCTAACCACTAGGCTACCTGCCGCCCCAAAATAATGTACAATCTACCCTATAACCAATGAACTGAGCTGTCATGCTGTCATTCTCCTACGGCGGACCACGCTGGCACCCTGAGCCCAGATAAAAAAGATGGCATGGGGTCCATGTCCAGTAGAATAATATGCATAATACATAGTCCTGCCTTGATTAGGCGCGCACACACACACACACACACACACACAATATAACACCCTGGCTTGATTAGGCCTTACAGAGCACACCGAACAGCATTTTCCTCGCGGCACCCTGTTATTACCACCATTCATCACAGGAGAAAAATCATTACAAATCGACCGCATGCCACGTGTGTAAAACTTACATAAATAACTAATGGATAGTCAACTGACAATAGATAAAGAGGGAATGTGTTGTGTGTGTGTGTGTGTGTGTGTAAGCACAATATATGAGTGTTGTGTTTTATGGTTTGTGTGTGTGGGTTTGTGTGTGCGGTACAGTGTGTTGTGCTGCTCTTTTCCTGCAAGGTAGAAAATGCAAACATGTAGAGAATTAGGCTTCTAAAGTTTGTAATTTCCACTTGATTTGCCCTAACGAAAAATAATCCACATAATAATTCACATTTCCTGTTGTGGCAGGACTATTTTCCTGCTTTAGCAAACTGGCTCAAATTAAGATCCTGCATCTGAAGAAACATGTATTTTGTTGTGCTGCTGCATTACTGTATGGAGTTATAGTTGCATCCACTCACCTTCTTCAGGCAAAGATAGACACACAGATAGACACTCTGGCATGTCTGCCAACAGAAATACAACCTGAAGCTCAACAGATTAATAGATAGAAGTTCAGAGCGAGAGACTGAGTATTTGTCTGCATGTAAATCAGGTTCTATTTCCAGACCTGTCTTTTTCTATTTTTCTTTTCTTTTCTTTCTCTCTTTCATTTACATTGAACTGTATGGAGAGGAACCAGATTATAATCAGGTCAGATGTTGCCCTCAGATATTCTCTCTCCTTCATCTGGTTCTGTTTTTACTTCTAATTCTCTCTTTTCTCTTCTTTTTTACTGGAGAAATATGCCATCGTTGTGTGATTCTCGCCTTTGTCCACGGTTATTGTCCTTGGAGCTTGTCTGAAACGGGCAGGGAGGAAGGCTGAGAGCTGAGGCTGAAAGGTCAGATTGAGACTGTAAGGCTGAGAGATGGGTCTGATACGGGAATTGAGTGAACAATGAGGATTCTTCCTCAATAAGGGCTGCAGCAGACGATAGGGATCACAGATGGCTTTATCCCCAGAATGACAGTTTCTGTTGGAGTGGTGAGAGTTTGCATTATGCATAAAAAAATAAAAAAATAAGTATACTGCTGTTTGTAGACAGGCAGGCAAACAAGGCACAGACGCAAACACAAACTCTCACTCTCACTCTCTTCACACAGAGTCCTTGTTAGCCAATCCCGCTTGAATTGAGCCTGGTCATCTGTCAGATGCTTATCAGTATGTGCTCTGTGGAAACTTCCAAATTCTACTTACACACTGTCTTTCCCCCAAGCCCTGTGCATTCTCTTGTTAGACTAGCAGACTAGAGTGGTGAGGAAGTAGGAAGGTAGGCCGTGTCTATGTCACAAATGGCACCCAAGTCCCTTTATAGTGCACTATTTTTTACCAGGGCTCATAGGGGACAGACAGTGTTTTCTTAGGGAAAGAGTCTTCCTGAACTCCCTCCTCCTGGAACTTGGAACAGAGCTACGGTGGAGACAATTGACTTAATCCACACTGATGAAGTGGTGAGGTCATCCGGTAAGGTAGTGAGTCGTATGGTACTCCACTCCAAAACAGTGTGGCTGTACTGTTCTGATGAAGAGAAAAGAGAAGACAAAGCCAAAACAATGTCTGACTGCATCACTGGAGTGTTGAGTTCTTGTTCTATCCCATATCCCATTCTATTGTACCCTGCATATAATAATAATAATAATAATAACAATACATTTAATTTTAAGTGCTTTTCATGACACCTAAAGTCACTTTACATACACTACATATACAAAAGTATGTGGACACCCCTTCAAATTGGTGGATTTGGCTATTTCAGCCACACCCGTTGCTGACAGGTACATACAATTGACCACACAGCCATGCAATCTCCATAGACAAACATTGGCAGTAGAATGGCCTTACTGAAGAGCTCAGTGACTTTCAACGTGGCACCGTCATAGGATGCCACCTTTCCAACAAGTCAGTTCGGCAAATGTCTGCCCTGCTAGAGCTGCCCCGGTCAACTGTAAGTGTTGTTATAGTGAAGTGGAAACATCTAGGAGCAACAACGGCTCAGCCACCAAGTGGTAGGCCACACAAGCTCACAGAATGGGACTGCAGAGTGCTGAAGCGCATAGTGCGTAAACTATGCCCAACACACCCCACCACCTCTTCCCATTACTTTGACCCCAACACATCCTTCATTAGGCCGTCAGCCTGGGAGGCTGGAACCCCTTCTCTCAAAAAACCCCTTTAGTTCTTCTGCACTAAAATCTCTGATATCCTAAAGACTTCTCTGCTGCTGCTACTACCTAGTCAATCTTCTGAGATTTCCTTTCCATCTGTACGGTACAATTAATGACCATAGCCAAGAAGCCAACCTTACTAAAGCAGAAATTGTTCGGGTCACTCTGTACTGGTCTACTAATCACAGGGATCCTCTCAGGCACCCTCGCCCTTTGCCCAGTGTCCTCTACTTTCCTCACTGCCTCAGGCATATGACACTTTCTGCACTGCTCTCGCCCTGGAAACTTCAATCTGTTTCACTCGCAAACGACATTTATGATCCCCATCAACATGGCCACCCCCACAATTAAACACACCTCGGGATCTCCATCCAACATACTGCTGCAACATGACTATAAACTTGGCACCTGAAACACTGTAGTGGGTTCGGAAACAAAATCTCCGACAGGATAACTTATATATATGCAAGGTGTGACACCGGACAGAAGAAGCAGATACGGGGAGTCAAACATTTAATCAGGAACGGCCATAGAACACGACAGGACCGGCGTCAGCACACGGTTAACCAAGGACATATGACAAACATCAATCCCGAAGCAGGGAACAGAGCTAGGGAACAGACAGATATGGGGAAAGCAATAACACAAGTAATAGAGTTCAGCTGAGTCCAATGAGCGCAGATGCGCGTGACGGGGAAAGGCAGGTGTGCGTACTGATGGTGGCTTGATTGCGTAATCCTGGAGAGCGCCAGGGGGAGGAAGAGCGGGAACAGGCGTGACAATATACCCTCGCATGACTTTATCCAGCAAACACTCTGCATCAAAATTCAGAAGGACAGACAGTTCTCGCCACCGGGTCTGGGTCGCACCCAACGGCGTGCCTCACAGACACCAGGGATCCCCAACTTCAGTTAATCCACTTTACCACTCAACCCCCTGGAAATTGGCTGCACAGAGCTGCATTAATTAAGAGAAATCCCATGCAGCCTTGTTTACAAGTTGGAACACTGGAAAGGGATATGTAATCTACACCTCGTTAAGGCTGATAGAAATCCTCATTATTTAAAAAAATGGTTTTCAATTTGAGTGTCACTATTTCTATATTGCCTACACTTTCCCGTTTTGAACTTCTAACGCAAGTAGGACGGGTGTGGCTTTGTGACAATGACCACATGACCGATTTTGACAGCTCTAACTCAGTTACACCTCCAACACTGTCAAAACACCAGCTTTGCGGGTGTCGGATATTGTGTGTTTAGGCTTGATCTGATTTAATCTAGGTCTTAATGTCAAGTGTCCCTGACACTGCTACTTTGTAGTTGGTGTTGTCAGATAATCGTACAATTATTGACTTGATTCCCGGCAACTTTTAACAAAGTGCCGAAACGTATTCTTGCCAATAAATCTGTGGCCGATCTCTGTCACAGCCACAGACCTGGTAGCGAAGCAGGAACTTCAAGTTGCTGTCATCTAAGAGGTTGTGAGTTCAAATCACAGGTGTGGTTGTGTCCCAAGTGTGCAAGCTAATGATGAGGTCAATTCCATTCAAATTCCAATCACTATGACAAAAATACTAGTTTTTCTTGAGTGTATTTTTAACAATCATGCAACAGACTTGAACACATCTTGTGGGCTTTTGGGGTCACACACTTCACAGAGCTACCACACAGAAACTGTGTCTTGTATTCTTGTCGTGTACATGGTTGTGTTTTCATGGACCTCTGTATATTCTTCATGTTAAAGGCCATTTTGATATCAATATCAAATCATTTCTGGGTATAAAGAAATGCCTTTATACTGTTGCAGTGTTGAATACTCATATTGGCTTGAAGGGAATTCTAGACTGTGCATTATTTCCCTATGACACCCAGTATATCCACACGGTAAAATTCAATGGCTATAGTTAATTCTTACATGTTTAAGCTGCTTTTGAAAGCAAAAGTCAAATTAAAAACATTATTGGCATTGTTAAATTCGATTTTCATAATGGCGAGCTAGGATTGTTGATTTGGTTCGATAAACTAGCAAGTCTGTTTGGTTACCAAGGCAGCTACTATAGCTATCTAGTAAACTTGCTACAGTAGCTACTTCAGTGGATGTTGAACACATTTCTAACGGTAAATAAACACATGTAGCAGAAAATGTGTTAAATTATAGCCATGGTATAAGGGCACAAGGCGAGACCCAGATGCAGACAGGAGGCAGATGGTTAGAGTCTTTGTGTTTATTTATATCCAAAAGGAGTAGGCAAGAGAATGGTCGTGGACAGGCAAAAGGTCAAAACCAGATTCTGAGTCAAAGAGGTACAGAGTGGCAGACAGGCTCGATGTCAGGGTAGGCAGAAGGGTCAAGCAGTCGGGTACGGTCAAAACTAGGAAGACTAGAAACCATGAGCACGGGAAAAGCACGCTGGTTGACTTGAAAACATACAAGACAAATTGGCACAGAGAGACAGGAAACACAGGGATAAATACACTGGGGAAAATAAGCGACACCTGGAGGAGGTGGAGACAATCACAAGGACAGGTGAAACAGATCAGGGCGTGACACATGGTATAAAAAGGATAATCAACTCGGGGCCATGCGTTCTCTGGGAAAACTGAAAACAAATTGTTATTGGCAGAGAGGTTTGGAACTCTTTGTTATTGGTCTATTAATTTACCTCGTGGTGATGTCACCATGGAATGCAGAAACTCCCGCCCATGCAATCATGGGTTTTTTCCGTAAGGGTAGCACATGGAAGTATTCAACCTTTCAATCAAAATGATATAGTTGTTTTAATACATTGGTAGCATTAGTGCAGCATGCATATACAATATAAATTACTTTGTTAAAACGTTTGGGTTATTCGGGTTTGCCATAATGGCTTAGGTAATGAACTGAAGGACTCAAGATGAATAGTGGGTTTGAGTCTCGCATTAGAATTATTCACTAACCAGTCTGTTTCTGCTCCCTTGCCAACTCCTTATTACTGTGTTTGTCTTGACTATGACAGCAATGGAGTTGGCCATAGTCACAAATAGATCAGGGACCACCCAGTAAGCACCGTCCGACGCTGATGTCCATGGACGTCTAAAATATTTAATTTTGCTCACTAGGCAGGCTTCACTGCTATAATAGTGAAAACTTTCTGAACAAAAAAAGTTTTTCGATTTCACCCTTCCTCCTCCCACATCCAAAACAGATTTGAATATGATTGTTTTGATATCCTGTTCTGCTTGCAGGCTTTGTTCAGGTTGGGGGAGGATAGCAAGGAGAAAGATAGTCAGTTGTTTTGAAGTTTCACGGGCCCAACAATAATACATGAAATATATAAATAATAATGAAATATACATCTGTCACAGAAAACATATGATTGCTGGGGAATGTGAAAGATATATGAATTTGAGGATGACATTTGGCCAAACACTATAATAGACAGCCAAAAGCCAACCCATTCCCTAATAATATGTAAAGCATTATGGAAATGAGTTGGAAAAGCAGGACGCTTGAGACTATTTAATAATGAATCACAAATGCAGCCGAGCAATCTCACATTGTTCTGTTCTGCATCTATTTTCTCTTTAGGGTAAGAGGAGCCCCATAATTATTGTTCTTTGTTTAAACTGAGAGCTGGCACAAGTCTCTGCCTCGGGTCTATAATCTTCACATACCAGTGAGTGGTTGAGATTCTATCTGGTCTGTGGCTCTATGTTGCTGTGCACTATGGGCCGGTAATATGCATGCATTTGGACTGTATTCAAGCCAGAACTGGGTTCAAATACATGGGTATTTCATTATGTTATTTAAATACTTGCTTTCTCTGTATTTGAGTATTTTAAAATAATGTGGACAACTCAGCTACTTCTATTTGAAGTATTTACAATTATTTTCAAATAACTCCCTATAAATAGCCAAAACGATTTTCAAATACATTACTTCAAATACCCCTAGGACTCAACAGACCTGGGTTCAAAGGCATGTAGTATTTAAATATTTGTCTTTGAAAATACACTTGTTTGTGTATTGTATTTTCAAATGTATGCCAATACTTTACAGATGTATTTCCAAATACAATCCAATATTCAACTACTTGCTTTGAAATGTCTTTGAAAGTAACCCACGTCTGATTCAAGCCTATATCTGCACATGAATCCAATGTATTTATTTAAGGGGGAGTTTTCACTTGAACTCTAAACTCATGCAGTCTGCTGAGGAAAACAAATCATGCAACGGACTTGAACACATCTTGTGGGCTTTTGGGGTCACACACTTCACAGAGCTACCACACAGAAACTGTGTCTTGTACTCTTGTCGTGTACATGATTGTGTTTTCATGGACCTCCTCTATATGTTAAAGGTCATTTTGATATCAATATCAAATCCTTTCTGGGTACAATGAAATACTTTACACCATTGCAGTGTTGAATACTCATACTGGCTTGAAGGGCATTCTAGAGCGTGCATTATTTCCCTATAACACACAGTATATCCGCACAGTAAAATTCAATGGCTATAGTTCATTCTTACTTGTTCTATGTTTGATCTGGTATTGAAAGCAAAAGTCAAATTGAAAACGTTATTGGCATTGTTAAATTCGATTTTCATAATGGCAAACTAGGACTGTTGGTTTGGTTAGATAAACTAGCAAGTATGTTTGTTGTGTTAATAAGGCAACTACTATAGCTATCTAGTAAACTTGCTACAGTAGCTACTTCAGTGGATGTTGAACACATTTCTAACGGCAAATAAAAACATTTCTTCCAGCAAATGTGTTAAATTATAGCCATGGTATAAAAAGGATAATCAACTTTGGGCTCTGTGCGTTCTCTGGGAAAACTGAAAACGAGCTGTTATTGGCAGAGAGGTTTGGAACTCTCTTTGTTATTGGTCTGTTAACCAATTTACTGCATGGTGATGTTACCATGGAAAGCAGACACTCCTGCCCATGCAAACCTGCTGATTAGAAGGTCCTATGTAGATAGTATTTTCAACCAGGAAATATCAGGAAATAACAATGATCAAATTTTGTCACACATTTACAATGTTAATTTCATCAGCTGTTGTACAATATGATATACATTTGAAGCCGAAAGTTTACATACACTTAGACTGGAGTCATTAAAACTAATTTTTCAACCACTCCAAAAATGTCTTGTTAACAAACTATAGGTTTGGCAAGTCGGTTAGGACATCTACTTTGTGCATGACACAAGTCATATTTCTAACAATTGTTTACAGACAGATTATTTCACTTATAATTCACTGTATCACAATTCCAGTGGGTCAGAAGTTTACATACACTAAGTAGACTGTGCCTTTAAACAGCTTGGAAAATTCCAGAAAATGATGTCATGGCTTTAGAAGCTTCTGATAGGCTAATTGACATCATTTGAGTCATTTGAAGGTGTACCTGTGGATGTATTTCAAGGTCTACATTCAAACTCAGTGCCTCTTTACTTGACATCATGGGAAAATCAAAAGAAATCAGCCAAGACAACAGAAAAATGTCTGGTTCATCCTTGGGAGCAATTTCCAAACGCCACGTTCATCTGTACAAACAATAATACACAAGTATAAACACCATGGGACCCCGCAGCCGTCATACCGCTCAGGAAGGAGACGCATTCTGTCTCCTAGAGATGAACGTACTTTGGTGCAAAAAGTGCAATTCAATCCCAGAACAACGGCAAAGGACCTTGTGAAGATGCTGGAGGAAACAGGTACAAAAGTATCTATATCCACTGTAAAACGAGTCCTATATCGACATAACCTGAAAGGCCGCTCAGCAAGGAAAAAGCCACTGCTCCAAAACCGCCATTTAAAAATCCAGACTACGGATTGCAACTGCACATGAGCACAAAGATCGTAGTATTTGGAGAAATGTCCTCTGGTCTGATGAAACAAAAATAGAACTGTTTGGCCATAATGACCATCGTTATGTTTGGAGGAAAAAGGGAGGCTTGCAAGCCGAAGAACACCATCCCAACCGTGAAGCACGGGGTGGCAGCATCATGTTGTGGGGGTGCTTTGCTGCAGGAGGGACAGGTGCACTTCACAAAATAGATGGTGTCATGAGGAACTAAAATTATGTGGATATATTGAAGCAACATCAAGACATCAGTCAGGAAGTTAAAGCTTGGTCGCAAATGGGTCTTCCAAATGGACAATGACCCCAAGCATACTTCCAAAGTTGTGGCAAAATGGCTCAAGGACAACAAAGTCAAGGTATTGGAGTGGCCATCACAAAGCCCTGACCTCAAGCCTATAGAAAATTTGTGGGCAGAACTGAAAAAGCATGTTCGAGCAAGGAGGCCTACAAACCTGACTCAGTTACACCAGCTCTGTTGGGAGGAATGGGCCAAAATTCACCCAATTTATTGGGGGAAGCTTGTGGAAGGCTACCCAAAACATTTGACCCAAGTTAAACAATTGAAAGGCAATGCTTCCAAATACTAATTGAGTGTATGTAAACTTCTGACCCACTGGGAATGTGATGATAGAAATAAAAGCTGAATTAGATCTCTCTACTATTGTTCTGACATTTCACATTCTTCAAATAAAGTGGTGATCCTAACTGACCTAAGACAGGGAATTTTTACTTGGATTAAATGTCAGGACCTGTGAAAAACTGAGTTTAAATGTATTTGGCTAAGGTGTATGTAAACTTCCGACTTCAACTGTAAAACACAGGAAAATCACATTTCTGACTGCACTGGGCCTTCAAAGCCGTTTCAAGGGCTGAACATGAGCTATTACACAATACAGTTGATTGCTAAAGTACAGTTCCACTATAATTATGCATAACATAATACCTCATCTGAGTGTGAGTGTGAAACTGGGGCACAGTATTCACACACTCTCGTCCCCACTGTTCTTTATCATCATGCCCTTTTACATCCTTATCATCATATCCTTATGAATCTTTCAGATCCTTATAAATACTTCAAAAATCCCCTTTTGATCAATTCCATCGATGTGCACTCCGGGGGGGCATATCAATGATGCCCAGGGCATATCAATGATAACAGGAAAATAACATATAAAAACCCTATTTAAGATGTTATGAAAGAGGATCAACTAATGAGATTGGTTGGGGCTACAGTAATCGATTCATTTGATGTGCCTATTGACTTGTGGATAGTGTATTTTTTTAACTAGGCGAGTCAGTTACGAACAAATTCTTGTTTACAATGACGGCCTAGGAACAGTGTGTTCAGGGGCAGAACGACAGATTTTTACCTAGTCAGCTCAGGGATTCGATCTACCGACCTTCCGGTTACTGGCCCAACGCTCGAACCACTAGGCTACCTGCCGCCCCAATAACAAATGTATTGGACCTCATATTTTGAGGAGATTTATTGTTAAATTAATACACTGCGTGCACAATTATTAGGCAAGTGAGTATTCTGATCTTATCATTATTTCTATGTATATGTTCCAACTCCAATCCATATAAAGTTGAATGCTAATAGGATTTATTCATTTTCAGGTGATATGTATTTGTGTAATGAGGGAGGGTGTGGCGAAAGTGAATAACACATTATATCAAGGTGTGCATAATTATTAGGCAGCCTCTCATTACCTCAGGTAAAATGGGCCAGAAAAGAGATTTAACTGACACTGAAAAGCCAAAAATGTAAAATGCCTTTCAGACGGATGCGACACTCTTTAAATAGCGAAACTATTGAGGCGTGACCACCGGACAATCAAACGTTTTGTTGCGAATAGTCAACTGGGGCGCAAAAAACGCACAGGGAAGAAAAGGCGCAAATGAACTGCAAAAGACTTGAGAAGAATTAAACGTCAAACTACCAGGAACCCGTTATGCTCCAGTGCCACCATAATCCAGAACTGCAACCTACCTGGAGTGTTCAGAAGTACAAGGTGTCAAGTGCTCAGAGACGTGGCCAAGGTCAAGAAGACTGAAACAAGACCACCACTGAATAAGATTCACAAGTTGAAGTGTCAAGATTGGGCAAAGAAATACCTGAAGACAGATTTTATGGACAGATGAAATGAGAGTGACTCTTGATGGACCAGATGGATGGGCCCGTGGCTGGATCAGTAATGGACACAGGGGCACCACTTCAAGTCAGGTGCCAGAAAGGTGAAGGAGGGGTACTGGTATGGGCTGCTATCATTGAGGATGAGGTAGTTGGACCTTTTCGGGTTGAAGATGGACTGAAACTCCCAAACCTACTGCCAGTTTCTGGAAGATTCTTTCGTCAAACAGTGGTACAGGAAGAAGTCCTCAGCATTCTAGAAGGCCATGATCTTTATGCAGGACAATGCTCCATCACATCCAAGTACTCCACTGCTTGGCTAGCCAGCAAGGACCTCAAAGAGGCCCGAATAATGACCTGGCCCCCTTCCTCCCCTGACTTAAATCCTATTGAGAACTTGTGGGCCCTTCTCAAATGTGAGATTTACAGTGAGGGAGGACAATACACCTCTTTGAACAGCATTTGGGAGGCTGTGGTTGCTGCTTCAGTGAAAATTGATTGTGAACAGATCAAGAAACTGACAGGCTCCATGGATGGAAGGCTCATGACAGTTATTGAAAATTATTATTATTATTTTAGTTTTTTAATTTAAGGGGTAGATCAACTTTAATATTGCAGATTGTGGCTTCTATCAATGTAATTGTCTGTGTCATTTTCAATCCCCCATATATTTTTTGGTAAATATACTGAACAAATATATAAATGCAACATGCAACAATTTTACTTAGTTACAGTTTTTAGAAGGAAATCAGTCAATTGAAATAAATTCATCAGGCCTTAATTTTTGGATATCACATGAAATCAGGGGCGCAGCCATGGGTGATCTACGGTTGTGAGGCCGGTTGGATGTACTGCCAAATACTCTAAACTACGTTGGAGCTGGCTTATGGTAGATAAATTAATATTCAATTCGATGGTAACAGCTCTGTTGGACATTCCTGCAGTCAGCATGCCAATTGCACGCTCCCTCAAAACTTCAGACATCTGAGGCATCGTGTTGTGTGTCAAATCTACACATTTTAGAGTGGCCTTTTATTGTCCCCAGCACAAGGTGCACCTGTTTAATGATCATGCTGTTTAATCAGCGTCTTGATATGCCACACATGTCAGGTGGACAGATTATCTTGGCAAAGGATAAATGTTCACTAACAGGGATGTCAACAAATTTGTGCACAACATTTGAGAGAAATACACTTTTTGTGCATATGGAACATTTCTTGGATCTTTTATTTCAGCTCATGAAAAATGGGACCAACACTTTACATGTTGCGTTTATATTTTTGTTCAGTATTTTTATTTTTGATATATATTTTCCCTCTTTATTCTTTTCCCTAAACCTACAATCCCTCCCCTAATTGGAGTAAACTAATGGACAACAATACTTAGGCTTCTATTTCCAGTTTATACATACTATATACATTTTTTGGACACAGTATATTTTACATTAGATATTTAGTTTTTCAACCCCTCCCATCCATCTCTGAACACCATCCAGTTTTGATTTCTATTACCCATATATTTTTCAACTGTGCTGTGATATTTCACAAAAGTCCTGAGCCTTTGTATTCTCATAGTTTCTACAGATTGTAAAGGATCGGTGTCCCGCTAGCGGGATTCAAATAAATGTTTAAAATCCATAATATTTATGATTATTTATGTACAAAAAAGTGTCTTATGTCGGCTGAAAGCTTAAATTCTTGTTAATCTAACTGCACTGTCCGATTTACAGTAGCTATTACAGCGAAAACATGCCATGCGATTGTTTGAGGACGGCGCTGCACATCAAAATATTTTTCCACCGGCACAGGTTTCATATATACACAAATAACGATTAAATATTCACTTACTTTTTGAAAATCTTCCTCTGATTTGTCATCCAAAGGGTCCCAGCTATAACATGTAGTGTAGTTTTGTTAGATAAAATCCTTCTTTATACCCCAAATAGTTGGCGCCATCGATTTGAGTAATCCACTCGTTCAACGTGCAGAGAAAGGAATCCAAAAATATACCCCTAAACTTTGTTTCAACAAGTTAAAATATGTTTCTATTTACTCCTCAGATACCCTAAAACAAAGATTGTATCGTAAAAAATCAATTAATATATTTGAGTTTAACCATAATATTTGTTGTAATATTTGTTCTGTCTTTTCTGGTCGATTAAACTGAAATAGCAACCAACTTTCTATGGCTTGTTTTAAAAATAACGATATTTTGGAGATTATTTCATTTTCAAATAACCAAAAGTGAGAAGTTGTAATCAGAATAAAGGGAAAAAGTCCATTCTTGAACACGGGGTGAGCCATTCTTACTAATCTGGTAGAGAACCAGATTGGATTTAAGTATAGTTTTGAATTTTTTATCATTTCTGCCCTCCGAATTCATATTCATTATATAAATAGGCCCGTTTAATTTTGTCTGGCTTAACGTTCCAAATAAAATGACATATCTTTTGCTCATATAATTTTAAAAAACAAGTCATTAGGTGTAGGCAGGGCCATAAGCAAATAGGTAAACTAGGAAATGCGTAAAGAGTTAATCAGTGTGATTTTTCACAAATAGACGGGTATTTTCCTTTCCATGTTAGCAAGATCTTAACTGTTTTTGCTAACTTTCTATTCAAATGTATTGTGGTGAGAATTTCTTTCTGTCGGGATATGAATATCTAGTATGTCCACTATGTCCACACCGTCAGATCATTTTATTGGTAAACTACACGGTAATATAAAAGTTGTATTATTTAGTAATCCAATGTGTAATATGGTGGGTGCACTTATCATAATTCGATTGTATTCCAGAGAGGTTAGAAAAGTTATCTAGATCCTCTGAGGCTGTGAAGGGATCCAAATTGTTTAGTCATTTGTTTATACATATATCTCTATTGATAGATAGCTGTCCCAAACCCTGATTCCTAAACTTCATGTTTGAAAATAAAGCAATTCATGATTTTCGTCATTTTTGGAACAATAGAACATCTTGAGTTGTTCTATTACTACATTCAAAGATACTGATCTAATTAGTAGTCTTGTTTATTTTTTAACATCTTTCTCTAAAAAATGCTGTCCAACTTTTTGAAGTCACTACCAAAACACACACATTAAAGTCACATCCTTACAAATATCACCAGGTGATGGGATTGGACCCCTCTCCGCATGGCCACATGGTGATGCACCATCTGTCTGCATGCACCATACTCTACCAACTAAAATACAGAGGACCACAGTGTGGGTAGTGGACAGGAAAAAGTGTAGAGTATTGAGATTCATAGCCAGCAGGGGGGCTCCAACCCTCCAAGAGCCCAAACATTGAAATCTATTTGTCTAAAACATAGACGTCTTTAATGTGCTATACTGTATTGTAACGTGCCCTACTCTAGGATACTCTACTGTACTGTACAGTGCTCTACTGTACTGTGCTCTACTGTACTGTACCCTACTTTAATGTACTCTACTGTACTGTACTTTACTCTACTGCACTGTACTATGAGCTACTGTACTGTACTTTACTGTACTGTAGTTTAGTCTACTTGAGTTTCTTACCGTTGAAGAAAGGAAGCACTCAATGGCAATGTCTATACTAAAACCATTGATTAATCTTAACCTACACAAAGATAAATAACAACAAAAAATCAAAACTAATCCAGTCAAATAATTAGATTTATTGCACCTGTTGCTGAAATGGTTGTTCCAGTTTAAATGGTTTAGGTAGTCTTCTTGTCAATTTACCTGACCCTGACAGTCATTCTGAATGCAGATTAATAAAAAATCCAAATGTTAGATATCCTAACTTTGGCTGGATTCCAATAGGAATTACACATCACTTTGCAAGCCAGCACAATGTGACTTGCAAGCCTGATGTGGCCTGTAAACCAGGAGTTTCCTAACACCACTGTGTTAGGGTAAACCTAGGCCAACAAAGTAAGGCCTTAGGATATACCTGCATATATTGTTTTTTCATAGAGTTTAATTTGAATGATGGCAATCACCTAGATACTCACTTCGTGAAAGTCACAGGCTTTACAAAAGAAAGAATTTAAAATACTTTTGTCCGTCACTAACGAATACAGTCATGGGTTGTAATGCTACAATTCACTCGAAAAGAAAAAGCACCCTGGGAAATATGCAAATTAAGCTTTACAAACTACAGCGTTTAAACAAACAACACCCCAAAATGATTAACTGTAACAATACGGGCGTTAATTTCTTACACTGAGAACGTGTAACAGTATCAGCGCTAAGCAACGTAGGCTTTAAATCATTCATTATGAATGCATTTACATGCAAAGGAAAACCCTGACCTTTGACCCAGTTGGTGATTACGTTACATAAAGGCCAGAATAATAATATACATTTTTGCCCTCTGTGATTCTGTGACTGCGTAAGGCCTGAATAGAAGAGACCTTCTGTAATCTTTCCTTAAACAGCTGATAGGGTTAAACAAGGCCAGTGCAGTGGTGATAGTAAAGGCAAGGAGAATAATGGCTTTGCTACAAATGGCACCCCGTTCCCTATTTAGCCCCGGGTCAAATGTACTGCAATGTGAAGGCAATGTGCTATTTGGGATGTAGCCTATGGTTTGGTCTGAAAGTCTGGTATGAAAACTGTGAACTAATGAGTATCAGGGTTGTTAGAGCATAGATATTATACAGTATATATGCACACACACACACACACACACCCAAACACACTGCACAAGTACTGCATAATCACATCTTTAATTTCTCTCTCATCTAATCCTCTGCAACCAGGCTTTACAGTAGAGAACACTGTAGTAATTGTGTTTTCCCTGGTAGAGACATACTGTATGCTCAGGGTGACAGCGTCAAGAAGATGTACTTCTTTAGTCAATGATGCAGGTAATTGAAACCTTGTCTGTATCATAGCCTAAGAGTCTATTGACACACCTGTGTGTCAGTCTTATTTATTTATTTATTTTATTTCACCTTTATTTAACCAGGTAGGCTAGTTAAGAACAAGTTCTCATTTACAACTGCGACCTGGCCAAGATAAAGCAAAGCATTGTGAACAGACAACAACACAGAGTTACACATGGAGTAAACAATAAACAAGTCAATAACACAGTAGAAAAAAAAAAGAAAAAAAAAAGAGGAGGAGGAGGTAGGCAATAAATAGGCCATAGGAGCGAATAATTACAATTTAGCAGATTAACACTGGAGTGATAAATCATCAGATGATCATGTGCAAGTAGAGATACTGGTGTGCAAAAGAGCAGAAAAGTAAATAAATAAAAACAGTATGGGGATGAGGTAGGTAAATTGGGTGGGCTATTTACAGATGGACTATGTACAGCTGCAGCGATCGGTTAGCTGCTCAGATAGCAGATGTTTAAAGTTGGTGAGGGAAATAAAAGTCTTCAACTTCAGCGATTTTTGCAATTTGTTCCAGTCACAGGCAGCA